>NC_044034.1:48541838-49186476 GCF_901765095.1 Microcaecilia unicolor
TCGATGAGTAGGCGGGCTAGTGCTGTTTTCCCTAAGTGTGATAGGTCATGAGCTTGAGACACTACAGGCCAAGCTAGGTGGCGTGGCACCAGAACTCTGGTATCAGGGAGATGTAACCAGCCAGGTCTCCTTACTGCACCTTCTTCTTGAGCCCATTTCTCTTCCATTTGGGTATACATAGGTGTCCATTCTTGCAATCGAATTTGGAACAGGGGAGTCACAGTACTTGCTAGGGGTCCTCGAGCAGCTTCTTTGGCCACCCGATCAGCATGGCGGTTCCCTCGGGCCACTGGAGTATCTATTCTTTGGTGTCCCCTGCAGTGAATAACAGCTACCTTCTTAGGGGCCCACACAGCCTCTAGCAGCTGAAGTATTTCAGGTCCATACTTAACAGGTTGGCCTGCAGCATTTATGAGTCCCTTTTCCTTATACAAAGCTCCATGAGCATGTAGAGTTGTGAAGGCATATTTGGAATCAGTATAAATGTTGGTTACCAGTCCTGCTGCTAACTCCAGAGCTCGTATGAGGGCCACAAGTTCTGCTTTCTGGGCTGAAGTTCCTTGGGGCAGGCTCTTGCTTCTATCACCTTGTCCTCTGTCACCACAGCATAGCCTGCCAGTCGCTTGGAGTTCTCCACATAACTGCTTCCATCTGTAAAAATAAATTACATCTGGGTCCCTCCACGGCACATCTTTAAGATCTGGTCGACTGGAGTACACTTCATCCATAGTTTGGATACAGTCATGATCTGGTGGTCCCTCAGATGCTGGCAAAAGAGTAGCAGGATTGAATGTAGCCACTGTTTCCAGGTGTATCCGTGGATTCTCACACAAGCTGGCTTGGTACTTAACCATACGGTTATTGTAAACCAGTGATTGCCCTTATACTCCATGAGGGTGAGAACTGCATGGGGGACTTTAACAACCAGTTCTTGCCCCAAGGTCAACTTATCAGCTTCCTGGACCAGTAAGGCTGTTGCTGCAATGGCCCTCATGCAGGCTGGCCATCCTTTAGCCACTCCATCCAGCTGTTTAGACAGGTATGCAACAGGCCTCTGCCAGGATCCCATCATCTGGGTCAGCACACCCAGAGCAACCCCCTGTCGCTCGTGGACATACAGTGAGAAAGGTTTCTCCACATCAGGAAGGCCTAACGCAGGGGCTTGGAGTAGGGCTTTCTTTATGGCAATGAAGGATTGTTGAGCTGTAGGTCCCCATTCAAATGGTTCCTTTTCACCCCCTTTGTGGCTTGGTAAAGGGGTTTCGCCATCAATGCAAAATTTGGAATCCAAATTCTGCAGAATCCGGCTGCTCCCAGAAATTCCCTAACTTCCCTTCTGGACTTGGGTTGGGGAATTGCAGCTACCGCTTGCTTCCTACTAGCATCCAGTCTCCGACTTCCCTGGGAAATGCAAAAGCCCAGATACTTCACTTCTGACTGACAAAGTTGGGCCTTTGAGCGTGAGACCTTATAGCCTGCATCCATAGCTCCAGCAATTCTCTAGTAGCCTCAAAACACTCTTCCTGGGTCACTGCTGCAATCAGGAGGTCATCTACATACTGGAGTAAAACTCGCCTGGAAGGCTCAGATTTAAAAGTCTTAAGGTCTTGCCCTAGGGCTGTCCCAAAAATGGTGGGGGAATTCTTGAACCCCTGTGGCAGGCGGTCCATGTATACTGAAGCTTCCTTCCTGTTACTGGGTTTTCCCATTGAAAGGCAAAAAGCAATTGACTGGCTGGGGCCACCCGAATACAAAAGCATCTTTTAGGTCTAGTGTGTGAAATGGGTAGCTCCAGAAGTATCAATCCTAGCAGGACATATGGATTAGGCACTACAGGGTGTAATGAAATAGTGGATTTGTTGACCACTCGTAAGTCTTGGACTGGCCGGTAGTCCTCAGTCCCTGGCTTCTGAACTGGCAATAGTGGCGTATTCCATGGAGACTGGCAAGGACGAATAATTCCATAGGATAACAGACGATTCAAATGTGCTTGGATCCCTTCCAGAGCCTTTCTGGGAATTGGGTATTGGCGAAGATGGATTGGCCGGGCATTTGGAAGTAAGTCTACATGTACAGGAGGAATATTTCGGGCCAACCCTGGGGGATTATCTTCTGCCCATACCCCACTGACCTGAAAGCTGTCTGCCAGGGTAGGTCAACTTGGCTATGTGACGATGCAGCCGCCATTCTTCTTCAAGAGGGCAACAGAAACTCAATATACCCTTAGGGCTGAATATCGGGGGCCGAAAGGAGACTGAAGTCTGGCCATCAGAGTCAAAAGAAATTTGGGCCCTAAGCTTGGACAGCAGGTCTCGACCTAACAAAGGGATTGGACAGTCTGGCATATACAGGAATTCATGAGTGACTATGTGTGAGCCTAATTGGCATCTACGGGTTGTCAGGAAAGGCCTCCGGTTCTGCACCCCCGTGGCTCCCACCACTCGGACAGTTTTTCCAGACACAGGCGCTAATCGCTCCGTCACAACAGAATGTTCAGCTCCTGTATCAATCATGAATGGAATTGAGCGGCTCCCTATAGTTAGCTTGACCATAGGTTCCTGGGAGCCCAGTTTGTAGGAACCCGGTCTGTCCTATTCGTCCCATTCTGCCATCTCGGCTATCCCGATGATGTCAGATTCAGGAGGCTCATATCTTCCCTCTCGAACTCGGCCTCGGCTTCCTCGATCTCCTGGTCCCCTTCTCAGTCCCTGGCGCCTCTGGGGGCATTCATCTTTCCAGTGCCCTCTTTCCTTACAATAGGCACACTGGTCCCTCTCCAATCTTGGTCTGGATTCTCCCCCCTTGGCCGGGATTGATTGAAGGAATCTCGGGGCCTGGCTGGTGGTCCGGGGTCCCACTTTGGCTTCCCATTAGCTAGAGGTCGACCTCGGTTAAGGGTGGAATTAGTAATGGCTGCCGCTAAAAGGTCGGCCTTCTTCTGCATCTTCCGGTCAGCCTCTCGGCGCACCTCCTGATCTCTATTAATGAAAACCTTAGTTGCGATCTCAATTAGCTGGGTGGTATTCATCCCTGCGAATCCCTCCTGACGCTGCAACTTCTTCCGGATATCTGGCATACTCTGGGCCACCAATGCACTATTCACCATTCTCTGATTTTCTTGGGCTTCAGGGTCAAATGGGGTGTATGTTCTGTAGGCTTCAATTAGTCGCTCTAGAAAGGCCCCAGGGGATTCAGTTGCCCCTTGGAGAATTTCAGAGACCTTTGCCAGATTAATGGGCCTCTTTATGCCTTTCCTCATACCTTCCAGCAAGTCCCGGCAATAGCCAGACAACAGTTCATAGTGCTGCCCATCATTTGGATCCCAATCTGGAGCTGCGCGAGGAAACCGAGCTCTAACCCATCCCTCTGGGTCTTGTGTCCCCCCGGGGACACGCTCTCGCGTGATGGCCTCAGCATTTGCAAAATCTTCCGCCTCTCCTCAGTTGTGAAGAGGGTCAGGAGAAGTTGTGTGACAATCAGTCCAGGTTGGGTTATGGGTGGCCATAATGCTAGCCACTAGGTCCACCACTGCCTGAGGCTTTTCAGTATAAGAGGGTAATGCGTCTTCCAATTCAGGAGATCGGTGGTTGTGAAGGGTACATACTGATAGGCCTGTGCCTGTATAACCTGACCCTGATTATTAGGATCCGGTCGAGTGGTAGTTACCTGACGAAGTGGCAGAACTCTCGAGGAGGTGGGAATGGAACCTGAGGTAGAGCTAGGAGCTACCCTCCTATCATGCTCAAAGGTGATTGCAGCGGGTCTAACCCATTCAGTGGAGGTATGTTGAACCCCTGAGGGATGGGGGGGTACTCATAGACTGAGAGGTGGTCACAGGTGAGTCAGTCCATTGAAAGGGATGCCGGGCCCCTGATGAGTGGGTAGGGGTATTAGAGGGAGAGGCTGGGCTGTCGGGAGTTGAGGAGTCAGGGAGTGGAACCCAAAACGGGTCTTCAGAGGTTAACAGGAGAGGATTTGGCACAGAAGGGTAGAGGCCAGGTGAAAAGTCCAACCTAGGATGTGGTGGGTTTCGCACAGAAGAGGAACTATCCGGAGAAGCCTGTGCTGGAGAAGCTTGGGCTGGACGGCGTGGATCTCTGGGGGTAGCACGGAACCCCAACAATGGGCCATAAGGTGGTGGCTCAAGATCTGAGGGGTCATCAGAGAGTATGGGTTTCTCAGACAGGGTAGGGGCGGAAGCCACCGATTGGGTGGTAAGCTTCCTAGGGCTCTTTCCCTCTTCTAGTTTAGATTTTCTAATCTTTCTTTGAACACGGCCTAACATGAATTTTACTGGGGATCCCATATAAGTTTTCAACCAGGAGGGAGGGTCAGTCACAAGGCTGTCCCAGGAATCTATATAAGGGAGTTGTTCAGAATATTCTGGTTCTCCTACAACTATGCTGTAGACCTTCCGGATTACTTCAATATCTAAGCTGCCACTAGGGGGCCACCCCACTCCCATAGATGGCCACTCAACTTCACACAAGGTTCTTAGAGTACTTGAGCTTAAAGTCTGTCCATAGTCATTAATTAAAAATCCTTTTCTAAAGTTCTTAAGCATACAGTCTAGGGGGGTATCAATTTGTCTAGATGATGTCCCACCCATAATGCTTACAGTTACAACACACAAAGAGGGGGGAATTTTTGAGAATGCAGTAAGGGGTCTGCACTCTCGAGACACTAGGTAGACAGACAGCAATCGCTTCCTTCCGTTGCTGACCAATTGAACTCGCGTTAATTGGAAATGCAGCTATAAGAAGTCCGCACTCATTAACATTCAGGCATCACACATTCATTCAGTACAGAAAATCCCACCCAACAATTTCAGATTTCTCAGATACAGATAAGCTCAAGCGTTTTCGCTTCTAATCTCCTCTAGATTAGAAGGTACTAGGGCCTTCGCTGAGAGTTGATCAGGCTCTCCTTCCTCAATTTGTTTGAGGGGCTGATTTACAATTTTCTAGCTAGAATTACAATACAGAATACAGAATACATACCCGGCGAATGTTCTCCAGTCTCTTCGGGGGCGTGGGTTCGAATCCCACCGCTGCCACCAAGAATTGTTGCAGGAATGGATGCATGAATTTGTGATACTTCAGGAGTCAGACAGCACACACCAGTATGAGAGAAAAATCTTCTTTATTTGCCAGCAAACAAAGCAAGACATCAGTTCTAGCTCTCTTCTCCTCCTTCTCAGCTCTCTGGGTCTTTCTCTCAGCTCTGTCTCAGCTCTCTTCTTATGCTGTCTTCTCCTTCTTCTGTCTGTTCCTTCTGTCCTTCTCTTTCTTCTGAGCTCCTTCTGACGTAAACTGCTTCTGCTCCTACTTAAATAGGGTCCTAAGCCCTCCTCCTAGCCTAGCCCCCTTTACTCCCAATTGGTTAAGAAATTGATTGGCTACCTTGCCTCAACCAATCATTACTTTTGAAATATCAGTTACATAGGTTCCAGACATCCTAAACTGACCTCTGACCTGGGGCCCCTTAAGCCAGACATTTGGTCTCCAGTCTCTTACATGTTATTATGATTGATTTCTCATATTCCTAGTACTAACTGCTAACTAAACTCTGGCATTCATTAAAGAGGTCAAAAGTCAATCTTACTTAATAGCATACATATCAGGTTATTACTTCCAGGAGGCCAGTCCTACACTTAGCTATAATTAATCAAGGAGAAGAGAGCTGACTAGTTCTGACCTCTTCACCTATCAGCTTATACATTGAACCAGCCAGAACTATGGCTAAGTCAAACCACATGTTGATCTCCTCAACTGCAGTCTTAAACAGCAGACAAAGAGTAATACAGAATTTAACAGATATTCTACACAGACACAAACCTTATTAATTTACACAGAATACAACATATTCTAAAGTAAGCATCCTTATAACACATATTCTAAATATCAAAAACTTGTAAATACTAATCTATTGCCTCTCACCTCTAAATAGTATTTTCTATCTAAGCATTTTAAACTACAATTAATCATATGTCTGGCTCATTCCTTTATTCATTCATAATAGTTTACAGCTGTGCCAGCTAGCATTGGCAATTCACAAGGGACAGAGTTTCATTTCTCACTGACCTTTCCTAACCTTAGCTCGGCCAAGCTGGATTTCTAATATTCTCCAGATGACATTCCTTCTCTTTACTTTGCTGGCAGAGTGAAAAGAATTCAAACTTCAAGCTTTTAAATCCCAGAATTAACAGTTAATATCACTTCTTTATATATATAATTTCTTTGTCCACTGCCTCAGTACGAGGTGGTATATACTATGATTTTTTGTTGACCATATATTAATATATACACAAGAAGTGGCAAGTTATGTGGAAATGGCTAAACAGTGAGCCAACAGTATTTAGGGTCCCTTTTACAAAGGTGCAGGAGGGCTACCGCGTGGGTAGCATGTGCCCAATTGGCACTACTGCTGGGTAGCACATGCACCCAGCAATGATTCTGATTTTGGCACACAGTAGAAAATAATTTTATATTTTCTACTGGGGGGGGGGGGGGAGCGTTCCCGGCGGTAACCGGCAGCACACCCACGTAGGTGAGCCCTTACCACTAGGCCGATGGATGTTGGTAAGGGTTCAGGCCTTAAATAGGTGTGCACTAGTTTTAATATTAGCACAGGCCCATTTAAAAAATAGCCTTTTTCCTAGCTGTGGTAAAAAATGGCCCAGCGCTTGCCTAAAAGAAGCACCCACATTACCACAGGCCAGTTTTTCCGTGGCTTTGTAAAATGACCCCTTAGAAAGGAGGAGGGAGATAGCCAAGCCCCTTCTTCCCTAACCTCCCATTCTCCCTTCACACTTGATACTAATTTACCCCTCGGGTACTCATATGCATAAGAGATAGGAACAATCTCTAGTTGCTCCTGCAGTGGTGATGCCATTTTTCTAAATGGTGGTGTCTGACCTCTAGTACTATGTCAAAACTTACTGCTAGCAATCAATTTGCATAATAGAGGAGTTTCTCAAGCAATTTTTCTTTGAAAAATTGCCTTGCTGCTGGTGCCACAGAGAGGTTTTTCATTTGCCTTCATTGCAGGTGCAAAGTACATTTGGAAAATGAGAAGAACATAAGAATTTCCATACTGGGTCAGATCAAAGGTCCATCTAGCCTAGTATCCTGCTTCTAACAGTGGCCAAGCTAAATCACAAATACCTGGCAGAATCCCAAAAAAAGTACAAGATCCCATGCTACGAACTCCTAGAGATAAGCGGTAGCTTTCTGGGTCTATCTTAATAATGGTTTATGGACTTTAGCTCCAGGAATTTCTCCAAACCATTTTAAACTCAGCTATTCTGCTTATTTATTTATTTATTTATTTATTATTTATAGCCCGCTTATTAACCTTTTTCCACATCCTTTTTCAATGAGTTTCAGAGCTTAACTGTGTGTTACGTGTTCTACTTTTTTTTTTTTAAGTATTACTGGTAACTTCATGACATGCCTCCTAGTCTTTGTACTTTTTGAAAGAGTGAAGAATTGTTTACATTTACCCATTCCACTCCATTCTATTATATCCCCCCCCCCCCCCAGCTGTCTCTTCTCTAAACTGAAGAACTCTAATCCCTTTATTCTTTCCTCATGTGACAGTCATTCCATCCCCTTACTCATTTTGTTTGCCCTTCTTTGTACCTTTGTAACCTTGGGGTCATCTTCGACTCCTCCCTCTCCTTCTCTGCACATATTCAACAGACTGCTAAAACCTGTCATTTCTTTCTCTATAATATCAGCAAAATTTGCCCTTTCCTTTCTGAGCACACTACCAGAACCCTCATCCACGCTCTTACCACCTCTCGCTTAGACTATTGCAACTTGCTTCTCACAGGTCTCCCACTTAGCCATCTCTCTCCTCTTCAATCTGTTCAAAATTCTGCTGCACGACTAATATTCCGCCAGGGTTGTTATGCTCATATTAGCCCTCTCCTCAAGTCACTTCACTGGCTTTCTATCCGTTTCCGCATACAGTTCAAACTCCTCTTATTGACCTATAAGTGCATTCACTCTGCAGCTCCTCAGTACCTCTCCACTCTCATCTCTCCCTACATTCCTCCCCGGGAACTCCATTCACTGGGTAAATCTCTGTTATAGTAACATAGTAGATCACGGCAGAAAAAGACCTGCATGGTCCATCCAGTCTGCCCAAGACAAACTCATATGTGTATACCTTACCTTGAATTGAATTTGTACCTGTCCTTTTCAGGGCACAGACCATATAAGTCTGCCCAGCAGTATTTCCCGCCTCCCAACCACCAGTCCCGCCTCCCATCACCAGCTCTGGTACAGACCGTATAAGTCTGCCCTCCCCTATCCTTGCTTCCCAACTACCACCCCCTCTTCCCCCCACCTGCTCCGCCACCCTTCTCCTCCACTGCTAACTCCAGACTCCGTTCCTTTTATCTTGCTGCACCATATGCCTGGAATAGACTTCCTGAGCTGGTACGTCAAGCTCCATCTCTGGCCGTCTTCAAATCTAAGCTAAAAGCCCACCTTTTTGATGCTGCTTTTAACTCCTAACCCTTATTCACTTGTTCAGAACCCTTATTTTATCATCCTCACTTTAATATTCCTTTATCTCTTATTTGTCCTGTTTGTCTGTCCTAATTAGATTGTAAACTCTGTCTCTTCATGTTCAAGTGTACAGCGCTGCGTATGTCTAGTAGCACTTTAGAAATGATAAGTAGTAGTAGTAGTAGTTTTCTAATTCAACTATATCTTTTTTGAGATGTGGCAGAGGCAGTATCCACAGTGTTGTCCATTTTCCTCATGCAAAGCCTGAGCAATTTTGAAAATTTATTTTGTTAAGCATATCCTCATGGTTGATTAATTAGGCTTCTTTCCATGTGTATGTTTTATGTTCTGTTGTCAACGTTTCTCTGCTATTCTAAGGCCCAGAGTAAGGTATTGACAAACTTGTTAGTGAAAAGGCACATAATATTGGTTTATGCTTGCAAAACAAGTTAATGAATTACTTTCCTGCTAGGATTTGTATTCCTTCATTAACAGAAAAATGCTTATTCAGTTTTTATTTTTAACTAGAATATATTGACCTAGGCATAGTGTATATCAAATTATTTTGATCATAGTAGAAAATATCTTTTAATTTTAGAAATAAATCAGTCATATGAGATAGAAAAATTATTTCTTCTGTCCTTTACTGAACAAAAGAAATGAATTATGTACTGTATCCTGAAGCTTTTTTTTCCATGGGTAGAGAACACAAAATGGTTGATGTATTTTAATCAGTTAGGGCTTCTTTTACAAAGCTGAACTAGCAATTCCCGCATGGCAAATGAGAGGAAGCCCATAGGAATTGAATGGGCTTCCTCTTATTTGCCGCACTGAGAATCGGTAGCACAGCTTTGTAAATGAGGCCCTTAAGCATGGATGTGGCAACATATGTTCATAAATAGCTCTTTCCAGAATATAGACTAGTTGGAAAGTGAATGCCATGGCATGTTGGCACATACTTTTTATAGGTGAGCTTGCAAACGGATTAAGTTTGGGAAGACCATGAAGAGGCCACACAAATACTCACAGAAAATATTAAAATACAATTTATGCACATACATTACAAATATTGATGCATACTTGTACACTTGCCCTTCTTTTCTTTATAAAATAGTGCTTAAGTAGGAGCCTTCTTACCCTTTGATCCTAGATACCAACTCTTTAAGGAAAGGGAGGGTGGCATCTAGATAGCAAAGTGTTAAAATTACCCTGTAAAAGGCACAATCAGGCATTATTATGTATTATTTCAGTAGTCCAATTTGAGCTAAAAAAATAAATAATGAAATTCAACGCATGCAAGTAAATGCAGACACCTCATTATTATGCAAATGGAATAATGCAGCTTGTGTTCAACTTTACACACGTAAAATAACATAATATAACATAACAACTTGTACTTATATTCCGCAAATACCTCATAGAAGTTCTATGCGGAGTGCAATCAAGAGATTGATTGGCCATCAAACCAAGAATACAAAAATGTTAAAATTATAAGTAATCAAATTTGATAGTACACACGAACAAAATAAGAATAAACAAACTATCAAGGGTAAGAAATAATCTAATTACTCCATACAAATGCATGGAAAAAAAGTATTCAGTTCTTTTCTAAATCAGATATAATTTGAAATGGACCGCATATGAGATGGTAATCTCTTATTCAAGGAAAGAAATGCCCCCTTGAACTGATGTTATCTTTCCTCTCCAGAAGCATCAAGCCATTAACATGTATCACAATGCTCCTGAGACCCATTCTAAGGTGCTAGCAATCCACAATGATATCAAGTACACTAATCCTACTACCTAAACAGATGCCCAGGCCAACATCCCCCAAATCAGGCCCCCCACCCCGATACCCCAGTACCTAGTAGGGATCTTCCTGGTGTCTAGTGGGGGCATCAATGATCCCCAGTCACTCTTGTGATTCCACTAACTCTCCTTTTGACCTTGAATAAACCACCTTCCATTGCTTCAGGTACAACTTGGATTGTAAATCCACACTGATAGGGAAATAACTTGTATACTTGTATACCTGAACTTCCAATTCACCTTGAATTAAGATTTGGAAAGGTGAGAAATTAAATCTCAAGTCCCAAATACATACCCCTAGGCTTCCATCTTCAAAATAGGGCTTCTAACCCAGCCATCACCTCATTATTCGCCAAACTATGACATAAAGGGGTTCATTTTCAAAAGACAAAAACATCCAAAAAAATGTCATAAAGCAGCATTTGGATGAATTTCTTCTCAAAAGATCCAAATCAGTATTTCCAAAACCAATTTTGCAGACATTTATCTATGCAATTCATCTGCAGTGCATCCAAAGCACAATGTGTGCTGGGGGCAGGCTTAGGGCATTCAAAACACCTGGATGTTTTACAGCCATAATGCTACAAAAATGGTATGGGATTTGTGTTGCAAACCATATGAGGAGAGACTTGCCAACCTGAACATGTATACCTTGGAGGAAAGGAGAAACAGAGGTAACATGATACAGATGTTCAAATATTTGAAAGGTATTAATCTGCAAACAAACGTTTCTGGAGACGGGAAGGCAGTAGAACTAGAGAACAGGAATTGAGGTTAAAGGGGGGCAGACTCAGGAGTAATGTCGGGAAGTATTTTTTCACAGAGAGGGTGGTAGATACATGGAATGCCCTCCCGCAGGAGGTGGTGGAGATGAAAATGGTAATGGAATTCAAACATGCGTGGGATAACGACAAAGGAATCCTGTTTAGAAGGAATGGATCCACAGAATCTTAGTGGAGATTGGGTGGCAACACCGGTGATTGGGAACCAAAACCAGTGCTGGGCAGACTTCTATGGTCTATGCCGTTATCGTGACTGAATAGATAGGGATGGGCTTCAGTGTAAATTTTAAGGGGCTTTGATATTAGCTTCAGAACTTTTAGTACAAGAAGAGTGCTGGGCAGACTTCTACGATCTGTGCCCTGAGAATGGCAAGGACAAATTGAACTCGGGTATACATATAAAGTATCACATACCATGTAAAATGAGTTTATCTTGATAGCAGACTGGATGGACTGTACAGGTCTTTATCTGTTGTCATTTACTATGTTACTATAATGGAACAAAATGAAAATGTTTAGGGCTACAACTTCAACATTTTGATCTAGACCTGTTTTATAAAATGAATAAGGCACAAAAGGGTGTTTAAATGACAAGATGACCACTGGAGGGAATCAGGAATGACCCCCCTTACTCCCCAGTGGTCAATGACCCCCTCCCAACCCCTCAAAGATGGGAATAAAAACAGTACAGTGTTATAGCCAGTACTATTAGAGCAGCAAGCAAGTCCCTGGAGTTAGTGTAGTGGTCGGTACAGTGCACAGTAGCGAGGAGGGACTCAGGCCATATCCCACTTTACACTTGTGGTGGAAAGTGTGAGTCCTGACATAGTCACCAGAAACTTACTGTACCCACATATTAGTGACCCCTTCACCAATAAGGGCTATTGTAGTGGTGTACAGTTGGGGGCGGTGGAGTTTGGATGCTTACCGGTCATACATTGGTTGGGCTTGGCTCAACTATGATAAGAACTTTTGTGGGAGTCTGACTAAGGAAAAAATCTGAGGCATGGGGTTGGTGTGATATGGATTTATGGCTGTCTGAAATGATGGCTGTTTAGACACCATTCTTTTGAGCAGGGACTTCTTCAGGGGGTCATTTGCCCGTGGTGGGGGGGGGGGGGGGTCCATGGTTGGGGGAATTGGTCCACAATGGCTGGGATGAGATGGATATTTTTCCCCCAGTAGTGGTAGTATAGGAAGGGTGTTTGGGGAGATTTCAAGGGGGACAGACTGTGTCTTCTGTTTCCAGTTTAATGCCAGGTGTTGTGAATGCATGGGTTGCAAGTACAGGCATAGGTGCAGCCAATGTAATGGGATCATCCAACCCAATTGTTGTGTCATGGGTTGGGGTAGGGAGGCCTGGGCCACTGCCCCAGGAGTTCTTTGACAAGGCTCCCTCCGCCATTAATTTATGGGTTTTACATGATTGGTTGCTAGGTATCCCAAACAAGAGGATGCTGAGTTGTTGTGAGTGGGTTTTTCTGAGGTCTTTGTAACTACTTTAAGGGTCCTCATTTAACACATGTCTGTGAGGAATGCACGTTCAGGGAAGACCCACACAAGCTGTGGTTCATGAGAAGATTGGGAAGGAATAGCAGCTGGGTAGGATCATGGGACCATTTCAGGCTTCTCCTTTGATTAATCTGATTCTTTCTCTTTTGGGGGTACTGCCTAACAAGGAGCCTAGTAGGTTCATTTGATCCATAATCCAGTTGGATGTAGTGTTAGTTCCTTCATTGACCCATGTTATTGTTCAGTCCAGTATACTTCTTTCGACCAAGCAATTGAAATGTTGTGGCACCTTGGGAGGAGGGCATTGATCAGGAAAGTAGACATTGAGCCAGCATTCCATTTGCTACTGGTTAATCCTCAGTCTTTCTATCTGTTGGTCTTAATTTTGAGTGCTGTTTTTATTTTGACTAATGTCTGCCAATGGGCTGCTCTATCTTTGCACGTATTGTGTGGCATTCTCCACTTCTCGTGCACTGGGTCACGAGCAGCAAGTGGGCTCTTCTGTATTATGCATTATTTAGATGATTTTATTTTTATTTTGGGGGGGGGGGGGGGGGGGGGTTGTCAGCCTATAATGAACAATGTTGACATCTCATGCAGATGTTTTGCAGTCTGAATTGAAGATTCCATTTGTAAGAGAGAAATCTGAGGTTCCTAGCTCTTGTCTAGTTTTCTGGATGTGGACACTGAATTCGGAGGATATGAAGTCAAGATTGCCCTTGAAAGGTTCAGTCCCTTGCTTGTTGTCACTGAGTCGGCCTCCTAGAAAACTAAGTTGACCCTGCATGAAATTCAGTCTTTGGTAGGCCGTATCCCAATTGGTAGAGATGTTTTTCTCATCAACACATGGTTTGAGGAAGAAACCATCATCAGGTGCATATACCTTGGAGTGTAAAGGAGGATTTGGAGCTTAGAGATCCTTTTTGTGTTAATTTAAAGGGTACAGGTTTGGCCTTTGCCTCTGATATCTGCCAGATGCTATTGTTGTTCACCGATGCAATGGGAGTCATGGCTTTGGAATATATTTTTGGGGCGGTTGTGTGTGCCCATCCATAGCTGGATTGGCAGAGGGCTCAGGGATGGTGTCTGAATGTTTGCTGTGCTTGACCTTTTTCCATATGGGTGGCATTACTGCTATGGGTGGACCATTTATGTAATCACCAGGTTCTTCTGTCTTCTGATAATTTGTTTGTAGTGCAGGCAGTCAAAAGACAATCTGTATGTTGTTCTTTACTCATTAAATTATGATGTTTTGGTCCTGAGATGTCTGCAGTAAATTTGACCTTGGGGGCCCAGCATGTGCTCGGTGTTTTTAACGATATTGCTGATGCTTTCACTTTTTTTTAGTTTTCCGGCGTTATCTCCTGAAGCATCGAGGGACTGAGAGAGATGCCTGTGCACCTCTGGATGAGCTTTCAGAAGACTGCTTGCAAATCCTCCAGACTGCCTTAGCACCTAACACGTGGCAGGCCTATCGTGCTGGTTGGTGGAATTTTCAGAAATTTTTGATTTCCACTGATTGAGAGGTTTCTCCTCCTTTTGAAGAGAGTCTAATGGTGGAGTGTTCTTTTATTTGCCAAACAATGGGTTGTAAGGTTTTCTGGACCCCTGTGAATATTTTTTGATTGGAATTTGTTTTGTGGTATTGTGAGAAGGCAGAGAACTACAAGGTCCAGAATGCACTGTAGCAGCAAGGGAATCAGAGTCAGGGGGAGGACTCTAGGCAGGAGAGTGAGAAGCCAATAGTTGATTGGGAAATTGAACCAAGTGTGAGAGGGTTTGCAGGCAGCTTATTAAGAGAGTGGTGGAAATCTGTAAGGGGTAGATGGAAACACTGGGGAAGCTCTATCTGGAAAAGGTGACAGCTGGAGAAGGAAAGTAAGATGCTTGTGTTTGACTGTTTGAGTTTGAGAAACTGTCTAAGTTTGAGAAGGGTTTAAGTAGCAGGCTCTGAGTAAAGTGCCATTTTGTTATATTTGACTTGAAGAAATGTTTATGTTAAAGAAGAAGAAATGTTGATGTTGAAGAAGAAATAAGCCATGAGGAGTATGTTAAATGCCATTAATAAAACCCTTAATTTATAAGAAGCCTGGTGTTGATGAGCCTTTTGTGAAGGGAGAAGAGGAGACAGAACGCTCCCCAGTGTTTGAGACAGAATCCTATGAGTTACCCTGAAGGCTAGAACCCAGCAGTGACTGTGTGTGTGGAGGAAGCTAAGCAGGGTCAGCCCTGGCTGGAGTCTGGAAGGGTGCCCAGCTCACAGTATGCTAGGGGTGTGCTTCCCCATGCATGACCCCAGTATCTGCCGGTTAGGTTTTCTCTGCTCTCCTTCTCTGCTCATATCCAGCAGATTGCCAAGACCTGTCGTTTCTTTCTTTACATATTACTGGGGATACATATTTAAACTAGAAGAACAGATCCCAAAACTATATCACAAAAAACGTTCTTCCCTTTAAAATATTTAATTTCTTTTATTACAAACATATATCACATAAAACCACTTATGCTGTGTAAGTTCGGAACTTGCCCAGTCACACCCTTCACTTCACCACCCATTCACATAAACCTTGTGTGGGCACATTTCTATATATCCATAATCTGTGTACATGCTCCCCAATTGTTGTTTCCTCAATTTCAATCTTCCACTTGTGTCTTAGATATCGACCTTAAAGGTTCAAATTATAGTCCTTTTAAATCATAAAATCTTCTAAATCACATCAAGCAGGAGCACAGTGTTCACAACAAAGTCTCTCCAGCACTCTTCTTGGAGTAGTGTTAGTTCAGCAGAGTGAATCAGTGCAGTGTGTCAAGGGCTTCCTGGAATTTACATACTGTTTCCAGACTTAAGCACCTTCTAACTCTTCACACCTTCTCTTCACACAAAAGAGAGAAGGTGTGAAGAGTTAGAAGGTGCCTTAAAGTCTGGAAACAGTATGTAAATTCCAGGAAGCCCTTGACACACTGCACTGATTCACTCTGCTGAACTAACACTACTCCAAGAAGAGTGCTGGAGAGACTTTGTTGTGAACACTGTGCTCCTGCTTGATGTGATTTAGAAGATTTTTATGATTTAAAAGGACTATAATTTGAACCTTTAAGGACGATATCTAAGACACAAGTGGAAGATTTGAAATTGAGGAAACAACAATTGGGAGCATGTACACAGATTATGGATATATAGAAATGTGCCCACACAAGGTTTATGTGAATGGGTGGTGAAGTGAAGTGTGTGACTGGGCAAGTTCCGGAACTTACACAGCATAAGTGGTTTTATGTGATATATGTATTGTAATAAAGAAATTAAATATTTTAAAGGAAGAACGTTTTTTTGTGATATAGTTTCTTCTTTACAACATCCGTAAAATCTGCCCCTTTCTTTCCGAGCACTCTACCAAAACCCTCATCCACATCCTTGTCACCTCTCGTTTAGACTACTGCAATCTGCTTCTTGCTGGCCTCCCACTTAGTCACCTCTCCCCTCTCCAGTCGGTTCAAAACTCTGCTGCCCGTCTCTCTCTTCCGCCAGGGTCGCTTTACTCATACTACCCTCTCCTCAAGACCCTTCACTGGCTCCCTATCCGTTTTCGCATCCTGTTCAAACTTCTTCTACTAACCTATAAATGTACTCACTCTGCTGCTCCCAGTATCTCTCCCACACTCGTCCATCCCTACACCCCTTCCCGTGCACTCCGCTCCATGGGATAAATCCTTCTTATCTGTTCCCTTCTCCACTACTGCCAACTCCAGACTTCGCGCCTTCTGTCTCGCTGCACCCTACGCCTGGAATAAACTTCCTGAGCCCCTACGTCTTGCCCCATCCTTGGCCACTTTAAATCTGGACTGAAAGCCCACCTCTTTGGCATTGCTTTGACTCGTAACCACTTGTAACCACTCGCCTCCACCTACCCTCCTCTCTCCCTTCCCGTTCACATTAATTGATTTGATTTGCTTACTTTATTTATTTTTTTGTCTATTAGATTGTAAGCTCTTTGAGCAGGGACTGTCTTCTTCTATGTTTGTGCAGCGCTGCGTATGCCTTGTAGCGCTATAGAAAAGCTAAATAGTAGTAGTAGTAGTAGTAGGTTTTCTGGTTGATGAGTATTTGTATCTTACCTTTTGATGTTTTGCTGTTTCAGTTGATATATTCTGTGGCCTTTTGGGGGGCCATGAGAGTGAGTGAGCTTGTTGCTCTGCCTAAGAAGGCTCTGGGTGAGTCTGGTTTATTGCTTCAAGCTGTGGTTGTGGGGGCTGTGAAGTTGAGATTTCTCATTCAAAAACTGAGCAGTTGGACAAAGGTGTGTGGGTTTTGTTGCACCAGTCTGAACAGTTGGATTATTTCCCATTGTTTTTGGCACAGCAATATATGCGCATACAGGCTGTGGGTGGTGTTTACTGGTTGCTGCACAGTGATTGCGTGCTATTGACTTATTTGCAGTTTGTGGAAGTGCTTAAATCTGTGTTAGAATTGGTTAGTTTTGGATCCCTTATCTTTTGGAACGCATTAATTCCAGATTGTGACAGCTGCTTTCCTGATGATAGAGGTGGGTCCCTGGCATTGAGCACCATTTAGAACGGTGGGCTTCCAACAGGTACTAGGGCTATGTGTGAGATGTTCATGATTAATGCTTGTTGTTCTCTGTTCTGTTCTGTGTTTTCTTTTACATTCTTCCAGTGTCCTCCGGTGGATGTTTCAATTCGGTTTTGTGGACACTTTTTTTTCATTTTGGGGGGCTGAAAAGCACGCGAAAGAGTCCTGTTGGGAATACATCTTGGATTGGCTGCTTTGGGCATCAACATCCACTGCTTGGGTCCACGAGGGACGCAATGTGTCTAATAGTTACCAACTTTGTGTCAAGCTCATAGTTTCTCCTATCCTGATTTGATTTTGATTTAGGGGATAATGATCTTTGTTCTGTGAAGTGTATAGGTTTGATTAGGATGATAAAGTGGGACTTCCTGTATGGTTCTTGCCAGTTCCCCCTGCACTCGTTTGGTCTGTCCTCAGATCATTCCTCGTTTGGTGTGGAAAGGTGGTAAATGAATGCAGGCAGGCAGGCAATCAATCAATCAATCATTTAAGAAAAAGGGTTAATGCAGAAGTTTCCAAATTTTTGAGTTCATTAGGGAGTATGGTTATCATCCATGATTTGTTAACCACTGATTGTCCTGCACTTTATCTGGATGATGGGGAACACATCGGACGTTGGCTTAGAAATCTTTCTCAGTGCTATACAGAATTTATTGGACTCATTATGTGGAAACACTTTGGCCACAGCTGTCTATATTGGTTATGTGGAGGAGAGGCAAATAACTCTAGGCTGTCACCATTTTGGCCTTTTTGGGAAAAGGAAATGGGAGGATGCCACAGATGGATATGAGGCCTTGTCAACACTGCAAGTCTTGTGGAATTATATATTGAACCAAATTTGTGTGTATGGGGTTGAGAGGGGCGGCTAGTTCAATACTGTCTAGCTGCAGGGAGGGAGGGGGTGGGAGTCAAGGTCAATCTGGAATTGAGCTATGTGATGTAAGATCATATTTGTGTTATTTTGTTGGGTTACATGTTAATAAAGCTGTGGCCAAGATCTGTTCCAGATTTCCATGGTTGGTATTTATTTTGTCTCTGGAAGTGTTGGGTCAGAGCAAGGTTGGTGTGAATGTTAGTGTTATAACATATAAAAGTATCCATGCGAATGTGCACCTCAGTTTAACAGAATTATTGTGTTGGCTTACGTGATGTGAAGTTAACAATCAAAGGATGAACTGATGCTCATCACAAAGTTGGTGATTTACATTGGTATAAAAGCTACACTGTGATTAAAAAGAACATTAAATAAGTAGATATGACACTTACCCTGAGGAATGATTAAAACACACTTCCCTCTAGAACTAACAGTAGTAGAATCAGATCTAAAAGATATATGAAATTGAAAATGTTACAACTGAAAAAATGGCAAATGATAAAAAGGGATGCATAAATATAGATTACTCAAAGCAGGGGCGTAGCCAGATCACAAGGTGGGAGAGGGCCAGAGCCTGAGGTGGGGGGCAATTTTGGTCTGCCGCCCTCCCCCCACCCCGCTGCCCTGCCGCTCCCCACTCACAGCTGCAGTAAATACCTTGGCTGGAGGTGGTCTCCAACCCCCGCCAGCTGAAGCCTTCTCCAGCGCCAGTCTCCGGTGCCGCCACGTTGCCTGCCCTGCTCTCTCTTCCCCCTCACATCCTGTACGCTCCTTTTAGTGAAATTGACAATTTCACTAAAAGGAGCGTGCAGGCCATGAGGGAAGAAACAGCAGGGCAGGCAACATGGCAGTGCCGGAGACAGGCGCTGAACAAGGCTTCAGCTGGCAGGGTTTGGGGATCACCGCCAGCAAAATCAGGGGCCCAGAGGACATTTGAGGGGGCCCAGGCCCCCGTGACCCCACATAGCTACGCCACTGAGTCTCAGTCACAGCAGTAACAGCAGTTCTGTACACAGCTTCTATCAGAATGTGATCCAAAGTTAAGACCAGCAAGTTTATAGACCAGCACCTAAAGTTAGGTGCAAGAATGCGGACTTAAGCTAATATTCTATAACAGCATTTCTGAGTGGAACTGCCATTATAGAATTTATGCTTAGCAAACTCAGTATCTCACTGCCTATCTTTAGACACCATTTACTGAATCAACCCCAGTATGTTTAACACAGGAATTAACACATGCTAACAATTAATGCGCTGTAAACACACTAATGCATTATAGTAAATCAGCCCTGAGTTAATTCGGCTTTTAATACATACTAAAGGTTAGCACCATGCTGTGTTAACAGTTAATGTAAGAACAATATCCATAATCCTTATATTTTAGTCCTAGCATCTTTTTCTTTGTTGAACTTTTACCAGAGGCAGTTTTCATGGTTTGCTTAGCACTGTGTCCTTAAACAGAGATGAGGGAATAGGTTTGCTGAAATAGCTAAAAATGTTGATTTGGCCAGACTGTCTTATTTGCAAAACTAAGAAAGGGCCTAATGCTAACAGTGATATGCTAGCAAGCATTTTCAACAATGGGATGCCGAGCTGCAGGGTATTTCAAATTGCTATAAATGTTAGTTGAGTAACTGAAACATTAAAGTAACATTTGCAGAGAGATCACTATAACGTTAGTGGATCAATTCTGTTTTAATGATAAATTCGGAGAAGTAATCAAATTATGAATATAACTGAATGCAAAATGGAAAAAAAATATTTTTTGGAAAGTTGTAGATTAATTTTCCAGAAATGCCATTGTGCCATATATATTATAATTGCATACAATTAGTTAAAAGCAAAGTTATTGCCTCAGGAAGCGACTGAAGTATTCTGAAAGCTTATAGTTTCATTAACCTTACAAATAAGTAGAGACCCAAGCACTAAAACTTAAATGTTTTTCTTTTTTTTTTCACATACCCATGTTAAAATAATTACTGAATCATAAAGGATTTATTAGAAGTTAAGGGTTCCTTTTACTAAGTGGCGGTAAGCCAAACGCGGGCTATACAGGAAGTACAGCTGGGCTACCGCAGCAGCCCAGTGGTACTTCCCACCCCTAGTGCGCCGTCATTTCTGGCGCTAAAAAAATGTATTAATTTTTGTAGCACCTGAGTGTACCGAGCAGTAATGCACACTGCCCGGTTACCACCGGGTTAACACGGGAGCCCTTACCAACACCTCAATGGGCGATGGTAAGAGCTCCCCTCTGAAATGGCCACACGGCTAGTGCTTTAGTTTGCCGCAAGGCCATTTCCTGCCGGAAGGTGAGATGTCCCTTTTACCAGCTGCGATAAAAGGGGGCCTCAGTGCGCGTGTAAAACATGTGCCGACACCAGCGCCGGCCCCCTTTTGCTGCAACTTAGTAAACGGGGCCCTAAGATCCTAAGGGATCCTTTTACAAAGCTGTGTTAAAAGCTGGCTTGCGCTATGACTAGAAATTGGGTTTCCCTGCGCCCTGAGGCCACCTTTAGTGCAGCTGAGTTTTAATTTCTTCAATTAATGACCATGCGCTAAATTCCCAATTAGTGTATGGCCATTAGTACATGACAATCTCTGTTCAATAAACAATTACTTAGATTCTGATTCACTGTTCACTCTCATCCATGCGTTTTTAATAACATGATTAGATTATTATAATTCATTATAGGCTGATATTATTCAGTAACAATTGCGCCGTTTGCAAACTTTACACAACACTGTTGTGCATTTCCTTTGTCAAGCCCGAAGGAGTGATCATACCACTCCACTTCTATCCAAGCTACATTGATCGCCAGTTCTATTTTAAAGTTCTCTGTCTAGTTCATAATTTTTATTTTATTTGTTGTATTTGTATCCCACATTTTCCCACCTATTTGCAGGCTCAATGTGGCTTACATAGTACCTACCATAAAGGCATTTGCCAAGTCCGGTAGAGAAACAAATACAAGGTGATATTGTGGTCGATTCAAGGTACATTCGCCTAGTCCGGTAGAGAACCATATACAAGATGATATTGTGGTCAATTAGAGGTACATGTGTTTCAGGGATGATGGGGAACGAGGCAAGGCCTTACATTTGGGATATCTGCTCTATCTTTCATCCCTGACTATTCTATACACTCCAAATCAAGCATTATATAGTAACATAGTAAGTGATGGCAGATAAAGACCTGAATAGTTTATCCAGTCTGCCCAACAGTCACATTCATTCCCAATTCTAGATTAAATCAACAATAAACGTGATAGTATATAAGTGATCATGGTCTTTCTTTGTTGTTTCTGGGACACAGATCACAGACATCTGCCCGGCACTGTCCTTATGTTCCAACTACTGGAGTCGTTGTCAAAGCCCACGCCAGCCTATCCGAATCTGTTTTGTCATTTGTGGGACACAGACCATAAAAGTCTGCCTGGCACTGTCCTCACGTTCCAAATTACTGGAGTTTCTGTCAGTTCTCTCTACAGCCCATTCTAAATTGGATTGCCACATGCGGGACTTGACCATTCAAGCCAGCCCAGTACCAGACTTAGTTGATACAGCCAGAGTTGCCATCTAAGCATCACTTGACAAGCAAAAACATATGCATCAAGTTTGGGGGTTTTATACCATTCATTTTCTTATGAGCGCTACTCTGTGTTCATCCCATGCCATTTTGAATTCTAGAACCATTGATGCTTACTGTGTGTTTTTATTTTATATATTTTGTTCACACCTTTTCAGTAGTAGCTCAAGGTGAGTTACATTCAGGTACTCTGGATATTTCTCTGTCCCAGGAGGGCTCACAATCTAAGTTTGTACCTGATGCAATGGAGGGTTAAGTGACTTGCCCAAGATCACAAGGAGCAGCAATGGGATTTGAACCAGCCACCTCTGGATTGCAAGACCAGTGCTCCAACCACTAGGCCACTCCTCCACTTGTTGCCCTGTCTTTACCAAAATGGACGCACTATGAGACAACAAGGCAGTCATTTTGTTTTGTTTTTTCTTTTTTGGCTTCAAAGCTTTGGAATGACCTGCCACCATGGAGCTCTTCTATGATAAATTTAAGTCCCAACTTAAAGCCCACTATTTTCAGCAAGCAACTGGTTAGGATGGTGTCTAAGGTCGGTGTAACCCTGTATAATTGATTTCTTATATCTCTGTGACTGATTTCTTGTATGCATGACGTTTTCTGCTGCTTTTCTATTTGAATATGGTGTTCTTCTCTGTTTGTTTTAAAATATATATTACTTTGTTGTAAACCACTATTATCTGGCTTATCATTAATGGCAGTATATAAAGTGTATTAATAAACATAATAAACCTATTTGGTGCAAAGGGCTCACGTGCTAACCATTCAATAATTTGTAGGCATGTGGCAATGTAGCTGTGCTAACTGATTAGCGCTAGGCACACCTACTCTCCACCTCCAAGCCCACCCCAGTACTAAAAAATAAAAAAGTATTAAAGACCAACCCCCAAATTCTATATATGGCACCTTAAGTTATAGAATACACCCAATCTGTGTCTAACTTAGGCACAGGTATTTAGGCCTGATTTTAGGTGGCCTAAATGTATGCGCCAAAAGTTTAGTCACAAGAATGACGCATAGACATATTCTATAAACTACACCTAACTTAAGTTGTGTGTGCTAATTTGGCTGAATGGCCAAATTGCACGCATAACTTAATTGATTAACAAGCCAATCAGAGCTGATAATTGGTTCTTAACAACCAATTTGTGGCACTAATTGGTTTTAATTAGAATTTATGTACACAACTTTCTAGGCATAGTCTACAATGTGGTGCACATATATTCTAATGCCCAAAAGAGGGTGTGTCCATGGGCATAGAATGAGCGAGTTGTGAGTTTCAAAAAACTTTGCAAGCTATTATAGAATACACCCAATCTGAGTCTAACTTAGGCACAGGTATTTAGGCCTGATTTTAGGTGGTCTAAATATATGCGCTGAAAGTTTAGTCACAAGAATGATGCGTGAGACATATTCTATAAACTACACCTAACTTTAGACGTAGTTTATAGAATCATGCTAACTGTGGTTTTTGGTGCAAATTTTTAAGGCCTCATTTATAGAATTTGGCCCTAAATAGGAGATGAAAATATTAGGAATTTATTAGTGTTCATGTTAATGTTGATGGAGGTGTTAATAATGCATTTGGCTGGTTTCTACCACATCAGTACCACCTTGGTTTTATGAATGCATTTTGAGAGAAGATGGGAGTTGAAATGACTATGTTAAAAATGCAATTAACCTATACATTAATTAATTTTGGACCTTTTTACTAAGTTGTGGTAAAAATTGGCTTTAGTGCACTCTTATTCAGCTCTTTACCATACGCTAAGACCATTTTTATCATGGCCATAAAAATCCCAATTTTCTGTTTATTTCATTAATGGATGAGAGCTAATTTTGCCTTTAGTGTGAGATCATTTTTTTCAAGTTACCACAGGCTCCCGCATTATCTATGCACTAATAAGTTAGCATGAGGTAATATAGATGTTTTAACTAATTCGTGCAGGAATGTCCATTCTCCGCCCCTGACATGACCCCCTCAAAAAATACAAAAATATATATTTTGCACACAGTTATTTTGTGCACATTCCAAAATTAATGTGGAGCATATTAGGGTTTCCTACATTAGGCTTTTCTTTGCTGCGTTAGGCACATGTTAGCATCTAATGCAGCTTAGCAAAAGGACCCCTTTGTAAATTAACACATGTTAAAACTTCTAATGTATGTTCATTTTTTTTCTATAAAGCAAATATGTAAACAGAATTGATTAAAATGTCTGAAAATCATAAAGAAGCCCAAACTGCAAACAAAAAAAAATTGCCCTGTCCACATCCTTCATACAAGGAAGTGTAATTTTTAGAATACAATTAAATGCAGGATACAGGGGTAGGGCTTGTCAGATGAATCTGATCAATTGGATGACTAGAGATTTCGATCTGAAAGTAGGTTAGATGTATTGTCCTTGGATTTCAGCCAGACCTTCAATATGGTGCTTGTTCTGCTCAGATCTTGCAGTCTGTATATAACAGATTACATTTTCTATATGTATATATATAAGTATTAGGCTGTGTTTAATGAACTACCGGAAGATTGTAGTCCTGAGTTCTATTCTCGATGGGAGCTTTATGGTTTGCTTAGCTGTCCCTTCCCACTGAATGCCTTTGTGGTTCTCTTGAATAGAAGGAAGGAAGCTGTTAGGGTGCCAGAGTGTTGAGAGATCTGAACCTCTTCATGCTGAGGCAGTAATCCAACTACTTGATTTCCCAAGCCTTAGAAATTCAGGGTGATTTTTTATCTTCATGTATTTGCCCATTACCAGCAGTGTGTAGCTATCCCCTGCCCAGCCCCCTCTCTGTATAAGAATGGCTGGTCACAGAACTGACAGAACTCTTATTCCATCGCATCTCACTGAAAGTGTATATCTTTCTTTTATTTGTGATCAACTGTATTAAAAGAACAATTGGATGAAGAGTTTGGAGTCCTTTTCTGGTAATGGAATACTAGTTTTAAGCTGAACGAGTATATGGTGGAAAGTGACTCACTACTGAATGCACTACAGTTCTGTATTAGCAACTTATAACTAAACTGAATGCCCCTTGGCATGAAACCTAAAGCATCTGACTGGTTTAGAAACTGATTGTGGTCTGATAAAGAAAGGAATGGTTTCTTTTTGTGTCCAAGTGTTGAATTTATGCCTTATTTTTATATGCTCTGTGTTTCAATATACAAGTTTATGCTTGTGAAATTTGTTTCAAAATTTAGAATTAAAAAAAAAAAAAGAAACTGTGTGGGAAATGACAAGACTCATGGTACATGACTCATGGTTCACTCTGAAGAAAGTGGAATTACCAACAATGTGCTGCTGAATTTGGTTCTTGGTCCAGTTCTTTATAAGCTAAATAAAAAAAAAGTGTTTGCCTATTTTTTCTGATGGTACAACAATTTGCAACAAGGTAGATACCCTGGATGATGTGCAAAAGATGAGAAGTGATCTAGTGAAGCTTGAGAATAGTATAGAATGGTGCAGATAAATGTTATGGTTTGTTTATTTATTTGTTTGTTTATTTATTTGTCTCTTTTGTATCCCACATTTTCCCACCTATTTGCAGGCTCAATGTGGCTTACATAGTACTGTAGAGGCGTTTGAGAAGTCCAGTAAAGAAACAAATACAGGTGGTATTGTGGTTGAATAAGGAACATGGGTTTCAGTTACAATGGGGATCAAGGAGAGGAAAGATTAGGTAGTGTTCATTACAAGCTTTGGTTATATTGTGTTGCAGAGTGCAGGCATTTATGTTGGGTCGGCGGGATATGCCTTTTTGAACGGGTAGGTTTTTAATAATTTCCTGAAGTTTAGGTGGGCGCAGGTTTTCTTCACAACTTTTGGCAGTGTGTTCCATAATTGTGTGCTTATATAGGAGAAGCCTGATGCATAGGTTGCTTTGTATTTAAGTCCTTTGCAGTTAGGGTAGTGGATGTAGGGTTCTGCATTCAGGTTGCAAAGGACAATGGGCTTGGTACAGTATAGAGGTGAAGATCTTTGGTGCATAAAGCAAGTGAGGGATTTAAGAATAGCCATGGCTGCTGACTTTAACATTTCTGAATATGGGGCCCTTTTACTAAAGGGTTGCCACGCAGCAATCCAGGATTACCGCTGGCCTTTCACAAGACACCCCCAGCATGCACCATTTCCGGTGCTCCTGAAAATTAGCTGTAATTTTTACTGCTGGATTAGCATGGGAGCCCTTACTGCCACCTCAGTGGGTGGCGATAAGGGATCCCCCAGAAATGGCCATGCGATAAGTGTTTGCTTACTGCACAGCCATTTCCTTTATCAGGCTTTTTACCCACTGCAGTAAAAGTGGCCTTGGCATGTGGCAAATTCACACGCTGACACTACCGCAAGGGGCCCGATATGAATAAGGTGACAACAAAAGCCAGCAAGATATTTGAGTGCATTGAAAGGGAAATGACCAGCAAGGGAAAAAAAAAAGAAGAATATTGCTTCTGTAAAGGTCTTTGGTGAGACCCCATTTGGAATTATGTACACAGTTCTGGAAATCACATCTTCAAAAGAATATAAACAGAATAGAGTTAGCCCAGTGAGCAAATGATCAATGATCTTCACCAGAAAGCAAATTGGGACAGACTTACAGATCTAAACATGCATACCCTGGAAGAAAGGTGGAAAAGATAAGACACAGATATTTAAAAAATTTCATGGTATAAATTAACAAGAAGCAGGCCTCTTTCATAAAAAAAGGAGACATCATAATGAGGTTCATGAGATGAGTTGAAAAGAAAGTAGACACATGGGTAACTTAAGGAAATATTTCTTTACAGAAAGGATGGAAGATGCAAGGAACAGCTTCTCAGTGAAAATACTGGAGGTAAGGACAGTACCTAAATTTTCAAAAGAATGCTACACTGGCTGCCAACTAAGGCTAGGTTATTCTTTAAGACTAGCACCTTAACCTTCAAAATACTGTTTGGCATGTCTCCTGACTGTATGCTAGACCTGATTGAATTATCATCAAGAAACACAAATCCAGGAACCAGGGGTTACTTTCTACTCCACTTACCCAACTGCACCAACACCATTTACACATTTATCTACATGGCTGGGTTTAGCTACTTGGGTTCCAAATGGTGGAACTCAATCCCCAAGGTCATAAGAAGTATCAACAACTACCTCCATATCAGAAAAGAACTAAAACTATTTAAGAAAGTTTATGGTTAATCTTATAGATTGCTGATGTTCCATAATAGATGTAATCAAATACCAGCGCTGTAATCCCTCTTGTTAATTGTAAGCCACATTGAACCAAAACTTGTTTTCGGATAATTGTAGGATATAAGAATGGATAAATAAATAAATAAATAGGATCAACAGGTTGAGGAGCTGAGCAGTTAGTGTGGACGGGCAGGCTGCTAGATGGTCTTTGGTTTCAATCACTTGTAAGAAGAAACAAATTGATAACTTTAGTCATTGCTGTATTTTTATTATTTTCTATTTTCATAATTTGCACTCATTTTTTATTTTCCATTAATTTAAGAAAACATTTTTTTTTTACATTTTTAAAAATGAAAATGAAAGAGAGAGAGAGAGAGACGAGAGAGAGAGAGATCACAATGAAGGAATTCACAAAATTCTCACAGTTCCAATTATAGTACCCAAAATAGTCATTGAGTCAAATACCCATCAGTTCATTAATTTTTATTGATGCTGAGCTCAGTGTTTCTGTTCTTTTTTGTTGACATTGATTGTCTTTCATATTGCTTTATTACCATGACCACTTTACAAAATCATAACATCAGCAGATTCAAGATGTTTCAAAGTTGCCTTCCCAGGGTATCTGATCCATCATGTGTACTAGGTTATTTTTATTCATTTCTCCTAATGAAATTATAAACTTAGTAACAAACCTGTACTAGACAATACATTCCTTTATCTGACTGATGACAGTAGTAAAATATCTATGGTCACATAGGGCCTAAATTGTTAAGGAATCAATTTTCAAAGGTTATAGGGTAGCAAAGTTTGGAATTTAGGCTATAGAGCTCTATGCCTAAATTTCGGTGACTAGATGGTAGGGAGCCAATTTTCAGACTGCGGGAGTTAGCCGATATTCAATGTTGGGCCATTTCTGGTGGCCAGCATTGAATATCAGCTTGGACAGCTTGACTTTGACTCGCCAAGCCAATATTTAGCGTTGGCTGGTCAAAGTGAAACTGGCCATAGATAGGACTGCCTTGCACGCAGCCAAATATGGCCACTAAAGTTACTAGTGCTAATCATTTCTATAGTGCTACTAGACATACACAGCACTGTACGTTTTTATATGCAGGTACTTCTCTCTGTCCCTAGAGGGCTCACAATCTATGCTTTTGTACCTGGAGCAATGGAGGGTTAAGTGACTTGCCGAAGGTCAAACGGAGCTGCAGTGGGAATTGAATGCAGGCTGCCAGGCTCAACGCCTGCTGCACTAACCATTTTTTTTTGTTACATTTGTACCCCACACTTTCCCACTCATGGCAGGCTCATTGTGGCTTACATATTGTATACAGGTACTTATTTGTACCTGGGGCAATGGAGGGTTAAGTGACTTGCCCAGAGTCACAAGGAGCTGCCTGTGCCTGAAGTGGACTCTTCCGCTCCAAGTTGTGATGCTCCTAAAATCAGCAGATAGCCAGTTATATCACTCAATATAACCAGTTATCTGCTAGCCACTGCTGAATGTCCTGCTGAATTTTGGCAGATTTCCAGCTATGTGGCGTTTAACCAGTCAGGTGCCAATCCTAGCCAGTTAAATGCCTTTGAATATCTGGGGGTAGATGTATCTAGGGATGGAGTAGAGAAAAGAAATAAAGTTAACTGACGTCTGCTGATTTTTATCCTTAATAGGAGTAGCCAAGTGGTTAATGCCGCGGACTCTGGTCCCGGGGAGCTAGGTTCAATTCCCACTGCCGCTCCTTATGACTCTGGGCAAGTCACTTAACCCTCCATTGCCTCTGGTACAAAATAAGTACCTGAATATATGAAACCACTTTGAATGTAGTTGGAAAAAACACAGAAAGGTGTAAATAAGTCCCATTCCCATGAACTCAATGAACTGACATAACAGCATGAAACCTCATTCTTTGCTTCGGTCTTCACCGAGGAAGATTTGGGTGGGATACTGGTGTCGGAAATGGTATTTCAAGCGGACGAGTCGGAGAAACTTACTGACTTCACGGTAAACCTGGAGGACGTAATGGGGCAGTTCGACAAACTGAAGAGTAGCAAATCTCCTGGACCGGATGGTATTCATCCTAGAGTACTGATAGAACTGAAAAATGAGCTTGTGGAGCTACTGCTAGTGATATGCAACTTATCCTTAAAATCGAGCGTGGTACCAGAAGATTGGAGGGTGGCCAATGTAACGCCCATTTTTTAAAAAGGCTCCAGGGGAGATCCGGGAAATTATAGACCGGTGAGTCTGACGTCGGTGCCGGGGAAAATGGTAGAGGCTATTATCAAAAACAAAATTACAGAGCACATCCGAGGACATGGATTACTGAGACCAAGTCAGCATGGCTTTTGTGTGGGGAAATCTTGCCTGACCAATTTACTTCAGTTCTTTGAAGGAGTGAACAAACATGTGGACAAGGTGATGCATGTGGGAAAAAAGAACCCGAATTATAGCTACGTCATGCAAGGTTCCACGTTAGGAGTTACGGACCAAGAAAGGGATCTGGGTGTCGTCGTCGATAACACACTGAAACCTTCTGCTCAGTGTGCTGCTGCGGGTAAGAAAGCGAATAGAATGTTGGGTATTATCAGGAAAGGTATGGAAAACAGGTGTGAGGATGTTATAATGCCGTTGTATCGCTCCATGGTGCGACCGCACCTTGAGTATTGTGTTCAATTCTGGTCGCCGCATCTCAAGAAAGATATAGTAGAATTGGAAAAGGTGCAGCGAAGGGCGACTAAAATGATAGCGGGGATGGGACGACTTCCCTATGAAGAAAGACTAAGGAGGCTAGGGCTATACAGCTTGGAGAAGAGACGGCTGAGGGGAGACATGATAGAGGTATATAAAATAATGAGTGGAGTGGAACAGGTGGATGTGAAGCGTCTGTTCACGCTTTCCAAAAATACTAGGACTAGGGGGCATGCGATGAAACTACAGTGTAGTAAATTTAAAACAAATCAGAGAAATTTTTTCTTCACCCAACGTGTAATTAAACTCTGGAATTCGTTGCCGGAGAAAGTGGTGAAGGCGGTTAGCTTAGCAGAGTTTAAAAAGGGGTTGGACGGTTTCCTAAAGGACAAGTCCATAAACCGCTACTAAACGGACTTGGAAAACTCCAAAATTCCAGGAATAACATGTATAGAATGTTTGTACGTTTGGGAAGCTTGCCAGGTGCCCTTGGCCTGGATTGGCCGCTGTCGTGGACAGGATGCTGGGCTCGATGGACCCTTGGTCTTTTCCCAGTATGGCATTACTTATGTACTTATGTGCTTATGTACATTGCTGATGTTAATAAGATGCAATCACATATATGTTAAAAGGGAAGAAAGCTATTATAAATTACAAGAGATGGTAGAAAAAGGATGACAGTAACAATGTTTTGAAAAGACATAAGAGAAACAGGAATACTGACCCCTATATTTTCATATTACTATTGAAAATACATGTCTACATGTATAAATTAAACCAGAAAATTTGTATTTAGTTAAGAGCGGGTGTAAGCACACACATTCCTTGGGGCAACTAGGAGTGGCCTAGTGTTTAGGGTGGTGGACTTTGGTCTTGACAAACTGAGTTCAATTCCCATCTCAGGCACAGGCAGCTCCTTGTGACTCTGGGCCAGTCACCTAACCCTCCATTGCCCCATGTAAGCTGCATTGAGCCTGCCATGAGTGGGAAAGCACAGGGTACAAATGTAACAAAAAAAAAATCAGAAGTATGACCATACTTTCACTTGGAAAATTCCAGCTAATCCTTCAGGGAAAATATGTACATTCTATTTAAGTTTGTGTTCAGTAATCAAATTGTCCCTTTATCCACTTCACTCAGTGAAGCAGCAAATCCTTTTACAGAATTCAATTCAGAACTAGGAAGATATATTCATCTATTCATTCAGAAATAATGGTCAGGCCTGGAAAAACATGTACATTTCTGTTGAGATGCCTGGACTTTTTTAGCTGCCTGACATGTTTTGAACGGCCAGTACTATAATTTGTGCATCTTCACTGAATTTAATACAACCAGGAGACAGAAATGCAGTTGTGGAATGATAAATCAATTTCAAAATAAATATATAAATTTACAGTCAAATGATACAACATCACAAATATACAGTAATTAGAGAAATATTAATTTATGTTTTCAAGTTTGCCTCTGAAACTTTTGTCCTATCATTTCCCATACAATTATAGTTTTCTTTAGTTCTTATCTTGAGAGACACAAAGATTTTCACATTGTCAAAGCACTACATCTGTCGTAAATTCTAGAAGCTTTTGTCAGTAACATCTACAAGCATACTGTGCATGAGGCGAGTTGTATTCACTCCAAACAACTCCCCTTTTTTTCTGTTGACTTGCTAATTAGCCTTATCTGACAGTTTGTTCAACATTTACTGATTCCAATTGACAATCTATGAGCTGTTCTTTGGATAAAAGAATTTTCTTTTGCTTTTTAGTATCAATGTGATTGACATCTATGGCTCAGGCTACAAATGTGATGACTTAAAATGTATTGACCTGATTCTTTCTGACTCCCAATGTGAATTGAAAGAAGGAATTGAGAGCTTTTCCTGAGACTAGGAAATCATTAAATTGCATTCTGCTAGCATCAAACCTTTGCATTTGGGAACTAGAGGGAGGGGGAGTAAGAAGGCATCAGATTGAGCAGAGTTGCTGCTTAGTGCTGTGCTGTTATCTGTCCAAACTTTAATTTTTGGATCCAAAATGATTGTCAAAGATTAATAGTGCATGCTTAGTTGCTGCTGATCTGTGCTTCCCCAGAGGATCCAGTTGCAACAGGACTATGGATAAATACATCACTCTAGATTCTGTGCTAAGAAGTTCACCCAGGAATCAGTATGATCACTGTGGTTTGCTGCTTGCATATTGATCGGATTTAGCTTAGAATAGTTATTTACATTGCTAGACATTTTCCTGCAGCATAATTGTCTTTGGGGTCTCTCATCTTGGGCAGTTGGCTTAGAAATGGAGTACATAATTGCATAAGCATTTCCACACTGGGACAGACCAAATGTCCATCAAGCCCAGCATCCTGTTTCCAACAATGGCCAATCCAGATCACAAATACCTACCAAGATCCCAAAAAAGTTCAATAGATTTTATTCTGCTTATCCCAGAAATAAGCAGTAGATTTTCCCCACATTATTTTAATAATAATCTATGGACTTTTCCTTTAGCAAGCCATCCAAACCTTTTGTAAACCACGCTAAGCTAACTGCCCTTACCACATTCTCTGGCAACGAATTCCAGAGTTGAATTACATGTTGAGTGAAGAAAAAAAATTCCGATTCGTTTTAAATTTACTACTTTGTAGCTTCATTGCATGCCCCCTAGTCCTAGTATTTTTGGAAAGAGTAAACAAACGATTCATGTCTACCCGTTCCACTTTACTCATTATTTTATATATCCCCTCATCCATATTTTCTCCAAGCGGAAGAGCCCTAGCCACTTCAGCCTTTTCTCATAGGGAAGTCATCCCATTCCCTTTATCATTTTCATCGCCTTCTCTGTACCTTTTCTAATTCCACTATATCTTTTTTGAGAAAACTCACTTTCAAAGCTTATGATGACTAGTTAGCCTGTGACTGGGTGGAGATGCTGCTTCTGCAGTGAAGACCAGGATGATGTTGAAAACAGAAGCCAGTTTTGGGCTGCTCAAGGATGAAGAGTGTGATTGTGTTACCCTTTCAATTGGAATCTGGGATGCAATTATTATTATTATTCTTACATTTGTACCCCGCGCTTTCCCACATAATGCAAGCTCAATGCGGCTTACATAGTAATTTGAAATACAAAGTTAATAGAATTTTAATAAAACAGTAGTAAAACAATGTAAAGTTGGGCTTAGTAGTGTAAGATAAGTTGAGCTAGATAATATATGACTAGGATAAAAGAGGGTAGACAGGATAGGATAGTGTAATTTGGGAGAAAGGGTAATGAGGGATAAAATTAAGGAGAGATGGAAAGAGAAGGATGGGAGGTTGGTATTTAAGTCAGAACAGAATTGGGGGTGTAAGTTGGCGAGATTAGGTTGGGGCAGAGTACAAAACGAATCCAGAGAACAGAACGTACCAGCTGCTCTCCCAGAAAATCAAAACAAAACATTAATTCAACCTCTAGTAACATCTCAAATGTAGGTCTATGTTGTACAAATGTTAGCAGTAATCATATACAATATGAAAAGGGATGTATTCAGAACACACATGGGGGCAATTTTCAAAGCCATTAAGAATAATAGTGATTTACTTCAGTAATTTGGAATATATGAACATTGTCATCATAATGGCTAAAAGGTATGCATAGCAGTTACCCTGGGGGGTCATCTTTGACTCCTCTCTCTCTCTTTCTCTGCACAAATCCAACAGACTGCTGAAACTTGGATTTGTGCAGAGAAAGAGAGAGAAATGAGTCAAAGATGACCCCCAGGGCAACTCCTATGCTTGCCATTTATTTCACTATAATATCACCAAAATTCATCTCTTCCTTTCTAAACACACTATCAATACCCTTATCCACATGTTTATCACCTCACACTTAGATTACTGCAACTTGCTTCTCACAGGCCTCCTGCTTGAAAATCTGTGAATCTTTCCTTTCATTCATTGATTTAATAAGTACAGCTTCCCTAAAGGCTGTGTCTAGATTTTCAGGGCATGTCGCTAGAGTGGTCTCCCTTGCACTGTAGTCAGGGCCAGGAGAGTAGAGCCAACAAGCAGAATTTAAACTTGGCCTCTCAAAACACTCCTCTTATTTTAGGGTTTCTACCAATTAAACATTATGGGGTCCTTTAAGTTGCAGTAAAAGGGGGCCTATGCTAGTATCATCATGTGTTTTTGATGTGCGCTGAGGCCTCCCTTTAACAGCAGCGAGTAAAAGGCTGCCTTTTTCTGAGGACAAAATGGCTGTGCGGTAAGTAAACCGCTTGCCATGTGGAAATTTCGGGGCAAGTTCCCACGCTAACCTGGTGGTAACTGGGCAGCATGTGGCAGTGCCCGATTACTACCAGGTAAGCACCAGCGCTACAAAAACTGAACTATTTTTGTAGAGCTGGAAATGGCGCATGCTGGGGGAGGAAACTACCGCCGGGCTGCTGCAGTAGTCCGGTGGTACTTCCCTTTTAGCGAGCGGTAAGCCCGCATTGGGTTTACCGCCATTTTGTAAAAGGGCCCCTAAAAGAGGACTTGAAGTTACCATTTTTGATTCCTTTAAATGTCTTTTGAATCTTTTTGTGTGCACTTTTATATTGAGGATTTTATCATAATAAAGCTGTGGCAAAAAAGTGGTCTTTACATGCCCTTACGTGGGTGGGTCTTTAGCACCTGCCAAGGTAATTTCTACTGCAGCCAGAAAATGGCTGATTTTCCATTTTTCAAATTAATGACCACGCACTAATGTTGCCATTAGTGAGTGGCCATTATCAAAAATGAGTACGCATCTATTCTGTAGGTGGTCAGGACTCATATGCTAATCACATGCTAATCAGTTAATAAACAGCAATGTAGCTGTATTAACTGATTAGCACAGACACGCTCACTCTCCACCAATTGATGTGACGGTAAGGGCTCCCACGCTAACCTGGCACTGTCCGATTACTGCCAGGTAAGCACTGGTGCTACAAAAATGGAAATATTTTTGTAGTGCCAGAAATGGCACGCACTGGGGGGTGGGAACTACCTCCGGGCTCCAGTTCTGGATTGGCGCACAGCAAGCCTGTTGTCGTGTGCCAACCCTTTAGTAGAAGAGCCCCATGACACTATGACAATCTCTTTAGAATCAATTGTATATTTCTTCTCTTAGCTACCAATGATGTCATCACACTTCACAAAGTATAATAGCACTGGTGGAGCCTGGGAGATTTTCCTATGCCTGTGCCAAATCCCATAGGTTCTTACACATGCTTTATCCTAGCCCATGAAATGTATCTTTGAAAAGCAGGTGCAAATACATTTCGTAGTCAGAGCCAGCACTTTCCAAGTAGATTCAGTGCTGCCTTCTGTCTATATAACAGTACTGAACATACATATGGGATATTGAGAGTTTGTAACATGAGCTACTATCATTGCAAAAAAAACCAAAAACATTTTATCAGAATGGCTTTCTGCAAGGGCCCCTTCACTGTATCAATGCCATGTTCAAATGCTGACTTTGCTGCTATTAGAGAGATTAGGAGTGGACAACATTTCATCAACTAAATGTTTGCAATTTTAATATAGATGATCCCCATTTTGGCAGACTTTAACACCCGCGGCACGAGGACATTTGTTGAATATATAATTGTTGCCTAGGGATATTTAGAGGAAGTAATAATGTTTAACTCAGAGTCTGTTAATCTTTTAGGGGGTAGGGGGTTTTGAGGGTGTTATTGTTGCATCTTGAAAATTGATTGTTGCATTCTTAGTGTATAATCTTGCTGCTAAGTTGGTTCTAATAAAAAAGACTTGAAATGTAAATGCTCTGGCTGGTGTTGAAAATGCTTCCTGCTGAGTTTGAATGTTTGGAGTACCTTTCAGTGAGAGTGAAACATTTGAGGTACTCAGCTGAGGGTCCACCAGTATGAAGAAGGAACATAACATTAGTAAGCCACGCTGAGTCATAACAAGGTGCATCAAGCCTAGGGTGCTGCTGTCTGGGTCAGAAAGTACCTGGCAGATCCCAGAAAAGTAAATCTATTTCACAAAATTCATTGAACCATGGCTTTCACAAGTGCAACTGACCGCTACATTTTCCTCCAATCTTCTTTTGAACCCTGCTATGTCGGTCACCTTCACCACATCCTCTGGCAACAGATTACAAAAGCAGGTGGAAAGAAATGATTTTCTTGAAGCAAAGATGGCAGCATCTGTTGTGTAACATTTTATTTATTAATTGATTAGGATTTGTTTATCGACTTTTTCAAGAAATTCACCCAAGGTAGTGTAAAGCAAGAACAAGTCAAACACAGCCAATAAACAATTACAGCAGTAAAAATATTCAAATAATAGTACATAACGTGGCATTGTATGCTACTTACAATGTCTATATAATACACAATAGTCCACAGAAGCTTAGCTGAAATTGGGTGGTGGGGGGAAGAGGGGTTGGTGGTTGAGAGGCTAGGATGGGGGAGGGCAGACTTATACGGGGTCTGTGCCGGAGCCGGTGATGGGAGGTGGGACTGGTGGTTGGGAGGCGGGAAATACTGCTGCACAGACTTATACGGTCTGTGCCCTGAAAAAGACAGGTACAAATCAAGGTAAGGTATACACATATGAGTTTATCGTGGGCAGACTAGATGGACCGTGCAGGTCTTTTTCTGCCGTCATCTACTATGTTACTATGTTAATAGACAGCATTGGGTAAAAGCAATGGTAAGACATACAGGTAGATAAGATAGAGTTAGAAAATAAGGCTATTATTAATATTATTATTATTATTATTTCTATCATGACATTTGTATCCAATATTATCCCGAACAAACTCAGGTTCAATGTGGCTTACATTCAAGAAAAACATCAAAAATATAACAGTCAGATAATTAATTATATCATTTTAACATATTAGGAATAAGTGTGTGATTGTCATGAAGGTAGGCTAGAGTACTGGTTATGTTGAAATATGTAAGAGAGACAGCAGCATTAGTTAATTGTCTTTTGATAAGATATGAACTTACTAGAAAAGCCTTCAGTAATTTATGAAAGCTCAGATAATCTTCTAAGTACCTTAGGGGGGTCTTTTACTAAAGCTTAGCTCGAGTTATCTGCAGCAGGGCCCATAGGAATAAAATGGGCCCTGCTGCAGATAGCTCAAGCTAAGCTTTAGTAAAAGACTCTCTTAATTGCTTGGGCAGAGAATTCCAGAATTTGGATACTGAAAAAAGTGAGCACTAAGCACTATTCTGTAATTGGTGCTCTGAGTTAGGTGCTGTTTATAGAATAAATTAGGCACAAATCTGCTATATTCTATAACAAAATGTGCAAATTCTAGAAACACCCCCGACTTGTCCATGCCCCTCCCATGGCCACACCCCAATTTGCAGATCCACGGTTAAAAGTTTACTTAAACATCTTTATAGAATACCAACTAGGTCACTACCCTTCTGCCCCTGCCTATCTGCATAAATTGCTCATCCCGTATTGTCCTTCCCACGCTCTATGTCAGAATTCTGTCTTTCAGGGGCGTAGCCAGACAACCCCCCCCCCCCCCCGCCATTGCCGACCCTCCCACCGCCACCACCACCAACAACAATTTTGACCCCCCCTGCTGATGACCCTCTTGACCCCCCCTCCTGCCGCCAACCCTCCACCGCCACCACTGTCGCCTACCTTTGCTGGCCCAACCCCCGCCAGCCGAGGTCCTCTTCTTCTGGCGCAAGGCTTCGTTCTGTTTCTGTGAGTCTGACGTCCTGCACGTACAAGGTAGGCGATGGCGGCGGTGGGTTGGCAGCGGGAGGGGGGTCAAGAGGGTCGACAGCAGGGGGGTCCATGGCCAAATCTACGGGGGCCCAGGCCGCCGTGGGCCACGGAGCTACGCCACTGCTGCCTTTAACTATTTATGGCTGAAGCTCTGGAACTCATTCCGCTGTGCTTTTAGAGTCCCAATGCCTCTCCAGTCATTTAAACTGCCCCTGAAATCTTCTCTTTTTTTGGAATACTTTGAATGTTGATGGATCACTTTGCTTCTCCTCTGGTCTTCTTCCTACCCTTTTCTCCGCTCCCTCTCCCCTTGCTTCCTCTGCCTTTCCCATGCTCCATCTTCCCCTACCTGCTTTCCCAGCATTAGCTCTGGTCTTATCTTTATTTTTTTACTACTACTACTACTACTATTTAGCATTTCTATAGCGCTACAAGGCATACGCAGCGCTGCACAAACATAGAAGAAAGACAGTCCCTGCTCAAAGAGCAGTTTAGTTGCAGTATGGGATCAAACAAATGGTATATGAACAAGTGACCGGAACAAATCAATAAATAGGAAGATATATGCATAAATGCAAATTGTTGCCAAATAGCATAATAATTGTTAATGGCTAATTATTGGTGCTAATTGGCTTATTTTTCAATTAAATCACACATGTACTGAAATTTGCACATGCAATTTTCAGCCCCATTTATAGAATGTGAGGGTACGTGTGTAATGGGCATGTAAATGTTAGAACCCATTTGGCTTTTATCTGCCATCATGTTTCTATGTTTCTATAGAATTACACCTATATATCAATAGGCATGTTTTTATTTATTTATTTATTTGTTGCATTTGTATCCCATATTTTCCCACCTATTTTCAGGCTCAATGTGGCTTACAATATTCCATCATGTTAACAAAGAGTGGGATGCATAATTGTGGGGGTCTTTTACAAAGCATCGGTAAGTCCAACATGGGCTTACTGAATGTTAAATTGGGACTACCGACGGCCCAACATGGCTATACAAGTCTCTACAACATCCTCTAGATTGACCTCTTATTTCGGCCAAGGAGACTTTTGGGAACCCTTTACAATTTTTATTGATAATTTTTTACACTCAACTATGTTCTTTCTTAAATCAAAAACTCTGCAGGCACAATGACACCACTGAAAAGGTTATTGGAATCACATTTAGATCTTTAGTTGGTCACCACTATCACTGAATGTTTATATTTTGATATTCTGTAGGATGAATTTCTGTCATTATCATAGAACCATTATAGCATGTTCATGTAACATAGAAGCCAATAAAAGGTTCTTCACTTCAGGATCAGAATAAAGTGAACCATATTGATGTGAATGATTTGACTGCATTCTTTAGAAATAAACGTCTATATCGATAACAGTGTAGATAAGAAGGATTGCCTCAAAGTACAGAATGCTGGAATAAAACATGTGCAGAAGCCAACCATTATGTGGAGTAACTTTCAACCACTTACTCAATATTCTGTAAATAGAATTCTAACAGACATGAACATTACTTCCTGTCAGTTAAATGTGTCCCTCTGGTTTAATTATTTTTGCTAAGTCTATCTTGTTAGAGAGTCTGACACAGATTGTTATTTTTTTTTCTTTAATGGAAGTGATCTTGCTGCTGTACTAAAGAAAATGACAGCATGGCCATTGTTACAGAACCTTAACTGAAATAACCCAGGCAATATCAGTCCAAGGCAAAGTTACCTTATTTTTAGCAAAACTAATTGAAAAGTCAAGTTGAACAACAGGTGCACTTCTTAGATGAGAATAATAAATTAGATCCTTCACAATCCACATAATGCATGGGACACAATGCTGAATCAGACCTGTTGTCCCTGGTAGATGAGATACAGCGAGTTAAACAAAAGAGAAAAGGTTATTTTGATATTCTTAGACCTGTAGGCTGACATTTGATACTTTTGATTTAGCTCCCACTTTTCCAGTAGTAGTTCAAGGTATGATACATTCAAGGACAGTAGACATTTCCCTGTGAACAGAGGGCTTGCAATCTAAAAAATAGTGCACGTAGGAGTCCTTTTACAATGCTGCGGTAAAACGTGGCCTGCGGTAGTGTGGGCGCGTCTTTGGGGCAGACGCTGGGTCATTTTATAACCACAGCTAGGGAAAAGATATGTTTTAATGGGCTGGGAAATGGGCCTATGCTAATATTAAAATTAGTGCATGCCTATTTACAGCCTGAACCTTTACCACCATCCACTGACCTTGGGTTAAGGGCTCACCCGCTACCCACGTGGTAACAATGTCGGTTACTTCCAGGAACGTTCCCTGAAAATTATTTTCTATCACAGGATTTGGCCCATGCCAAAATCAGAATTTCCACTGGGTGCATGCGCTACCCCAGCAGTCATGCCAATTGGGTGCACGCTAAACATGTGTTAGCCCTCTCACACCTTTGTAAAAGATCGTGAGCCCTCCTGGGACAGAGAAATATCCAGAGTACCTGAATGTAACTCACCTTGAGCTACTGCTGAAAAAGATGTGAGCAAAATCTAAATAAATAAATAAATAGAATAAAAGCACTTACATATGTGATTGACACAAATAATTGGCAGTTACACAACTGCTAGGTGTTATTCTATAAACAGTCTGCCTGATATTTGACATCATTTATTCCCCAGAGCATTTTCGTACTGTGCTGCAGACTTATGTGCTACCCCATTTTGATTATTGTAATGTTCTGTCGTGTGGTTTCTCCTCACTCGACATTATGGGATTTACAGGTGACACAGAACTCTGCGGCGCGGTTTCTCATGGGTTTGAGTCGGCAGACTCATATCATGCCTCAGTTGAAGATATTGCATTGGCTAACTGTAGTTCAGTGTATTGAGTTTAAGCTCTTGCTGTTGGTGTTTCAGGCGTGCCAGTGAATTGCTCCATTGGCTTTGGTTCAGTGTTTGCAGATCTATTGTCCTACAAGGGTGCTGCAGTCTCAGGAGTTGGATTTAATGGTTGCTCCTTCATTTCATCAGGTGTGCCTGGAGGAAATTCGAAACCGAGTTTTTGTGGTAGCTGGTCCATGCTTGTGGAATTCTCATCCTGTGTATGTGCGCCAGCTTTCTTCTGTGTCTCCGTTCAAGAAACAGTAGAAAACCTGATTGTTTTTGTAAAGAGTTTTCTTGAGGGGAGGATTCTCAGGTTTTGTGGAACATTGGGTAACTGTATGCTTGATTGCTGTGTTTTTTGTAACGTTTTAAGTGTTATTTTATGAGTGCTTTATTGTACTCCTCTTAGATGTTTGGATAGGTGGCTTATAAATATATTAAGTAAACTAACTAACTAACTTAATTTAACCGGCCAGCAACAGCTGTCTATCTGGCGATATTCAGTGGGGGAGAACTGGCTATCTCGTGCTAAATATAACTGGTTAGTGGCTAGCAGATAGCCGGTTATACTGACTGGTATAACTGGCTATCCACTGATTTTTAAAGATGGTTTAGCAGCCATATTTGGCTGTGTGATAATGTGGGATATCTTTGGCTGGTGATAACGGGCTAGCGTTCAATATCAGCTTAACCGGTTATCTTTAAGCCAGTGGAGCCCCCAACTTCCGCCAGCTGAAGCGTTTTTTCCAGCGCTGGTATCCAGTGCCGTCACATTTCCTGCCCTGCTCTCTCTCTTCCCCTCACATCCAGCAAGCTCAGTTTCATTAAACCAAGCATACTGGACATGATCTGAGGGGAAGAGAGAGCAGGGCAGGAAATGTGGCAGTGCCAGAGACCAGCACTGGAAAACATGCTTCAGCTGGCAGGGGTTGGGGATTCCCGGAAGCCAAGGTATGTGTGGCAACGGTGGCAGTGCTTCAGCTGGCAGGGGTTGGGGATCCCTGCCAGTCAAGGTATGTGCAGCAGCAGTGGCAGTGGGCGGCAGGGCAGTGGTGGGTGGGTGGGGACGTCAAGGCGGCATGGTGTGGCGGACCAATATGTGCCCCCTCAGTTTGAGCTCTGGCCCTCTCCCACCTTGAAGGTGTGGCTATGCCCATGCTTTAAACTGGCCAATAATAACCCAAATATTCAATGATGGTCATCAGAAAGGCCTGGCATTGAATATTTGGGTTTAGCGCCAACTGTAGGCGTTAGCTAGTCTACTCCTATGGTCTGAATATTGGCCCCAATGTGCATAAATCACTTAAGGCTGGATTCAGTAAATAGTGCTCATAATTTAGCGCCAAAAATAATCAGCACTGAACACTATTCTATAACAGGCATTCTGGATTTGGTGCCTTTTATAGAATAGCTCAAGGAACGATACCAGCTGCAACCAGGTGTAAATCCCAGAATGCAAGTTGGGCACAGATCCACACTATTCTATAATAACACTGTGAACATTTTAAGGTATTGCCCCTGACATGTCCATGCCACACCCCCTTTGCAGAACCGCTCAGAAACACTAAGGTGCTATTTCAGTGGTTCCCAAATCTGGTACTGGAGGCACCCCAGCCAGTCAGGTTTTCAGTATATCCATAATGAATATCCATGAGATAGATTTCTGTGCAGTGCAAGCTGTGCATGCAAATCTCTCTCATTAATATTCATTGTGGGTATCCTGAAAATCTGACTGGCTGGGGTACCTCCAGGACCAGGTTTGGGAACCACTGCGCTCTTCTATAAATGACATTCGGCACCGTATATAGAATTCCCCTGTCAGTTTGCAACTGTCAAGGAGGGCACACACATAAGGGGGTCATGGGCATGTTGCATGTATTAGCTTACTGAATGCTAAATCGGGACTACTGCCAACATAATGCAGTCATAGGCGCCATTTCCAGGGGAAAGGTAAAGACCCCAGAAATTGCTTGCGCAGTGGTAACCCCACTATAATTGAGCATTGCCACATGCTGCTTGGTTACCACCAGGTTACTGTGGGATCCCTTACCTCCACCTCAATGGGTTGCAGTAAGAGTTCCACACCGCATGGCCAACACGGTAAGAGTTCTCTAACCGCATAATCATGTTTGTCGGGGAGGGGGAATTTTTATCTACTGAGGTAAAAAGAGACCTGGCGCACAGGAAAAATAGCCCCTGACGCTAGCGCAGGGCCCTTTCTCCCGCAGCTTGGTAAAAGGACCCCTCAAAAACTACTGCAAGATGCATTTTTTGCTGTGTTAGGCACGCATTAGTGCCTAAGACAGCTCAGTAAATGGGACCCTTAATTTCTTAACTGAAATCTATTTATTGACTTATTTATTGGGATTTATTAACCACCTTTATGAAGAGATTCACTCAAGGCGGTGTACAGCAGGTAACATAAAACTTACAGTTTTGTTAACAGCATAATAACAGTAAAATTACCAAGAATAAACATAAATACAATCAATGAGGTAAACCTGAAAACAGTAAATTGAAACCTAATAATAGAACTACTGTGAAACAGTATCAAAAATATACACGTTTAACAGCACTGGAATTCAAATACCAGTTATTGTAGTTATTTTAATTTTTCTTTTTTAGAATTCAAACAGTAACATTTCATAAAAACAATGAAACATTTGTGGCTGAAACAATACATTCCTGCTAGCAAACTCCATTCTCTGTGTGTGTGCTAAAAGTAGCAGATTAGAATTATAAATGGAAACAGAGTCCTAGGAGTAAAATTGATGGTCTATTATAATTAATTTATTCACACCATAAAGGAAAAGGAATGCTGTAACTAAAATAAGTTTCCATGATACTTTCCCTGAGGCTAATCTTCCATTTAATAATTCTAGTATCATTTTGTACAATGCAAGCTCATTTTTTTTCAGCCACAGACATGAATAGGAACTTATTGTAAAAAGCCTCAGTAAGAGCACTGACCTAAAACTTGGAATTCCTGGGATGAAAGCAAACTTCGACTATTGCATTAATTTTGTCAGTGACTAAAGAAAATGCACATTATTCTATATCTCAGTTTACCTAACTGTATCCATTTTAGATGTAACTCACATTTTTTTCTTTAGCAGCTAAAAGTGAGCTACATTTGGGTAGATTTAAATGATTTCCTACTACTACTACTACTACTATTTAGCATTTCTATAGCGCTACAAGGCATACGCAGCGCTGCACAAACATAGAAGAAAGACAGTCCCTGCTCAAAGAGCTTACAATCTAATAGACAAAAAATAAATAAAGTAGGCAAATCAAATCAATTAATGTGAACGGGAAGGAAGAGAGGAGGGTAGGTGGAGGCGAGTGGTTACAAGTGGTTACGAGTCAAAAGCAGTGTTAAAGAGGTGGGCTTTCAGTCTAGATTTAAAGGTGGCCAAGGATGGGGCAAGACGTAGGGGCTCAGGAAGTTTATTCCAGGCGTAGGGTGCAGCGAGACAGAAGGCGCGAAGTCTGGAGTTGGCAGTAGTGGAGAAGGGAACAGATAAGAAGGATTTATCCATGGAGCGGAGTGCACGGGAAGGGGTGTAGGGAAGGACGAGTGTGGAGAGATACTGGGGAGCAGCAGAGTGAATACATTTATAGGTTAGTAGAAGAAGTTTGAACAGGATGCGAAAACGGATAGGGAGCCAGTGAAGGGTCTTGAGGAGAGGGGTAGTATGAGTAAAGCGACCCTGGCGGAAGATGAGACGGGCAGCAGAGTTTTGAACCGACTGGAGAGGGGAGAGGTGACTAAGTGGGAGGCCAGCAAGAAGCAGATTGCAATAGTCTAAACGAGAGGTGACAAGGGTGTGGATGAGGGTTTTGGTAGAGTGCTCGGAAAGAAAGGGGCGGATTTTACGGATGTTGTAAAGAAAGAAACGACAGGTCTTGGCAATCTGCTGGATATGAGCAGAGAAGGAGAGAGAAGAGTCAAAGATGACCCCAAGATTTCGAGCTGAGGATTTGCACTGTAAGGGGCCCTTTTCCTAAAGGGTTGCCGTGCAGAAACCCGGAACTGCCGATGGCCCAACTCAAGTGCTGGCTGTAGTTCTGTCTCCAGCATGCACCAGGACTAGCAGAAATATTGAAAAAAATAATTCCGCAGGGGGTTACATGGATGTAATCTGGCTAAATCATGCGCTGCCTTGTTACCAGGGGGTCAGCGCAGAAGCACAAACTTACCGCATGACCATTTCATTTTTGGCTATTTTCACCCGCTGCGGTAAAAGGGACCCTGGCGTGTAGCAAAAATGTTGATCAACTGCTAACAAATCTAAATCTGTCCTAACTCCTCTAACTTGGGCATATGCCTCTGGAAATGCCCCTGGTACATCTTTGGTATGGAAGAATATTGCAAAACTTGGAGATCGGATACCAACTACAGGATCACTTCATGCTGTTCCAAGATGATGCTTTTTTTCTTCCAGGTGATCTTTCTTCTCCGAGTCAGCACAAAGGTTGCCAAACTGGAAGTCAGACTTACTTCTCTATCATGTGCCACAAGGTCTCCTCTTTGTCTGCCTCCTCCAAATCTACTATTCTAGTCTCTAGACTTGTTTTTTGATAGCCAGAAGCTCTTTGCATTGGGTGCAAAGAAGTTAGTGGGTGCTTGAGAACCCCCAATATTGAGCAAAATTCTTGACAGTGGCCAGGGAGGGACAATTTCCATTGGGTTTAGCACCCCCAATGATTTTGAAAAGTTGGCACCCATGACTGGGTGCACATACATAACCTCTAACTGAGTGGCAAATAATCATATATGTGGCACTTTGTGCAAAAAATTGGATAGCTTCCATTGCACTGTTGGACTGCTGTCTGTATATTAGTGTTTGTTTATTTATTTATTTATTTATTTATTTAACATTGCTGAGGGAGTAGGAATATTTATACTAATATAAACTCCTTTAGGTTTATTAGGTAGTCTATGCTATTATTTGATGTCTGCTTTTCAATGAACTGCAAAGGACCTAGAATTAATGTATTGCTAAGGATTGTTGACTTGAGGCTTCTTTTACAAAGCCGCACTACTGCTTCTTGGTGTGGCAAATGAGAGGAAGCTCATTCAATTAAAATGCCCAGTTCAGTCCTCTGGTGAAAAATTGCCATCCCATATTTTGAATTGGTTTGAAAGCTGATTGTGAACCACCTTGGATGAATTATAGCCAGTAAGGCAGAATATAATGGGCTGTTTAACCAGTGGTAAAAAGTGTCCTTAGCAGGTCATACACAGGTCATCCCCCAAGGGCTAAGGCCGCTAAGGCCATTTTTGCCACTGGGATAAAATGGCCAAAATTCCTATTTTTGATATTAATAGAAACACACTAAGGGGTCCTTTTACTAAGGTGCACTGAAAAATGGCCTGGGGTAGTGTAGGCACGGGTTTTGGGTGCGCGCACATCCATTGTTCAGCGCACCTGTAAAAAAGGCCATTTTAAAATTTTTGATGAAAAGGGATGTGCGGCAAAATAAAAATTGCCGTGCGTCCATTTTGGGTCTGAGACCTTACTGCCAGTTATTGACTTAGCAGTGAGGTCTCACGCGGTAACCGGGTGGTAATGATCTACACGCATCAAATGCCACTTGACGCACGTCAGAAAATAAAAAATATTTTTGGGATGCACATAGCGGACGTGCACCAAAATTGAAAGTACCACAAGGGCCCCATGGTAACCAGGTGGTAACTGAAATTTGGCACGTGCTTGGCGCACGTAGGTGCCTACGCAGCTTAGTAAAAGGGTCCCTAATTTTGCCATTAGCCTTTACTGCTACGCACTATTTAGGCAGTAAGAGTTCACATGCTAAGCACTTGCTGACCGGTTAGCATGGGGCGATGTAGCTGTGCAAACAGATGACCACACAACACGTCCACTCTCTGCCTCCAGAGATGTCCCCTGTGTCAAAAAATAAATTTTATTTTTTAGTGTGTGGGTAGCATGTGCACACCCAGAAATTACCATGGGATGCCTCAGCGCAGTACGCTGCAGTATCCACACATTAATGTTTACTGCAGCTTTGTAAAACGGCCCCTAAATTTGAATATGAATAAAGCAAAGATTGAGCATGGGGTAGGCGGGAATCAAACCACACTTGATCTGTTCTGCAAAAAGAATCACGTTCATCTCTGTTGCAAGGAAGACACTTCCTCAACAGGGTGTGCATTCATCTGCTTCACAACAGAGAAACATCATCTAGTGTTAAGTATATTACATATTTAGGGCTCTGTTTACTAAGCAGCGTTATAGATGCGTTAATGTTTTTCACGCACGTTAACCATGTACTTACCTACAATATCCCTACAGGCACCTACATGGTTAGCACATGTGCTAAGTGTAGGCGCGCTAAAATTATTTCTGCTGCAAACCTGAATAAACATAATCAGGGATAAGTGTTCCAAAAGGTGAATAAATGCAGCACAAATATATGGGTGCATCCAGGGGCGTAGCCTGACTTCGGCGGGAGGGAGGTCCAGAGCCCAAGGTGAGGGGGCACATTTGAGCCCTCCCCTGGCGCCGCTGACCGCCCTGCCATTGCTGACCCCCCCCCCCCCCGTCATTGACGACCCTCTCGACCCCCCTCCCGCCGCCAACCCACTGTTGCCTACCTTTGCTGGTGGGGGACCCCAACCCACGCCAGCTGAGGTCCTCTTCTTCTCGCAAAAGGCTTCCTTCTGTTTCTTATGTCCTGCACATTGTACGTGCAGGACGTCAGAAACAGAAGGAAGCCTTTTGCGAGAAGAAGAGGACCTCGGCTGGCGGGGGTTGGGGTCCCTCGCCAGCAAAGGCAGGCGACAGAGACGGTGGGTTGGCGGTGGGAGGGGGGGGTCGGGCAGGTTGGCGGCAGGGGGGTCCAGGGCCAAATCTATGGGGGCCCAGGCCCCTCTAGCCCCACATAGCTACGCCACTGGGTGCATCACCCCTGGAAGACTGAAGGCAGAAAAAAAGACAATGAATCACCTACAGTGGCTCCAAGGGAGTCTTACTAAGCCATGGTAGCATTTTTAGCTCACAGTAGAAATCAGCTGGTGGTAAATGCTGAGACACCTATAGGAATATAGTGAATCCACAAGCAATCAAAAGTGCGATCAAAACTGAAAAAGAGTCTGATATTTCACAGTCTTCAACACATTTGTGTGCATATTTAAGTAAAGTCAAAGAGGAGGTTTTTCTACCGATGATTACCATTTTTAACTGTGTGCATGTGGATTCACTGCTTCAGTGATCCCTTTCTTTATGATGTTTGCCACAGTTGTATGAGGTCTTTTCCCTCCATTATTTTCTTTTAAAAAGGGTGAGAGTGTTTGCATTGCAATTCACTGTTAGATTGAGGTTATCCTAGAGTTTTGTGTAGTGAATCAGATCTGTGTTTGATTCTTTTTCTGATCTATGCCAAATAGATGCTCACCTGCTCTGAACCTCTCCCCCCCCCCCCCCCCCACCCAATATAGTCTCCTAGTGTAATTGTTAATAAATCTGAAACAACTCACCCTTATCTAAAATGCATTCCATTATATCATGGAAACCAAATTAATCTCTCCCAATATGAAAGAATACAATAATAAAAAGGCATCCAAAACCTAGAGCATGTAACTTTAAAGTCAAGCAGTTTGCAAAATCACCCTAAAGCATTTCAGTACTCTCCTGAAAGATGATTGCCATGCAGTTTACAACTTAAAATGATATACGATATAACTGCAGCTGTATTTTACAAGCCTCGCCAGACTATTTGCTTCTGTTAGCACATAAAGAGGTAATATCCACATATAACCCTGAAGAATTCAGACACAGATTTCCAAGGTTTCTTTTGAATATTTTTGTTTAAGACACACATGTTTTAAGAACTAGGATCTGGACTCATATGGTATAATAACAGGCAAGTTTTATATAAAACCAACCTGTGAGATAAACCCTTTAACATCTTAAATCATTTGTTATTAAATAGCCCTTTACTCTGGAGGTATTGGTGAAGACATTTATAACTAGACTGAGCCTATTTACCAACAGCTTGGAAGGGTATGTTACTGATACTTAGCAGTGAGGAGAGAGGTAGGAAGAAGGGAGAAGGGATTGCATGGGAAGTGGAAGATGGCGGGTGTTATTTTCATTCTTGGCGCAGGAATGAGAATCTTTGGGAAAGAAAGAATGAAGGGGCCCTTTTACTAAACTGTACTAGTAAGTGAGTCTTTTCTGTACGCTAAGCCCTCTTCTAGTGTGGCCATAAAACAGCCTTTTTTCTCTTTTAGGAATTTCTGTTCATACACTAATGGTACCATTAAAGTGTAACAAAACCAAAAAGCACCAAGGGCCTTAAAAAAAGGAGGGAATAAAGTCTTAAATTTTATACGTTGATGAAACAATGCTTGAATGGACCCGACACGGTCCGTGTTTCGGCGCCCAGCGCCTATGTCAGGGGTCGCAAGTAATAGCTGACAGCATGCGGCAGTACTATGAAAACAATTCAATTTTTAGAAATGATCTACTGCAACGCCGTGTGATCCCCTTCACGCAAAAGTAGAAAGATATTTGGATTGACCAAACACAATCCCTCAGTCGCAAACTCAGTGATGGTCAACCATATGCACAATAAGATACTTATCAATAGTGTGATGCCTACGGACGTTAAGGTCAGCATTTTCCAAGTGAAATGGTATATGTTGGACTTTTTATTTGTGGCTGAGTTAGTTTCATTCTCAACATATAGATAAGTGTGTATTAAATAGATTATTGAACAATTGTGCACCAATCAAATAATGTTACCGACTATGTGTGGTTTCTCTTACATTTTTATGCACAGTTTTTAAATGACCTTTAAATATATCTCAGCTTTTTAATATAGATCAGATCTTTATTGTTTTGTCTTCTGTGAGCATTCTTGTTCATCTTTTAAATCAAACAGTCCTGATTCACTGATGTGATAACCACACATGATTTAGGGCCTTTTATACACTAGAGATTCCTCTGCAGCAAATGTGATACAACCCAAGCTGGGAATCACTAGTTAAAAAAAAAAAAAAAAGACCCTTAGGGTCCCTTTTACAAAGCAGTGATACCGCTAGCTAAAAGGAGCTATTCTTGGGCTATCTTATCAGCCTGGCGGTAGTTCCCAACCCAGAATGCTGTCTTATTCGGCGCTACAAAAATACATTAATTTTTGTAGTGCCGGTGTGTACCCAGTTACTACTGGGTTAGTGCAGGAGCCTTACCGCCAACTCAATGAGTAACGGTAAGAGCTCCCCCCTAAATGGCTGCGCGGCAAGCTTTTCATTCACCGCACGGCCATTTCTTTTAAAAAAAGAAAGACCTACATTTTACCTACTGTGGTAAAAAGGGGTCTTGGTACGAGTCAAAAACACGCACCAATGCCAGCGCAGGCCCCCTTTTGCCACAGCTTGGTAAAAGGGGTCCTTAATGTTTTGTAGGTTGCTACAATAGTTTATAGCCCTGAATTGGGTTGTACTACATTTGGCATTTGTTTGGTAAAGCAAGGACTTTTTTTTATTCCTTTTATAATATCTTGTTCTCCTTTCTTTATTGCTAATTTGTTGGTTCCCATTTGGTTGCAGTGTGTTTCCTCTTTCCTCTATATCACCACAGGTTGAACTCTGCACATTCACGTTCCTCACATAGCACAGATATTTTTAAGATGTGCATGTTTCCTCACAGAATTTTTTCTGTCCAACACATCTACTTTTTCACATGGACACTATGTTTAAGCAAAATATTACTTTGAGGGGCATAATCGAACGCGAACGCCCATCTCCATGGCGCCTATCTCCGAGGACGGGTACGCAAAGGGGCGGGACAGACCGTATTTTCGAAAAAGATGGGCGTTCATCTTTTGTTTCGATAATACGGTTGGTGCCGGGCAAATGCATCGGATTTGAGCTGGGCGGTATCGGTTTTCAGCGATAATGGAAACCAAAAGCACCCAGCTCAAAAACGAACAACTCCAAGGCATTTGGTGGTGGGAGGGGCCAGGATTTGTAATGCACTGGTCCCCCTCACATGCCAGGACACCAACCGGGCACCCTAGGGGGCACTTCTAAAAATTAAAAAATAAAAATAGCTCCCAGGTGCATAGCTCCCTTACCTTGGGTGCTGAGCCCCCCCAAATCCCCCCAAAACCCACTGCCCACAACTCTACACCATTACCATAGCACTTATGGCTGAAGGGGGGCACCTAGATGTGGGTATAGTGGGTTTTGGGGGTGGTTTGGAAGGCTCCCATTTACCAGCACAAGTGTAACAGGTAGGGGGGATGGGCCTGGGTCCTCCTGCCTGAAGTCCACTGCATCCACTAACAACTGCTCCAGGGACCTGCATACTGCTGTGATGGAGCTGGGTATGGCATTTGAGGCTGGCATACAGGCTGGGAAAAAAGTTTTTAAAGTTCTTCTTTTTTTGGTGGGAGGGAGTTAGTGACCACTGGGGGAGTCAGGGGAAGTTATCCCCGATTCCCTCCAATGGTCATCTGGGCAGTTGGGGCACTTTTTGGGGACTTGTTCATGAAAAAAAACGACCCAAATTCTCGCTTCTGGCGCCCTTCTTTTTTCCATTATTGGCCGAGCGCGCCCATCTCTCCTCGGCCGATAAACACACCCCAGTCCCGCCTTCACCATGCCTCTGACACGCCCCCATCAACTTTGTTTGTTCCCGCGACAGAATGCAGTTGGAGGCGCCCAAAATCGGCTTTCCATAATACCGATTTGGGCGCCCAAGGGAGAAAGGTGCCCATCTCCCGATTTGGGTCGAAATATGGGTGTCTTTCTCTTTCGAAAATAAGCTGGTTTGTATATTAGTGTGGTTTCTAGATGGCATGTCCACCTCACTATGGGGTCTTTTACTAAAGATTAGCTTGAGATTATCTGCAGCAGGGCTCATAGAAATAAAATGGGACCTGCTGCAAGTAACTCAAGCTAACCTTTAGTAAAAAAAAACCCTTGTGTCACCATGTTTTAGTGGTCCATACCTTGATGAGGTTACACAGTTTGTCTAGTTGAGGAGTGGCCTAGCGGCTAGTGTACTGCTCTGATAGATGGCCAGTTCAAATCCTATCACTGCACCTTGTGATCTGTGGCAAGTCACTTAACCCTCCATTGTCTCAGGTACAAACTTTAGGGCCCTGTTTACTAAGGAGCACTAGCATTTTTAGAAATATATGGGTGTCTCTGGCATTAGTGCGTGCTGAATTTTGAGCGCACGCTAAAAATGCTAGTTTGCCTTAGTAAACAGAGCCCTTAGATTCTAAGCTGTCTGGGGACAGGGAAATACCCAATGTACCTGAATGTAACTCCCCTTGAGCTACTACTGAAAAGGTGTGAGCAAAATCTAAATAAACAAATATTATATCAATATATCTACATTGATTTTTGCATCCATTTTGTCTTTATGTAGACCCTTGACACAGGTGCTGTGCGCTGAAACATAGCCCATGTTGGGTCCATGAATTAAAAGAACTGTTCTATTTTTGAAGGTTCTTGGTGCTTTTTGTTTGCTTTTTGGTGTATTATATCACAAATACTATGAAATCTATGCCCCCCTGGTTACAAAGCCATGCTAGCAGCTGCCATGCGGCATTACCAACACAGTAAATGGGCTGTGTTGGCAGTACCACACCGCCAGTCACTAGCGTGGCTTTGTAAACAGGGGCACCTTATAATATAGTCTACAAATAGATGACTTCTCCTCCTTCAAACCTAGATGCCCTGTTATAAAATTATGCTCGCTGCGGATATTGATATTCTTCTCCTTTGCTTGGTTATATTTGAGAGGACTAAAGCAAATATGAAAAGCAAATATGTCTGAGGACAGGGATTTAGAGTTGAATAACACAGATAAACTGATTTCTGCAAAAATATACTACAGCAGTCATTTAGTTAGAAGGTATCATAGCAGTAAAACTTTGTTGTTCTTGATAATGGAAAAATATGCAGTGGGACTCTGATATTGTACCGTACTGATGCAACTAATCTGTTTCCCTAATGTTCAGCAAAAAGTGAGAACTATTGTATACAGTAAATTGAAATGTATTAAAAAATTGGTTAAGCAATTCCATTGTGTACATCCTATTTGCATTTAGAATACCTTATTATTGAAGGTAACATAATGGATATCAGGAGACTAAAACCATTTGATATAACCAGTCTGCTCTGTTGCCTTTCTCTACATTATTCTTGTGCTGGAAATCAAACATTCATAGCCCTTTCATGGAAGAGTGGCCCAGTGGGAAGCTAGGGTTCAAATCCCATTAATGTGTTGTGTGATCTTAACCTCTATTGCCTTAGGGACATGAAGCAGCTGATTACTAAACCCTCCATTGCCCTAGATATCAGCTTAGATTATAAGTCCTCCTAGGACAGGAACATGTCTATTGTACCTGAATGCGACTCACCTTGAACTATTACTGAAAAGGTGAAGTGAACTGTTCCCACAAATTTTCTGCGACATTTTAAGTGGGATAAATTTAGTTGAATATCCAAGGAAAATTAACCACAAAAATATACACAGTTAACTATGGGGCTCATTTTCAAAGCACTTAGACTTACAAAGTTCCATATATGAAACTTTGTAAATCTAAGTGCTTTGAAAATGTGCCTCCACATCACTCACCAGACTATGAAAATAGACCTTAAAGTTAGCATTGAAGATAAGGACCAATTGACATTTGTTGCTAAGAACAACCTGAGTGCCAACCATATATTGCATGTAGGATATCCCTTCTTAACCATCAGTTTTTGTTGCCTTCCATTTTTGGTTCTTTTTCATATGGGTAACATAGAAATAGAATATGATGGCAGATAAGAACCATAAATCCCATCTGCTCTCTTCACTGTCTTTGAGATCCTCCATGCCTATCTTGTGCCTCTTTTATATTTCCATTAGAATAGGTAACACCACTCAAAGAAGTCAGTATAAAATCAATTATAGAAGATCATCCTACAACTTTTGTGCCATTAATGGTGACATATAGAGCGGCATTTTAGAAAGGATATATAAATCAGAATTGAGACGTTCAGGTTGGGACATCTCAAGTTCAGCTAGAATTTTAGAACAGGATGTAGATGTAGATCCAGTTCTAAAATGCAAGGTGAAATGGATGTTTATGCACTGGTTACATGCAGCAGGAGAGTCCATTTTAGAATCCTCAACATCTAAAATATAAATGGGGCAAAAATGGGCACAAAAATGTTTTATGTTATGAAATAGCAACCTAAACATTTATGTCCCAGAACATAAATGTTTATGTCAGCCATTTTAGAAACATAGATGTTTATTTTTCCAGAAGCTGCCACACGTCCCAGTAGCCATTTTCAGTTTCATTTGACTGGTGGGGGATTGAGGGGGAAGGGAATCTCCCCTTATCCCGACAGTGAAGCACTTTTTAAAATGACTATTCCTCTGTAACCTAGAGTTCCAGTTTGTAGGTGTCATTGCTGACTTTGATTCTTTTGGACACAGACAAGCACTCCCCTCCTGAAATGAGGAATAGTTGTTTATTTTGTAACCCTGCTGTAGTCCTTGCTGCCTTATGAAATAGAGTTTTAGATATGTATATGCTGGCTTAATATCCGTCTTCCCTGATGCAGCTGATGGCAAAACATAGCACTATGTTGGAAGATCATTCCCTGTGTTTTTGAGGAAAAGGCTTGCTTCCTAAGATGTGTCTTAATGTCTTGGAAAGCACCATTGAGAAGAAGGAAATGTAAGCATTACCCTGGATTTCATATATTGCACCTAATGTTCTGCGCTGAAACTCAAGCATATTCTATAACAATGCACATAACTTAGAGGGGCATAATCGAACGGCGCCAGCCAAATAGATGGCCGGCCATCTATTTGGCTGGCGCTGCAAAGAGCAGTCCCGAACCGTATTATCGAAAAAGATGGTCGGCCATCTTTCTTTTCGATAACATGGTTGGGGCCGGCCAAATGTCAGAGATCGCCAGGTGTGAGATGGGCAGCATTGGTTTTCGCCGATAATGGAAACTAGTGCCGATGATCTCAAACCCGGCCAAATCCAAGGCATTTGGTCATGGGAGGAGCCAGCATTTGTAGTGCACTGGTCCCCCTGACATGCCAGGACACCAACCGGGCACCCTTGGGGGCACAGCAGTGGACTTCAAAAATAGCTCCCAAGTGCAAAGCTCCCTTACCTTGGGTGCTGAGCCCCCCAAATCCCCCCCAAAACCCACTCCCCACAACTGTACACCACTACCATAGCCCTTAGGGATGAAGGGGGGCACCTACATGTGGGTACATGGGTTTGGGGGGGGGGGGTTGGAGGGCTTAACATTTGCCACCACAAGTGTAACAGGTAGGGGGGCCTGGGTCCACCTGCCTGAAGTGCACTGCACCCACTAAATACTGCTCAAGGGTCCTGTATACTGCTGTCAGGGAGCTGGGTATGACATTTGCAGCTGGCATAGAGGCTGGCAAAAATATATTTTTTTTTGGGTGGGAGGGGGTTGGTGACCATTGGGGGAGTAAGGGGAGGTCATCCCCGATTCCCTCCGGTGGTCATTTGGTCAGTTGGGGCACCTTTTTTAAGCTTGGTCCTGAAAAAAAAGGGACCAAGTGAAGCCGGCGAAATGCTCGTCAAGGACGGCTTTCTTTTTTCCATTATCGGGCGAAACCAGCCATCTCTTACCACGCCCCCATCCCCCCTTCGCTACCCTACTGACACGCCCCCTTGAAGTTTGGATGGCTCTGCGACGGAAAGCAGTTGGCGCTGGCCAAAATCGGCTTTCAATTATACCAATTTGGCCGGGTTCAGGAGATCGCCGGCCATCTCCTGATTTGTGTTGGAAGATGGCCGGCGATCTCCTTCGAAAATAAGCTGATTAACTGGCTTAACAAGCTAATCAGCATTAATAACAGCACTTAACAAGCAATACTGAGCCCTAATTGACAATAATTAGAATTTATGCGCACAACTCGCTAAGCGTATTCTGTAATGCAGAGTGCCTAAATTCTAATGCGTGCAGCCAAAAAGCGCTATTGGTTATAGGCAGGGAAATGCGTATTTTGTAGATATTCCAAACTTTACACGCATTATTATAGAATATGGCCCTCTGTGCTTAAATCTACACACCAGTAAAACGTGGCCTAAATAGACCCAACCAAATTTGGTCACGTGGAGAGGCATCCAGCGTATTCTATATACCACACAGAAATTTAAGCCTATTCTGTAAAATTTAGAGAATACGCCTAGGTGTATTTTTTTTATCATGCGGATTTTTCAGGCACTATATATAGAATCTGGCCCTTTGTTACATAATACAAAATAAATGCATGATAATAAAATATAATAGGAAAAATATATACAAAAAAAAAAAAAGGAAAATATATTAGAACCTTGAAGAATACAGGTGCTGGTATTGGAACAACTTTGAAATCCATTAAACGCACCTTTTGACAGTCTTTGTATCAAATTATAATTGAATGACTATTATTATTTTTGAAATTGTAATACATACACTCTGATGATTAGTTGATAGTGACCACAGTTGATAGACACATTAGTGGATACTTACCATTTTGGAAGCTTTTATCTGGTCTTCATCCATTCTTTTAGCATATTTTTAAAAGGACAGCCTTTAGAACTGATTGCAGTAGTTGAGGTTGAGACTCGTGAGTGTACTAATGATAGGTAATATCACTTCTTTTTCATAAATGTGATAGCTTTTCACATGCGCCTATACAGTGCATAATCACATTGCCTGCCAATCTTCAAGTTATCAAATTATCAGGTCTATTTTCAGCCTAATAGTTGTCCGATCTTGTTCTGCTAACAAACAAAAGACTTGGATATCCTCAGTGCATAAATTTAAATTATTTTGTCATAGAGCACATCTTTCAAACTCTTGGCTGATCTAGATTTTTTTTCACATCACCTATAATTTTTCCATATCTACTGTTATGTCTGCTTTGTTGAAGAGTATCATATCACTTTCTAACAAGCATATTTTCCTTCAAGTGATTTCATCCTGAAGGTGTACTGAGAACAGATAAAGCCTCTGCAGGTAAGTGAATATTGCTTTACTGATACATTTGGCGACTTGAAGCTTAAGGGAAAAGAAAAGTTATATGTACATTGATAAAGTGACTTTTTAATTGTCTTAGATGCCAGAAAGATAGTTATGACCTTCTTTAAAGTGTCTTAAAAGAAATAGTATCAGGTTATTTTTTAGCTTAACATCCATAGAAAAAAAAAGAGAAGTTATTAGCTTGTTCAAAGTGCCTTAAAAAAGAAGTATAAGATTCTTTAAGAGCTTAACTGCCTTCGAAAATAAAAAAGTTAGTTATTAGCTTGTTTAAAGTACTTTGTCAGAAACAGTCATAGTTTATTTGTTCATCTTTTTTCCTACTATCCCTCTCCAACTTCTACCCACTTCAAGTACTTTTCTAAGGGACCCTTTTACTAAACCGTGTAGGCGCCTTTGCATGCCCAATGTGCGTCAATTTTGAGTTTAACACCTGGCTACTGCGTGGCCCTTGTGGTAATTTAATTTTTGACATGCGTCTGCTACGTGCGCTGTAAAATAATTTTTATTTTCTGGTGCGCGCAGAAACCGGTCAGTAATCATCATTCTAGGCATGTAGACTATTACGGAACAGTTAACGCGTGAGACCTTATCGCTAAGTCAATGGCTGGCAGTAAGATATCAGACCCAAAATGGACGTGTGCCAATTTTTATTTTGCCACACGTCCATTTTTAGCAAAAATATTAAAAAGGCCTTTTTTACAGGCACGCTGAAAAACAGATGTGTGTGCATCCAAAACACGCACCTACACTAGCGCAGCCCCATTTTCAGCGCACCTTAGTAAAAGGGCCCCTTAATTTGTAGTCTGTTATCCTAGCTAAGAAGACATAAGGGACGTTTTTTTTTATAACAGGTCATTTGGATTTTAGATAAAGATGGGAGTGAACTTGACCTAAGAAATATTTTAATTGTAGTTCTCTTGCAAGCCATTAACTAATCAACATAAAATAGATCAAATGCATTTTGAAGTTCTGTACTTTGGATTAAACAGCTTCTACTTCCTTAGGAAGCAAGATAGGACCTACCCAAGTGCTATATGAATGATTATCTACCAGTTGGTAAGAGGTCATATCTGTGCATTCAGGGGTCCTTTTACCAAGCTGTGGGAAAAAGAGCCCTGCGAAAGCAGCGGGGGCAGTTTTTCCCATGCGCCAGGGCCCTTTTTACTGCAGCTGGTAAAAAGACCTCAGGCACACATGGCCATGTGGTAAGAGAACTCCTACCGCATGGCCATGTGACGGGGATCCCTTACCACCATACATTGAGGTGGCGATAATGGCTCCCGCGCTAACCCAGCAGTAACTGGGCATCATGCAGTGATGTCCGATTACTGCCGGATTACCGCCACGCAAGCCACTTTCCCTGGAAATGGTACATTCTCGGGGTAGGACTACTGCCGGCGGCTGCGTTTGGCCAGCGGTAGTCCCAGAAGAGCGAGAGGTACCGCCACCCTGTAAAAGGGCCCCTTAGTATTCAATGATCTTGGCACACAAGGATGTGTACAATCTTTGGAAGCTACAGTGACAGACTTGGAAGAGTTGAGGAGTCCTTCAGGAAAAAATGTAGGTCCCAGCTTCATTAAGATAAGGATTGGCTGCCTTGAAAGAACAGCATGAACTTGTTGTAGCAGTAGGTGATCCTGAAGATAGGATCTGACCTTTAGTTGATCCTGCTACACTGATGACTGGTTTCCAAGGTTTTTCTCCAGGGGGAAGAGTTAAGACAGTGGTTTCAGTTGGTAATTCAATCATAGGAATGTAAATAGCTGGATGAGTGGCTGATGAGGGAATGGTTTGGTAACTTGCCTGCCTGATGTGAAGGTAAAGGTCCTCATGCATCATAGGATAGTATTGAGGAGAAGCTTGCTGTCAGGGTATATATGTGTACTGATGGTATAGGTAGGTATGGGAAGAAGGTTCTGGAAGCCAATTTTAAGCTTTTAGGTCAACAGTTATAACCAAAATGTTTAGGGTAACATTCTCAAAAGAAGAAGATGAGAAGAGGGAGATCATGCAAATTCTAGAAGTCTAAAAAAATGTAAGATGGGAGTGATAGAATGTTTACTGTAGCAGTGAATAAAGAGGTGGATATAACTGGCATCTTGGAGACCTAGTGGAAGGTGGATACCAAATGAGACAGTGATTTCAGGGCACACAATAAATTGGTTCTAATTGGCTCATTAATCAATTAAATTGTGCACACAAATTAGACACGTGGCTAAATTTAAACGTAATTTTAAGCGTCATTTATATAATTTTGGGGTATATCTCAATGATTAGTTGGATCGGATTGCTTGAGGGGTAGCACTATAGATTGAGGGACCCTTTTACTAAGCCATGCTAAAAAGTAGCCTGTGCTATTTTTACCATGTGGGTTTCCTGTGTGCTGAAGCCACTTTTAGCACCGCAGTAAAATGGACTCAATTTTCCCCCTTAATGGCCACATGCTAATTTTTCAATTAGTGCATGGCCATTGGCGCATGAGCCCTTACCGCCACCCATTTACTAGGAGAAAGGGCTCCTTGCTAATTAGCTGTGTGTGGTGATTTGCCAATTAGCACAGGGCACAACTACTCACTGCCCCAAATGTGCCCTTGTGCTAAAAATATTTTAGATTTTTTAGCATGGGATTGGCGTGTGCTGATCCCAGAACTACTGCGGGATACCTCAGTGCGTTCCACAGTAGTGCCTTTTAGCATGCGGTAAGTACTCATTAGTGCTTGCCGCTGCTTAGTAAAAGGTTCCCTAAGTTTGCCATTGAGTCAAACAGCATATACGTTCCTCAGGTAATAGATGTAGGGGTCCTTTCACTAAGATGCGATACAAGTGCTTACTGCAGCTTAAAATGCATTACCCTGGGGCATGCTCAGGCATAATAGATTTTATTTTTTAGTGCTAGAGACAGGTCAGGGGTAGAAATTTGGCATGTTCTGTGCTATTTGGTTAGCACAGCTATTCTGCCACTCAAAAGCCCTTATCGCTTACATAATAGGTGGTGGAAGGGGCGCACATGCTAATGGCCATGTGCTAATGGGAAAATTAGCACATGGCCATTAATAGAAAAAATTCAAAAATTCAGCTATTTTACCTATGTGATAAAAATGGCCTTAGCACACAGAAATGACTCGCGTAAGTACGCTCTATGGTCACTTTTTACTGCAGTTTGGTAAAGGGATCCTTACTGTGGAATTTTTTATGAAATGCAGTTTCAAGTGTGAAGGGGAAGAGACTAGTGTTTGCCTGGCTGGAGTGGACAGACAAATGATGAAATACTAAAAGGAATTAGAGAAGGGGGTGCTTAAGTGCTATAACTGGATGGATTTATGAGAAGTGAGCTCCATGGGCTCCCTATGTAAATTTAGGGGCCTTTTTACTAAGGCCCGTAAACGACTATATGCATACAATGTGCATCAAATTAGAACTACCGCGTGCCCCGGGCAGTAATTCTAATTTTTACACATGTCCGATACGCACAGCAGAAAATATATTTTTATTTTCTACTGCATGGCGCTGACCGGGCAGTAATCGGCAGTGTACATGCACTGACGATTACTGCTCGGTTAACATATGAGACCTTACCGCTAAGTCAATGGGTGGCGGTAAGGTCTCAGGCCCAAAATGGACACACTCCAATTTTTATTTTGCCACACATCCATTTTCGGCCAAAAAAGGCCTTTTTTTGCAGGCACGCTGAAAAATGGACCTGCGCACATCCAATGCATGGGCCTACAACAGCACAGGCCATTTTTCAGCGTGCATTAATAAAAAAGCCCCTTAGCTTATCAACCTACCCCAGGCATACTTTTATACAAAACTTGGTATTCCAAAGATGTCTTCATAATGGCAGAGTAAGATCGAGATTGCATTTGCAGTGGGTTCAGCAAATAAAAGAGCGAAACTAGATCCAATCTCCTCGCTTCGCAAGCAGGTAGAAGGCAAAGATGGCACTGGTTCCACACTCGACCTGTGTGACTTCAAGAAATTCTATAAAAGACTTGAAAAGTAAAGTGGCTTGATTCAATAATAAATGCACACATCTTGAAGCTCGCTTAACTGAAGTGGAATCCAGAATAAGTAATATAGAGGATGATCTCCTACAAAACCGTAAGTTTAAAAAAATCGGTAGCTGACTTGCAAACTCATTTGAAGATTCTAATAACTGCAGTAGACACATTAGGCTCCTTGGGATTCCAGAAGGTGCTGAAAATGATAATATTTTGCATTTTGTTGCGGATCTTATACCCAAATTGCTAAATATTTGAACTTTGAAAGACCATTTGAATTAGAAAGGGCTCGCCGGGTCCCTTCAGGCCAATCTGCATCACATAAAAATCCACAGCCTATTATTTTTAAAGTGCTGCAATTTCCTCAAGTTGCTGAAATTCTACATGTTGTAAAAATCAAACAACATCTCAGTTGGAATGTGAATAAAATTATCATCACAAGAGACTTTGCAAAGACCACTGTTGAAAAGCATAAGTGTTTTTTAGTGCTAAGGCCCAGACTTAAAATCCTTAATGCTAAATTTGGCCTTTTCTCTCCAGCAATAAAGAAAGCAATCTATTGCAACAACACACAGTCATTCACTGACCCTTCACTCTTGGGAAAATATCTTAGATGAACTAGAATCCTCAGCAATGGCATAATATCTTACTCTATTATGCTTGGACTCTGATTATCTTTTGCTATATCGGAGTGCCTGCTTATCTCATCCTACCATCCTCAGAGCTGGCATTAGGGGGACAAATAGGGAAGCTGCCTTGGGCCCCACAGCTCCAAGGGGCCCTGCAGACCGGGCATCTCTTATCCTTCTCCTCACCACAGTCCATCTCCTCCTCCCTTCCCCTCACTTTCCTGGTGTTCTTCAAAAATCATTTTCTCTTCTCAGAGGGGCCCCCAGTGTGGCAGTCATTCTCACAAGCTGCCTGCAGCTGCTGCAAAGCTTTTCCTCTGCCACAATCCACCCCCTCTGATACAACTTTCTGTTTCTGCATGGGTGGATCGTGGTAGAGGGAAACGTTTGCGGTAGCTGCAAGCAACTTGTGAAAATGGCTGCCATGCCAGAGCCCCCCTGAGAAGAGAAAATTATTTTTAAAGAACTCCGGGAAGGGAGATGGACCTTGATGGAGAGAAGGAGAAGAGAAGCCCGGATCATGGGGCACCCAGGAGCTGTTGTAATTTAGCCCAGGGGTGGGGGTGATGAGGGACGAGAAAGAGAGGGGGAAATGCAGGATCAGAGGTGGGGGGGGGGATAGGACTAGAAAAAACAGAGGAGTGAGAGAGAGAGAGAGAGAGAGAGAGAGAGAATGAGTGAGTGGCAGAGATGTTGGACCTATCAGAGGCAGGTCTGGGGAAGGGGAAAGTGCTGAATGAAAGAGCAGTCAGGAAGAGAGATGTTGAACCAGGGGATGAGAGGGAGGGAGGGTTTGGACCTGAGGGCAGGCAGGTGGGAGGGATAGATGCTGAATCAAGGGTGAGAGGAGGGAAGAACAGCAGGAAAGAGTGCAGGAGCAATATTGGACCATGAGGAGGAGAAGAGAGAGGAGGTGAGATGATGGACTGTGTGGGGAGGAACAGGAGAGAAGAGAGATGGGGCAGAAAGATGGCGGAGGAAAAAGGGCAGGGAGATGCCAGGCCATGAGAGGGAGAGGAGATGCTGGGCTACAATAATGGAGGGAGGGCATATATTGGAAATTGTGGAATCATGTGGGAGAGGCAGATGGCAAGGAGATGAATGAGAGGAAGATAGGAAGTACAGAGAAATGTGGTAACAAGGAGTAGATGAAAGAGAGAAGGGAATAGGAGGCTGTGGAAGGAATGAGATGGGGAAATAGGAGAGCTAGAGCATGAGAGAGGAAGATTGAAAGTTGGTAGGTAGCTGAAAAGTAAAAAGAAGGAGAAAGGTGAGAAAGAGGGTGATATTTGAGTGGAATGAGAGAGAAGAAAAAAAAGGGAGGGAAGAACTAAAAGGAAAGATCAGTATATCAGAGACAGGTGTAATGAGGGAATGAAACAAGACAGGAGAGAGGAGAAAAAACAAAGGGACAGCACCCACTGGAAGGGGAATTATCAGGAAAGCAAAAGCGACAAAACAGGACCAACATGATGGAAAAATAAAATGTCCAAAGGTAGAAAAAAAGTGTTTATTTTGAATTTATTAACTGGAATATGTTAGTTTTGGATTATGTGCATCAAAAAACTTTGTACTGTGTTCAGTGGCTTCGCCAGACAGCTGATGGGGGGGGGGGGGGGGGGAGGAGGGAGGGGCAGTGGCCCTGAGCCCAAAATGGGTGGGTACCAAATTTTCTTCCCACCCTCCCCTATGTCCCCTGCCCAAATGCAAAATATAAATATCTCAGTTGGTGGGGATTCCCAAACCTCGACAGCTGAAGACATCTTCCTCCAGTCTGGTGGCCAGAACTCTCCAACCTCTGAAGTTGGTGGTAGCTTGAGGATGCAGCTGCTAGCTGAAGAACGTGGAGATTTCTTGCTGCCAGACTGGAGGAGGTGGTCTTCAGCTGAACTGGGGGGGGGGGGGATGGTGGTGGTCTGGAATTTGGAGGAGGGGATGAGAGGGGAGGAGGGGGGGATGCACCAGCTGTATAAAAACTTAAAAAAAAACAAAAAACGGGGGGACGACCCTGGAACTCGGAGGGAGGGAGGGGGACGACGATGACGACCCTGGAAGACAGAGGAAGGGGGGACGACGACCCTGGAAGACAGAGGAAGGGGGGACGACCCTGGAAGACGGAGAAAGGGAGGGACACTGGAACTGGGTGGGAGGGAGGGGCCCCAGGCACACACACTCTCTCTCATAGACATACACTCGCACACAGTCTCACTCACTGTGTCACACACACACACTCGCAAATTCACTCTCTCTCTCTCTCACACAGTCACTCTCACACACACTCTCTCAAACATACACACTCTGAGGAAAACCTTGCAAGCGTCCGTTTCATTTGTGTCTGAAACGGGCCTTTTCTACTAGTATAGGAATAATATGTCATAATGCTCAAATTATATCACATTTGGTGGAACACAAGGAGGGGATTATGTCACATCAAATGAGTGATGGAAGGATTCAGAGTTTCTTTTAGAGAGGGCAAGGGAGAGGATGAAAATGAGGAAGAGGGGAGAGGTCTGTACAGGAGACTTCTATCATAAATCATATGTTTCATATGCAGTTATAATGATTTATTTATTTGTAACATTTATATCCCACATTTTCCCACCCATTGATTCCATTAATGATGGAAGTGTAACCCCCCCCCAAGAATATTTTCAAGGTGCAGAGCAGGAGATGGGAGAATCTCATGTGAGTTACCATGGTGATAGGAGCTAGAAGAGCAGCCTAATGTGGATGGATATGGAAGAAGACCAGCCCGAGAGGGTAAGGTGAAAACAGAAATAAAACTTTAAACACAATTAGAGCAGGGTTTTTGGTTGCCCGGCCCCCTGCCCAGACCCTGAGCACCAAGGGGGAATCCCAGACTTGGGGTAGGTGCATCTCTATAACTGTGGGACAAATTCAACCTCTGCTGAGGAGCAGAAGCGATAAGAGCTAGTTTCCCTGAGTAGGAACCCTAGTATGTGGGAAAGGAGTGCCTGGCAGAAAAGGACACCTCAGTCAGGAGGAGGGTGGGTGCAGAGGATCCCCACTCTTAGTGTGACTTTACTTACCATTAAGCAGGGTGGCTGGTCTGGGATAGGACGGACTTATGATGATGCCAACTGGATGTGATTTTTCCTACCTATGAACTATACTGTATATACTAATCCTGTTGGACAAATGTTTGACTATTGCATGGACTTTATTTTTAGTTGAATCAGTAAAGAGTTTTGAAGTTCAGCTGCTGTGGGTTACTCTCTGCCCTAGAGATTTCTTTGACCCTAGCCTGCACCCAACCAGAGAGACTTCATTTTTTTGTGAGCCCAAATTCAAACCCCATCCCCAAGAGCTTAGTCAGGCATTGAAATTTGCATCTCACTGGGGCAAGGGTTACAGAAGGAATAGTTGATGATATGGAAGAGCAGACTGGATAAGCCATATGGTCTTTATCTACATTCTCTTTTTCTGTGTTATTGTTAGCTTAACAGAGCAAAAACAGGATGGGAGTAGATTGAGCTTTTTATTTGGACTAAATATGATAGATATGTATATAATAATCAATTTGTTAATCCCTCCAAATAGTTGACAAAGCAGATTGGTCAATCTGTATAGGAACTGTCCAGATTCTACATCCTGTACAGCCTTTAAGTGAAAAAAATTAAAAATATAAAACCCATTGCTGAACAAAGAGCCAATGGAAAGTCTTTAAACTCTGAGAAATGTGGAGGGGTATTTTTGCTCAAAAAGTCCAGAATCCGAATAGCAAATATAACCATTTCTGAAACAGCAAAGCGTCTATCTTTTTTAGTTTTTCGAAAATGGCCACATGCAAGATATCCATGCAAGATATTTTTGTGTGCTGTGCATTCATAGTTTAGTCCACTTTTGAAAAAAAATGTACAAGTGAAACACACAGAAGATTAAGCCATTGGGATATAGAATGAACCAGCAATGTAGTAGACTGGCCACACAGACATCCCAGGAGAGCAGTGGGGCACCCTAGGGGGCGCTGCAGTGGACGTCACATAAATGCTCACAGGTACACATCTTACCATTGCTCCCTTATATTATATAGTCAGCCCTCCAAAACCCACCAAAAACCTACTGTATCTAACTGTGCACCACTACAATAGCACTTATGGCTGCAGGTGTCACCTATATGTGGATACAATAGGTTTTTGGTAGGTTTGGGAGTGCTCACAATTTCCACCACAAGCATAATAGTGTAACAGCTAGAGTGGATTATGGGACCGGGTCCCGTTCTCCATAGTGCACTGTATCAATCACTAGGCTACTGTAGGGACCTGCTTGCTGCTATAATAGGAATGGTTATATTACTACTACTTAACATTTATAAAACGCTACCAGGGTTACACAGCGCTGTACAATTTAACACAGAGGACAGTCCCTGCTCGAAGGAGCTTACAATCTAAAGGACAAAAAAGGACAAAAGGTTATAATATCTGAGGCTGTCATAGAAACTGGTATGAACTATTTCTTTTACATTAGTGGGGGGTGGGAGGGGTTAGTGACGACTGGATAAGTAAGGGGGGGGGGGTCATTCCTTCATTCCTCCAGTGGTCATCTGGTCATTTAGGGCACTTTTTTGTAGCTTAGTCTTTAGTAAAACAGGTCTAGCTCAGAACATCTTAGTTTTTTTCCTGGGTGTTTTTGCTTTGTTCTATTATGGCAGAAAAATGTCCAGGTCTTAGGAATGCCGAAATTCTGCACTTAACACACCCCCAACATGCCCCTTTGAGATTTGGATGCACTGCAAATGAACTGCATAGAGAAACGTTTGAAAATACTGATTTAGATGTTTTGGCGAGAAAAACATCTAAATCAGTATTTTCAAACGTTTCCAGATGCAGCTTTATGCCACATTTTAGATGTTTTTTCTATTTTGAAAATAAGCCCCATAGTCAAATTGATTATAGCCTATTACATCCCACTTTACTGTGTTTTGTACTAACTAAGGCACATTAAAGATCGTCTGAGGCAACCTTAGGAACAAAATATTGAAAATAATAAAATAATTAATTACTGTTACTGCCATTTTCCATACTGAGCAGTAGTTCTAGATTATGCAAAACACAAAGCTTGTAAAATATTAGATGTATTATTTTCCAAATATGAGGATTCATTGGCATTTTGCCAGGGCCAGCTCAAGGCATGGACAAGGTGAAGCACTTGTTCAACGCACCAAACTTCAAGGGTGCAGAAAGCCTGCTTCATTCTCTTACAGCAGTCAATTCCTTGCTCCTGGATATCTACAGCATCTATCCATCCCACCCCATGTACCCAACATCCCTTTCCCTCCTCACTACTCCTGGGGCTCGAATCCCCATCTTTTTCATACCCCCTCTCCTCTGGGCCTGACTGCTCCCTCTCTCTCACCCCTCTGATCTATCTTAAAAGTGCCTTTTCCCCTTGTGATATCACTAGCAGCAGTATCATATCACTTATGCTTCTTACAGTGAGCCCTGATGTGCCCCACCCCCCTCTGATATAACTTCCTATTTCTGAAGTGGTAGGACCAAGGATGTTTGATAACAGGTGGCAGCATGAACCTATCTGGTCCATTATATGGGCTGAAGCCAGTAGGTGGATCTTCTTACCCTACAAATTTCATAGTTTTGGGTGTACTAAGATAGCAACGGCTGCATTGGGGAGAATTAAAATCTCCTTGGGTGGAATGGGTGGAGACCATCTTCAGCCTTGTGACATCATGCCATATCCTGTTATCACATCTCCTTGGGTGGAACACATTAAAGGGAAAGCTCCAGGGCAATCAAAGACAGCATGTGTGAAACACTGCTGCTGCTGAAGGCATATTTTAAGGTGTATCGGGAAAGGGCACATTTTAAGGTGGACAAGGGTGTGGGACCGACACATTTTAAGGTAAACTAGTGTGTGTGACAGAGAATGATGCCAGATTATGGCTGGGGGTGGGGAGTTGAGAGAGATAGGATGATACTAGACCCAGGGGTAGAGGAAAAGGAGGGAAAAGAGAGAGAGAGATGTTAGACTCAGGGATGATTGGAGGGAAAATGCATTGTGAATATTTAGCAGAGGAGAGAGATCCTGGATTGGGGAGAAGGGGGTTGTATAGGGAGATGAAGAACAGATGCTGGATTGGAGGATTATATAAGGAGATATAAGGGATATAGATGTTGGACACAATGACATAGGGTGAAAGAGGGAAGATACTGGACATGGTGGGAATATGGACCATGAGGGGTAGTCAAAGGCGTATGGAGGGCAGATGCTTGATCGAGGGGAGGTTGTGTAGGGAGATGTTGGAAATGATGAGGGCATAGGGAAATGGAGGAAAGGTGTTGAGCATGGAAAGGGAAATGGGGAAAACTGGACATGGGGGAAAGAGAGGACGAGAGTACAGGTATGGAGAGAGACAGGAAAAGACAGTGCAGATGGTGGACACATGAGAGGTAACAATTGAGAGACAGGAGACTTCTGGATGTAGGAGGATTTATTTAGAAAGAAAAAGGAGGGAAAATGCTGGACATGGGGCTGCATATGAATATGGAGGGGAGATTCTGGACATGGAGGGAAAATTACAGTAGAGAGATAGAAAGGAAATGTTGGACATAAGGGCACAGAAAATGGACAGGAGATGATGGACATTGGGGGGATAGGGAAAGAGTGAAGATGCTGGGCACAGGAGGTGGGAATTAAGAGAAAAGATCCTGGAAAAAGGGAAGAGATATAGAGAGAAATGGGGATGCTGGGAATAGGGGGATAAGGAGAGAGAGAGAGGGGAAAACATCCCTAGGACCCCTGGGGTAAATCAATATTATGTAAATTAGGTGGCAGGATAGAAGGGAGCTGATGCAAGGGGGTGCTTGCTGATGTGGAATGGGGGAACCAAAGTAAAAACTGGCTTAGGGTGCCATAATTCCTTGAGCTAGCCCTGTATTTCACCATCATGTCTAACTCCATAGCACACCTCCTTTCACACAGGGATGAGGCACCATTCAGTAGAATTCGATTAATCATTTGAATTTTCTCAGTCTGATCAATAGAATGAGCAACTGTTTGGAGAAGTTAACACTAGATTATTATATGCTTTTCCATCTTAGCTAGTCCAAATTGAAAGAAAAGCTCAGCCTGAGGGGCATTTCAAGATGGCGGATGTTGCCTGTTAGCATGCATCGAGGCTCTCTGGATTTTTTCTATCTTAAACATAATAGTTTTCTCTGAAAGATGCCTCATACAAAAAGGAAAGGGGTGGTAAAAAGCTTACCATCCGTGGCAGGAACCACCCAGTTAGTCCAGTCGACCCTCGATAGTTTTGCTACAAGCACGCCACGGGAGAAGGAGGCGAGGAGCCCTGCTGTGGGAGCGTCTGGAGGAGCGATGACTCCCCTGGGGCTAGTAACAACTCTTTCCTCGCCAGATCTTAACCCTCCTCTGTGTCCTGCAAGCACAAGAGGTGAGGCAGAGTTTTCAGAAGCCTCCGAAGGGGGGGCTGAGGAATCCTCTAGGGACCGAGCCTCACCCAAGAAGCCTGCAGATGATTTACAGCAGGAGCTATTAGCTCCCACAGAGGTAACCCTAGGAAGCATTTGGATAATGTTACAGCATTTGAATAAGACAATTACAAAAGCTGCTTCGGACACTGCCTCTTTGGTGATTAAAGTTGATCTTTTGTCTGACTCTGTAGGAAAAAATCAAGCAAGATACTGATAGCCAGAAAATACTTTTCCAACAAGAACTAAGTTCATTAAAAACTACAACTGAGTGCCTGATTAAGGATAAAGTTATTATCCATAACAAAATCAATCAGCTTGAAAACGTTAACAGGCGGCTCAATTTGCGAATATTGAATTTTCCTAAAATGGTAGAACTGAGTGCTCTTGAATTGTTTAAAAAATATTTGTCTGATATTCTCAATTACTCCTCTGACCATATTCCCCCAATGAACAAAATCTACTATCTTCCAATACTGCAAAAAAGGAGAGAGGAGGACAAGAGAAAACCAGAGAATCAAATGCAACATGCTTCCGGATTACAAAATTTGACTGCATTCCTAGAGCAATCCTTAACCGAAATCCACACTCGCTCTACGTTGTTGGTTTCTTTAGTCTTCGAGCAAGACTTGAACTTAATAATGAAGTTTAATTTTAAAAATGCTTTAAAAGAATACTTGGGCGCACAAATCTGGATTTACCCGGATGTTACAAGAGCAACTCAGGAAAAACGGAGAAAGTTTCTTGCATTACGAGAAGATACTAAAGCCCTGGGGGCCAGTTTTTTACTGGCATACCCGTGCAAATGTATGATAAGATTTGTGGGTAACAAATATGTTTTCTATGAACTGGATCAGCTGGAAAGCTTTATTGCTTTAAAGAAAATTAGCAAATGACTTTCGGGATTAGTGTTGAGTAAAGTAATTGTAAAATAGCCGTGGTTTGGGGTCCAGGCCTTATTGCCTATTATGAACTAATATGATATATGTTCTCCTCAACTTTACTGACCTCCCCCTCTAAATTAGTGGTCTAAGAAAAGAGGAATATTTACTTTAGAATACTTTTTTGTTATTTCAGATAATATCTCTGTGTTTCTTGTACAAGATATATCTTGTGAATAAGGTTTGAAATATTATAAATAAATACATTAAAAAAAAAAAGAAAAGCTCAGCCTACTTCCCTTCCCTTTCATAAAGTTTGCTAGAAATATAAACAGTAGTACATGTTGTATGTCATCTATTTCCTGTGGGTAAACATACCTGCTTAATTAGTGTTTATATATCACCTTTGCAATGAAACTGCACTCTATAAAAATACTGACATTAGGTGTGACTTTTCATTATCTGACTAAAAAAGAGTCATGGTAATATGAAGAGTTAGGGTCCAATCATCCAGATTTAACCTAAGATGCAATGCTGGGTTACATACTTAAGGGAATACTTTCATATCCCCTGCAAATGATTTATGAAAGGGAATAAACCTTCACAACCCTGATATTCAAAGGAAGGAAAAGAAAATACATGTTGAATGTTTCATGCTATAGAAGACAATGGGAAGTACACAGAAGAAAGTGAAACACAAGTAAATATATTCAGGGACAATCTGGAGGCTAATTAAAAGTCATTCAAGCGTGTGAGTTTTGATAGTGGTAGAGCAGATGCCATTAATGCAGTATTTATGTGGCTGCCCTACATAAATATTTACAGTAGAGACCAGTGGTGCACCTAGCTTGCTTGCCACCTGGTGCAGGATGCTGTTGTGCCTCCCCACCCTAAGGTGCATCACACCCCCACCCTGAGGTACATTATCCCCAGCACCCTTCCTTCTAGCAAGGGGGTGCACGAAGCAATTGTGCAGCTTTTGGCTCTGCCAGTCTCCTGTCCCAGAACAGGAAATAACATCAGAGGGGGCAGAGGACTAACAGAGCCGACAACCATATGACTGCTCCATTCACCCCCTTGGTGCCTGCACCTGGGGTGCACCGCCCACACTGCCCCGCCCTTGGTATGCTACTGGTGGAGACAATTCTATAATTTACCACCTTGATTTAGGTGCTACAGTTGGGCATGCTTACCCCTGGATTCTATAGATGGCGTGAAAATGTACGTGTGCAAAATTGTGCGCTATCCCAAAATGCATATGCAACTAAATTGGTTCATGAGCTGATAATTGGGTGCTAACGATCAATTATTGGCATTCATTGTCAACAATTTGGATTTGCATACACATCTTGCTACATGCTATTATATCAGAATCTGCATGCAAATCAACAGGGGGAGTGGCATGGGAAGGACATGGGTGGGTCAGGGGTGTTCACTCAAGATGTGTGCAGTGTTAATGAATACTGAGATCTGCACCAAACTTACATGCCAGGATTAACACCAGATTTCAGTTGGTATAAATCTATTACATCCAATGTTTGGTGCAAAAATTGATTCTAAGTGATATTCTATAAATAGCACACAACTTGGAGTGCCATTTATAGAATAGATTGCCACACTGATTTTTTTCGGTGACCTTTTTTGGCACCTTTTACAGAATCTAGTCCTTAGCGACAACTTTATAACAGCACTTAGGCACACCTAAGTCATTATAGAGTATTTGTGCAAAACTGCATTGGTGCACCACCCTTACCACAGTTCCCTCTATCTGCAGTCCTTCCAGTGGGAAGTGCTTTTTCACTATCACATTTTCAATTGTGAGGGACAAGAAAGCTCTGCAGGACTCTGGAGAACCTGCTTGTCCCTAGTTATTGAAAACATAATTTTGACGCACCACCCTCTACTGGCAGAAATGCAGTTGGAGGACTTCTGCTTAGCTTAGAGGGAACAGTGTCACATACACCATGTCAATGTACTAAGTGACATGCATAACTGATAGTATTCTGTAAGTTACACAATTCACTTGACTGCTCATGTTCCTCCCACATTTATACCCACCTTAGAGTTATGTGCTATAGTAATTAGGTACTACTTTATAGAATAGTGCATAGTGGATGCTTGCGTGAAACCACCAAATAAAGACTCCTTTGATGCATGTAAGTGGCACTTAGCTCTAGGCACAAACTTAGAGAATTGCCTTGATTTATTTTTAATTTTTTTTTCAAAGCTTCAGAACTCAAAATTAGGAAAGGAAAGGGGACCCTCATAATTATATCCGGCCAAGTCCCCATGATTTCAATTCCCTTCTCTTCTTCCCACTCTCAGAACTGCAAATGACTCCCCCCATTCAATCCTTCGTCCCTTCTTCCTGAAACAGCAACTGAATCCCCCACCCAAGGATCCCCCCACCTCTATACACCTCACCCCAGGTCTACCTTCTCAATCTCTCATGGCCTAGAGGAGAATGGGCAGGAGCGATGTCCATTTGCTCTTTCCCATTATGGCTTATCCTTCAAAATGGCTGCCAAAACCTCATGCAGTTGATATTCAATGCATCAATTGCATAGCTAAGTGAACATAGTTAGGACTGATTTTTGTGTGGTCTTATATGCCTATTTAGCTGTGCATGCACTTGCATTGAATATTGCCAGCACCTGCATAATTGTCAGCTCATTTCGCCTCTGCCCCCGTAACGAACCTGTGTGGCCTGGTTCCAAAATAGCTGGTTAATGCAGATATTCACTGCCTAGTTAAGTGTCAGTAAATAAGTTAAGTGTCATGCCACTCCTCAAAAAACCATCACTAGATCCTACCTGTCCCTCCAACTACCGCCCCATCTCCCTCCTACCCTTCCTCTCCAAGATACTTGAGCGCGCAGTCCACAGCCGCTGCCTTGATTTTCTCTCCTCTCATGCCATCCTCGATCCGCTTCAATCCGGTTTTCGCCCTCTTCATGCGACAGAAACAGCACTCTCTAAAGTCTGTAATGACCTGTTCCTTGCCAAATCCAGAGGCCACTACTCCATCCTCATCCTCCTCGATCTATCTGCCGCTTTTGACACTGTCAATCATGACTTACTTCTTGCCACACTGTCCTCATTTGGGTTCCAGGGCTCTGTCCTCTCCTGGTTCTCCTCCTATCTCTCCCACCGCACCTTCAAAGTTCACTCTCATGGATCTTCCTCCACCCCCATCCCCTTATCTGTTGGTGTTCCCCAGGGATCTGTCCTTGGACCCCTTCTCTTCTCAATCTACACCTCTTCCCTGGGCTCCCTGATCTCATCTCATGGTTTCCAGTATCATCTCTATGCTGATGACACCCAACTGTATCTCTCCACACCAGACATCACTGCGGAGACCCAGGCCAAGGTATCGGCCTGCTTATCCGACATTGCTGCCTGGATGTCCAACCGCCACCTGAAACTAAACATGTCCAAGACCGAGCTTATCGTCTTTCCACCAAAACCCACTTCTCCTCTTCCTCCGCTTTCTATTCAGTTAATAACACCCTCATCCTCCCCGTCTCATCTGCCCGCAACCTCGGAGTCATCTTTGACTCCTCTCTCTCCTTCTCTGCGCATATCCAGCAGATAGCCAAGACCTGTCGCTTCTTCCTCTTTAACATCAGCAAAATTCGCCCTTTGCTCTCCGAACACACCACCCGAACTCTCGTCCACGCTCTCATTACCTCTCGCCTGGACTACTGCAACTTACTCCTCACCGGCCTCCAACTTAGCCATCTATCCCCCCTTCAATCTGTTCAGACCTCTGCTGTCCTGCTTATAATCGAACGAGAAAAACGCCCAAGTTCCGACCTAAATCGGGAGATGGACGTTTATCTCACAAAAACGAATAAAGCAGTATAATCGAAAGCCGATTTTTGGACGTTTTCAACTGCACTCCGTCGCGGATGCGGACAAAGTTGATGGGGGCGTGTCAGAGGTGTGGCGAAGGCGGAACTGGGGCGTGGTTATCTGCCGAACAAAGATGGGCGCATTTCACCGATAATGGGAAAAAAGTATGCATTTTTAGCTAGAATTTAGGACACTTTTCCTGGACCCTGTTTTTTCACGAATAAGGCCCCAAAAAGTGCCCTAAATGACCAGATGACCACTGGAGGGAATCGGGGATGACCTCCCCTGATTCCCCCAGTGGTCACTAACCCCCTCCACCACAAAAAAATGATGTTTCACAAATTTTTATTTTCACCCTCAAATGTCATACCCAGCTCCCTGGCAGCAGTATGCAGGTCACTGGAGGAGTTGTTAGGGGGTGCAGTGGACTTCAGGCAGGTGGACCCAGGCCCATCCCCCCTACCTGTTACAATTGTGCTGCTTAATGCTTATTAGTCGTCCAACCCCCCCAAACCCACTGTACCCACATGTGGGTGCCCCCCTTCACCCCTTAGGGCTATAGTAATGGTGTAGACTTGTGGGCAGTGGGTTTTGAGGGGGATTTGGGGGGCTCAACACACAAGGGAAGGGTGCTATGCACCTGGGAGCTCTTTTACCTGTTTTTTTGGTTTTGTAAAAGTGCCCCCTAGGGTGCCCGGTTGATGTCCTGGCATGTGAGGGGGACCAGTGCACTACGAATCCTGGCCCCTCCCACGAATAAATGTCTTGGATTTATTCGTTTTTGAGCTGGGCGCTTTCATTTTCCATTATCGCTGAAAAACAAAAACGCCCAGCTCACACATTGTTGAATAAAACATGGGCGTCTATTTTTTCCCAAAATACGGTTCGGTCCGCCCCTTCACGGACCCGTTCTCGGAGATAAACGCCCATGGAGATAGGCGTTTTCGTTCAATTATGCCCCTCCATACGTCTCATATTCTGCCAGAACCGATATACTCATATCACCCCTCTCCTCAAGTCACTTCACTGGCTTCCAATCAGATACCGCATTCAATTCAAGCTTCTCCTTCTTACCTACAAATGCACTCAGTCTGCTGCCCCTCACTATCTTTCTACCCTCATCTCCCCTTACATTCCCGCCCGTAACCTCCGTTCACAGGATAAATCCCTCCTCTCAGTACCCTTCTCCACCACCGCCAACTCCAGGCTCCGCTCATTCTGCCTCGCCTCACCCTATGCTTGGAACAACCTTCCTGAGCCCTTACGCCAAGCCCCCTCCCTGCCCGTCTTCAAGTCTTTGCTTAAAGCCCACCTCTTCAATGCTGCGTTCGGCACCTAACCCTTACCGTTCAGTGAATCCAGACTGCCCCAATTTGACTGCCCCTATCGGACCGACCGTTCACTTGTCTATTAGATTGTAAGCTCTTTGAGCAGGGACTGTCTCTCTTTGTTAAATTGTACAGCGCTGCGTAACCCTAGTAGCGCTCTAGAAATGTTAAGTAGTAGTAGTAGTAGTAAATATCGGGTGATAGCCAGTCCCGAGTGATATTGGTCTAGTGGATTCGCCAATGGGTGTAAAGATGTTGTGACATGGGTAGTTTTTTTCAAAGTATCTCTATTACTAGGGTGACCTTTATAGAATCCAGTGGGAAGTCTACATTTTAATGATTCCCTAGTCCTGCCTAATACATGCCTAGACCATGCTCACTTGCCATAAGGACGTACTGCAGTGTTAGACATCCATATCCTGGCTTTACAAAATTTTGATTTTGACAACCATACTATATGGATCTCTAAATGCCAGTTTTCAGACACCTAGAACACACACATACACATAAACTTATATTTGCCTTGGAGCAGATATAACTTTGTGTGACATTTTTCAGGTAGGCTATCTTATAAAGTCCCCGAGAGGCATGTAAACTTTACGAAACCAGTGCAACATATTTGCCTAGGTGCCTTTCCTGCCTAAACATCCTGTTATACATTTAGTCTCATTATGGGCTGAAGTGCTAAGTTTTATTTTCTCAAACACTGAATGAGAATAATCCATTAGTAAATTTGGCTCTATTTGCTCATTAGCTACCTATTCACTGCTAGTTGGGCTTCTCAAACTAATATTTAGATCACAGAATGGCTTGTCAAATTGCTTTCCAAACTGCTGATTATTCCTGATAGGTCAGATGTACTAAGCATTTTTTCCTGATACAAAATGAGAAAAACTTATTAGAATATCTGGCCCTATTTGCTCATTAACAATCTATTAGCTGTTATTTGGGTTTCTGAGGCCAAATTTTAGACATAGGATGGCAAGTAAAATATTTGTCCTTGTCTAACAAATAGCTAATCCCCACAGCCTCCTTTCCTGTCTTTTAATGGGTTCATCAAACCCAATTTCACTTTAGCTGCATTTTACTGATCCAGCCCAGAAATGAGTCAATTCATGTGTTTTGCTTTCTATCATTAACAACCTATTAGCTGTCATTTGGGCTTCTGAGGCCACAATTTAGACACAGGATAGCAAGAAAACTATTTTAAAAATGTCCAATTTTATAACTTGAAAATGATTTTTCAGAGCTTTAACCCAGATAGAGTAATACAATCTAGAGGGACTGTCTTGCTAAATTGCCAACTTTGAAAAGTGTGCACTTGGAACTAACATGAAGAGGCACATTATCGATCGTGGGACCAAGATTGTGAAATGAATGCTCAGTACAAATGAGACTAAAAGAAGATATGAGTGTATTCAAAAAATTGTTGAAAATATGAGGGTCCTTTTACTAAATTGCATTAAGCCCAAACGTGGGCATAGATTACGTCACCGACGTTTGCCGGTTAGACATTGTTTGTATCACTGAACTTTTTTTCCTGAGGATTACACAGAGGTTCGACAGCCAGGATCTTGACTTCACTTTTAGGTTTTGTCATCATAACACAAGAGATCCACTTGACCCCTGAGGCAGGCCTTTTTTTGCCGAAACACGGCCGTGTCAGGTTGATTTTATGTTTCTTAGAATTAAAGACTTCTTGACATCCTCCTTGAGTCCACCTCACTTTATTTGTTTGCCGTATACACGTGTAAATGCTGATTTCAGAATGCTACATGGAGATTCATGCCATACAGAGACATTCAAGGGAAATTGTTGGGTGCGGTTTGGGAAGGACTAAATTCTATACATCTGAGCACCAGATTCTATAGATGGTGCTTAAAATTGGTATGCAAATTTGGGATAATGCCCAATTTGCATGCACAATTTAATTGGTTAGTGAGACAATTAATGATAATATTTGGACCCTAACAACCAATTATTGGTGTTAAATGGCAATAATGTGGATTTATATGTGCATCTTTCTAAGCGCTATTCAATAAAGATATGCACATAAATCCTTTAGCATGCAACTGAAAAGGGGGCATTGACAGGGGAGGGGCATGGGCAGGTCATGGGCATTCAATAGAGATGTACGCAGTATTAAGGAATTTGGGGGGATCTGCGCCTTATTGTTATGTCAGGATTTACACTAGCTTTCAGTTGGTGTAAATTCTCATGATTACAAGTTGGGCACGAATCCCGGATGTAAACACTATTCTATAAATGGCACTTAACTTGGAGCACCATTTATAGTATAGCGCTGAGCGTGGTTTTTGTTCAGTGTCCAAGTTTGGGTGCCATTTATATACTTCCCCCCTTATTCTCCATTTCACAAAGGGAATATATATGTCTGGGGGAAAATTTCCACATTGGTTTTTACACCAGCTCAAATTCATACATAGATTTGTAAAAAGTGCTCATTTCAACCAGGAATTTACATGAGGGATGAAGACAGTCATCACCCTTGATCCCGTGTAGCTTAATTCCACATCCATATTAAAAGTGTGAAGGAGCAGCACAATGGTTAGAACCCAGTGTGTGGTGGCGGCTAAAAAAGCAAACCAAGAATATGTATCGCTCCATGGTGCAACCTCACCTTGAGTAATGTGTTCAGTTCTAGTCATTGTATCTCAAAAAAGATATAGTGGAATCAGACAAGGTTCAAAGAAGGTTTATCAAGGGAACTCCTCTCATATGAGGAAAGGCTAAAGAAGTTAGGACTCTTCAGCTTGGAAAAGAGACGATTGAGGGGGGATACGATCAAGATCTACAAGATCCTGAGTAGCGTAGAACGGGTAAAAGGGAATTGATTTTTCACTCTTTCAGAAAGTACAAAAATCAGGGGACACTGAATAAAATTATATGGAAATACTTTAAAACCAAATAGGAGGAAATATTTGTCACTCAATGAATAATTAAGCTCTGGAACTTGTTGCTGGAAGATGCAGTTAGCGTATCTGGGTTTAAAAAGCATTTGGACACATTCCTGGAGGAAAAGTCCATAGTCTGCTACTAAGACATACATAGGGAAGCTACTATTAGGGTTTCTGCCAGGTACTTTTGACTTGGATTGGCCACTGTTGGAAGCAGGATGTCGTGGACAGGATGCTGGGCTCGATGGACCCTTGGTCTTTTCCCAGTGTGGCATTACTTATATACTTATGTACTTATAGGATACTGAGCTAGATGGTGCATTGGTCTGACCCAGTAAGGCTATTCTTATGTTCTTAACAAGGGGAGCCTTATTCAAATCTCAATACAGTAACGTGTGATCTTGGCCAAGTATCCATTACATTAGATACAAACTCAGATCATGAGCCCTTTAGGAACAGAAAAATACTTCCTGTACCTGAATGTACACCACTTTCATAGCTTTTGGGCTAGTAGGTGGTATATACGAATTAAATAAAATAAAACCAAGGTAAAATTGCAGCCTCACTACTAAATTGACAGCACTTACATGTGTAGGTTTGTAAAATGCGGCAGCTAAACCTACACATGGAGGTTACACCACTTACACTTGGAAACTTGAGATTGCCATTTCTATGTGTCCACATGGAATTTGTCAGATTCATGCCATTAATTTTTTCAGCATGCCTATCTGCAAAATGGCTGCTCCTGTTATATGTGCTGCTAAATATACATGCAGTCAGGGGCGTATCTGCGTGGGGCCACAGGGGCCTAGGCCCCCACAGATTTCACCCTGGACCCCCATACCGCCGTTAACCCTCCCCCGCCTACTGCCGTCAACCCTTTCCCCGCCTACCGCCGTCACCTACCCCCGAGGTCTGCTTCCTCCTGCCGGTTTTTTAAAATATTACTTCAGCTGGCGGGGGACCCCAACCCCCGCCAGCCCAGCCGAGGTCTTGTTTAAGTTCTTCATCCTCGTGCTGTGAAAGCTGCATCCTTCCACTTGGATGGAGTCTGACGTCGCAGCACGCTGACGTCCTGCACGTACAACGTGCTGCAACGTCAGACTCTGTCCAACTGGAAGGTGAAACAAGGATGCAGCTTTCACAGCACGAGGATGAAGAACTTAAACAAGATCTCGGCTGGGCTGGCGGGGGTTGGGGTCCCCCGCCAGCAGAAGCAATATTTTTAAAAAGCGGTAGGCGGGGCGGGGGAGGGTTGACGATGGTAGGGGGTGGCGGCCGGGGGGGGGGGCTATAATGTGCCCCTGCCCCCCTACCGCCAAACGTCAGATACGCCCCTGCATGCAGTCCTGCAGGTATTTTACAAAGGTCTCTGCTTTTTCAACAATAGCAACAAAAAAATGGAACTGAGGACATCCCAACCTCAGTTTTGATCCCTATCTCAGTTCCAATCTCTACAATCCTTGTAAAATGAGACTCCAAATGTTTTAAATATCTCATTCCTTGACACTTTTTAAAGGGAATATATTCTGCTATTCTGCATAAACAGTTCCTCTTTGCATTCAGTGCTAGCAGAGATAGGGATATTCTTGAAGTCAAAAATAAATGCCACCAGTATTTCAATTAATCTCTGAGGCCATAAATGCACTAAGTGGTATTTTTCTATCCTAAAGGCCAACACTTAATGTTTGGCCATATACATTGCTATAGGGCTAAAAGTTAAGAGTTTTAACTTTTAAGTGCTTTGGGGCAGTTTAGGAGCAATGATAAAAATCATGGGGTCAATATTCAGCCTGTGGCAATAAGCAGCTTGGAAACCATTTCCAGCTGCAGAATAAACCCTGGATGTTCAATGTCAGAGCACACAGCGCCCAGCAATGCATATCCGAGTACGTGCGCTGACATGAAAGTTAGGACTTTTCAGCTTGGAAAAAGAGACAGCTAAAAAGAGATATGATTGAGGTCTACAAAATCCTGAGAGGTGTAGAATGAGTAGAAATGAATCTATTTTTTACTCTTTCAAAAAGTACAAAGACCAGGGGACACTCAATGAAGTTACATGAAAATACTTAAAAAAAAAAAAAGGAGGAGGAAATATCAATGAATACTTAAGTTCTGGAACTCGTTGCTGGAGGGTGTGGTAACAGCAGTTAGTGTATCTGGGTTTAAAAAAGGTTTGGACAAGTTTCTGGAGGAAAAGTTCATAGTCTGTTATTGAGATGGACATGGGGGAAGCCACTGCTTGCCCTGGGATTGGTACCATGGAATCTTGTTACTCTTTGGGATTCCAGAATCTTGTTACTCTTTGGGGTTCTGGAATGTTGCTACTATTTGGGTTTCTGCCAGGTACTTGTGACTTGGATTGGCCACTGTTGGAAGCCGGATACTGGACTAGATGGACAATTGGTCTGACCCAGTATAGCTATTCTTACGTTCTTATATTAATATTCAGACTGCTGCCAGGTTAACTTGGTGCATAAAATTAAAACATCCAGAGAAAATCATTTGCTCCGTAGACTGGTTTAAATTGGCCTCAATATATATATATATATATATATATATATATATATATATATATATATATATACGTTTTTCACAGTGGTTACCTTAAATCTACCTCAGAGGATATAGCACTTGTTCTTCAGGCTCACTATTCTCTAGCTGGTGTTTTGACTGACTCCAATTGACATCACAGCTGAACACATAGAAAATGTTTTGTTTTGTTTTTAAGCTGGACTCCTTTTGCTATTGGAAGTGAACACGTTCTGTCTCCCAGCATTCTTGTTAATTTAAATTATACTTCCCTATGTTCCTTTTTTCTAGTTCGTACTTATCCATGTATGTAGCTTACACTCTCTGTATGTGCTTTTAATGGCTACCCTCAGGAAGTAGGCTGATTTTAATTCCTTTTACTTCATGGTAAATCCAACTTTTGCTCTAACATTTAATGCTTCCCTGCCCATCTACCATTTATATTGCCTTCTTCTGCAGGATACTAGTAATTGAATTATTTTCCTTAAATGCTAACTTTTCAGACCATGAGTTTTTTTTCTCTGCCTCAGTGGCTCCACTTCAGTGGTTAATATTCTCTGAAGCTCTGTTTAGTACACAAGTTACTATGTCAACTGAATCTTTTAAGTACTCTGTCATCCTATTCTTTTACTACTACTACTACTACTACTTATCACTTCTTTAGCGCTACTAGATGTACACAGCACTGTACACTTGAACATGAAGAGAGTCCCTGCTTACAATCTAATCAAGATAAAAGAGGACAAATATATTTTTATATTTATATATTGCCTTTTGCCAATGTGGTTTAACCCTAACACCAATATAAAACACCATAGTAAAACCTAAATGTTATTAACAAACAAAATATTCCTAATACAGACATATTCCCTTCACTTCTCTCACTAGGGAAGCCTTAGGCTGGATCACACACCTAAAGGGAAATCACAGATTTGTGCAGGATAATGTTATAACAGGTCACCTATGTGTGAAGATCAAGTAGATGCCTAGACAGTATCAATAAAATCAGGGTATGGGCTTCCATAAATATTAACAAAACTAAAATTTTCTAGATGGGTCACCATTTACAATATTTAACATAGTAACATAGTAGATGATGGCAGAAAAAGACCTGCACGGTCCATCCAGTCTGCCCAAGAAGATAAATTCATATGTGCTACTTTTTTTATTTGTACTGTCCTCTTCAGTGCACAGACCGTATAAGTCTGGCCAGCCCTATCCCCGCCTCCCAACCACCAACCCCGCCTCCCAACCACTAGCTCTGGCACAGACCGTATAAGTCTGCCCAGCACTATCCCTGCCACCCACCACCGGCTCTGGCACAGACCGTATAAGTCTGCCCAGCACTATCCCCGCTGCCCAACCACCAGCCCCGGCACAGACCATATAAGTCTGCCCAGCACTAGTCCCGCCTCCCAACCACCAGCCCCAGCACAGACCGTATATGTCTGCCCACACTAGCCCCGCCTCCCAACCACCAGCTCTGCCACCCATTCTAGGCTAAGCTCCTGAGGATCCCCCTCCCCCCCTCCCCCAAATCATGCTTAAAACATGCTGATGTTTTATGCAAGTTTCCAAGTTTATTTATTTATATTGGGGTCCTTTTACTAAGGTACACTGAAAAATGGCCTGCACTGTTGTAGGTGTGTGTATCGGACATGCACAGGTCCATTTTTCAGCTCACCTGCAAAAAAGGCCTTTTTTGGGGGCCGAAAATGGACGAGCTGCAAACTGGATGGTAATCATCAGCACGCGTACACTTCTGATTACTGCCCAGTTAGCACTTCACGGTGGCCGGATGGTAGTTCCAAATTGATGCACATTGGACACGCATAGGCGCCTACACGCCTTAGTAAAAGGGCCCCGTTATTTGCATTCCACCTTTACCCAAAGAAGGTAACAGAAATAAAACATATATAATCAATTCTAAATTAGCAAACTTTGAGCAGTTTATAATGCACACCAAAATAATATAGAAAAGAAAGTATAATATCAGCAGCGAGATTTAGGGAGCAAGAAGTAGTCAGGAGTTATGTTGCAGAAATTCAGCGGCCCTCCTCTCGGTGACCTGAAAGCCAGCAAAGTAAAGAACTGGAGAGCATATACAAATTGTTATAAATACATCCCAAAGCAGATATGTTTTAAGGTTAGTCTTGAATTTTGTCAAGCTACTTTCTATTCATACACTAGAGGAAAGTGATTTCCATTGTGTGGGGTCCAGTAATATTAAAGATACAAGTCTCTATTATATCTAAACAGATGTGCCTAAAGGAGCAGATCGACAGACAATTTTGTTGAGTGGAGTGGAATGTTCTAGAGTGTGAATATGGGATAAGTAGGCAAGATAATTATAGCGGCTCACCTGATGTACCAACCTAACAAATTTAAATGTTATTCTATGTTGCATGGGTAACCAGTGTTCTCGTAACAAAGGGGTGACATGGTCAGATTTCCTTGAACCTGAAAGAAGTTTTATGACCATATTTTGGACAATCTGTATCTGCGAATATCAGAAACTCTAAGGCCATTCAGAAGGGAATTACAATTTATCAATTGAAAACTTGGCGATAGTATGTGGAAGGGCATTTTCGATATGATGTCTAAGTTCGACTTGGACATTTTGCACAAAACTTCCAAAATATGAACAAGAAAGAAGGTCATTTTCAAAAAAGAAAAATGTCTATCTTTTTTTTTTCAAAAATGCTGTTTTGAACAAGGTTTTGTGCTTTGGACGTTTTGTTTTTTTGTCCATTTTAGAAAATAAAATGAATAAGTGTAAAACATAGATATTCATGTCATTTGGATGTAGGAGTTGCCAGCATTTTTAGTAGACTGGCTCCCCAGACATCCCAGGAGAGCAGTAAGGCACCCTAGAGGGCACTTCTATGCACTTCATGAAAATGCTCCCAGGTGCACATCTCACCTTTGCTCCTTTATCTTGTCTCCTGAGCCCTTCAATGTGTACACTGCTGATTATAGCTCGGTTAGCGCCATGCTGCAGAAAATCAAAATTATTTTCTGTTGCGCGCTTTGGACACACATAGAAATTAGAATTCCCACCCGGGGCACATGGTAGCCGGGCGGTAGTTCTAATTTAATGTGTGTTATACGCACATAAGCACCTACGTGTCTAAGTAAAAGGGCCCCTTCGTGTTGTGTGGAAAAACAAGGAGGTTGTTTTACCTTAGCCATTGGTGACAGGGTTCTGGGTAGTGCTATCTAAGTTCTGCACAAAATGTGAGTGACCAGAAGAGGGGGTTAGGGGAAGGGTGAAAGAATAGGGATGGAGGCAATGGTAGTGTTTTAATGAATGAATGATTTGGTTTGTTTTTAAAATGTAAATGCATCCCATTCAGGTAGAGATTCTCAACCCAGACCTTGGGTCATATCATGCATGAGATAAATTTGCATACCATGGAGGTAAGGCATGCAAATTTATCTCTTGCATATTCATTGTGAATATTCAAAAAGCCTGCCTGGCTAGGTGTGTCCCAAGGACTGGGTTTAGAACCCCTGCATTAAGGTGAAGGGGACTGGAGGTTATTAAGGGAAAGTTGTGGCTTGGATTGCAAGTTAGGTTTAGTGGGGCTGTCAACAGCTGGAAGGCCACTGTTTGGGGCTGTTCCTTTGAGTATAGGTTAGGCTTGATGGTGGGTCCTCTAATAAAAAAAAAAGGAAAAAGACAGGGAACAAATTAATTCATTAAAAATACTTTATTATTATTATTATTATTATTATTATTATTATTATTATTATTATTAAATCTGTGGCCAGAACTTGGAGCAGGAGTGAGACCAAAAAGGTAATCTTGAAACCTTGGAGAGATAAGACACGTCTGTTTGAGATGCCCAAATAAAAGCAAAACTCAGTGCACTGAACAGGCAGCAATAATAGGGACATCAATGAGGAGTCAGTGCATGTGGTTTCTGCAATGATGGGAGGTCTGGTGAGTTTGAGTTCAGAAGGGAAAAAGCACAGGCTTAACAGCATTGGTACATAAGTACATAAGCACTGCCACGCTGGGAAAAGACCAAAGGTCCATCAAGCCCAGCACTCTGTCTCCGACAGTGGCCAATCCAGGCCCCAAGAACCTGGCAAAAACCCAGAATTTAATAACGATCAATGGACTTTTCCTTCAGGAATCTGTCCAGACCCCCTTTACACTCAGCAAGGCCAGCTGTCGTCACTACCTTCTCCGGCAATGAGTTCCAGAGTCTAACCACATGCTGAGTAAAGAAAAACTTTCTCCAATTTGTTTTAAACCTACCACATTCTAATTTCATCTTGTGTCCCCTAGTTCTATTATTGTTAGAAAGCGTAAACAAATGCTTCACATATGTCCGCTCTACCCCACTCATTATTTTGTAGACCTCTATCATATCACCCCTCAGCCGCCTTTTCTCCAGGCTAAAGAGTCCTAGCCATCTTAACCTCTCCTCATAAGGTAGTCGTCCCATCCCTTTTATCCTTTTTGTCGCCCTTCTCTGCACCTTCTCCAATTCCTTTATATCTTTTTTGAGATGAGGCGACCAGAACTGAACACAATACTCCAGGTGCGGTCGCACCAAGGAGCGATATAACGGCATTACAACATCCTCATGCTTGTTTTCCATCCCTTTTCTAATAATACTCAACATTCTGTTCGCCTTCTTAGCCGCCGCAGCACATTGAGCGGAAGATTTCAACGTTCAATCCACGATGACTCCCAGATCCCTTTCTCGGTCCGTAACTCCTAAAGCAGAAACTTGCATGACATAGCCGTAATTCGGGTTTCTCCTTCCCACGTGCATCACTTTGCACTTGTCAACGTTGAACTTCATCTGCCATTTGGACCCCAATCCCCCAGTCTCACGAGGTCCTCTTGTAATCTTTCACACTCCTCCCGCGACGAGACGACCCTGGATAACTTTGTGTCATCTGCGAATTTAATTCCCTCACTAGTTACTCCCATCTCAAGGTCATTTATAAATATGTTAAATAGCAGCGGTCCCAGCACAGACCCCTGAGGGACCCCACTAACTACCCTTCTTCATCGAGAATACTGACCATTCAACCCTAGTGTCTTCACTGAAGTATTGGAGGCAAGATCCAGTTGGGCAACTGTTACAGCACTGCATGGTTATGATTCGGGTGCAAACGCTGTGGCAGCATAGCATGAAGAAGTCTGCACTAGATTGGCTTTCACAGCATTGCAGAGTGAGGGTTCAGTTAGAACATAAGAACTTAACCATACTGAGTCAGACCAATGGTCCATCTAGCCCAGTATCCTGTTTCCGACAGTGGCCAATCCAGGTTTCATGTACCTGACAGAAGCCTAAATAGTAGCAACATTCCAGGTCACCAATCCCAGGGCAAGCAGTGGCTTCCCCATGTCTGTCACAATAGCAGACTATGGACGTTTCCTCCAGAAAGTTGTCCAAACCTTTTTTAAACCAAGGTATGCTAGCTGCTGTTACCACATCCTCCGGCAATGACTTCTAGAGTTTAACTATTCTTTGAGTAAAAAAATATTTCCTCTTATTTCCATGTAACTTACTTGAATGTTCCCAAGTCTTTGTACTTTTTGAAAAAGTAAAAAAAAAATTGATTTGCTTCTATTCGCTCTACACCACTCAGGATTTTGTAGACCTCAATCATATCCCCCTTCCCAGCCATATCTTTTTCAAACTGAAGAGTCCTAAACTCTTTAGCCTTTCCTCATATGAGAGAAGCTCCATCCCCTTTCTCATTTTGGTCGCTCTTCTTTGAACCTTTCCTAATTCTGTTATATCTTTTTCAAGATGCGGTGACCAGAACTGAACACAATACTCAAGGTGAGGTTGTAGCATGGAACAATACAGAGGCATTATAGTATTCTTGATCTTATTTACCATCCCTTTCCTAATAATTCCTAGCATCTTGTTTGCTTTTTGGCTGCCGCTGCACACTGCACAGAAGATTTCAGCATTTTGTCTACATCAACACCTAGATCTTTTTCTTGGGTGCTGACCCCAAGCTGGACCCTAGCATCAGGTAACTATGATTTGGGTTATTTTTCCCAATGTGTCAGTGCTCTGAAGGGGTAAAAGGAGATGGACTTCAGAGATATGCAGAGCATGCTAACAAGGCTGCGTGGGTCAAAGCAGTTATCATGGGACTGGATGGACTGTAAGGGTCCCTTTTACAAAATGGCGGTAAGCCCAACGCAGGTTTACCGATCGCTAAAAAGGAACTACCGCTGGGCTACCGCAGCAACCCAGCAGTTGTTCCCACCCTCAAGGCGCTGTCATATCAAATGCTACAAAAATATATTTACTTTTGTAGCGCCAGTGTGTACCCAGCAGTAATCGGACAGTGGTTACAGCCGGGTTAGCATAGGTGCCACCTTAATGGGTGGCAGTAAGGGCTTCCCCCATGAAATGCCCACATGGCAAGTGATTTACTTGCTGCAAAGCCATTTCCTGCAGAAAAGAAAGACCTCCCTTTTACCCAGCTGCGGTAAAGGGGGGGGGGGGCCTCGGCGCTCATCAAAAACACACCTTTTACCACAGCTTGGTAAAAAGGGTCCTAAGTTTGGTAGAGGAAAAGCTTGGAGGAGCAATCTCAAGGAGGTGGGGAAATTGCAGAAACAATTCTAGCAGGGGAAAGGAAAGGGGCAGAGCTACAGTTTTGTAGCCTCTGCAATAGACATTCTGTATGGCCAGTGCAGATAAATACACCCAGGAGTTGATCTGCAGGAAACAGAGGAAAGAATAAGAGGGCCATCTTTAGGCCTAGTGACAATTTGATGTCATAAGTACATAAATATTGCCATACTGGGAAAGAACAAAGGTCCATCAAGCCCAGCATCCTGTGGCCAATCCAGGTCACAAATACCTGGCAAGATCCCAAAAAAGTATAAAACACTCTATACTTCTTATCCCAGAAATAGTAGATTTTCCCCAAGTCCATTTAATAATGGTCTATGGACTTTTTCTTTAGGAAGTCATCCAAACCTTTTTTAAACTCCTCTAAGCTAACTGCCTTTACCACATTCTCTGGCAACAAATTCCAGAGTTTAATTACACGTTGAGTGAAGAAACATTTTCTCCGATTCGTTTTATCAATTTACTACATTGTAGCTTTATCACATGCTCTCTAGTCCTAGTATTTTTGGAAAGCATAAACAGACGCTTCGCATCTACCCATTCCACTCCACTCATTATTTTATAGACCTCTATCATATCTCCCCTCAACCGCCTTTTCTCCAAGCTGAAGAGCCCTAGCCGCTTTAGCTTTTCCAAATAGGGAAGTTGTCCCATCGCCTTTACCATTTCGTTGCCCTTCTCTGCACCTTTTCTGATTCCACTATATTTTATTTCAGATACGACGACCAGAATTGAACACAATATTCGAGGTGCGGTCGCACCACAATGCAATACAAAGGCATTATAACATCCTCATTTTTGTTTTCCATTCCTTTCCTAATAATACCTAACATTGTATTTGCTTTCTTAGCCACAGCAGCACACTGAGCAGAAGGTTTCAACGTATCATGAACGACGACACCTAGATCCCTTTCTTGGTCTGTGACTCCTAACGTGGAACCTTGCATGAGGTAGCTGTAATTCGGGTTCCTCTTTCCCACATACATCACTTTGCACTTGCTCACATTAAATGTCATCTGCCATTTAGACGCCCAGTCTCCCAGTCTCGTAAGGTCCTCTTGTAATTTTTCACAATCCTCCTGCGATTTAACGGCTTTGAATAACTTTGTGTCATCAGCAAGTTTAATTACCTCATTAGTTACTCTCATCTCTAGGTCATTTATAAATATGTTAAAAAGCAATGGTCCCAGCATAGACCCTTGGGGAACCCCACTAACTACCCTTCTCCATTGAGAATACTGACCATTTAACCTTACTCTGTTTTCTATCTTTTAACCAGTTTTTAATCTACAATAGAACACTACCTCCTATCCCATGACTCTCCAAGGCTGTTAATATACAATGCTACTCCTCCACCAATTCGATCCACCCTATCACTACAATATTATTTGTACCCCGGTATGACAGTGTCCCACTGGTTATCCTCCTTCCACCACGTCTCAGAGATGCCTATTATATCTAATTTTTCCATTTAGTGCAATATATTTTAACTCTCCCATCTTATTTCTTAGGCTCCTGGCATTCGCACATAGGCATTCCAAACTATGTTTGTTGTTCCTATTTACATCATGCTCAGTACTTGACAGTATTAATTTGCAATCTTTTGTCTGTTTTTTTGTTTTCATTTAAGGACACCTGATCTACTATGGTCTCTTTTGCAACCTCACTATCAGGATAACCTATCTTCCCTGTTTTGGTGATATCTTTGAAACATACATTATCCCGAACCATGCGCTTTTGAGCAACTGTCGGCCTTCCTCCCTGTTTCTAGTTTAAAAGCTGCTCTAGGTCCTTTTTAAATGCCGATGCCAGTAGCCTGGTCCCACCCTGGTTAAGGTGGAGGCCATCCTTTCGGACTAGGCTCCCCCTCCCCAGAATGTTGCCCATTTCCTAACAAATCTAAAACCCTCCTCCCTGCACCATCGTCTCATCCACGATGTCTATATAAGAGATACTATTGATTCACAAGGTGATACTTTGAAGGGGACAGAGAAGCAGGAAAGAGGTTAGATAAGAGAGAATGTTGGTATCAGAGTTATACTGGGTCCAGGGGAGGTTGTGTTGAGCTCTTCCACATGGGTGCATGACTTAAAGGGGAATAATTGAACGGCGCTGGTGAAATACATGGCCGGCGATGTATTTTGGTGGCGCCGCAAACAGCTGGCCAGACCCGTATTTTCAAAAAAGATGGCCGACCATCTTTTGTTTCGATAATACGGTTCCGGCCAGCCAAATGCCTTGGATTTGGCCAGGGTTTGAGATGGCCGGCGTCGTTTTTTAGCGATAATGGAAAGTTATGTCGGCCATCTCAAACCCCGGCCAAATTCAAGACATTTGGGCGTGGGAGGAGCTAGCATTTTTAGTGCACTGGCCCCCCTGACATGCCAGGACACCAACCAGGCTCCCTAGGGGTCACTGTGGTGGACTTCAGAAAAGCTCCCACGTGCATAGCTCCCTTAATTTGGGAGCTGAGCCCCCCCAACCCCCACCCCAAAACCCACTACCCACAAATGTACTGCACCCACTAAAACTGCTCCAGGGACCTGCATACAGCCTCTAGGACTTATTGCTGCTGTATAACTTTGGCACACCAGTTGACACCTGAAGACTAATCTCTTTGAAAAAGTCCTTTATTTGAATAAGCAAGTTTACTCACAGTTAACTGCAGATCAGAGGTTGTGCCCCACTGGCAAAGAGACCCCTGGTACTAAGATGAGCAGTAGGTCAGAACTGGTGTACAATGCCCTCTTTCAGCACCATTCAAGGTAAGAACTACGTTCTCTAACGTGGGTAACACAGGAAAGGGAACTAAAACTGGCTTACAAAAATGGCCACTACCGCATGGACTACAACAGGAAACAAAACAGGGCACACTCTGACCCAGTAAGCAGGGGGAAAGCACCAGGAGAGTAGAGCCTACCAACTACCAATACCTACACCCACGACAATGCATTGCTAATGTGACTCTGCAGTGCAAATAACAGAAATGGTGTCACACTCACCCCAGAGCCACATCACAAGCAGGAAAAGGCTGTCGGAGGACAGAACACATTCTGCTGTCATGGAGGTGGGTACGGCATTTGAGGCTGGCATACAGGCTGGGAAAAAAAGTGTTTAAAGTGGGGTTTTTTTGGTGGGAGGGGGTTAGTGACCACTGGGGGAGTACGGGGAGGTCATCTCCGCTTCCTTTCGGTGGTCATCTGGTCAGTTGGGGCACCTTTTTGAGGCTTGGTCGTGAAAATAAAAAGGGCCAAGTAAACCCGGCGAAATACTGCTTAACGCCGTTTTTTTTTCCATTATCGGCGAAAGCCGGCTATCTGGTAGCCACGCCCATACCCGCCCATGCCCGCCTTCGCTTTGCCGCCGACATGCCCCTTTGAACTTTTGCCAGTGAGGCGACGGGAAAGCGGCGATGCTGTCAAAAAAAGCAGCTTTCGATTATAACGATTTCGCCGCTTTTCCGAGATCGCCGGCCATCTCCCGATTTGTGTCAGGAAATGGCTGGCGATCACTTTCGATTATGAGCTGGCTAGTGACCTAGCATAAAATGTAGGCATGGGGCCTTATATTCTCTGGGAGCGGGTGAGGGACTCACATGCAAGTTGTCATGGGTTTTATTCTACGGTAGATCTCAGTTTACTGGCAAGCAGAAGAGGTAGCGCATGTTTTGGAGGACTGTGCAGCCTGGTGTGGGTTGTCAGTTGGTGGTCTTAATAATGCCTGAGTATCTAATATTTTGCTGTCGGTCATTGAATTCCCAACAGCCAATGATATCTTGAAAGTGGGCAGAAGGAATGACAGTATGAATGAGGGAGGTGAGGGAAAAATGGATATATACAAGTCTCAGGGAAGGGAATGGGAGAGGACCAATTAAATTCCAACGAATTGCAGAGGTGAATAAAGTGGTATTTATTAACAGACCAAAAAAACAATAATGATTAAAAAAATCCTAAAATAAGAAAATACAAAAACAGATTGCCTAATTTGATTACATACAGAAAAAGGTTTGCAATACACATAAAAATGTTGCCTGACTGAAAACAGATCTGTATTTCGTCGATAAATGCCTGCCTCAGATGTCATAAGATCCAGCCAAGATTGTGTCTGACTTGTGTATAGGCAAATATTTTCAATGAATTAGCATGTGTTGAGCAAAAAGACAGAAGAATCTGCAATCACTTTAAGGGCTGAGCAATATTTGTCTATACACAAGTTGGACACAGTCTTGGCTAGATCTTGTGACTCCTACTTTTTTCCAGGTATTGGTTTTAGATTGGTCCTCCCCTATTATTTTCTTCTTATTCAGATATTTTTACATTAGGAGAATATCATCTTCTGTGTTTATTACTTATTGTTAGCTAGACCTGTGCTGAACCCAGCGTTGTAAAATTTTAGTTAATCAACCTTTTGGGCAGGAATTGCCTTTGGTTTGAGACGTCATGTGTCTTTGTTGTTTCAGTACATGAAATTGAGGATTTTTGCTACTTAAGATCAATCATACGTATATAGTTGCCTCCTGAGGCAGGTGCTTGCATGCCGAAAGGCAGATCTGTGTTGTGTCTTCCTCATTTCATGAATAAACTTTTCTATTTTTTACCAGGTGTTGGTTTTAGATTGGTCCTCACCTTTCTTTTTCTCTTTATTTGGCAGTTTTTATTTTAGGAGAATACCTTCTTCTGTTTTTGTTGCTTTTTGAGTGTACACAGTATGATATGTGCTCCTTTTTCAAAGCAGCATTACTGAATAGCGTGTGTTGAATGCAAAGAAGCCCATGGGAATTGAATGGGCTTCTTCACATTCAGCGTACTGCTAATCAGTAGCACCGCTTTGTAAAAGAAGTCTATTTTAAGTATTTTTAACTGTCATGCATATAGTGTATTTTTACGTAGATAGAACCCTGAAGCAGGCATTCGCCAAAACATGGGCTGTGTCGAGTCATCAAATAAAATTGCTTCTTCTGAATTTTAGCTCCGTCTTTTGGTTCCACTTGTGACATTACACTCTTCTATTGTTTCAACATTAGAGCATGGCCATTAATCCATGAAATCAATCATGATCTGAACACGATGTACTCTTGGGCAACTTCTTTCCAACTAAAACTGAATGCTGAAAAAACGCACTGCCTTATTCTATCATCTCAACACAACAAGTTCAGAACTTCAACCTTAATCACCCCCACCCTTACCCTTCCCATCTTAGAGAGCCTAAAAATATTGGGAGTCACCCTTGATCGCAACCTTTCACTTGAAAGCCAAATAAATTCCACTACAAAGAAGATGTTCTTTTCGCTGTGGAAACTAAAATGGATAAAACCTTTTTTTCCGAGAGAGGTATTTCATCACCTAATAGTCAATCGTATTATGTCACTTGGATTACTGCAATGAAGTTTACGCAGGATGTAAAGAGCAACTTATTAAGAAACTGCAGACCGCCCAAAACACAGCAGCCAGATTAATTTATGGAAAATCCAAATTTGAAAGTGCCAAACCCCTCCGAGAGAAATTGCACTGGCTCCCTGTCAAGGATCGAATCACCTTTAAAATCTGATCCCTAGTCCACAACATTCTCTGTGGTGAAGTCCCGGGCTACATGACTAAACTAATCATCCTACCATCCAGGAATGCATTAAGACTATCCCGTTCATACCTAAACCTTTATTACCCAAGCTGCAACGGTCTTAAATATAAATCTACATATGCTTCATCCTTCTCCTTTATTTTTTGTTACATTTGTACCTCGCACTTTCCCACTCATGGCAGGCTCAATGCGGGGGGGGGGGGGGGGGGCAATGGAGGGTTAAGTGACTTGCCCAGAGTCACAAGGAGCTGCCTGTGCCGGGAATTGAACTCAGTTCCCCAGAACCAAAGTCCACCACCCTAACCACTAGGCCACTCCTCCACTATCAGCTCACAACTATGGAATGCTTTGCCAAAAACTATAAACACCATCCAAAAACCATCTAAATTTCAGGAAATCTCTTAAGACCATCTTATTTGGAAAGGCCTACCCCAAGGACTCAGCCGGGGTCTCCACTACTTGATATACATCAATTTTACGACAATTTTGGACACATCCACCCTTCCCTCCTCTCCCCTGGTTTCCCTGTTCCTTTCGTTCCTTCCCCATTCTGTCCACTATTTCTTATGTAGGTTTTATTTTCTATTAGCTTAATTTACTGGATTGGCGTTTGCCTTTCCGGTGTGATGTGAGCCACATTGAGCCTGACACAGTTGGGAAAATGTGGGGTATAAATGTGATAATAAATAAATAAATCCAGAAAATGGAAAATCAACCATTCTCCTGCTGAACTAAAATTGGCCTTAGCATGTGGGAAAGGTCCACATAATGCCACTTTTTAGTACAGCTTAGTAAACGGAGCCCCAGATGAGGTTTCACCCATTTTTGCTGGTTGTGCTCTTCTGATATGTTTCTGGATTTATATCCTTAAGATATTGCTTTGATACCTTCAGATCATCAGATATTATCACCCCAGGGGAACCTTTCTGTCTCATCTCCTACTATCTACTTTCCCTTGCGTTTCTTTAATCCAAGTGCATAAATCTGCTTTTTTTTTTGTAATTGCCAAGCATTTGACCACTAATTAGATTGTAACCTCTGTCGAGCAGGGACTGTCTCTTCATGTTCAAGTGTACAGCGCTGCGTACGTCTAGTAGCGCTATAGAAATGATAAGTAGTAGTAATAATTACCTGTTGTTCCTCAGTGTGAGTTCAATTTGTCTCTGTCTTCTGTTTAATCCATCCCATTGGGTACCATCCGAAGCCACATAATTTATTTATGAACCTCCTATACAGACAATATAAAAAGGTTTGCAGAAATTCAAATAAACCACATCCATTGATCTTCAATCAACCAATCAAAAAATTGATCAAGATGTTTTTTGACAAAATTTACCTAAATTCTAATAAGATATCCAGTGGTTTATTTGCTACAAATTATTCCCAATGCTCTGAGACTTTAACCGAATACCCCTTTACCCACATATAAGTATCATTTATTTTTCCATTAATTTTTAAGAAAAATAATTTAAAAAGTAAAGTTTCACTCTAGCATCTGCAAGGATCTCAGTTATGCAGTAAGATCTGCATTCTGTAATTTTAACAGATGGCTAGACAGAGGGACCCTTAAAAGAGTCAGATACCTTGTTTCTTGGGATGAAAAAAAGCAGTCTTATCCCTCACTCCGCTCCCTCCCGCCCCACCCTCCACCCCATGCCTTGGCTGCATTTATTTGTATGTGCTATGAAATATCATGAAACCTTAGGCAGCCGTGTTAAAGCAGATATGCATTTGTTAGCTTTACACAAATCATTAATTCAAAATACACCTTGTCATTACATCAATTCACAGAATATTAATGTCTGGTCATTATAACTGGTGTTACTAGGTTACCACTCAGCATTTAATCTGAAGCTGTTAATAATGACTGCAGGAAGACCAATCTCCTGCATAATTTATCAGACTCTCTTTCTCAATATTTCTCATGTCACTGTTACAGTGAAAGCAACCTTTGAAAGCAAATCCATTCAAACAGAAGAGAAAGACAAAAAAATAAACAGAAATAAAACTGCATCACTGACTTGAGCATATTTCTTGAAAGATATGTACAGACTGAATGTTTGAATGAGAGGAGCATGTGATGGCATCAGTGTAGAAAAGTTCAAAGCCTTCACAGTATCGCCTGAAAATAATCATTCTTGAGTTACACTCGTATCCCCTTCCTACCCATTTCATGTTGCTCTCCTATCTGTTATGCCGAATAATTGTTCATAGATACTAATTAGAAAAAAAAACAAAAGCAATTATTGTAATTTCTGTATAAATTAATGTCATGCCTTCTTTTCCTTTCCCGAGATCAGCAGCAGGCACAACTCACGAGCTAATTGAACACCTCCGTTTATTTTTTTAATATCATGAAGTAGAACCTCATTTTCTGTTGATATTAACCTGCATTTATGTTGTCCATAGAGTTTTATCCATTTGATATTATTCCTTGGAGGGTGAGAGAGGCAAAATAATAATTTTGAAATGAAAATTAGTCAGCCTTTATTTTGACCCTTCTCTGATTTTAAAATTATATCACCTTAAAACATTTTCCCATTGATTTCATTGCCTGTTTTTCCTTTGGCTATATGACAGTGTTGTGCCAATATCAGCTGACTAAAAAAACACCTAGAAAATATTCCGTATTACTGCCTTTCTGTTGAAAAAAAAAGAAAGAAGAAACTACCCCAAAGTCAACAAGGAAAATAGAACAACAAAATGGTGGAGGACTAATGACATTCCAACTCAAGGTTCACTGGTTTATTAACACAATAAAAGGTAATAACAAGGACTTTAACAGTACATCAAATATACTAGATGCAGTCCTAAGTTTCGGCGCAGAAGACACCTGCCTCAGGAGTCAAAAATAATCCTACAATATAATACATAAAAACACAAATACAAATAAGAAATCATATGGTACAAACCAGGGGCATAGCCAGACTCCCAGTTTTGGGTGGGCCTGGGCCCAAGATGGGTGGGCAGAAGAACTCCGCCTTGTCCCACAAGTGGTCTCTCCCTCATTTGCCTGCATGCCATATGGTCTCTCAAACATCCCCCCATCCCCTGCATACCTTTTAAATAGCAGCTTTTCACCGGCAGCGAGCAACAACTAATACACACTGCTCAAGTTGACCCCACAGCCTTCCCTCTGATGCAACTTCCTGTTTCTGCATAGGCGGAAGTATATCAGAGAGAAGGCTGTGGGGCTGGTTTGAGCAGTATGTATCAGTCGCTACTCACTGCAGGCGAAGATCTGCTATTTACAAGGTATGCAGGAGGAACAGTTGTTGGGAGTTTTTGCCTGGTGGGGCTTGGGGATCCTTGCCATCATAGGTGTGCTGCCACTGGGTGGGCCTGAACCCAAAATGGATGGGCCTGGGCCCACCCTTGGCTACGCCACTGGTACAAACAATCTAAAGACAATGGAAAAATGATAAAAATGACAATGATAATGTAAATATCTTAAAAATCATATCAGTCTAGTGCACGATACAGAGATATCAGCCAATAGATCCCAATAAAATGTATTCTTTATAATATATAATTTCTTATTTGTTTCTATGTTTTTATCTTTAATATTGTTGGATTATTTTTGATTCCTGAGCCAGGTGTCTTTTGCGCCACACCTGTGCCAAAATGTAGGACTGCATCAAGCCTACTGCTAAAGTCCTTGTTATTACTTTTTATTGTGTTAATAAACCAGTGACCTTTGATTTGGAATTTCATTGGTCTTCCTCTAATTTTTTTTTCCTAACTGCCTTTATATTTATTCCTTTAGATTTTGCTCACACCTTTTTCACTAATAGCTCAAGGTGAGTTACATTCAGGTATACTGGGTATTTCCCTGTCCCTGGAGACCTCACAATCTGAAGGCCCCTTTTGCTAAGTGGTGGTAAGTCCAATGCGGGCTTAACACTCGCTAAACAGGAAGTATCGCCGGGCTACCGCAGCAGCCTGGCAGTACTTCCCACCCCAAGTGCACCATTATATCCAGTGCTACAAAAATGTATTTATTTTTGCACATGGCGGTAATCAGGCAGTGGCATGCTGGGTTAGTGTGGGAGCCCTTACCGCCACCTCATTGGATGGCAGTAAGAGCTCCTCCCTAAAATGGCCATGTGGGAAGTACTTTTCTTGCCACATGGTCGTTTCCTGCATGAAAGAGAGACTTCTCTTTTACCCCGCTGCAGTAAAAGGGGGCCTCGGCGCGCGTGAAAACACACACTGTGCTCTTTTGTCGCAGCTTAGTAAAAATGGCTCTAAGAACATCTTTTACTAAAGATTAGCTTGAGTTATCTGCAACAGGGCCCATAGGAATAAAATGGGTGCTGCTGCAGATAATTTCAGCTAAGCTTTAGTAAAAGACCCCCTATGTTTGTTTCTGAGGCAATGGAAGGTTAAGTGACTAGTCCAAGATCATAAGGAGCAGCAGTGGAATTTGAACTAGCCACCTCCGGATGCCAATGCCAGTGCTCTAACCACTAGGCCACTCAGGGGTCCTTTTACTAAGCTGTAATAAGTGCTAATGCACGCCTACCACATTTTAAAGGGGCTTAGCGAAGGATGTGTATGAGCATCCTGTTGTAAGTTCCTGGTCTGTGTGCACAAACATTTTTCATTTTATTGTGAAGGGGCATGTCAGGGGGGATAGAGAGTGGGCATTTCTGTACTATTACTAAAGGGTTGGTGCGTGGCAACAAGCTTGCCGTGCACCAAACTGGAACTACCCCCAGCACTTGCCATTTCCGGCACTACAAAATATTTTATATTTTTGTACTGCTGGTGTTTATTCGGCGCTGCCTGGTTACCACTGGGTTGGTGCAGGAGCCCTTACCGCCACCTCAATGAGTGGCAGTAACTGGTCCCCCAGAAATGGCTGCACAGCAAGTGGTTCACTTACTACATGGCCATATCTTAGACAGCCTTTTACCCGCTGCTGTAAAAAGGGGCCTCAGCATGCATCAAAAACTTGAGCTGATGCTTGTGCAGGTCCCCTTTTACCGCAGCTTAGTGAAAAGACACCTAACTGATTAGCACAGGATTACCACCGGAGCCCTTACCACCTACAAAATAGGTGTTGATAAGTGCTCCCATTGTAATTTATTTTAATAGCTGCACATTAATGACAGCATTAGTGGAGGAGTGGCCTAGTGGTTAGAGCACTGGTCTTGCAATCCAGAGGTGGCCAGTTCAAATCCCACTGCTGCTGTTTGTGACCTTGGGCAAGTCACTTAACCCTCCATTACCTCAGGTACAAAACTTAGATTGTGAGCCCTCCTGGGACAGAGAAATATCCAGTGTACCTGAATGTAACTCACCTTGAGCTATCACTGAAAAAGGTGTGAACAAAATCCAAATAAATACATTAGTTTATGACCATTAATGGAGGAATTAGAAAATCACCCATTTTCCAGCTGTGGTAAAAGTGGCCTAAAGGTGCAGAGAAATCCCTCATAAGGGCACGCTAAGGCCAAATTTTTCCGCAGCTTGGAAAAAAGGACCCCTAGGTGTAGAATTTTGTGGCCGATTTAAGCTGAATTTCCTGACACATTTTCAAGATGTACAAGATGTTTGTTCTGTTGCTTTAACAGATGATTATGGCATAGCATGCTAAGGGCCCCTTTTACCAAGCTGCGGCAGAAGGGGGCCTGCGCTGGCATCGGTGCATGTTTTTCACGTGCGCTGAGGCCCCCTTTTACCGCAGCGGGTAAAAGGGAAGTCTTTCTTTCCTGCAGGAAATGGCCATTCCGCGTGGCCATTTCCGGGGGGGGGGAGTCCTCAGGGGCGTAGCCAGACTTCAGCGGGGGGGGGGGGGGGAGCCAGGACCAAATTGGGAGGGGGCCCATGCCCCTGTGGCCCCATGTAGCTACGACCCTGGGAGCCCTTACCGCCACCTGGGGCTAGGGGTGGGAAGTACCACCGGGCTGCTGCGGTAGCCCAGCAGTATTTCCTCTTTAGCGAGCGGTAAGCCTGTGTTGGGCTTACTGCTATTTAGTAAAAAGGGCCCTATGTTCTGAATTTTTATTAAAGTTGTAAGACAGAGTTTTAAGCAGCTGTCAAAAAACATCTTTCTGCAGATGTCCCTATCTTCTATAGGAGGATACAGCAAGCGGATGCAGTACATTTGCCATTTTTATGTTTTTGTATTAATATGTTTTTCTCTTAGTTGGCTTGAATAGTTTACTTTCATAAGTACATAAGTAATGCCACACTGGGAAAGACCAAAGGTCCATCGAGCCCAGCATCCTGTCCACGGCAGCGGCCAATCCAGGCCAAGGGCACCTGGCAAGCTTCCCAAACGTACATTCTATACATCAGTGGCGTACCAAGGAGGGGGGTGGTGGGGGCGGGCCGCCCCAGGTGCACGCCGCTGGGGGGGGGGTGCCGCGCACCTGTTGGCTCTGAGTCCGCTCGTTCCCTCCCTGCTGTTTCCTCTGCGCGGAACAGGTTACTTCCTGTTCTGGAGCAGAGGGAGCAGCAGGGAGGGAATGAGCGGACTCGGAGCTAACAGGCACGCGGCACCCCCCCCCCAGCAGGTAAAAATGCACCCGGGGGGGGGGTCGCGCTGCACCCGGGGGGGGGGGGGTGCATCGGCATCTGCCCCGGGTGTAAGCCAGGCTAGGAACGCCACTGCTATACATGTTATTCCTGGAATTGTGGATTTTTCCCAAGTCCATTTAGTAGTGGTTTATGGACTTGTCCTTTAGGAAACCATCTAACCCTTTTTTAAACTCTGCCAAGCTAACCGCCTTCACCACGTTCTCTGGCAGCGAATTCCAGAGTTTATGTGTTGGGTGCAGAAAATTTTTCTCTGATTTGTTTTAAATTTACTACACTGTAGTTTCATCGCATGCCCCCTAGTCCTAGTATTTTTGGAAAGCGTGAACAGACGCTTCACATCCACCTGTTCCACTCCACTCATTATTTTATATACCTCTATCATGTCTCCCCTCAGCCGTCTCTCTCCATCATCTTCTCTCTGTCATCTGTGCACTGAGTTTCCATTTAAACATAGGCAGGTCACAGGAACAGCATTGTTAGTGGGGCTTGTTATTACAATCCTGCTCCAATGAACCCTCTAGTAATTTATTCTGCTGTGACAGAAGGCAGGATTTAGTTTGGCGTGCTTGAACTGGATGGAGTAGCAGCAATTAAAATAACATAAAATCAACATTCCCCAACATGCTTGTCTGCCCATTGGGATTACATCAGCATTTGACTTCCTTCTTTGATATTTTACCCTTTCTATTGTATACTCATTGGAGCAGTGAACTTATAAATGCTTTATTTGAGAACTGGAATAAGGCTGGAAAATTGTGTCATGGGAACCTTCTTACATCAGACCATTAAAAAAATGGGGGAGGAGGAGGAGAAGGGGAGAGCGGATGGAGAATTAAAGTTGCACCACTGCATTCAACAAAGAATATTAGAAAAAGCATATTGTGTTTTAATGTTAAGAATTTTATTTGAAAACAACCAAGGCAAATATGATTAAACTTGAGAGGACACCAGCTTTTGTTCTGATACCTGTCAGAGAAAGTCAGATCCACTCAGTTCAGCCCCAGAAAATAGCTTGAGACAGAGTTATAAAGGCAAGCTACCATGGTTGAAACCTGCAACAGGGACTATGTAGGAGGCAAATAGGACAAAAAGGGGCATGCAATGAAATATTTAGGAGCTGCCCTGCTACGAGCTGTGGAATGCAATAAGGGGTCCTTTAACTAAGGTGCACTGAAAAATGGCTTGCGATAGTGTAGATGCGGGTTTTCGGTGCGTGCCGATCCATTTTTCAGCACGCCCGTAAAAAAGTAATTTTTAAAACTTTTTGCCTAAAATGGACATGTGACAAAATCAAAATTGCCGTGCGTCCATTTTGGGTCTGCTACCTTACCGCCAGCCATTGACCTAGCAGTAAAGTCTCATGCGGTAACCAGATGGTAATGACCTATGCACATCAAATGCCACTTGGCGTGTGTCCGAAAATAAAAATTATTTTTCGGTCGCGTGCCAAAAATGAAATTACCACAAGAGCCACGCGGTAGCCGGGCAGTAACTCCATTTTGGCACATGTTGGGCATGCGTGGACGCTTACGCAGCTTAGTAAAAGGGCACCAAAGGGACCCTTTCACTAAGCTGCAACAAAAGTGGCCTTAGTGTGTCCATGCACAGGCTTTTCATGTATTTTAAGACCATTTTTACTGCAGTTGTAAAAGTTACCTTTTTCCATTTTTTTGTATTAATTGCTATGCACTAATGTTAAAATAAATATAAATCAATATATGCATCTAGCTTCTCCTACATCAGCACGCAACTATGGAATGCACTACCAAAACCAATGCACGACCTAACAGCCTTCCGGAAATTACTAAAGACCAACATGTTCAAGAAGATATACCATAATGAGCCATCATAATTGACCTAACATCAAAATTCTACCAAAACCAGATAAAACCGAACTCTCTACTCCTGATTGCTTCAATCAATTTTCACCAACGAACTTTAATGCATCACCTCCTTTCTCTCATCCCTGAATTGAACTGTCTATCTAACTTACTTTATATTTACTTCAACATTTATGATCTTTAATATAACACTATTTTGTATTTCTCATTCCGGAATGGCGATTGCCATTACGGTATAATGTAAGCCACATTGAGCCTGCAAATAGGTGGGAAAATGTGGGATACAAATGCAACAAATAAATAAATAAGGAGGAAAAAGGGCTTCAGTGATATCTGTCACGACTCAGACTTTGGACTAATGACTAGATAACATTTTTACTAACCTTAAAAAACCTCCTTAATTTTTATTTAACAACTTTTATTATCTTTTCTTTTCTCGTATTTTTTTTCATATTACTATGGGACTCATTTTCAAAAGAGAAAAATGTCCAAAAAGTGACATAAGTTTGCATATAGACGTCCAAATCAGTATTTTCGAAACCTTTTTTTAGACGTTTTTCTCTGAAGTCCGTCAGAAGTCCGTCTAAATCTCAAGGGGGTATTTCAGGGGCGTGTTCAGTTTGGGACTTAATCGTTCTGCCGGTGGTGGGAGGCGGGGATAGTGCTGGGCAGACTTATACTGTCTGTGCCAGAGCCGGTAGTGGGAGGCGGGGCTGGTGGTTGGGAGGCGGGGATAGTGCTGGGCAGACTTATACGGTCTGTGCCCTGAAGAGCATAGGTACAAATCAAAGTAGGTTATATACAAAAAGTAGCACACATGAGTTGTCTTGTTGGGCAGACTGGATGGACCGTGCAGGTCTTTTTCTGCCGTCATCTACTATGTTACTATGTTCCTAAGACTTAGGCATTTTTCAGCCATAATGGAACAAAACAAAAACGTCCATGACTAAAACTTAGACGTTTTGAGCTAGACCTATTTTTATTACGAATAAGGAACAAAAAGGTGCCCCAAATGACCACTGGAGGGAATCAGGGATGAGCTGGGTCTATTAAAAGGGGGCATCCTTGATAAAGCTGTAAATGAAACATGTGACATGTTGGATAAGAAGTCCTCCAGCTGACACTTTAAAGAAACAAGATCACACTAGATGAGTATTCGGTTTACCTTAAGATTAAATTGACAAAAAAGGTATAAAAGTATATAAGAAGATACATAGGGCCCTAATTACTAAGTGCGCTAGCGTTTTTAGGTGCCCTTTTACAGAGCGGCGGTAAGCCCAACACAGGCTTACCACTCACTTTTCAGGGACTACCGCCAGAAATGGCTGGCATGGCAGTAAGCCGGTGGTAATGTAGCATTACCGCGCGCTGCCCGGTTACTGCCGGGTTATTTATTTATTTTATTTATTTGGTACATTTGTACCCCACATTTTCCCACCTATTTGCAGGCTCAATGTGGTTTACATAATACCATAAAGGCGTTCATCAGTCGGTAGATAACAAATACAGGTTGTATAGTGGTCGAATGAGGTAGGTGTGTATCAGGCACCTTGAAGGTTGAAAGGGGATGAAGATTGTATATTGTCCATTACGATCATTGGTTGTGCTGTGTTGCTGAAGCTAGATAGTAAATTTAAAACAAATCGGAGAAAATATTTTTTCTCTCAACGTGTAATTAAACTTTGGAATTTGTTGCCAGTGAATGTAGTAAAAGTAGCTAGCCCAGCGGGGTTTAAAAAAAGTTTAGATGGGTTCCTAAAGGAAAAGTCTATAGACCACCATTAAATTGGACTTGGGGAAAATCCACTATTTCTGGGATAAGCAGCATAAAATGTTTTGTACTTTTTTGAGATCTTGCCAGGTACTTGTGACCTGGCTTTGTCATTGTTGGAAGCAGGACACTGGGATTGATGGACCTTCAGCATAGGAGCCAACTTTTCAAAATTATTGGGAGTGCTAAGCCCAATGGAAATAACCCCTCCCTGGACACATACAAGGAATTTTCTCAATATTGGGAGTGCTCAAGCACCCACAGCACCCACAGAGTCGGCTCCAATGACCTTCAGTCTGTCCCAGTATGGCAATACTGGGTTAGCATGGGAGCCCTTGTCACCACCTCAATGGGTGGCGGTAAGGGATCCCTGCCGCATGGCCATGCAGTAAGAGTTCTCTTACCGCATGGCCACATGTGTCTGGGGACTTTTTACCCAATGCGGTAAACAGGGTCGTGGCGCATGGGAAAAACATCCCCCACCGCTAGCACAGGGCTCTTTTTCCCACAGATTGGTAAAAGGATCCCTTAGCGCATGCTAAAAATCAGTACGCGCTAACCATGTAGACACCCATAGGAATATTATAGGCATCTACACAGTTAGAGCGCTCTAAAAATGCTAATGCAGCTCTAGTGCTGCTTAGTAAACAGGGCTCATGATGTTTTAAATGAACCAATGATGAAGTGAGCATGTAAATCGTGGTAAATTAAATACACAGTTCTACTGTGTGTTGTGGCTGAGGTCCATAAATTGAAAGTTTATTGAAAGTGGGCCACTTGTTCCTCTCTTGTCTATTTAGCATTCTTCTAGTATAGAGGTGCTCTGAACCATAACTATACCTTACCCCAGTACAAATATTTTCTCAATAGTGGCTTTTCTCAATAAAACAATTGGGTTGAGAGACACCATTTGTACATATAGGGCCCTTGTTTACGACAGCATGTTAGCTTTTTTTAGCATGCACTAAAATTAGCGCACATTAAAATTAGTGTGCACTAAATGCAAGAGACACCCATAGGAATATATGGGTGTCTTTAGCATTTAGCGAGCAGTAAAACTCTAGCTCGCCCTTAGCGCACCTTAGTAAACAGGCCCTTAGTCTAGTTTATTTGAAGACACCTTTCTTTGAAGGAGTCATAGCAAGTGGGTGTGTGGGTAGTAATGTTAAGAATGCCCTATGTCATGTCACTATCCAGTTTTCCATTACCATACTACCCAAATTACTTCTGCAACACTAAATGTCAATTCTTCTCTCATTTCCACTATCCATGATTTATTGTAAGCCACATTGAGCCTGCAAAGAGGTGGGATAATGTGGGATACAAATGCAATAAATAAATAATTAAAATAAATAAAACATTATTATATAATACATACACAGAAGGAAAGAAAGGGGTCAACTAGAGGAGGGGTAGCATCAAAATGTTGATTCCAGAACAATAATGTTCAGAGATAACTTGGGGGGGGGGGGGGGGAGAGGAGGATAAAAGTTTTCTTAGAAAGGAGAATATTATACAGAAGGGTACTATTTGCCCAGTCTAAAGAATTTCTTTGAGGAAAATGTATTTAATAGCTGTAATATCAGTAGAAACATCTCTGTATCATGAAGATCTAATTGGTATATGCTTACCTAATGGATGATGTATTATCAGACTACAGTGATTTATTGACAGCAATTTAGAGAAAGCCAAGGTAACTTAATGAATGTTGTATGGCTCACAAAATTGTCTTCTCTGGTCTTCCCCAGAATAATCCTTGAAAGTCACAGCTGGAGCTGCATATCACACACTTGTGTGTTCAATTAACTTACAGCACCTAATGATCATATTAGAAAAATTAAATCTATGATGTTGATTTAAATAGAACATGAGATAATTAGTGAAACTGATCAGCCTTTATTTTGAAAGAATCTTAACTTTTATGTGTCTAAAAGCTAAGTCCCAAACACTGGTTGTTTATTCCAGTATAATCTTTTTAAAAAATCACTAATTGCATCATTAATCAATATAACAATGCTTTATAAATACTAAATAGGCTCATTGTTTTGGGACGAGGCTGGAACCGTGCTGAGTTTATTAAAATTCTCTATGTATTTCTCTTTGCTCGAGCAACCTAGTTGTGAGATAATCGGAAATTATATATCACTTTTAAACATTGTAGGGATCCTCTGAAAGTTTTTACTAATGTCATGTGCCATATTTTCAAAGCACTTAGACTTACAAAGTTCCAAAGTAACCTATGGAAATTAGTAAGGGGCCCTTTTACTAAGCCGTGTAAGCATCTACATACGCCCAACATGCACCAAAATGGAGTTACCGTCCGGCTACTGTGTGGCTCTTGCAGTAATTTCATTAAAAAATGGCTTGCAGTAGTGTAGGCGCAGGTTTTGGGCATGCACCAATCCATTTTTTAGTGTACCTGTGAAAAAAGGCCTTTTTAATTTTTTTTCCGAAAATGGATGTGCGGCAAAATGGAATTGCCGTGCATTCATTTTGAGTCTGAGACCTCACTGCCAGCCATTGACCTTGTGGTAAAGACTCACGCGGTAAACGAGCGGTAATGACCTACACACACCAAATGTCACTTGGCATGTGTCCGTTATGTGCACCCGAAAATAAAAAGTGACCTGCTGTGCTGTGGTTCTCTCCTCTTCTTGCCGCGCTGCGCTGGAGCAGGCTCAACAACCAGCTTGCAAAATTCAGGAAAATTTTACAACCGGCTCTCATGAGCCAGTGTGAGCTGGCTCTAGCACACCACTGCCTAGGAGACACTGCAGTGGACTTCACATAAAAAGTCCCAGGGACATGTATCTTACAGTTACCCCCTTATATTGTATGGTGAGCCCTGCAGAACCCGCCAAAAACCTACTCTACCCAACTGTACACCACTACAATAGCCCATATGGCTGCAGGTGTCACCTATATTTGGGTACAGTAGTTTTTGATGGGTTTGGACTGCTCACACTTTTCCACTACAAATGCACCAACCAATAGGCTACTCCAGGGAGCTGCTTGCCACTTTAATAGGTCTGGCCGTAACATCTGAAGCTGTTATAGAAGCTGATTTGTACTGCTTCTTTTATGGGTGGGAAGGGTCATGCCTTATCCCTCCAGTAGTCATTTGGTCATTTAGGTCACCTTTTGATAGTCATGATTGAGGAGGTCTAGACCAAAACATCTACCTTTTAGCCCTTGGCGTTTTTTGCTTTGTTTCATTATGGCAAAAAAAAAAAAAAACTTTGGAATGCCCAAATCCCACTCCCAACCAGGGGCGTAGCAAGACTTTGGTGGAAGGGGTCCAGAGCCCGAGGTGACGGTGGCACATTTTAGCCTCCCCCCCCCCCCCCGGTACCACCAACCCCCTCCCCCGCCACCACCACCGCCATCAGGTACCTGTGCTTGCGGGGGTCCCCAACCCCCGCCTGCCAAAGTCCTCTTCAGCGCCGGTCTGTCTCTGCCAAGACGACTCACACAGAAACAGAATCCTTCCATCCAGATCAGCTGCAGCAACGCACCAGCCCGGAGACTGGCGCTGAAGAGGACTTCGGCTGGCGGAGGTTGGGGACCCCCGCCAGCACAGGTACCTGATGGCGGGGGAGGATTGGCGGCGGCGGGAAGGGGGTCGAAAGGGTCAGCGGAGGGAGGCCCATTCCCCTGTACCCCACGTAGCTACGCCCCTGCTCCCAACATGCCCCCCCTTGTGATTTGGATAAACTGCATATGAATTGCATAGAAAATGTCTCAAAAGGGGTTTTGAAAATATCGATTTGGACATTTTGGCAAAAAAAAAGCCCATCTGCCGCTTTGCGCCGCTTTTTAGACATTTTTCTGTTTCAAAAATGAGCACCAAAATATACTGAATGGATCACATTGCTACATTTGTGGAACATTAAATCTCCTTATCTTTCAGTCACAATGCTCACTGGCAGCTGAGCCTGTCAATAGAACAAACTAAGGTTGTAACAATTTGTCCTAGATAAGTGTAAAATTTTAGGTGCTTGTTTACATGTGCTAATTAACTGTGAGGATAGTTTGTCACCCAGTTTTGTTAGCACACCCCCCCCCCCCCCCCCTCCAAGTCCCATTTCTTTATGTGTTAGTTCATTTACATATAGGAGTAGCTAATGGTTAGTACAGGGAGCTGAGAATCAGGGCAGCTGAATTCAATTCCCACTGCAGCTACTAGTGACTCTGAGCAATTCACTTAACTCTCCATTGCTGCATGTACAAAAAATAACCTTAGATTGTGAGCCAACTAGAGACAAAGTACCTGCATATCGATGGCGTAGCTACGTGGGGCCATGGGGGCCTGGGCCCATGCCCTGGAAACCCCTGCCGACGACCCTCTCGAACCCCTCTCCCGCCGCCAACCCTCCGTCGCCGTCGGCTACCTCTGCTGGCGGGGACCCCAACCCCCGCCAGCCGAGGTCCTCTTCTTCTTCCTTTGTTCTGTTTCTGAGTCTGACGTCCTGCTGAATGCTTTTAGTGGAAATACTGCCGGTTGCTTGCGTTGAGCCGGTGGTAGTTCTGGGTAGCCGGACGGTAACCCTTTAGTAAAAGGACTCCTAAAATTGATAAGTAGAAGTAGTACATATACATTCACATGTATTTTAGCATGAACACTCTATAATCCTTATTTTCTGGTTAATTTCTGATTTTAGTTATATAACATGATGTTTTTGTGCATATTAACTCTAGCACTAGGCCCCTTAGGTGATTATATATCACCTAAGGGGCCTAGCGCTAGAGTTTAAATAGAACAGCAGCAGTTAAAGTTTATTAAATTGTATCTAGCTAAAACAGGCATCAAGGATTGTGTCCTATAACCAGCAGAATCCAGCCCTAAACTCATCACTAGCCTAACACGTTTTCGACATCGTTGCATCAGGAGCACGTTTGACATTGATTTCAATGGTTACAATGGTTTACAGACAGAGAACCTCAAGGCATCACCACGTACATATGTCAGACAGAACGTAACAATCCAGCTTATAATCGAACGAGAATAACGCCCAAGTTCCGACCTAAATCGGGAGATGGGCGGTTCTTCTCACAAAAACAAAATAAAGCGGCATAATCGAAAGCCGAACTTTGGACGCTTTCAACTGCACTCCGTCGCGGATGCGGACAAAGTTGACGGGGGAGTGCGGAGGCGTGGTGAAGGCGGAACTGGGCGTGGTTATCACCCGAACAGAGATGGGCGCCCTTCGCCGATAATGGATGCGTTTGTAGCTAGAATTTAGGGCACTTTTCCTGGACCCTGTTTTTGACGAATAAGGCCCCAAACAGTGCCCTAAATGACCAGATGACCCCCAGAGGAGTCGGGGATGACCTCCCCTGACTCCCCCAGTGGTCACTAACCCCCTCCCACCACAACAAATGATGTTTCACAACTTTTTACTTTCACCCTCAAATGTCATACCCTCCTCCCAAGCAGCAGTATGCAGGTCCCTGGAACGTTGTTAGGGGGTGCAGTGGACGTCAGGCAGGTGGACCCAGGCCCATCCCCCCCCTACCTGTTACAATTGTGCTGCTTAATGCTACTAGTCGTCCAACCCCCCCAAACCCCCTGTACCCACATGTAGGTGCCCCCTTCACCGCTTAGGGCTATAGTACTGGGTGTAGACTTGTGGGCAGTGGGTTTTGAGGGGGATTTGGGGGGCTCAACACCCAAGGGAAGGGTGCTATGCACCTGGGAGCTCTTTTACCTTTTTTTTTGTTTTTGTAAAAGTGCCCCCTAGGGTGCCCGGTTGGTGTCCTGGCATGTGAGGGGGACAGTGCACTATGAATCCTGGCCCCTCCCACGAACAAATGCCTTGCATTTATTCGTTTTTGAGCTGGGCGATTTCATTTTCCATTATCGGTGAAAAGCAAAAACGCCCAGCTCACACCTTGGCGAAATAAAGCATGGGCGTCTATTTTTTTTAAAAATACGGTTCACTCCGCCCCTTCACGGACCCGTTCTCGGAGATTAACGCCCATGGAGATAGGCGTTTCTGGTCGATTATGCCCCTCCATATCTCTAAAAAGCACTTCACCAACAAAGGTGTTCTTTTATTAAAGTATGCTAGCGTTTTAACTCAAGCTAAAAATCAGCTGGCACTAAATGCTGAACTTCTCATTTTCCCCCCTAAACCCACCTCCCCTCTTCCCCCATTCTCTATCTCTGTTAATGGCTCTCACATCCTCCCTGTCTCCTCGGCTTGTAACCTTGGAGTCATCTTTGATTCCTCTCTCTTCTTCTCGGCGGCGCATATTCAACAGATCGCCAAAACCTGTTGTTTCTTTATCTACAACATTAGCAAAATTCGCCCCTTCCTTTCTGAATACGCTACCAGAACCCTTATCCAAACCCTTGTCACCTCTCGCTTGGATTATTGCAATTTGCTTCTCCTGGTCTTCCACTCAGCATCTCTCTCCTCTCCAGTCTGTCCAAAATTCTGCGACATGACTTATTTTCCGCCAAAATCGTTATACCCACACTAGCCCACTCCTCAAGTCACTTCACTGGCTCCCTGTCCGCTTCTGCATACCAGTTCAAAACTTCTCTTAACTGACCTTTAATGCTCCATTCTGCAGCCCCCCATTACCTCTCCACTCTCATCTCTCCCACATTCCTCCCCGTGAACTCCGCTCACTGGACAAATCTCTCTAGTCGTCCCCCTTCTCCTCTACTGATAGCTCCAGACTTCGTTCCTTTTTCCTCTGCGGCACCTTATGCCTGGAATAGACTTCCTGAGCCTGTACATCTAGCTCCATCTCTACCTGTTTTCAATCTATGCTGAAAACCCACCTTTTCACCGCTGCTTTTGGCTCCTAGCCACTTCTCAATTGCCCCCCCTTGTTCCTTTCTCACCCAGTACTTCCCTCGCCCTTAATTGTCTTGTCTGTATTTTTAGATTGTAAGCTCTATTGAGCAGGGACTGTCTCTCTGTGTCAGTTATTCAGCGCTGTGTGCTATACAAATGCTAATAACTAATAATAATGCCCATTATATTCATATTGCATCTCAGCATTTAGCGACAGCTGATTTTTGACACGATCTAGAAACACTAGCACACCTTACCAAAGAACCCCAGAGTGACAGCAACTGAAATTATCCCAAGTGATATATGAGTAAAATTATGCATGGTGACAAGAAAGCACATGCTTACATGTGACCTGAGTGTAGGCATGGTCTAGGGCAGAGATTTTCAACCTTTTACATCTCATGACATACTGACAAGGCGCTAAAATTGTCAAGGCACACCATGAGGTTTTTAAGGATATATGTCCTCTCCACCCCCTCGAGCTGCTCCCCGCCCAAACACACAAACATATTTACTAGTCTATAATATTGTTTCATAAAGGCAAGATACAAATTTAAGAGCTCCTAATAATTGAGAAAAAGGGAAGTGAAATCCAGAAAGAGTATCTGATGACGCAGAGAAGAAAAATAATTTTTTGATGTTCCCCACTCTGGTATTTTGCACATATGTGAAAAATGAGCTGCACAGAGTACTGGAATTGGCGGCCCAGGAAGCAGCTGCTGACTGCCGAGCTGTTCTTAGGAGTTTCGGACACCTTTAGGGACATCGTCAGCTGGCAGGACTTGGGGATCCCTACCAACCACCACAGCCGCTGAGAGTCCCAAGGCACACCTACAGACCCATCCACCGATATGCCACGCATACTTGTTGAAAATCGCTGGTCTAGGGTGAAAGCACAGGTGGGGGGGGGTGTGGGGGGTCACAATTTACATATGTACTTTATTAAATCAGCACATACTTTATGTGTTAGTATTTATACCTGCTCAGGCATCCTGCGTTAACTCTGAAATCTGTGTCTGCTAACGGCATGCTAAAACATATTTCTAATGTTTTTCGGGGGAGGGAGGAGGAGGTTGTCAGGGTTAGAGAGTGCGTGTTTCTGCAATGATTGTACATGCTGCATGTATATTCTTTGGAGTCTCAGATATAGAGGTAATTTCATGTAGCAATATTCTGTACTCCCAGTGAGATATCACTGATCTGTCAATTGTACAAATACTTGATGAGGTATCTAATAAGAGCACAACTGATGCGGCCTGGGTAATTTATCTCTTCCTAGGTATTAGTGGGTGGACCACTATATTGGGAGGGATGAATACCCCCTAAAATTATACAACAGGTAGCACATTTACATTACTATGCACTTACCCCCGGATTCTATACATGGTTGACTAAGTTGCACACAGCTGATTTGCATGCACAACTTAATTGATTAATGAACAATCCCTGCCAATAATGGCTGCTAACAACCAAGTATTGGTGTCAATTGGCCTTAATTGGAAGTTACATGCACATCGTATTCAATAGCAATGTGCTCGTGACTTCATAGTGTGCAATTTCAAAGGGGCAGGTTTAGGGGCATTTCAGGGGCTTTCCTATGAGTTACCGCGCTTTTTATTAGAATATGCCTGATCTGCCTCTAATTTAGGGCACTTTACTAAGCTGCGTAGGTGCCTATGCATGCTCACGCGCTCCAGTTCAGAACTACTGCCCCGCTACTGCGTTGCCCAGGTGGTAATTTCATTTTTTACGCACATCCAGTACGCCTGCTGGAAATATATTTTATTTTCCGGCATATGGCACTAACCGGGTGGTAATCGGCATGTATGCACTAAAGATTACCGCCCAGTTAATGCGGAGACCTTATCGCTAAGTGAATGGGTGGCGGTAAGGGCTCAGGCCCCAAAATGGACAAGTGCCAATTTCATTTTGCCACACATCCCTTTTCGGACAAAATTTTTGTTTTAAAAAAGCCTTTTTTGCAGGTACGCTGGAAAATGGACCTGAGTGCGTCCAATATGCGTCTACACCAGTTCAGGAGGACTTTTCGGCGCACCTTAGTAAAAGTACCCCTTAGGTACCAGCATTTATACTTGGTTTCAGCAGGCGTAAATGCAGGTGTTAAGTTAAGCACAGTTTAGGCACTTAGCGCTATTCTTTAAAGTGCGGATACCTTTTATAGAATATTGCTCGGCACATAGTTTTTCTATGCTGATTTTTTCATCATGATTAGGGGCCCTTTACTTAAAGGGTTGGGGTGGCGAAACAGGCTTGCTGTGTGTCAATCTGGAACTACCACAGGAGCGGCGTAGTTCCCACCCCCAGCATGTGTCATTTCCGGTGCGGCAGAAATTTTTTCTTTTTTTGCAGTGCCAGAATTAACCGGCAGTAATTTGGGCGCACCAGCGCATTAGCACAGGAGCCCTTACCGCCACCTCAATGGGTGGCGGTAAGAGCTCCCCCTGGAAATGGATATGCGGCAATGCTGTTCTTTTCTTAAGAAACCCCGGCCTTTTACCTTCTGTGGTAACAGGGGGCCTCAGGCACATCAAAAACTCACGCTGACGTCTAGCGTAGGCTCCTTTCACCACAGCTCAGTAAAAGGGCCCCTTATGAATCTAGTCCTAACTGGTTAGCCACACACAAAACTCAGGAGCCTTACCTACAATATGGTTGATAGCATGGGCGTAGCCAGACCTCAAGGTGGGAGGGGGCCACAGCCCAAGGTGGGGGGGCACATTTTAGTCTGCCGCCCCACTGCTGCCTCGCCACTCCCCCACCACCACCTCACCGCTCTCCCCGCCGATCCTCACAGCAGCAAAATACCTTGGCTGGCGGAGGTTCCCAACCCCCGCCAGCTGAAGCTTTCTCCAGTGCCGGTCTCCAGCGCCACTGCATTCCCTGCCCTGCTCTCTCTTCCTCCTGATGTCCTGCATGCAAAGGAGTGTGCAGGACATCAGGAGGAAGAGAGAGCAGGGCAGGAGCATGATGGCCCCAGAGACCAGCAAAACCAGGGGCCCAGATGAAATTTGGAGGGCCCAGGCCCCCGTGGCCCACCTAGCTACTCCACTAGGTGGTAGTAAGAGCTCACATGGTAATTTAAAAAAAAATGGCTGTGCACTAATGAGAACATTGAGGCTTTACAATTAATGTAAAAAAAAAGTAGAAAAAAGCCATTTTTATGGCTGTGGTAAAAATAGCCATAGCATGCGGGAAAAATCCTGCATAAGGGCACACTAAAGCCACTTTTTACCACATTTTAATAAAAGAACCCCATTATTTACAAATAACACATTTATAAAATTCAATGAAATAAACATAAATAGTGTCAGATACATGGAAGTTGGACTTAGATAAGGAAATGGTGCTCTGGTAATTATTCATCAGCATTTGACAAAATAGATCATTGGATTTCACCGGAATGGAAGACACAGCTGAATATAATTAAGATAAGCCATGCTGAGACAGACCAAGGTCTATTGTGCTAACATCCTATGTCTGACACTAGACTGTCTGGGTCACAAGTATACAAGTAGATGTAATTCTCATAACTCATTTCCAGGACGAGCAAAAGGCTCTCCACAGTCTACCTGGCTAATAAAATATTCTCATGATCATTAGATTTCATTCGTGCTATTGATCCAAGGCTCTATCTTTACTGTTAAACATTGGCTCCTGTAGTAGAAAGAGCCACGTTTATAGCAACATTTTGAATTATAAGTGTTATATTGAAATTAGACTACATGCTAAATTGACAGCGTTACTTTTTAAGTGTATGGGGATACAGAATACGAGTCAGAAAAAAAAAACAACTTTAGTATTTTTTTGTTTCGTTCTATTTTTAAATGCAACTTCTGTGTCTAATTTGCTACATACATCAAAATATCTGTCCAATTTGTTTCTCTTTTTCTCCAGCATGAAGAAAATAATACACCTGCATAAAATGTTTAAACAGAATGTTTTGGAATTAAAGAAATTGGGTTTTATAGGATGAATTTCTTCCAACATCCCAGAGGCTTTCAAAGTAAAACCAGGCAAAAACAGACAAGGTAGTTGAGGCAGGGATACTTGTTATTGTCTCGGTAATGTATTATGTAGTCAATATTTCATGTTAAATATCTCTAAGTGCCATAGCAGACTTTCAGTGGTTGCTAATGCATGTTCCTACTATACCTTTGGGGTAAAAATAAAATTGCAATTACTTATGTGACAGTGCATAGTATAGCAATATCGTGTGAACATGAACCTTTCTACGCATGTATGCCAACAATTACAAAGTGCTTTAGAAGAATGATTGGAAGAAGAAAAAGAATGCGGTGTGATAATAACTCGGGGCCCTTTAACAAAGCCCTGGGAGGGCTAGCGTGGGTATCGCGAGACAAATCGGCACTACCGCAGGGGTAGCGCATGTGCCCGGTGGTAATTCTGAGCTTGGTGTGCGCTGAATCCCACAGTAGAAAGTATTTTTCTATTTTCTACCGTGGGAGCATTCCCGGCGGTAATTGGCAGCGCGCGCAGCATGGTTACCACATGGGTCGTATGAGCCCTTACTGCTAGGTCAATGGCTGACAGTAAGGGCTCAGGCCATAAGCAGGTGCGTGCTTGTTTTCATTTTTGTGCACACCCATTTCCCAGCCCATTAAAAATGGTCTTTTTCCAGCCGCAGTAAAAAGTGGCTCAGCGAGCACCAAAAAGATGCGCCCGCAGGCCACGTTTTACTGCAGCTAGCATTTTTTAAGGCGCACTAAATGCTAGAGACACCCATATATTCCTATTGTTGTTTCTAGCATTAGCGCATGTTAATAGTGGTATGCAGTAAAAATGCTAGCGCACCTATAACGCGGCTTAGTAAACAGGGCCTTTAATGAAATATTTTTGAGTAATAGTAATTTCAGAAGAATGAAAATAAAAGTTGATCTTTTTTTTTAAATGAAAGCAGTAATGTCTCTCCTATATAACGAGAATTAATGATATCCAAGTTATACAGGTCTTGATACCAAGGAGAGAAAAATTGTCACACATATAACAAGGTGGGTTAACTTCAGAATAAAATTTTAACAGATGAGACATCAGATCCCAAACTAGAAACAAAAACTTGAATGACTAAGTCACAAAAAACCCAGTTGAACATGTATTATTGCAATTGATTAAAGACCAAAATTAGTAATTGCAAATTTTCTTGAAGTGATAGTGGAGAAAGGTTCCTATAGATTGTTAAAATTGATGATATTCGCTAGATTGAGGTTCTGCTGTTCTCATCCTTTTCAGAACCTCATGTGGGCAAATACAGAATGATAATTGGAAGTCACAGGCGTCCTTGGCTGATAATGAAAAAAGAAGGGTGTCCCTGATGAACACTTGGCCGACTTTACTTAGTCCATTTTTTCTTGCGACCAAGCCATGAAAAGGTGCCCAAACTGACCAGATGACCACCGGAGGGAATTAGGAATGATCTCCCCTTACTCCCCCAGTGGTAACTAACCCCCTCCCAGCCTCTATGCCAGCCTCAAATGTCATACCCAGCTCCCTGACAGCAGTATGCAGGTCCCTGGAGCAGTTTTAGTGGGTACTGCAGTACACTTCAGGCAGGTGGACCCAGGCCCATGCCCCCCACCTGTTACGCTTGTGGTGGTAAATGTGAGCCCTTCAAAACCCACCAAAAACCCACTGTACCCACATGTAGGTGCCCCCCTTCACCTCTTAGGGCTATAGTAGTATTGTACAGTTGTGGGGAGTGGGGTTTGGGGGGGGGGGCTCAGCACACAATGTAAGGGAGCTATGCACCTAGGAGCTTTTTCTGAAGCCCACTGCAGTGCCCTTAGGGTGCCCGGTTGGTGTCCTGGCATGTCAGGGGAACCAGTGCACTATGAATTCTGGCTCCTCCCATGACCAAATGGCTTTGATTTGGTCGTTTTGAGATGGGTTTCTTCGGTTCCATTATCGCCGAAAACCAGAGACGACCATCTCTAAGGTCGACCTAAATGTTGAGATTTGGGCATCCCCGACCGTATTATCAAAACAAAAGATGGATGCCCATCTTGTTTCGATAATACGGGTTTCCCCGCCCCTTCGCGGGGACTTCCTGCGAGGACACCCTCAGGAAAACGTGGGTGCCCCGTTCGATTATGCCCCTCCATGTATTTGATCCTGCATAGACAAAGTTGAGTAAATAATTACACTGATGATTTAATTTTCTGAACAAATTGTGAGATTACCAGAAGTGACATCATAACTCTGCCCAAGCCACGTCCCTTTTCCAAGGTGGCAACACCTATTGGTCACACAATTCCTTCCAAGATGGTGGTGCCCATAGCATCACTTCACTTCCTGTCTGTTTCATGTGACAAGAAGTACTTCCTGTTTCCAGATACCACCCCCTACAGCCTTGGAGGAGCATGCACAATTTGTCACAGGCACTGCGCATGCGCATTGCAACTCTCTCAATGTCTTTCTTTAAAAAGGCTGCCTGTTTACAAAAAAAAATGCACAATCAGATATATATTTGCACAGTGCCAAGATTCTGTTATAGAATACTAGCATAACGTTGACACTGGTGTACCCATATGTAGGCATGCCCTCTTATACCATGTTAATGGCAGGTGTAAGTTGGCATGTCTAGGTGCACCAAATGATGTGCATAGTATACCCACCCATGGCCCATCTATGTTCCACCTATGTGTACGCTCCTCTAGCATTTTGGCACTGAGGTGCTACCTTATAGAATAGCATCTAGTGTAAGTATGCGCCTACTTGCCAATTAATGAGCCTTTGATATGTAGACACCACTTTATAGAATTTCACTTATACGTTGTTTATGTGCATTGTTATCTACTATCTGGATAGAAGCATAGTGACTGCTGAGGTAGCACACAGTACGCAAAACCCTGGTTTCACTTATATTGCATTACCTCAAACTAATATGCCTAATTCTGATGTAATAAGTTGTACCCACACAGTTATATCGTTCTATGTTGCTCTGAAGATAGATGCTGATAGCTAATGACTTATGATCCCCTTTGTTCCACTCAAACAGACTCATCTCATGCGCATGTCTACCTTAGATATTACGATAACTCTAACATGTCTCTCCTACCAGCTTCTCCTCCAGGGTAAGCATATTTAAATCTTTGTCTGTCATTGTATGTTATAATAAGGCTAAAGTCACATTAGTATCCACTAGTCACCCTCTATTAGGTCTGTGCCTTTTTCTGAGACCATGATTTTGTTTAGAAATGTAAACAAAACTCTATTTCAATATTGTCTAGAAGTTAACTAAGTAGAAACAGAATAAATTGCTGTTCTAGCTACTTAGACAAAATAATATAGTATGGCTGGTTTTATCTTGTAGCATAAGCTGTCCCTACAATGAATGACCTCTCCATATAATGGATATTATTAGTTTTTCAACCAACGAAGATATGTAATAGAACATTATTATTAAGTGTAATGATAACAACCTAAACAACATTATTTGTATCACCAAGTGAAAGACATATTCATCAACTTGCTCCAACAATGCTAATTACTTTTTCATTGTAAAGCTTATCAGTTTGGAATGTCCTTGTAGCTAAATAAAAGTACAAAAATGATATACTTGGCTCTCTGTTTTCTGTCATTGGCAATATTCCTTAGCACATTGATCCCTGATTTCTAACAAATGTTCTATACCAAACCTGTGAAGTAATAATAATAATAATAAAAACAGGCAATGCAGAGCAGATTATTCAGAATAATATATAAACTGGTGGAAATATAACCTTTTCTTTTATTCTTCACAATTGTTCCAATTCTTTTTTTTCTTTCTTTCTCTCTCTCTAATCAGTTACTAGGGATTTGCATTGCGTAGGTTTCAACTTGTGGTAGACATTAGCATGCACTCGCCCACAGAGCTATTGCGTGTTAAAACCAGCCTGTAGAAAAAAACACGATCACTATCTGCTTAATATGGGTAGAGGAGAGTTGCTGGCATGATAAGGGATGGAGTAGAGGAATGACCGGATCAGTTTCGTAGTAAGGCCACTGCCCAAATTTGACAGAAAAAGCTGGAGCGGGACACAACCACCGTCCTGATCTGACCACGCCAGCACATATCGACCTTCCCAATTCAGCTCAGGGAGTCTGCAAATTCTCAAATTATGACCTTGCACTCCATTCTCTAAAACCTCTATTTTATTGCTCAACTCCTCCCACAGTGCATCTTCCTTATCAACCCTCACTGCAACCACGGCTAGTTATTCTTCCTTAGTTTCCAGATTCTGTTTTTTCCATATGTTTCCCTAACTACCATATGTCTTTGGTTAATATAGGAGCCCTTTTACAGAGCGGCGGTAAGCCCAACTCGCTATTCTGGGACTAACACTGGCCCAACGGTAGTTCCGGGTTGAGAGCACACCATTTCCGTGGAGGAAAAGAAACCCGGAAATGGTTAGCACGGTGGTAACCCGGCATTGATTGGGCATTGTTATGCACTGCCTGGTTACCGTGGAAGCCCTTACCACCACCACAATGGGTGGTGGTAAGAGATCCCCACCATATGGCCACACGGTAAGAGTTTTCTTACCGCTCGGCCATTTGTTTTGGGAGCTTTTTACCCGCTGCAGTAAAAAGGGTCCTGACATGTGGGAAAAACAGCCCCTGCCCATATTGTAGGGCCTTTGTTTCCCACAGATTGGTAAAAGGACCCCTTAGTGATTAATTCTCTCACTTCTCCTGCTGCGGCATCAGTCTCCAGTTTAAGATCCCTCTTCAATTCAGCTAGCACTTTCCGCATTTCCCTAATATAAGGCAATGCAACTGAAGCTCTGATTGACTCTCACTAGCTATGTCTGAGGCCAAATCCACTTCCTCTGCCATAGTCTGCTTTTTTATCATCATGTGCTCTGTAATTGCCATCAGGGACACTTTAAGGAAAATACTTTTTTAGATCACTGAGGCACTGTCTGCTCCACAACATTTGCTTCACCTCCACTCTGCTAACAGAAATCACCCCAATTTATAACCAGGTGGCGGGAGAAGTCACAGAAACTGGACACTTCAACATCTCCTGTCAGAGCACTCTTTCTATGCTACCATCTTGTAAGGTGATGTCACTTCCCACTCTTGAGATTTTCTAATAGCCTTTTTTTTATTTGTAAGAGTGAATTTCTTCCTTTTTGAACACCCAGGTAGCTGCTTAGATGAATATATGGATGGAGTTCTACAGGCTGTGTTCCGCAAATGGAAAAAGACAGATGTAGATTCAGCAACTCCATCATTTGGGAACTAAGGCCAATGCTGGACCTTGGCGTGTGTGTGTGTGTGTGTGTGTACGTGTACACATTGTACAGGGGTCCGCTTCAGCTGCTCTGGGTTGGGGCTGACAGCCCTGTTAGGCTTACAGGTTTCCAGCAAAGAACCAGACTGCCATACGGACTTAAGACCAAAGTGCTTTATTCTCAATTCAGTTCCACTCTCAAAATTGAAATGCAGTTCACAAACAGGATCCAGACCGGGTTCCAAAGTCCAGCCAACATTCAGTTCCTTAACAGTTCAGACCCACTTCCTTTGCACTACCTTCCCCTCTCCCTCAGAAGGACTCAGTCAAAGTTCAGCCTGCTGTTCTATACATTCCAATAATTCAACCCTTTCACAAACAGTCTCTTCTAAGGAAACCACTACTTAATGCCCTTGTCCTCTTCACAGCACCCAGGAGGATCCTGTACCAAACAGGGCTGACAACTTTCCTCCTACCTCACAGCACCATACCCCTGTGGCCTCTCACACTGCCTTCATGTGTTGGACAGGGCTACATTTACATTCTCACACTCCATGGCAGCTTATTCTTCCCCCCAGGGAAGCTCTAGTGGCAGGCCCTTCCTGTCCTCCATCTACTCCATGGCAGCTTCTCTCTCACTCAGTTTCCTCTCCCTCCTGGTGGCTGGGAGCCAACCAGAAATCTCTCCCCCTCTCACAGCTGGAGGGAATTATATACCGGCGATGCAGCTAAGGGACTGAGCTTCACCTCCCCTTCTCCCTCTAGTGGGGAAGGGAGTAACTGACTCCCCTAGCATTGAGTCACTGCGTCCCCTTCTGGGGTTGGAAATCCGTTCCACCCTTTTGGGGCTACCCGCCTCTCTCCTGCTTGCAAGGGCTTCTGGGAACCGTAGTTCAGGGATTAGCTGCTTCTCTGTGGGGCCCCGAGTGCTAGCTTTGCCACAACATGTGCACAGATATCTTACATAGCCTGTTTTATAGATAGGCAGAATGTGGGTGAGGCTTGGGCAGGACTTACAGCTATGTCTGTAAGTTATAGAACACAGTACAGTCTCGATTATCCGACCTAAACGGAACTGATCCATTGTCAGATAGCTGAAAAGTCAAATAATACTGAAAGCACTGCATAAACCCCTGCATAAACAAAGGCATAGAGTTCCTGATTTTCAAACAATGTTCTAAAACAAAGATTTTTAATAGAAATAAATACAATGATGTCATGAGGGGAGAGGTCTGTTGGATATGCCGGATGGTCAGATTACCGAAGGTCATATAATCAAGACTGTACTGTACTGTAAATTATGTACATATCTCTAGCATATAGATGAAAGCACTTACAGCAGCTCTATTTTTATTTATTTTAATGTAATAAATAATAGCCTGCCAAATCATACAAGTCTTGGAGAGGTACAACAAACATATACAGGTAATAAAACAAATCCAGTTTCAACAGACAGGAAAAGGACATATTAGTGGACACCAATGAATTAATTTTCAATGTGTGTCTTGAAGATATCTATACCAGGTAATTATCGTGAGTTTCAGTAGTACAGCTGTATATTATGAAAGCTATTTCCTGGATCAGGTGGGTGACCTTTCAACTGGTTTATTATATATAAGTGGATAGTAGAGCAAACCATATGTGTTATCAATGAGTCATAAAGTCAGGAACGTTGATTTATACCGACAGTAAACCTGGGATTTCAGAAGAAAACTGAAACTTGAAACGAATGATAGAATGACCAAAACAAAATGTAATGCTTTTAGACAAGAAACCATGAGCTTTCAAAGCTATTTGTTGGTTTTAGTGTATTGCATACTGTGCCCAATGAATGTGATAGAATGCAAATTGTCATTAAACTTTGGAATTAATTTTGTTTACATTTACATTAGTTTTTGTACATGTTTTACTCTTTTCTTGCTAGGTAGAGGCACCTCTAGATGCGCCTAGGCTCGATACTCAAACGTTCATGCAATCAACACTGATTTAAAGGGAGGAGAGGTCAGGGTAGTAAGTGTGGGGTTGCACAGGGGCATTTTTGATGTGATACCTAAATCTGATTTTGGACGTTTTGAAAAATCAAGTGATGAACATGGCCATTTTCAAACCAGAAAAAGGTCTACCTTTTTGTTTTGAAAATCGCCATTTCCTAGACATTTTGTGTTTCAGTGCATTTTTCTTTTGTGATCATTTTTGGAAAAAAAAAAAAGTCAAAGGGAAAAATGCACAAAACAAGCCACTAGGACGTATGGGGGGACGACGACATATTTTTAATAGACTGCTAGCACAGATATCCCAGCAGAGCAGTGGGGCATGTATTGCCATACTGGGACAGATTAAAGTTCCATCAAGCCCAGCATCTTGTTTCCAACAGTGGCCAATCCAGGTCACAAATATGTGTCAAGATCCCAAAACAGTACAATACATTTATGCTGCTTATTCTAGAAATAAGCAATGGATTTTCCCCAAATTCATTTTAATAATAGTTTATGGACCTTTCCTTTAGGAAGCCATTCAACCATTTTTAAAACCCCGCTAAGCTAACCGCTCTTACTATATTCTCTGGCAACAAATTCCAGAGTTTAATTACATTTTGAGTGCAGAATTATTTTTCTGATTCATTTTAAAATTTACTACTTTGTAGCTCATTACGTGCTTACTAGTCCTAGTATTTTTGGGAAAGAGTAAACAAGCAATTCACATCTACCCGTTGCACTCCACTCATTATTTTATAGACATCTATTATATCTCCCTCAGTTGTCTCCTCTCCAAACTGAAGAGCCCTAGCCACTTTAGCCTTTCCTCATAGGAAAGTCGTCCCATCCCTTTATCATTTCCGTTGCCCTTCTCTGTACCTTTACTAATTCCACTATATCTTTTTTGAGATGCGGTGACCAGAATTGAACATAATATTCAAGGTGCGTCGCACCATAGAGCGTTACAAAGGCATTATAACATCCTCATTTTTGTTTTCCATTCCTTTCCTACTAATATCTACCATTCTATTTGCTTTCTTAGCCGCTGCTGCACACTGAGCAGAGGGTTTCAACATATCATCAATGATGATGCCTAGATCCCTTGCCCGGTCGGTGACTCCTAATGTGGAACCTTGCATTGCATAACTATAATTCGGGTTCCTCTTTCCACATGCATCACTTTGCACTTGCTCACATTAACGTCATCTTCCATTTAGATGCCCAGTCTCCCAGTCTCATAAGATCCTCTTGTAATTTTTCACAATCCTCTTGTGATTTAACAATTTTGAATAATTTTGTGTCGTCAGCAAATTTAATTACCTCACTAGTTATTCCCCATCTCTAGATCATTTATAAATATGTTAAAAAGCAGTGATCCCAGCACAGACCCTGGTGAACCCCACTATCTACCCTTCTCCATTGAGAATACTGACTATTTAACCGTACTCTAGGGGGCACTGCAGTAGACTTCACATAAAGATCCCCAGGTTCACATGTCACCCAGACCCCCTTATATTGTATGGGGAGCCTTCCAAAACCCACCAAAAACCTACTGTACCTAACTGTACACCACTACACTAACTCTTCTATATGCAGGTGCCACCTATATGGGGTACAATAGGGTTTTTGGGGGGGGTTGGAGTGCTCACAAATGTAGCAGTTAGAGTTGGATATGGGCATGGGTCATCTTCTCTACAGTGCTCTGCATCGACCCATTAGGCTACTCTAGGTACCTGCTGGCTGGTCTAATAGGACTGTCTATAACATCCAAAGCTGTCATAGAGGCTACTATTTACTGTTTCTTTCATATCTTGGGGGTGGGGGTTGGGATGTGGTCAGGAGTAAGGAGGGTCACGTCTTAATCCCTGCAGTAGCCATCTGGTCATTTAGGACACCTTTTGTGACTTAGTTGTGATTGAAGTAGATCTAGACCAAAATGTCTAACTTTTAGCCCCAGACATTTTTGCTTTGTTCCATTATGGCAGAAAAATGTCCAAGTTTTGAGAACACCCAGATCTTGCCTCCAACAGACCCCCAACATACTCCCTTGTGATCTGGATGTATTTCAAAAATAACAAATTTAGACGTTTTGGGACAAAAAATGTCCATGTTCTGCTTTGTGCCACTTTGTGGACATTTCTCTGTCTGAAATATGAGCCCTATAAGCGCTTTTAAGTTAGACTAGCAAAACTGCAGCCCTAATTTGAATAGTGGAGCCAGCTGTCACTTAAAAATGTACTCAGTGGTGCTACTTAAACACATCACTCTGCTGGAAATATATGCACAAAGCATAACCAGTGATGCTTTGCTTTAGTTTTTTATAATTATTTTCATTATATATGCATAACATTACAAAACAAAAACATTACTAGAAAATATATTATAATAGAAATCAAGTTAAAGCGCCATTAGAGTAAAAGAAAAGAAAAAACAAAACACAGAAAATAACATCCGTCTAACCTTACCCAGTGCACAACAAAGATTGAAAAGGAACAAGGCACCGTTCCAAGAAATATATCATGGAATTGTACTACTTATCAGAAAGGGATGGCTAGCAGTCTAACAGAGTTGCATTTAAAACACATTCACAGAAGTTGTCATAACATTACTAACTGGGGGAGCAACCTCAACTAATCTAGAGTCCCTTTATATGCTGCATTAAGCAGCTAACATTGGGTTTTCAGGAGCGTAGCCAGACTTCGGTGGAGGGGGGTCCAGAGCCCGAGGTGAGGGGGCACATTATAGCCCCCCCCCCCCGGTGCGGCCGAACCCCCCCCCCCCCCCCCCCCCCGCCACCATTGCCGACACCCCCCGCCGCCGCCAGCACCACCACCAACAATATTTATTTATTGCACTTGTATCCCACATTTTCCCACCTATTTGCAGGCTCAATGTGGCTTACAAAGACCTGTTATGGCATCGCCATTCCAGGGTGAAAAGATACAATTGGTGTTACAAAGAGATCAAGGATGACAAAAAAAGAGTTAATAAGCAAACAGTTATAGAACGAAGGCATTCAGAATAGGGGAGGAGTGGTGATGTGTTATTGTTAAGCTATGGATTCTCGTGGTAGGCCTTGTTGAAGAGATAGGTTTTCAGAGATTTGCGAAAGTTGGTTATTTCGTTGATTGTTTTCAAGTTAGTTGGTAGTGCATTCCACAGTTGTGTGCTCATGTAGGAAAAGCTGGTTGCATGTGTTAGTCTGTATTTTAATCCTTTACAACTGGGGAAATGTAGATTAAGAAATGTGCGGGCTGATCTTTTAGCATTTCTGGGTGGCAGGTCCACGAGGTCTAGCATGCAGGTCGGGGCATCTCCGTAAATCACCGGGTTACCACATGTTGAGCCGGCAGCAGTCCTGAAAGAGTGAGTGGTATCCCCACATTGGTCTTACCACCACACTGTAAAAAGGCCTCTTAGTGCAGCTGTGCTACTGGCGTGGCACTGCAGGCACTCTCACCAATCCCCTCCCCAACCAGAATCCCAACTCCTCTGATCAGGATTCCGTACTTCCCACCAATCTGCCACCCAACCACTTGTTCAAGCTCCAGCTCCCCCTGACACCTCCCCCCCAAATATAATGTGACCCCCAAAATAGACCCCTCCCATCAAGGATCCTGCCTCAAAGCAGAGTCCCAACCTCCATGACACACCTCTTATCCCCCCTATGACTATCCCAGAACCTTGAAGTTCTCCCTGAGAATTCAAGGCCAACTCCAATACCCCTGTAGATAATCAGAGCAGCCAACAGAAAAAAAAAAAAGCTGTCCACCCTCCAAATCCCTACGTCCCTGGGAGTCTGAATTGGTAGGGCAGTGAATCCCAGGTATCAGCGATGCCCCTCCATTTCAGAATTTCTGCCCCATATTTCCAATTAGTATTGTTTTAATGTGGCTTACATGGAACGAAGAAATACAATAAAATAAGGAATTCTAATTTACATAGAATTGATGTGGCTTGAAGAGGGATGGGGAAAAGTAAAGCAGGTGGATATATGTAAGGACATGGGAATACAGCAGTGTAGGGAAGCGTATCTATTAGCGGAAGCTAATGCAGGATTGGGACTGGGCTAGAGGTGGAGCTTCGTGGAAGGATTTTTTGAAGAAGTAGGCCTTGACTTGTTTATGAAAGATCAGGTAATTGTCCAGGCTCCTTAATGCTTTACGGAGTGCGTTCCAGCTCTTAGGTGCATAGGGTAGGTGAAGCCCAATGAGTAAACTGTCTTGTATCGTAAACTTTGGCAGTTGGGGAAGAGGCGTGTGAGATAGCTTTGTGCTTCACAAGCAGCTTTAGTCTTTTGCTATGGGAGCCAGCAACCTGAAGTAAAGGTATCATGAGGTTGGTGATGCCCATGATAAATCAAGATACAGTAAAAGCTAGGCTTTTACCACACCTATATAGCTTCCACCCTAAGTAACTATCCCACTCCACTAAGCTTTTCACACAAAGAACTGGTGCCTAATGTTTATAAAATTACCTTCTAAGATTCACTTATATGTCAACCTCAAATTTACTTTTTTAGGGGAAGACAACATGTGTGAATCGATGATGGCACGGTAAGAGTGGAGGAGTGGCCTAGTGGTTAGGGTGGTGGACTTTGGTCCTGAGGAATTGAGTTCAATTCGCGGCACAGGCAGCTCCTTGTGACTCTGGGCAAGTCACTTAACTCTCCATTGCTGCATTGAGCCTGCCATGAGTGGGATAGCACGGGGTACAAATGTAACAAAAAAGAAAGCAGAATTAACTTTTGGGATTTTTCTGCCAAAATATGAAGAATTGGTTTACTCTATTTTTAAAAAATAGAAAGAATGCAAGACAATATTTCTGATTCTGATTAAAGGCAAAAACGAGGGCCTGCGCTGGTATCGGAGCATGTTTTGACATGCACCGAGGCCCCATTTTACTGCCGTGCAGCCATTTCGGCAAGGGGACCCCTTACCGCGACCCATTGAGATGGCAGTGAGGGCTCCTGCGCTAACCTGGCAGTAACCGGGAAGCACGCAGCACTGCCTGATTATTGCCAGGTGCACAATGGCACTACAAAAATAAATATATATTTGTACTGCCAAATATGACAGCGCACTGGGGGTGGGAACTACCACCGAGGTGCTGCAGTAGCCCAGTGGTAGTTCCTTTTTAGCAAGCAGTAAGCCCACATTGGACTTACCGCCACTTTATTAAGGGGCCCATATTGCATTAATCTTTAGTTGTATCATTAACTAGATTTTCAGTTGTGGTAAGTAATTCCTTTTGATTTGGTGCGATCAATGACAGATAGGTCAGAAATAAAAAAGGACTAGCACAAGCACAGCACAAAACAATGATTTTATTTCTCCCTAGAGTCTGCTAATTCACAGCCACTAAAACAGTTTAACTTCTCATGAGGCATCTGAGAGAGTTCAAAAGGTTTCAACAGGCCAAAAAGCCCCAGCATAAATACCTCTGACTGCATGAAAGTTTCTAACAAGTAAGACAAACATTACTCATCCTTTCATTTCAAATGTTATTCTGCAAGAAGCCTTTCAGTTAAAAAGTTCAAACAGGGGGTATAAAGTTTTTTTTTATTTTTTTCATTTAAAGGCCTTTATATGCACCCAAAAGGGTTTTTATGAAATTACTCCAGAAGGTTAAACATATAAAACTATTCACGGAGGCAGTAAAATGTGTATGTTTATGCAGCTTTTGTGTAGACATATTCAGGGCCAGGGTCTGAGCATAGCACAGATGGAGTTGCAATTTATAGGGTCCTTTTACCCAGCTGCGGTAAAAGGATCCCAGAGGAGGTGTTGGTGAGCGGGTTTTCCATGCGCCAAGGCCCCCTTTTACCTCAGCAAAAATGGCCATGTGGTAAGATAAGCACGTGCCACATGACCATTTCCTGGGGAAGCCCTTATCGCCTTCTGTTTAGGTAGTGGTAAGGGCGCCCACTCTATTCCGGTGATAACTGGGCTAAACCCCGGTGCTAAAAAAAAAACCAATTATTTTTGTTAGTGCTAGAAATGGCACGTGGCACACACTGGAACTATTGCTGGGCTCCTGCGATAGCCCAGCGGGAGGGTCAATTTGCCACATGTCATTGCCATGATAGCCCTACTGCAGCTTTGTAAAAGGGCCCCTATGTGCATTGTTTATAAAATATAAAGGAATGTGCAATCATCACCAAATTGTCTGTTTATCTCAGGCAGTGAGCTCAGTAGGAATGATTGTTTGCTGGCATATCACCCAATTCTTCTTAAATCCATTTTCTTTTTTCATATACAAATTATTTTGTCACAAGTCTTTTTCAAAATCCTGTACCAAATATTCAACATTAATTATAAAGATGTAGACATATAACACTTATCTCAGCAGGGAATCTTGGAGTGTAGGCAACCTCCTGACATGATCTTGTTTTGCCTTGCTGCGGCAGGGTTGAGGTTCCAAAAAAAACAAACATGAAAATCCAACTCTCTTACCTCTTTCTTTAGCATATAAAATATGCACATTTAGATCTGCTTCTGGTGTAAATGACCATGGCTTCCATCTAGGCATGATTGAAGCCATGGGCGTAGTTTGGGGGGGGGTGAGGGGGGCAGTGCCCCTCCAAACGAGCTGCCACCCCATCCTCCAATCCCCGAGCCGCTGGCAGCCTCTGCGAGAAAGCAGCACACACGCTGCTTTAGACCTGCCCCCAGAAGCCTTTCTTTCTCCTTCAACTTCCTGTTCCCGTGTAGACGGGAAGCTGTAGGAGAGAGAAGGTCCTCCAAGGCAGGTCTAAAGCAGCGTGCGTGCTTCTTTTGCTGAGACTGCTGGTGGCTTGGGGGATTGGAAGAAGGGGGAGGGTGATACCGGGTGCCACTGGAAGACTCCTGGGGGGCGGGGGGCGGTGGTGGGAGAGAGACATGCCCCACACTTTGCCCCCCCCCCCACACAAATGAAACTGTAAAACTACGCCCATGATTGCAGCTGCTATGCCTTAATATTCTATAAAGGCACATTGAGGCATATTTTCAAAGCACTTAGACTTACAAAGTTACATGGAGGGACATTTTCAATATGATGTTTTGCACAAAATGGCCAAAATCTGAACAGAAAAGGAGGTCATTTTTGAAAAAAGACAAATGTCTATATATATATTTTTTTTTTTTAAACACTGTTTCAAACAAGGATTTGAGCTGTGGTCCATTAACATAAAAACACGAATAAGTGCAAAATGTAGAGATTCATGCCATTAGGATGTAGGAGGAGCCAGCACTTTTAGTACACTGGTCCCCCAGGCATCCCAGGAGAGCAGTGGGGCAACCTAGAGGGCACTTCTGTGCACTTCATGAAAATGCTCCCAGGTGCATATCTCACCTTTGCTCCCTTATCTTGTCCCCTGAATCCTCCAAAACACCAAACCACACTGTCCGCAACTGTATACCACTACAATAGCCCTTATAGGTGAAGGGACACCCATATGTGGGTACAGTAGGGTTTTGGTGACTATTGGAGGGGTCATAGTTTCCACCACAAATGTGACAGAGGGATATAGGGATCTGGGTCCCTCACGCCACAGTGCACTGCACTGACCACTACACTACTCCAGGGACCTGCATGCTGCTCTAATAGATCTGACTTCAACATCTGAGGCTGTCATAGAGGCTGGTAAGTCATATTTTATTCACATATTTTGGGGGCTGGGAGGGGGTCAGTGACCACTGAGAGGTATTAGAGGTTCACCCTTGATTCCCTCCATTAGTCATTTAGGGCACCGTTTTGTGCCTTATTTGTTCTGAAAACAGGTCTAGACCAAAATGTCTTTGTCTTAGTTCTGTTTTGTTCCATTATGGCTGTAAAACGTCCAAGTGTTAGGCACATCCTAACCCCACCTTAGAAATGCCCCTGACATGTCCCCTTGTGATTTGGACGATAAACGTCTACAAAATAGGTTTTGAAAATACCAATTTGGACCTTTTTAGAATAAAAAGGTCCAAATGGTGCTTTATGACACTTTATGGATGTTTTTTCTCTTTTGAAAATGAGCTCTGTAGTAATCTATGGAACTTTGTAAATCTAGTACTTTGAAAATGAGCACTATAGTAACCTATGGAGCTTTGTAAGTCTACATTCTTTGAAAACGAGCCTCATAGGCTCCTATAAGTCTTTATAAAATAGACTTGAAATAGACACCTACTTGGCCTTCACACATAGGTGACCTATAATAATATTACGCTCCATGACAGTCAGTTTCTCGTACCATGGAGGTTAATCCAGCTGCTCCCTCTCTATCTATATCTAGAACCATTTAAGAAGCATAGTTATAAATGTGGGCTATCATTAAGACAGGTTATTTTATCTTTAACTCATGCTCTTTTAGCTATTTTATACAATGAGACCTAGTTACTAATAACTGGGGTTAACAGTAAAATAATACATCTTAATATTAGCCCACATTGATAACTTCTCCCCTATGTGATTTTTTTTCTAAAAAGAAAAGAAAAAGCATGACTGTACTCATTTCGTCTCTCTGTCTGTGCATACACTATCTCCCAAATCTGTCAAGCTACATCAATTACATTTTCAGAATAAGAACATAAAACATAAGAGCATAAAAATCTGTCATACTGAGTTAGATCAATGATCCATCTAGCCCCGATCCTGCTTCCAACAGTAGCCAATCCAGGTCACAAACACCTGGCAGAATCCTAAATAGTAGCAAGATTCTATACTACCGATACTGGGGATAAATGTTGGCTTTTCCTATGTCTACAGGTACATCTATGTAAAGCTACAGTATAAACCCAGCAATTTATAAAACTAAAAACTAAAACCAGTAAAGCTACAGTGTAAACCCAACAATGTATAAAACTAAAAACCCCTGACACACATGTGATGGGTGTACTTATCAAAAAAATAATAACACAATACTATCTTTTCCACTGAAGTGAAAATAATACAGCTACCAGTGCCGCCTGCAACAAAATCATTAAACCACAATACTGATAACTAATGATTATTTTGAAAGGAGGAAAAAGAGCCTCACAGAGCTCCTAGACAAGAAACTGCCTATTGGAGCTGAAACGGACGCGTAGTTGTCCTCTGTTCATCATAGGTTCAAAAAAAAAAAAACCTCCAAAAAGGATCTCTATTAAATGGCTGCTCATGCTCAAAAACAGATCCAACCTTGACGATTATGCTCAGTGTCCCGCCAGAATCAACTATATGATTAATGTACCTTTTCTTTTGTTTCACTAGATGATTTTGCACCACCAAGACCCTGAAGCAGTTTGCTTGGTGCGGCAGAAAGGAACGAGGTCCAAGTCTTCCAGCGTGAAAGATAAGTGTTCTTTCAGTCATTTTTGCTGATGTGTAAAGTGCACCACAAGATTGGATCTATTTTTGAGCATGAGCAACCATTTAATAGAGATCCTTTTTGGAGGGTTTTTTTCCAAAAATTAAGTGGTGAACATCATGATTTTTGAACCAGAAAACATCTTTTTCTTTCAAAAATGGTCATTTGCTAGATGTTTTTGTACTCAGGGGAAGGGAAGTGTTTTGGTTGCTGAGCTTGAGAGCGTCACTCACGTGATATGAGGTCTTTCTGAAAAGGATATGATTTGCAGTAAATGAGAGTTAAATAAGCTGGATCTTGTATTGAAACTACAAGATTAAGAACTCACACATATGGATGTGAAAAACATGGACATAAGGGTCTGTGTGGAACTTTTTTAAATGATATTTTCACTTTCAATTATAGAATGCCTAGACAGCAAACACACAGCAAGCATTCTACTTTACATTTAATGGTTAGAATGTGCCATATTTAAAAATGTGTGTCTTTTCTATCTTTATGTTTTACATGGTGCAAGAGAAAATGCATTTTCCTTTTAATTTGTGATCATTTATTATGTATTTGGGGAGAGTCTGTATATGTTCTCTGATAGTTAGTGACTGAGATGGGATAGTTAAGTAGTATGTAGTTTCTGTAGAGATCTACAGAAGCTCACTTTGTTCTGTTATTTTGACAGGAGATTTATTGGTGGTCAATGGTCTGGTATAATGAGTGTTGCTTTTTCATTAAGGATGTGCATCATTTTGAAATAGAAAAACAAACAAACAAACAAAAAACAAAACAGGCTGTTTTTCTAAGCTACATTAAACAATTAGCTGAATTTTACCACACAGGGAAATAATGGATGGGGAACAATTATTTTTTTGCACCCCCTAGCTCCTTTGCACCCATTCACACAGCACTCAGAATGGCCCTGTAGCCACAGCCTTAGTCCTGATCAGCTCTCCTGATCCAATTCCCCCTCTCCAATTCCCCACCCCCTATGATCTGATCTTCTAATCACCGGTCATCTCTCACCTCTTTGACCCCCCCACCTCAGATCCAATCCTTCAATCCTCTTAACCCCTCCAATCAGCTCTCCTCTACCTGAGCCCTATCTCCTGATTTAATTCTCTGATCCCTATAGGCTCCCCAATCAGCTTTCTCCTCTCCAATTCCCCCCCACACCTGATCCAATCCTACAATTCCCCAACCCCCTCCCTCACCAAGCCCTTTCCATGAAGTACAGCCTCTCTCACTTGTCCACAAACCAAATCTCTCCCACCCTCAGACCTACCCCAGAAGCTCACTGACCCCTACTACTACTACTACTACTATTTAACATTTCTAGAGCGCTACAAAGTGTACGCAGCGCTGTACAAACACAGAAGAAAGACAGTCCCTGCTCAAAGAGCTTACAATCTAATAGACAAAAAGTAAAGCATTTAAATTTAAAATATTTAAGCAGTCAAGCACAAGAGAACAGTCACAGAAGGACAGAAGATGTTGAAGGGTGGTCAGTGTGATTAGGTGTAACGCTGGTTGGAGTAGTGGGAGAAGGTGATAGAAGAATAGAAATGGGTGAGGTAAAGTAATGAGTGGGTTGATAGGGAGGTTATATAAGACATGTCACTCTAGGGGTGGGTGGGTAGAGGGGTAGGGTGGGTGGAAGCAGGAGAAGGTATTCTCTGCAGCCTATCTGTGAGATGGAAAATGCTCTCTGAAGCTGCTGCTATAAGTTGTTAGTTTTCTCTCCCTGAAAGAGATCCAAGCCACACCCACGAAGTTCAAACTGTCAGTGGGGAGGGTGAGGGGAGGAAATGGCAGTGCTTGATGAAAAAGAGAGCTCAGTTTGATAGGAGATATACTATAGGATGTCATTCTGAGGCCAGGCTAAGTCTAAAGCAGGAGAAGGTATTCTCTGCAGCCTATCTGTGAGATGGAAAATGCTCTCTGAAGCTGCTGCTATAAGTTGTTAGTTTTCTCTCCCTGAAAGAGATCCAAGCCACACCCACGAAGTTCAAACTGTCAGTGGGGAGGGTGAGGGGAGGAAATGGCAGTGCTTGATGAAAAGAGAGCTCAGTTTGATAGGAGATATACTATAGGATGTCATTCTGAGGCCAGGCTAAGTCTAAAGCAGGAGAAGGTATTCTCTGCAGCCTATCTGTGAGATGGAAAATGCTCTCTGAAGCTGCTGCTATAAGTTGTTAGTTTTCTCTCCCTGAAAGAGATCCAAGCCACACCCACGAAGTTCAAACTGTCAGTGGGGAGGGTGAGGGGAGGAAATGGCAGTGCTTGATGAAAAAGAGAGCTCAGTTTGATAGGAGATATACTATAGGATGTCATTCTGAGGCCAGGCTAAGTCTAAAGCACTTACCTAGGACTTACCTGAAGGTTAGTCATGGTGGTCCAGTGGCAAGAAGTGGAAGCAGTCCCCCCTGTCCTTGCATTCTATCTGGCTCCAGTTCAAAATGGCATCGTTAGGGATCAGTGACACCATTTTGATCCCCCAAGCCAGACAAGGTGAGAGTGGAGGAGGACCAGTCCTGATTCTTGCCATCCCCCAGTTCTTGCCCTCTACCTGCCTCGGGGGTACAAGAGGGTAGAGGGATAGTTGGGTTGGAGACAGCTGGGAGAGGCTATACTTCATGGCAGGGACTTGTGTGTGTGTGTGTGTGGTGGGGGGGGGGGGGGGGGGGTTGTGAGGATCCGAATATCAAATTGAGGGTTGAGGGGACTGGAGAGGGGAGACTGGAGCAGGGGACAAGTAATGCCACCACTTCTGCCTTACGTGATTAGGATTACAGCATGAAGGATTTGCACTGTTAGTACAGGCATGTAACACAGTGGCAGCATGGTAACTGTCTGCTGTATGCAGTAAATGCAGGTCACCCCCTCCCCAGCATTAACTGCATAGACTTTGCAATTACTTTGCATTAATGTTTTAATGCTAATATGCAATAAGTACATAACCCTACAGCACTTTAGTGTGAATTTTGGAATGTAACTATTATGAAATTATCTTTGGTTATTAATAAGAATCTTTCTTATCAGTGTGCATTCGTATGAAAGAACATGGAAAACATCCCATGTCATGTCGTTGTTGTTGTTTTGGCTGAAATGACAGGAAAAAATGTTTTTTTTTCTTGTGTTGTAAATAGTGTGTTCTAGTCACAAATTGAATGAACTATTCCCATATCAAACATACTCTATGGGCCTCTTTTACAAAGCATCAGTAAGCCCAACAAAGGCTTACTGCTCGCTAAAAAGGAAGTACCGCTGGGCTACCACAGCAACCCGGTGGTAGTTCCCAACCACAGCACATGTTGTATCCAGTGCTACAAAAATATATTTATTTTTGTAGTGCCGGTGTGTATCCAACAGTAATCGAGCAATGCCGCTCGCTGCCCGGTTAACACTGGGTTAGCGCAGGAGCCCTAACTGCCACCTCAATGGGTGGCAGTAAAGGCTCCCCCTTGAAATGGCTGCATGGCAAGTGTTTCACTTGCTACTTGGCCATTTCCTCAATAAAAGAAGACCTAGCTTTTACCTGCTGTAGTAAACGGGAGCATCGGCATGCGTCAAAATCACACGCCGACGTCAGCACAAGCCCTCTTTAGCCACAGCTTAGTAAAAAGGGCCCAGAGGGGCCCTTTTTCTAAGGTGCGTACCAAAGTGGCCTGTGCTGGTGTAGGCGCATGTTTTGGGCACGCACTGGTCCATTTCCTGAGTGTACCTGAGCGTATTTTCTTATCAAAATCCTGTAATCTATAGTACTATGTAAGCCGCATTGAACCTACTTTGAGTGGGAAAGCGCGGGGTACAAATGTAATAATAATAATAATGATAATAAAGGATTTTTTTTTATTGTGCCAGAAAATGGACATGCAGCAAAATGAAAATCAGCAGGTGTGCATTTTCGGCCTGAGTCTTTAATACCTCCCATTGACTTAGTGGTAAGGTCTCATGCGCTAACTGGGCGGTAAAGTGTCCAGCATGCGCCAACTGCCAATTACCGCTGGGTAAGCACTGCGTGGTAGCAAATATGGAATTACCACCTGGGGCATGCAGTAGCCGGGTGATAGTGTCAATTTGGCGTGCATTGTATTGTAAAAGAAGATGCACTCTTCAAAACGAATGTGCACTATTCATGAACAATAGACAAACAAAACCTTGACACAGCAAAACACATGGAAAACAATATGGCATACAGAAACTTTTATTTAATATCAAACACATGACACAGCTGCTGTTTGACCTCCTTCTGTATCAGAGATACATTAAAATTCACATAAAGGGGCACTTTTTCTGAAGTGCATTAAGTTTTGGACATATCATGCTATAACGCAGGATTTTAACGCACAGCAAGCCCAAAACTAATGTGGCATCAAAAAGGGGAGTACCCAGTATTTTCACAGTTTGGCCATGCATTAAAGTTCCCATTAATGCACAGAACCAGCACACTGTTAATGCAGATGCCCCTACCCCAAAATTCTAGAAAAAGCACTAAAATATGTTTGTACAATTTTATTGAAGAATAAGCTAATTAGCACCAATAGTTGGTTTGTTAATTAAAATTTGCACATGTAAATTTAGGCACAGGATTCGCGCCTAAGTTTTATGCATGAGTCAAAAAAGGGGGTGTGGAAATGGAAAGGCCATGGGAGATGATGGGCAGATTGGGGGTGTTCCTTTAAGTTACAGACATACCCCTAGATTCTATATAGTGAGAATTAAGTTGCGTGTACAAATACAGTCAAATTCTGTATTTGCACGCACAACTTAATTAGTTAACAAGCCAATCAGCGCTGATAATTGCCAATTAACAAACAATTGTTGACACTAATTGGCAATAATTCGAATTTACACACACAACTAAGCGTATTCTATAATGTGGCCTACGCTGGTGTAGGTGCATGTTGGTCTTTTGCATCAGAACTCCTGTTTATCCCCTTTTTCAGTTACTACTCCAGCATTCACTACATATGCATTATTTATATTCATGCGTTCCACTACTTACAACATCAGAATTCACTATATATTTGCTTTCAATGTATTATTTTACAGTTTTATGTCAAAGTACTTAGCAAAGATCACTTCCAATTATCTTTATTTATTTCTTGATATTTGGTCATTATTTATTTACGTATTTCGTTGTTCTTGAAGGTATTATATGTATTTTAGATGTTTCATTCAATTTTTCTACTCATAGAGGTAGTAATTAGACCCCTGATGTAGGTGTTGGCATACGCCGAAACACGGACTGTGTCGGGTCCCCTCTTATCTGCATAAATAAAGGATTGTTGGACAACATCTCCAGTGTTGGATTCGTCCTTGTTCAGCCTGTACTTTGTCTGCTGAGTTTTTTTTTTCAATAAAATATATAACTAATAATAGTGCCTTCAGAATTTAACTGTAGGTGATTTACATGGACCAAGCATGTTGACAGAGCTTGGGCATGTGATAAGGAGAGGTGGGGGAGGGGAGGGAGTCATGAAGATTAGTATGGAATGGTTGGAGTGACTGGGAGGGGAGTGGAAGAGCTATAGATTGAGGATGCAGTAGGCTCGTGATTGGATAAGCCAAGGGATAAGAGGGGTTATTGTGAAGAAAGGTTTGTGCTGAGATTTGGCAAGAGAGAGAGAGAGAAAGAGAGAGAGAGAGAGAGAGAGAGAGAGAGAGATTTTGGGTGGGTGGTGCAGTAGGAAGGGTGTAGTTAAGTGAAGAATGTTCCCGTCTGTCCCTCCTTGGCAGTGGCGTTCCTAGGGAGGCGGACACCCGGTGCGCGCCCCGCCCCGATGCAGCGCGGACCCCCCCCCCGCGAAAGACACCCCCCGGGTGCATGCTGCTGGAGGGAGGGGTGCCGCAGCGCAAGCCTGCTGCGAGTTTACTAACTTTGCTCGTTCATTGCAGCTCCCTCTGCCCCAGAACAGGAAGTAACCTGTTCCGGGGCAGAGCGAGCTGCAGAGAACGAGAGAAGTTAGCGAACTCTCACAGCAGGCGCGCGTCGCGGCACTCCCCAGCGGCATGCACCCGGGGCGGACTGCCCCCACCGCCCCCCCCCCCTTGGTACGCCACTGCTCTTTGGAGATAATTGGGGGTAGGGGATGTTTCAGGGTTTGGGAAAGAGGTGTGTTGGGGAGTAGCATACAGTTGATGGGGTGTGGGGGCATTTGAAGTTGGCAGAAGAGAGAACATTTGGACCCAGATATGGCCTGAGAAAATTGTTGAAAAGGATGTACAGTAGTGTAAGGAGTAACCTGATGCTGTCACCTGGTTTGTTTCACCACTATGAGGGGAGGTATGGCCTTGTATCACTAGAGGACTCATTGGGTGAAACTGATGCTACGCTAATATATGTTGTATTACATAGAAGCTAGTTTGATATCAACAGGATGACCTGGTGCAAATTTAAATTTAGGGTAACTTTGGCTTGTCTTTGTATGGACAACATGAATGTGATCATTGTATGTATCTATCTATCTATCTATCTATCTATCTATCTATCTATCTATCTATCTATCTATCTATCTATCTATCTATCATCCCATAAATAAATTTATATGTATTTTACTGTAGTTGCTATCTGTCCTGTACTGTTTCTGTTGGTGAGCTCTCAGGTTCCCTAAGGCCCCGCAAGGCCCCAGAGGACAACCGAGCACCCCGAATCTTCACCCGCGGCGACCGCCGTTCACCGAGGGTTGAGCCCTCAGCTGCAGGCGGCCAGCAGGACTGCCGGAACCGCGGGGTGACGGCTGACCTGGATGGTAGTCAGAACGCAGTCTTTAAGGGAGGACTAGCAGAGGCGGCTAGCTCTCCGAGAGGGAACAGTCACTGGAGGATAGCTGGCAAGGGCGGCCAGCACGTAGCACAGACTATGGGAGAGAGCTAGCCGGACGGCTAGCAAAAGTCGCAGTCTCTGAAAGAGGGCTAGCAGGAACAGCTAGCTGAAGAAGACACAGTCTATGAAGGTGGCTAGCAGGGACAGCTAGCTGAAGAAGACCCCATCTCCGAAGGGAGCTAGCAGGACGGCTAGCAGAAGTCACGGTCTCCGCAGGAGGGCTAGCAGGACGGCTAGCGGGAGGCACAATACTGAAGGAAAGGCTAGCAGGACGGCTAGCTGAAACGGAACACAGTCTCTGGAGGTGGCTAGCAGGACGGCTAGCAGAAATCACTGTCTCCGCTGGAGGGCTAGCAGGACGGCTAGCTGAAGAGGAACACAGTCTCTGGAGGTGGCTAGCAGGACGGCTAGCAGAAGTCACTGTCTCCGCAGGAGGGCTAGCAGGACGGCTAGCAGGAGATACAACACTGTCTCTGGAGGTGGCTAGCAGGACGGCTAGCAGAAGTCACTGTCTCCGCAGGAGGGCTAGCAGGACGGCTAGCAGGAGACACAACACTGAAGAAAGGCTAGCAGAACGGCTAGCTGAAGAGGAACACAGTCTCTGGAAGTGGCAACACTCCGGGATCCACTGTGTCGGCTTCTGACGAACGAAACGGAAGCATTGATCCCCTTCCGTTTCGTCGTTTAAATCCCCCGCCCGCCGGCCCCTGGGATCAGCTGGAACCAATCCCTCCGGCCTAGACAGGCAAGGGAGGCCGGGATTGGCCAGCTTGCCCGGCGGGCGGGGTCTCTTTGTTCGTGCGCCAATCCGGCGCGAGGAGGCGGGGCTGGCTCGCTGGTCTGCTCCATCGAGGGAGACGCCGGCGCCGCCATCTTGGCCGGCGTATCCCCTCCTCCGAGACCGGCGCTTGCTCCAGCGGATCGCCGGTCTCGGAGCGACCCGCGGCAGCGCCGGCCCCGTCGGCGGCTGGTCTTCGCCGCTCTGGATCCCGCGGCCTCCGTCGGTCTTCGCCCCCCCGCTGGGGGCTTCCCGGTAAGGGCCCGGAACGGGACAGTATCCTCCCCGGATGCCCCCTTTTCTCTGGGCCCGGGTCTGGAAGGATATCGAGCGTGGAAGGCTTTGATCAATTCTGGAGCATGTACATTCGCAGCGGGCTCCCAGGAGTTGTCTTCGGGACCAAAATATTTCCAGGATAACAAGTAATACAGCCTTCCCCGCCGCTTCTTTGAATCTAGCACCTCCTCTACTTCATACTCCGGATCCGGAGTAACCTCGAGAGCTTCATCGTTGGATTGGTGAGGGTGCCATCTGGACCCACGAAATTTCTTCAGTAAGGAGATGTGGAAGGTGTTGTGCACTCGTAGGGTCCTCGGTAACTGCAAGCGGTACGTTACTGTTCCAATTCGTTCTTGGATAGCAAAAGGTCCAATGTACCCGGAGTCTCAGGTACTTTGTGCTTAACCATACCTTCTGCCCCGGCTGGAGCACTGGGGCGGATCGCCGGTGGCGATCGGCAAAGACTTTATCTTTGGCAGCTGTTTTCTGTAGTTGTTCCCGAGCCATCTCCCAGACCTTCTGCAGATCCGCAAGGGTTTGGTTCCCCACGGGGGTTAACGCTGGAGAAGGGAACGGCCCTGGAAGCCGAGGATGTCGTCCGTATACTAAGAAGAACGGAGAATGTCCTGAGGATGAATGGTCACTTTGGTTATATGCAACCTCAGCCCATGGAAGCAGAGAGGCCCAGTTATCTTGACGTTTGTTGACAAATGCCCGCAAGAATCCTTTCAATGTTTGGTTAATCCTCTCGACCATGCCGTTGGTTTGGGGGTGGTAGGCGGATGAAAAGTGAGTCTCTACCCCCAAAGCCGTGCACAAGGCTCTCCAGAAGCGTGAGGTGAATTGGGGTCCTCGGTCACTGACGATCCGACTGGGCAGCCCATGTAACCGAAAAATGTGCTGAATGAAGGACTGTGCTAGAGAGGCCGCCGATGGAAGGCTCGGTAATGGAACAAAATGAGCCATTTTAGAGAAACGGTCTACCACAACCCAAATCACGGTGTGACCCCGGGAGCGGGGGAGGTCGGTGATGAAATCCATGGATAACTCCGTCCAGGGAGCGGTCGGTACAGGCAGTGGTTGCAGGTCCCCCATGGGGGGCCCAACCAGTGGCTTAGTCCGTGCACACACAGGGCACGAAGTAACAAATTGGAGAATATCCCGCCTCATATGCGGCCAGTGATACTGTCTTGCAATGAACCGGAGGGTCTTCTGATACCCGAAATGCCCGGCCCATCTAGATGAGTGCCCCCATTGCATTATTCTTTCTCGGTCGGTGGCCGGCACTAACTCCTTAGTCAGCGCGACTTCCCCTGTAGCCGCACTGAGACAGGCTGGGTTTAACATAGGGTGGATCTCCTTGGTTTCCTCAGGAACTTCAAATGCTCGGGAGAGCGAGTCCGCCGGGGTATTCTGAGAAGCCGCCCGAAACACTAACTGAAAGTGAAACCTGGCAAAGAATAACGACCATCGGGCCTGTCGGGGATTTAACCGCTGAGCCTCTTGAAGATACAGGAGATTCTTGTGATCAGTGATCACCGTAAATCGGTGCTCCGCTCCCTCCAGCAGGTGCCTCCACTCCTGCAGGGCTAATTTCAAGGCCAAGAGTTCTCTATCCCCTACCGTATAATTCCGTTCTGCCGGGGAGAACTTACGCGAGAAGAATGAGCAAGGTTGACGCCGGCCTTCGGGGTTGACTTGCGAGATGACTGCCCCGGCCCCCAAGGCGGACGCGTCCACTTCTACAATAAAAGGTTTCTCGGGATCTGGAGCCAACAGGATGGACGCTGAATTGAACGCCTCCTTTACCTGACGAAAGGCCGCTTGCGCCTCTGGCGGCCAATCCCGGACCTTCGCGTTCTTTTGGGTGAGCGCCGTCAGCGGAGCTGTCAGTTGGGAATACTGAGGGATAAACTGGCGATAATAATTCGCGAACCCCAGGAAACGTTGCAGTGCCTTTAGTCCCAGCGGTTGTGGCCACTCTCGAATCGCCCGGAGTTTGTCCGGCTCCATCTGTAGGCCCCCGGGTAACAGAATATGTCCTAAAAAGGGTAGTGATCGCTGATGAAAGGCGCACTTACTGAGTTTAGCGAATAGACAGGCTTGTCGTAACCGGTGCAGCACTGCGCGGACATGGCCCGTATGCTCAGCGGGGTCTTTGGAATAAACCAGGATGTCATCCAGGTATACAATCACCGTGGAGTTCAGCAAATCCTCAAGCACATAGTTGATAAGTCGCTGAAACACCGCAGGGGCATTACATAGGCCGAACGGCATCACCCGGTACTCGAAATGTCCCTCGTGAGTGTTGAAAGCCGTCTTCCATTCGTCCCCTGACCGGATTCGAACTAAATTGTAGGCCCCCCGCAAATCCAATTTAGTAAACATCTGTGCTCCTTGTAGCCTGTCAAAGAGCTCGGGAATGAGCGGTAGAGGAAAGTGATCCTTCACTGTGATGGCATTTAACCCTCGATAGTCAATACAAGGCCTCAAGGATCCATCCTTCTTGGTGACAAAAAAAGAATCCCGCCCCAGCTGGGGACGTGGAGGGCCGGATGAACCCTCTCCGCAGGTTCTCCCGGATGTATTCTTGCATTACCTTGGACTCCCCTCGGGACAGGGTATACAGTCGGCCCCGAGGTGGCATGGTATCCGTTTTCAAATTAATGGCACAGTCGAAAGACCGATGAGGCGGTAGCACCTCCGCTTCCTTTGGATTAAACACATCTGCGAAGTCTCTATAATCCATAGGCAGAGAGCCCAGCTCTACCCGTCCCCCACCGGGCACCATATTTAATGCCGGGCAGCTGCCGGTCCGGCCCTTATAGCAGTTCTCCTGACAGGAGCTACCCCAAGCCTGGATACTTCCCCCGTTCCAGTCGATAACAGGACTGTGACACTGTAGCCACGGCAATCCTAGGACCACTGGGTGAATGGTCCGGGATAGCACCAGGAATTGGACTTCCTCCCGGTGATCCTCCCCCACCTGCAATCCCAACACGGGGGTGATCTCCGTGACCGGTTGGAGTAGAGTAGTTCCTTGGATGGAGGTTATTTGCAGCACCGGCCTCCGCGGGAGCGTAGGCCAGCCCATTTGCTGCAGCAGTTCGAGCCCGATGAAATTACCCCCGGACCCAGAGTCCACCAGGGCCCGGATCTGGATCGTGGCCTCTTGCCAACGTAACATTACTGGCAGTGTTATCAAGGAGTCCGGTAGGGGAGCGGAGTGCCCCAAGAACCTTCCCCTCAGGGTGCCTTGGGGGAAGCGTTTCCCGGCTGGGCGGGACATGTCCGGATGAAATGTCCAGCCTCACCACAGTAGAGGCACAATCCGTTCGACAAGCATTTCTTCCTGTCGGAGGGAGCCAGCCGTTGACGGCCCATTACCATCGGCTCTTCCCCATCCTCCTTGGAGTCCCGGTTCCCATGGCGAGGGGACGGCCCTTTGCCCATCCGGGACGTCCCCCGCGCCCATTTCTGCCGCTCCGCCCGGGCTCTAGCCCGCTCCTGGAACCGGGTGTCTACTCGTATACAGAGCGAAATCAGGGCATCCAATTGTCCTGGGACCTCCCGTCCAGCCAATTCGTCCTTGATCCGCTCTTGTAAGCCTTCCATAAAGATGGCCATCAAGGACTCCGGATTCCAACGCAGCTCCGTGGCTAAGGTCCGAAACCGAATGGCATAATCGGCCACCGTCCCTTCTCCCTGATGGATCCGCAGCAGTTCCGACGCCACGGAGGATGGTCTGCCAGGAAGGTCGAACACCATCCGGAACCGGCGCTGAAATTCACTGTAGTCATCCAAGATGGGGTCCTGTTGTTCGTTTAGTGGGGCCACCCATGCCTGGGCTTTCCCTTCACAAAGGCCCATAATGTAGCCCACTTTACTTTGGTCCGAAGCAAATGCCTCCGGTTGCATCCGGAAGGCCAGGTTGCAAAGGTTGAGGAACCCCCGACACCCTCCGGGGGTCCCATCATATCGTGCTGGTTCAGGGAACCGAGGTCCCGTGCGGAACCCTCCCAAACGGGGAGCTGCTGCGGCCCCCTGGACCGCAGCGGCCTGGTTCTGTACCTGAAGCGTAGAAAGTTGAGAGCATACGTTCTGGAGCGCCCCAGACAGGGCGTTCAGCTGCTCCTGCTGCTGCTGAAGTACCTTGGCCAGGTCCCGTAGGTCAGGTTGCGTCGGCGAGCTCATGGCTTCCGTTTCCTGTCCTGTACTGTTTCTGTTGGTGAGCTCTCAGGTTCCCTAAGGCCCCGCAAGGCCCCAGAGGACAACCGAGCACCCCGAATCTTCACCCGCGGCGACCGCCGTTCACCGAGGGTTGAGCCCTCAGCTGCAGGCGGCCAGCAGGACTGCCGGAACCGCGGGGTGACGGCTGACCTGGATGGTAGTCAGAACGCAGTCTTTAAGGGAGGACTAGCAGAGGCGGCTAGCTCTCCGAGAGGGAACAGTCACTGGAGGATAGCTGGCAAGGGCGGCCAGCACGTAGCACAGACTATGGGAGAGAGCTAGCCGGACGGCTAGCAAAAGTCGCAGTCTCTGAAAGAGGGCTAGCAGGAACAGCTAGCTGAAGAAGACACAGTCTATGAAGGTGGCTAGCAGGGACAGCTAGCTGAAGAAGACCCCGTCTCCGAAGGGAGCTAGCAGGACGGCTAGCAGAAGTCACGGTCTCCGCAGGAGGGCTAGCAGGACGGCTAGCGGGAGGCACAATACTGAAGGAAAGGCTAGCAGGACGGCTAGCTGAAACGGAACACAGTCTCTGGAGGTGGCTAGCAGGACGGCTAGCAGAAATCACTGTCTCCGCTGGAGGGCTAGCAGGACGGCTAGCTGAAGAGGAACACAGTCTCTGGAGGTGGCTAGCAGGACGGCTAGCAGAAGTCACTGTCTCCGCAGGAGGGCTAGCAGGACGGCTAGCAGGAGATACAACACTGTCTCTGGAGGTGGCTAGCAGGACGGCTAGCAGAAGTCACTGTCTCCGCAGGAGGGCTAGCAGGACGGCTAGCAGGAGATACAACACTGTCTCTGGAGGTGGCTAGCAGGACGGCTAGCAGAAGTCACTGTCTCCGCAGGAGGGCTAGCAGGACGGCTAGCAGAAGTCACTGTCTCCGCAGGAGGGCTAGCAGGACGGCTAGCAGGAGACACAACACTGAAGAAAGGCTAGCAGGACGGCTAGCTGAAGAGGAACACAGTCTCTGGAAGTGGCAACACTCCGGGATCCACTGTGTCGGCTTCTGACGAACGAAACGGAAGCATTGATCCCCTTCCGTTTCGTCGTTTAAATCCCCCGCCCGCCGGCCCCTGGGATCAGCTGGAACCAATCCCTCCGGCCTAGACAGGCAAGGGAGGCCGGGATTGGCCAGCTTGCCCGGCGGGCGGGGTCTCTTTGTTCGTGCGCCAATCCGGCGCGAGGAGGCGGGGCTGGCTCGCTGGTCTGCTCCATCGAGGGAGACGCCGGCGCCGCCATCTTGGCCGGCGTATCCCCTCCTCCGAGACCGGCGCTTGCTCCAGCGGATCGCTGGTCTCGGAGCGACCCGCGGCAGCGCCGGCCCCGTCGGCGGCTGGTCTTCGCCGCTCTGGATCCCGCGGCCTCCGTCGGTCTTCGCCCCCCGCTGGGGGCTTCCCGGTAAGGGCCCGGAACGGGACAGCTATCAACATATATTTTATATATGACTCATGTCTTGTTTTTCATTTGCTTTTTTTTTTAACTTTTCAACTAGTATGGATCTGTTTTTAAGCTCATTCAGGGGCCCTTTTACAAAGTCACGTAAAAGCCTACTCTTATCTTTCATGCACCAGATCGGCATTACTGCCTAGCTACTGCATACCCCTGGCAGTTATTCTGAATTTGGCAAGTGCCAAAAACACACAGTAGAAAATATTTTCTACTGCATGGCGCTTACCCGGCGGTAAACGGAAGTGGACACACGCTGCATGCCTACTGCCCGGCAGTGGCGTTCCGAGGGCGGATCTGGGGCGGATCACCGATGCGCCCCGCCCCCCCCCCCATGCAGTGCGACCCCCCCCCCCCCCACCCAGGCGAAAGAACCCCCCCTGTTCCGGGGCAGAGGAAGCATGGAAACCAATGACGCTGACCGGCGCACAGCACCCCCCCAGCGGCATGCACCCAGGGCGGACCGCCCCCACCGCGCCCCCCTTGGTATTGCCTTCTGCCCGGGTAGCACGTAAGACCTTACTGCTAAGTCAATGGCTGGTAGTAAAGTCTCAGGCAGAAAATGGACATGCACTGGTTTTTATTTTGCTGCACGTCCATTTTCTGGCCCCTTAAAAAAGGCCCTTTTTCCAGGATGTGGTAAAAACTGGCCCAGCACACGCCCAAAAGATGCGCTTGCTCTGCTGCAGGCCACTTTTTGCCACAGCTTAGTAAAAGGACCCCAGAATAACAGATGTCATATAACAAATTTATGTTATTTTATTTGTAGATGTTATACCCCCTGATGCAGTAACATGTCAAAACATGGACATGCTAGATTTTTTGTGTTTATCCAATAAATCCTTTTCATGCCATACTGGTTATTAACCTTCAGATTACTGTCATCTGTTTATCCTGGACTTCTTGAGCAGGGACTGTCTTTCTTCTATGTTTGTACAGCGCTGCGTATGCCTTGTAGCGCTATAGAAATGCTAAATAGTAGTAGTAGTAGTGTTGAGCTACTTTGATACTGACTAGCTAATGGGGGGGAGGGGTTGTGTTTGGAAGCACTGAAAATGATGCCCTTATGATTAATTTTTATACTGTAATTTAATAATAAAGCTGTGGCTGTTCTGACGGATCAGTGTGGGTATTTTTTCTTATCTTTATTCTTAAATACGGTGGTGATTTGAGGTCATATTACAAGGGCTGATGTTAAAGCTTTTATTATTAATATTATTATTATTATTATTATTATTATTATTATTATTATTATTATTATCATCATCACATTTGTTGGTTTCTGCTTTTTGTGCATCTGTTATGCAATGAAAAGTCAAAATTTTAGCATTTGTTCTATCACAAACCTCCCCATTAAATTTTATATTACAATTTTTCTCAGCAAAGTGAAAAGTCCAGTTTATTTATTTATTTATGCATTCTTGTATCCCACTATTATCCAAAAACAGGTTTCAGTTCAAAGTGGCTTTACAATTTATGTTCTAGTCTAAATTGCATGATTGTTTACAATTGCCTTCTGATGGGAATTGTGGTACTGATTTACATTTAGGAAGTGATTAACAATTAGGAGATGACTATAGGTGGGGATATACAGATAGGAAGTGGAAAGTTCTTTGGTGGTTTAGGAGCCCTTTCACTAAGCCACGTAAGCAGCTATGTGCTCCCAATGCACGCCAAAATGGAGTTACCACCTGGCTACCATGTGGCTCTTGTAGTAATTTCATTTTTTGCGCTTGTCCGATACGTGCGTGTGAAAAATATTTTTTTTCTGATGTGCATATTGGGTGCATACCAAGTGGCATTTGACATGCATAGGTCATTACCACCCAGTTACCGTGTGAGTCTTTACCGCTACGTCAATGGCTGGCGGTAAGGACTCAGACCCAAAATGGACGCGTGGCAATTTTCATTTTGCAGCACATCCCTTTTCGGCAAAAATTTTAAAAAGGCCTTTTTTACATGTGCGCTGAAAAATGATTCAGCATGCGCCCAAAACATGCATCCACACTACCACAAATCATTTTTCAGCGTGCCTTTGTAAAAAGGCTCCCCAGTTACTTAGTTGTAGAATTTTTTTCAAGAGGTAGGTTTTCAGTTCTTTTCTGAACTGGAGGTAGTTGGTGATGCTTCTTGTGATTATTGGTATTGAGTTCCACCATTTGGAGCCCACGTAACTAAATCCATCCATGTATATGGTTTTGTAGATTATATTTCTACAGTTGGGTAGGTGTAGAAGCAGGTAGCCTCTGCTTTCCAGGCTTGCATTGAAAACTAGTCGTGCTGCCGTGTTTTGGATGATTTGTAGCAATTTTAGTGTGTTCTCCTTGCACCCTACGTATGCTGTATTGCAGTAGTCTAATTGTGATAGTAATAACAATTGTACTATAATCCAGAATGATTGTCTTGGAAAATACTCTCTGATCCTTCTCAGTTTCCATAGTGTTCTGAAGCATTTTGTTGTTGTTGTTGTTACTGCTGCTACTTGGTTGTCCAATGTTAAATGTTTGTCAATGATAATTCTGAGTTTTGATTTTGTATGTTTCATGGTTTATTGTGATGTTTTGGGGTGGTATGAAGTTGTGCAGACTTGATAGAACCAGGAATTTTGTTTTGTCCCTATTTAGTTTGAGTTTGAAATTTGCAGCCTGGTTTTCCATAAGGTCCAGAATTGTTTTGACTTTGTCCATTATAAGTGTTGCTGCTTTTGAATGATATGTAAATAGTGACATCATCTGCGTATATGAATGGATTGAAGTCCATTAGTTCCAGTTTTTTTTTTCTAGTGGAGCCATCATTACATTGAACAATATTAGGGATGTTAGGGATCCCTGTGGTACCCCACGCTTGGAGGTCCAAGAGGCTGATAGCTGGTTGGACATCTTCACTATGTAGGATCTGGTCTTTAAGAAGCCATCAAACCATGCAGCCACTGTCCCGCTTATTCCCATGTAATCGAGCAGGGCCATTAGTGTTGCATGATCTACCAGGTCAAATGCACTTGACATATCACAATGTAGGAATAGTATACTCTGACATGGCTTATGAAACTCCTGAACTTTGTTATCAGTGTTTTTTATGACCGTTTCATTACCGTGTTGTGGTCTGAATCCTGATTGGGATATATGAAGGACTGTGAATTTTGCCATGTATTCCATTAGTTGCTGTGCTACCAGGCCTTCCATTGTTTCAGTTAGCAATGATATTGCGGCCATTGGTCTATAGTTTGTGATATCACTGATTTTGCTAGCTGCATTCTTGGGAATTGGAGTGAGTAGCATTTCTCCTTTGTCTTTTGGGAATTGGCCTTTTGAGAACATGTGTATGGTGATGCATTTGATGAACCATTCTGGTGGGGTTTCCATCATGTAGTTGGGGCATTTGTCCAGTATGGATTTTGCATGTGCGTATTTTGTCAGTTCTTCCTTCACTGTGCTTGTGTTAGGTGGTTTGAATGCGAACCAGATTCTGTCTGCCATGGTTTGGATATTGTTGTTTTTGCATTCTTGGAGGAAGTCAGTAATGGATGTCTGTGATATCATGAGGTTGGTTCTTGTTTTTTTTTTTTTTTTTCCGAAATACTGTGCAAGCTCATTTGTACTACGTGGTGTATCAGTTACTGCCAGTGCATTCTGGGTGTTCAGTAGATTGTTCATGATTTCAAATATTTTTTTCATATTAATCTGTTCTGAGTTTGCATATGTGTTGCAGTGTTCTGCTTTAGCTTTCTTTATACTGTGTTTGTAGGTTCTTATAGCTTTCCTCTTTATTTTGCTCTGTTTGGTTTTTTGCCCATGTTCTTTCAAGTTTCCTGCATAGTTTTTTTCAAAGTAGTTCATCGTTAAACCAGGGTCTTGGTTGTTTTTTAGTTCTTGTTTTCGTTTTTATTGGTATTATTTTGTTCAGTGTATTTTCACTTGTTTCATCTCAGTGTTTCATGAAATGGATGTTGTTTGTTGCTAAGTTGTCGTGTTTGTTCGTCGCTGTTTCCCAAAAAGTGTGGTTATTCACCTTCCCTTTCCTTGTATATTTGTATTGTGGTGCTGGTGTTCTGTTACTCCCATTCTCTTTCCATTTTAGTGTGAACATGAGCTTGTTGTGGGCTGACCATACCCCCTCTTCCCAGTTGTGGTTTTCTAGTGTGTGATTGTTGTTTGCTAAGAACCTGTATGCTAGTATGTGGGATGAGGTCCCTTGTGCTGTTGTGAATTTCCATTGGTCTAGGAAGTTCATTAGTGCTCTTGTGTAAGTGTTGTTGCATTTATCTAGGTGCAAGTTGATGTCTCCTATTAATATTACATTTTGTTGCTGTGTGCAGGTAGTTGATACAAAGTCCTGGAAATCTTCTTGGGCATTTGTCCAGCTGCCTGGGGGTCGGTAGAACAATATGATAATTAATTGACCTGCTAGTGTTGTGTCGGTGATTTTGCAGGCCAGTATTTCTATTGCTGAGGTCGTGTGTTTAGCAGTTGGATCTACGGTGAAAGTGAATTTGTATATTATTACCACTCCTCCTCCCTTATTTTTTTGGTTCTGTTGATGTGTATCATTTTGTATCCCGGTGGACATAGCTCCAGTAGTGCTGGGTTGTCGTCGAGTTGCATCCATGTTTCTGTTATTAGCAGCAGTCCTAGTGGTTTCGTTTCTATCCAGCCTCTCAGCAATGCTGTCTTGTTAACTGCTGATCTTGCATTTATATATCCTATTGGTATTAGGGCATATTTATCATGGTTGTTTTTGGTGCATTTGATTTTTTTTGTAGTTGTCTGTGCAGTCTATCTGTTTTAAGATTTTGGTGCTGTGGATTGTTACTCTGACTTTTTTTTTGTAGTGCTTATTGTCAGTTTTGTCATTGTTTTATTGTGGGGGTTGTATTCTGGTTCTTCCAGTTGGGGTTGTGATCGTCATTTGTCAGTGATGTGTATAGGTATTTTGTTCCGTTTGTTTGGTGCTGTAGCTGGTGTTCCTATTATCCATATTGCTATCATAGAGTAAACGGTCCATGACCTAAGGTTGGCCATTTTGGGGGTGCTTAATTCACTGGAGACTATCTAAAGAAGACCTGTAGGGATTCTGTGTGGTGATCTTGTTGTTATTTTCCAGGTCAGCTTCCCAGGCTGTGTGTGTGTTTTTTTTGTGTGTATGTGTCTGTGTTTGTATGTGTCTGTGTTTGTCTGTTTTTATGTGGGTTTACTCCGTCCCCATTTGGTTTCTCTCCTATTACCTTGCCATTCTCCTCTCTTCGTTATTGATCAGCTTCTGTCCAGTGTTGGTTCTTGTCCAGTCTCACCATCTGCCTTCCTCCGGGCTATGCAACTGGAGCTCCTGCACCCCCATCGTCTTTCTGGGGTGTGCGGAATCTGATGGCTACCGAGCATGTTATGCGCCGGAGGCTGTCCCCTGGAGTGCATCGTCCTGGTGTCTCATCCCAGGCCCAGGTGCAGAATTTCCATCAGTATCATAAATATTCTTGATCATCTGTATTTCTCATTTCACTTTCCTTCAAATGAGCTTTAAAATGCAATTTTGCCTTACTACACTCTGTCCATTTCAAACATCTGCTGAAAAGCAAAAGGAAATGCATTCAAATATCATTTGAGGGAAAATTAAATGAGGATTAAAACTTAATTGAAGTGAATCTCAAACTACTTTTAGGGAAAGACGCATGAAGAAAAGCTGCATTTATTTATCTATAGACATAAAAGTCACATATATCTATGATAAAAAAGTGGAAGAAAATGTGAGGAAGATTATAAAAGAAAGATCAGTTCAAATGTGCTAAACTGAATGACCACATTAAGGGAAAAAAATAGAAAATGAATGAAGAATGAAACTATTCTAGCCATCGTTAACTGGAAATCAAATAAAGACAAAGGATGAAAGAACAAAACCTAGATATTGGAACATCTGTAAAGGGGGCTGAAAGTGGTCTCAGAAGCTCAGGAAGAGCATCTCTTGAAATTCTGCTGTCAGATGAACACAGGTTCCACTGGTCAACTGAACCATGACTCATATTCTTTCCATTTTGTACAGATTAGAGATGGGCAGCCAAAATTTTTTTGTTTCCTGCCATTTCTGGGAATGCTCCTTTTATTCATTTTTCATTTGGCCATTTTTTTTTGTCACAGGAGCAAAGTCGTTGAGTGTGCACTCTTTCGAAAGGGTGTGTACTATGGCCCTGATGCTCCAAACTTTGGCTCTGTTCTGAATAGCATCGTAAAAATACCACCAGAACAATGCCCTAATGCTCAATGCTAATGAGATGCAAATATAGGCGTGATCATAGCATTGAGCATGAGAGAGTTCAGAGGAAAGATTGTACATTGGCTCAGGAGGATTGTGCTTGGCACATGTGCAAAAGAGTTCTGTGGTAAGCTCAGCTCCTGTGCGCATGGTTTCTGTGGCGTAAATAAAAGCAAAAACAATTTTTTTAGCTTGGACACGTATATTTAGGTGCAGGAAACAGACACCAAATTGTGCTTTCACTTTGGGTATTTTAATTTATTTTTTTTATCATGGACGCTTTAAATTTAGATGCTGGAAATGGACGCCAATGTCTGCTTTCACTTCAGTCTGCTGCTTCTCACAACCAGTGCTTAAGGGCTTGCACAGGTTTCCTTCTGCTTCCAAAAGCAATCAAAACTGGAAGATTTTGCTGAAAGAATCATGAGACATTCTCTCTTCCAACACCCTAATGCCTGCTTTAACCTGGTGTTATCATTATTATTATTATTATTTTTTGCAGCTGTAAGGTAGTTTTGTTTTCTGAACATTGGGAAGGAATACAAAATTTATTTATTTAGATTTTGCTCACACCTTTTTCAGTAGTAGCTCAAGGTGAGTTACATTCAGGTACGCTGGATATTTCTCTGTCCCAGGAGGGCTCACAATCTAAGTTTGTATCTGAGGCAATGGAGGGTTAAGGGACTTGCCCAAAATCACAAGGTGCAGCAGTGGGATTTAAACCTGCCACCTCTGGATTGCAAGACCAGTGCTCTAACCACTAGGCCACTCCTCCATTTACATGAGCTTGACTAGATTAGCATGCCACTTGCACTGTTCATTTATGTGCTCGCTTGTTGCCTCACTCAAGGCCTCTGAAAATTCTGCACAGGTAAATGTGGGTGCTAGTTTGGCACCAATAGCCTCTAGTACCTGTGTTAACTTTTGAGCATTGGTACATATGTGTGATAGTTAGCATATGTGCAATGAGTGCCCAATTTGCAAAAAGTACAAACTCTCTCAAAAGTGTGGTTGGCAAATGATAAAACATGGAACGGCATGGAAAGCCCACCTCTAATATTGATTTTATTAATCTAGCAAAGAAAAGACCAACTGAGAGAGAGAAGGGTAGCACAGAAAAATTTGCTTAATGATGATCATTTGCATAGTAACATAGTAATATAGTAGGTGACAGCAGAAAAAGACCTTTACAGTCCATCCAGTCTGCCCAACAAGATAAACTCATATGCGCTACTTTATATGTATAACTGACCTTGATTTAAATCTACCATTTTCAGGGCACAGACTGTAGAAGTCTGCCCTGCCTTCCAACCACTAGCCCCGCCTCCCAACCACCGATGCTGCCACCCAATCTCCGCTAAGCTTCTGAGGATCCATTCCTTCTGAACAGGATTCCTTTATGTTTATCCCACCCATTTTTGAATTCCATTACCGTTTTCATCTCCACCACCTCCCGGGGTAGGGCATTCCAAGTATCCACCACTCTCTCAGTGAAAAAAAAACCTTCCTGACATTTTTGTTGAGTCTGCCCCCCTTCAACCGCATTTCATGTCCTCTAGTTCTACCGCCTTCCCGTCTCCGGAACAGGTTCGTTTGTGGATTAATACCTTTAAAATATTTGAACGCCTGTATCATATCACCCGTGTTTCTCCTTTCCTCCAGGGTATACATGTTCAGGTCAGCAAGTTTCTCCTCATACGTTTTGCAATGCAAATCCCATACCATTTTTGTAGCTTTTCTTTGCACCGTTTCAATTTGTTTCACATCCTTAGCAAGATACGGCCTCCAAAACTGAACACAATACTCCAAGTGGGACCTCACCAGTGACCTGTACAGGGGCATCAACACCTCCTTTCTTCTGATGGCTGCACCTCTGTCTATACAGCCTAGCAACCTTCTGGCTACGGCCACCGCCTTGTCACCCTGTTTCGTCGCCTTCAGATCCTCAGATACTATCACCCTAAGATCCCTCTCCCCGTCTGTACATATCAGACTCTCACCTCCTAACATACGTCTCCCGTGAATGTCTACTCCCTAAGTAGAGAGGTGTGGTAGCCGTGTTAGTCCACTCTTAAAAGTTATCAATAGAAATCAAACAAAATAAAACATGGAAAAGAAAATAAGATGATACCTTTTTTATTGGACATAACTTAATACATTTCTTGATTAGCTTTCGAAGGTTTCGAAGGTTACTCCCTAAGTGCATCACTTTGCATTTCTTCGCATTGAAATTTAATTGCCAAACATTAGACCATTCTTCTAGCTTCTGCAGATCTTTTTTTTTTCCATGTTTTTCACTCCCTCCCGGGCGTCCACTCTGTTACAAATCACTGTCAATAAAGACTTCCTGATTTTAGGCATCATTGTGATTTAGTAAAAGTAGCTACTGCGGTTTCAAATTATAACTCCGTAGCATGTAGCCAAACAAAAGCACAACTAGCAGAAGAGAGAGATAAACAGGAACTAAATCAGTTTAACCTATAATAGAGGTACAAAGACAGTATTCATACAATAGTCCTTCGGTGGAGAAAGCAGCAGGAAAACACAGCAGAGATAAGAGCACAGCTCCCAGCGCCGGCATTCACTACAAATAACCTATTCAGTTTGATTCAAGGAGCTATAGTTGTAAAACCGAGCTGGGAGGAGGATGCACCAGTTAGCCTGAAAGGTATAAAGCCCCTTCTCCAGTGCTTTCAGCCCGTGGACATGCTAAATGAACCTTTTCACCAAGAGGCAGTGAGGCGCTCTGAGAGAGAGAGAGGCACAAACACACACCCACAGACACGCTCTTACAAGGAGAACCCAGCCACTCAGAAACAGACAGCGCTCGGGAAGGAAACACACATTGGACAGGAATTTGGTTGTACAAAAAAACCCAGCAGCCAGAGGAGGTGCTTCAACCTCTTTCTCAATACAGCCAAATGCAGAGCGGGGAAGCAGAAGACTGCAAGAAGGCAGCGTCCTAGTGCTGGGAGAGCTCAGAGCTGAAAAGGATGCTCTGTACCTGTTTCCCTTCCTCAATTAGAAGCGCTCAGAGCCCCAGCCCTCCAGCTGGATGCTAGAAGCAGTGCTTTTCCCCCCTGCTCATCGAGGCTGAGGACCGTACCTGGCTGATTTACGCGAATAACTAAAGGCTGTAAGGAGAATGGGACACACATATTGATAGAGGGGGAATTCGGAGAGGAGCCCAAATCCTCACTTGAAGGCGACGGGAGGTAAGTGGTTTTAAATTCCCTTAATGCTATGGCTGGCCGCCGGGCTTACACGTTTCTGCAGGTCCGTATTTATTTAAAGCGGATTCATCAAAGCATCTGCAATAACGGGAGGTGAAAGCGATTGCTATATCACCTTGCTTGCAGAAGGTAAATATTGCATTGCTAAGGACGCGTGCTGCTTCTTTGCTTCTGAGGTTCCTAATCGTCTAGAAAGTTGAAATATAAGCAGGGGGAAGATTATTTTTGATCGTTTTTTTCATGCAGTTCATTTTCTTTCTGCAGATAGTGTGCAAATAAGTAAAATTGAGAAGTGCAAGGGAGGAAAGGAGATACCAGAAATATAATTATGCAAAGTATAGGTTAGAGAGCGGGGGAGTATTTTTTTTATTATTATTTTGCACTATGCGTTTCATTATAGAATTGTTACACATTGAAAGACATCAGCAGAGTTCTGTTGTGGTTTTTGAGTTGTAATATTCCTCTAGACCCTGCCTGTAGCGGTATATTCCGGTATGAGTTGGAAGGAAGTTTAGGTGGACTTAGCTTTCAGAAAAAAAAAAAAAAAAAAAAAAAAAAAAGAATAACTTTGAACAGTGCAGGCATCCTGATGTGTGATGTGTGCAGCATTTTCCAATTTGTGAAAACCAGACAAGAAAGCAAATCGAAAGTCCTTTGTGTTCTGCAATAAATAATCTGTTATTATTGATAGAGGGGCTGAGAAATAAGGATCCTCTCAGCGACCTTTACAAAAAGGCGATGCGCAGGTTTCTTCAAGTGGGTTAATTGCTCTGCTTGCAACAAGCACAATTTTAAACGACTCAGTTATCAAAACCTCTGAATGCCATAGGCCCACCTGCGTACCCTTCATTCATTTGTCACTAAAAACTATGCGTATAACTGTAGCCTATCATTCAGTTTACTGTTTGAACGCAAAGTTCAGTTTCACTAAACTTTCTTTTGCTTAAGCCTCAAGCCCAGCCCTCACTAAACTTTTTCACAAGTGGGTTTGAAATGCACCCTAACCCTGCTGCACAACCCCTTATGCAGATGTGCATTAAAGATCAAATGAAATCGACCCCCAGCTCATTGGTAAAGGATGCCTGGTCTGTGAATCTTTATGTAGGTATTTCTTCAATCTGTGTTGTCTTGCTTAGGAAGGGGGGGGGGGGCAGACATTTCCAGTGTGTTTCATAGGGATTTCACTTTTTTTTTTAATCTGTCCAGGGAGAGGGGGATCAAACTTCAGTATATGTTAATTAAAGTGTAATTACAATTCGGACACTCAAATACCCAACCATGAGGCTTAAGAGTTGTGTTCAGCATTTCTATACTAGACCACAGCACCTGCAGAAGTGCAGTGTGGCTCTCAGACAACATGGTTGTACAGTCAACAAAATAAGTTGTTCTGGAGCACATAGTGGATGTTTTGAAACTGAACAAAAGGGTAAAAATAATATAATATAATGTAATGTATACTAACATATCTGGGGCAGCTTTCAAAGTAATACAGATAATATGGATTAGTTATACGGTAATAAAAACGTGTTCTGATTAAAGAACAAAATCTAGTTTAATTGGTAGCTCATATGCAATACTGGAAAAGCAGGAATGGTATTGTAGTGAGCTTATAAATTATCACCTGTCGCCTATTTCATGTTGGCAGCTGCTAAAAAAAAAAACCTGGTACTTGGACGTTGTTACGTGCTCACTATAAACTCACAGGCATCTATGCTTGATGTAATGAATGCAAACTGATTGGCAGGTGGGAGGGAGAAAGGTGCCTGAATCATCTATTATGGCTATTTATAATATGTGGTTGTGATTTGATCTTCTGGATTCCCCCAGCCTGTCCCCGGCTTCTCCACGGCTCACCATGCCAATCTTTACCTGAATCATGCCTTTCCACTGCAAGGAATACTTTCACGCAGTTTTCTTATATGTTGGCTCAATTGGAAACCCTTCGGATGACTTTGAAGATTGTTTTAAGAGATAAATAGATGTAAAAGAGAATCTAAACTGTTCCTTGGTTGATAGGTTGTGTTTACTGGCACTGGGTGAATTGTATACAATGTGGGAAAAGTAGCTTAATTTCAAGCATTGTTTCGAGTCGACTCGTGAATAGTTATGATGAGATTTCTAAGACCTGTGTAGGTTTAGAGAGAGATTATGATCAAGGTTTTCAGAAAACTATAGGGTCCCATTACAAAGCTGCAGTAACCACTAGCACGTGCTTACCGCAACGTTAAAAGGCTTATTGCAGTACAAGCTAAGGAATCCCATGGTAATTTTGAAATGTACACATGCAAACTGTATGTAAAAATATATATTTTATTTTATTATTATTATTTTTTACTGTGGGTACAATTATGCTAATTAGTGCGTCAGCATTCCCATGCACTAACTGATTAGTGCGTGATTAGCGCATGAGCCTTCACTGGCCACAAAATGGGTGACGTTAAGGGGCCATGTGCTAATGGCAACATTAATGCTGAAAATTAAAAAAATCAGCCATTTTCTGACCATGGAAAGAATGACCTTAGCATACAGGACAGACCCACGTAAGGACATACTGAGGCCACTTTTTGAGCAGCTTTGTAAAAAGGCCCTATAATTGCACTAGATTGCAGAATCAATATTGGCCCTGGAGAAAACTCTGGTCTTAATGGGCCGTAAAAGTGCTTGTAGTAATACCCAGTTGCTATTGGTTCTTTGAAAGTTCTTTCAACCTATTGTGTGTCCATAAGAGGATCTCTCTCTCTCTCTCTCTCTCTCTCTCTCTCTCTCTCTCTCTCTCTCTCTCTCTCTCTCTCTCTCTCTCTCTCTCTCTCTCTCTCTCTCTTTTAAACTTAGCTTACACCATTTTCAGTAGTAGCTCAAGGTGAGTTACTTTTACATTTAGGTATAGTGAGTATTTCCCTGATTGTGAAGGGCTTACGATCCAAGTCTTAACCTGAGGCAGCGGAGTGTTAAGTGACTTGGTCAAGGTCAAAAGGAGCACCAGTGGATCTGAACCCTGGCTTGTCTGGTGTCCAGCCCCTTGTTGTAACCGCTATGCTATTCCTTTGCTCCTGTACTTTCTTTCTGCCTTCAGAACCTTCATGCACTGTCACAACTTCTTCTGTGAATCTGTCAGCACATCGCCGGAAAGTACAGTTTCAGTAACTGTAATCCCTGTTTTCAGCTGGCAGTGATGCTTACAGATTAGAGAAGTCAAACTTGACGACTCTGCTTCAAAACATAGGAACTTAACTTTGTCAATTACTAGAGCAGGAAACAGTGTGATTAATCGTGCACAGCATATTTTGCATGATGTTGATATATGGTTATTATTCCGGTTATTTCCAGTATCATTTCCAGAGCTGATCAGAATTTAACATGCTACTGTTGCTGAACATAGTGTAAAAAAAATCTCCATTGGTCTAGTTCTATATTTCGTTCTGATCATGGCAGCGTCGTTAAAAAAAAAAAAGATGCTGCTGGTCAGCAGTAGAATGTGTACAATAAAGACAAATTGTGTTATTAGAGAAAAGAAAATGACAGAAAATGGTAATACCATGCTAGAGGGCATTTAAGAGCCAAGGAAAGCAGGAAGTCATGCTAAGGGTTACTGGAGCTAATCAAGGATATAAATGAAAATAGTTACAAATGAGTTTTGTAATAATATGGAATGAAATGAATAGTTTGTTCCTTGGCATTCATCAAATAAGCTGAAGGTCATACCATGCAAGAGAAATGCAGAGTTGTCTTGCCTGGAGAAACTTTTAAAGGCAAAAATGAGCAGGATAATTACTCGTGATATTTTGCAAATTGAAGTGATCATATCCAAAGTGTGAAAGCTTTGGCTGGAGATTTATGGTGAGTTACATGCACACAAAGGTCCAGATTCTATATATGGCGCTTACAAATTCCACTCGGAAAATATTTCTGACCAAGTGTATTCTATAAGCAGCGCCTAGATTTAGGTGCAATATATATAATACATTTAGTTTATATCCTAGTGCCTAAAACTATGCACGTCCATTTATGCCAATGAAAACGTGCAGAAATCCCGGCGCGTAGATTTAGACGCAGAGGGCCATATTCTATAACAGTACCCCTAAATTATGGAACGCCCATTTCCACGCCCATCACCATGCCCCTCTTTGCCTGAGCACATTAATATGTGGGCGCAGTGCATTTGCTTAGGGAGTTGTGCATGTAAATTCTAATTATTGCCAATCAGTGCTCATACTTGTTATGCCAATTAAGTCACATATAGAATATGCTTGGAGTTTGGCGTGGAACACTAGACGAACCATATAGAATTTCAGGGAAAGTGCGCCAAAAGGACGGCAGGGAAAAGCTAGCGCAGCCCACTATTGAAGAAATAATATAGGGGAAAAGGAAGAGGGACATGTATTGTTATAAACCTTAAGTCACCATGGGAATATTAAAGGATGTTACGGGCACAGTTGTAAGCTGCACTTATAATGGGGTTTAGTTTGTCTGTGATCAGGGTGACATATGAAGAGAAGATGATTCATAACCCTCTGTAAAGTTTGCTAAATCACAAGCATAATTAGTGTAAGTCTACAAATTCCATTTTCATATAGAAAGAAAAATGCTAAATTGGTTTCCGTATTTACCAGGGCGGAAACTGCAAAAGGAACCGGTAAGAAGCAGCAGCTATTATGAGAAAGCAGATAATTCACTGGGCTGAAAAAGGCATCTTTGACCCATTATTTCCTTATCTTGTTGTACAGTATGTTAGATTTGAATGCAGGCTAGAAAATAGAGTGCAAGAGATCGCTTGCATTCAAAATTATTTCTATGGATTTGCGTTTATAAGAAAGAATACTATAGGTGGCTCATAAACCTCATTAGCAGCATATGGAATAATTGTTTGGGGACAATGGATAACTGTAGGCAGCTCTGAGGCAACCACAATTCCCTCAACAGCCTTGATTCTAGTGCTTCCTGCAAAAATGCCTTCCTGTCACCTATACTGCTTCACTATTGAAACCAGTTTGTTGAATTATGCTTTGTACATTCTCTGATGCATCGCTCGGGCCCCAGAGGTGGTGCAAAGATGTTAAAGGCATATTTATATGATTTTTAGGTTTGGGATTGTATTTGTGAATTTTGCTTTGTCATTTTTCTCCGTATCTATTAGGATCTCTGTTTTTCTGAACCTCTGTAAATCCAGTTAGGAACAACGGTCAGTATACAAGACCCATATAGAATAGAATGAGGTGACCTGTGTAAACCTTCAGTCCTTCACTATCCCAATTAACTTTTTAGGCCACTTGGAACCCAACAATAATTTTCACCCCAACACTATCACTCCCAGAATAATTGGAAGAAATGAGCTATTTGAAAACTGCCTACCCTCCATGCTCACCCTCTGTTGCTTCTTTGAGTTTGTGTGTCCTGCCCAGAAGTGCTGCATTAGTGCTGGAACCTTCTGCAGTGCTCTTTCTATTATTATTATTCAGCTCTTCATTTGCAAATTTTTCAAAACATATAGGGTGCATTACTATACAGAAGTCCAAATCATGGACTTGAGGTACATAAAGCCACCAAAACAGACACACCAAAGAAATGAATTTTTATATTATACTCCAAACACATGGGCTTTAAGTTTATTATTATTCTTAGTACTATTCTTATTATTATAAGCATTAGTATCATGTTATGATAAGACTAGAATTTGACTTCTAGGAAATGTAATATTTTCTGGTGTAATGAATTAGACAATAGTATACAGTATGGGGGTAATTTTATAACATTTATCCATTGGAAAATTCTATTGTATGCACAGAAATGGTCTTTTATAAATGGACTACATACTCACGAAAATTAGAGGGCTCATTTTCGAAAGAGAAGGACACTCATCTTTCAACACAAATCGGGAGATGGGCGTCCTTCTCCCACGGTCACCCAAATTGGCATAATCGAAAGCCGATTTTGGGCGTCCTCAACTGCTTTCTGTCGCGGGGATGACCAAAGTTCCCAGGGGTGTGTTGGAAGCATAGCAAAGGTGGGACTGGGGCATGCTTAACACATGGGCGTCCTCGGCCGATAATGGAAAAAAGAAGGGCGTCCCTGATGAACACTTGGCTGACTTTACTTGGTCCTTTTTTTTTTTTTTTTACAACTAAGCCACAAAAATGTGCCCTAAATGACCAGATGACCACCGGAGGGAATCGGGGATGAGCTCCACCTACTCCCTCAGTGGTCACTAACCCCCTCCCACCCTAAAAAAAATTAAAATATTTTTTCCAGCCTCTATGCCAGCCTCAAATATCATACCCAGCTCCATGACAGCAGTATGCAGGTCCCTGGAGCAGTTTTAGTGTGTACTGCAGTGCAGTTCAGGCAGGCGGACCCAGGCCCATCCCCTCAACCTGTTAAACTTGTGGTGGTAAATGTGAGCCCTTCAAAATCCACCAGAAACCCACTGTACCCACATTTAGGTGCCCCCTTCATCCCTAAGGGCTATGGTAGTGGTGTGCAGTTGTGGGGAGTGGGTTTTGGGGTGCTCCGCACACAAGGTAAGGGAGCTATGCACCTGGGAGCTTCTTCTGAAGTCCACTGCAGTGCCCCCTAGGGTACCCGGTTGGTGTCCTGGCATGTGAGGGGGACCAGTGCACTATGAATGTTGGCTCCTCCCATGACCAAAAGGCTTGCATTTGGTCGTTTCTGAGATGGGCGTCCTTGGGTTCCATTATCGCTGAAAATTGGGAACGACCATCTCTAGGAACGACCATCTCCAAGGTCAACCTAAATGTGCTCAGCACTGCCCAATTACTGCTGGGTACACACCAGTGCTACAAAAATTGAAACATTTTTGAAGTTTCGGAAATGGTGTGCGCTGGGGGAGGAAGCTACTGCCGGGCTGCTGCGGTAGCCCGGCAGTACTTCCCTTATAGTGAGCAGTAAGCCCATGTTGGGCTTACCGCCACTTCAAAAAGGGCCTCTTTGACAAATAAGAGACAAGGGAATTACTAAGGTGGGAATGATAAAACGTGGGTACTGAACAAGTGAGTATGCTCATAATTTTAGACCATCTCTAATCAGAATACATTATTAGCCCCATTTCCATCATACAGCATCTGTTTTTTTACATTATTAACATTTGGAGGGAACACAATGATTCTTTTCCAGCTATATCAGCTTGCACTTAGGGCATGGGGTCACAATAGCATGCCCACATTTCATTCACTGCAGTGGCTCATTTAAATATGCACAACCACAAAATAATTAGTGCTGGTAAAAGTAGATGAAAAGAGAAGTAGGAGAAATATTTCAAAGACCTAAAGGCTAATGACATATTAAAAATTCTTCCTGGCTGCATTTTGCAATTTTAGGTGTTAGAAGAACCTCCCAAACAATTCATAATATTGTGCACTAACTTGTAGTACCAACAACGTTTTGTGGAAGCGTATGCAATAATCCACTTGTGTATCAAAAACACCCAATCAAGGTTCATGGTTATATTTATTTCATTGTCCATTTAGGGTCAGACCTTCAAAACAGATTACATACAATGAAGGCCTTGTGTCTCTGTAAGGTTGGTTCAAGGATATACTTTCACAATCAAACATTAATATCATTATCTCTTCTCTCTACATCATAGTCAATTAAGCACTTTAACAATTCATCTTTCATGGAAGGATATAGCTACTGCATTTCAGCACTCCACAATTTTAAAATGCTGATTTTTATACAAAACATTAACCTGCATACTGTCCAATAAATTGTACCCCTGTATCAACCAGGAAAGGATTATTCAGTTCACAAAACAACACATCTCAACACTCTCCAGTATTATCCCTTCGATTCATCCTAGCTTGGCATGGACAATTAGCACTACATCGGTGGTACCAAAACCTTCCTGCTGGACTCCCAGCCTGTCAGGTTTTTGGAATATCCATAATAAATATGCATGAGATACATTTGCATGCAAAGGAGTCCAGTGCATTCAAATCTATCTCATGTATATCCATTGTAGAGATACTGAAAACATGACTGATTGGGGTCATTTAGGACAGTTTTGGGAACTACTGTACTGAACAGCCTGTTATAAGAAAGGTTAGAGGTAAAATGAAGAAAGAAAGAAAGAAAGAAAGAAAGAAAGAAAGAAAGAAAGAAAGAAAGAAAGAAAGAGATTTTCTAAGACCATTCACAAACACAAGAATTTTTAATTATTCTTAAGTAAACATTATTGTGTAAGAAAATATTTATTTTAAGTTTTTCATTTCATTTAGTAAAATTAATTTGTCCTTCTCTTTAATGCTTTTTTCAGTTCATTTTGTCTTATGACATGAAATAAACACCAAAGAAGAAAAAATAAAAGGAAATGAAGGGTTCTTTCTCAACAAAAATAATCTGAGGCCATCATAGAATCCACCTTTGTCTGGCATTCCCCTATATTTCCTACCCTTCTGCTACCCAACATTTAGTGGCAGGCTGAACCCTAGTGGTAGCTCTGTGAGACAATCACTAAGATTAGAATCACTAAGTTAGAATGCCATTTTGAATCTGGTGCCAGACAGAGCAGGAGCAGTGAGAGACTGGTCCGTGTTTTTTTGTTACTGTGCCACCAGTCCATATGTCTAGGTAACTCTTGGAGATGGTGGGGGGGGGGGGGGGGGTTAAGCGTGGAATGTGGGGTAGGTAGAGGGTTGGGCTGGAGATAGGTGGAAGGGGCTGTACTATATGGGAGATGCTTTAGAGGTTGGGGAATCATGGGACATGATCTGTGGGAATGGAGATTTGGAATAGGATTGGATTGGGGGTTGAAGGGTTGAAAGAGGTATTTGATCGTGGGGAGGATCAGAAGGAGGATTGGATCTCGGGTGGTGGATCAGAAGATTGGGTTAGACACGTTGGAACATGTAAATAATCAGATCTAGGGGATGAGGATTAGAGCAGGTAAGAGCTAATTTGTGTTAGGGCCATGGCAGCTGCAGTTACCACCTCCTCTTGAGGTGGCAGTAAATAAAGGGAAAGGGACATGGGACTTGATATACCACCTTTCTGAGGTTTTTGCAACTACATTCAAAGCAGTTTACATATATTCAGGTACTTATTTTGTACCAGGGGTAATGGAGGGTTAAGTGACTTTCCCAGAGTCACAAGGAGCTGTAGTAGGAATCGAACTCAGTTCCCCAGGATCAAAGTCCACTGCACTAACCACTAGGCTACTCCTCCTATTCTATCAGTAGTTGTAACAGCTAGCAAGTAGTACCAACCCACATGCTAGCTATCACCACTGGCTATGTCGCCAACATGGTCATGTCATGCTTGGTTCCCTACCCTTTAAGTAAATAAAGGGCCCTTTTACCAAATGGTGGTAAAACTTGGCCCACGCTTGTGTTGAACCGCAGGATTGCTGTGCGCCAAGTCCATCTTTTACTGTCGTTGGTAAAAGGGCTTTTTTAAAAAAGGGCCAGCAAATGGCCGTGCAGTAATTTAGAAAATTGCCGTGTGACCATTTACTGCTAGAGGTAGTAAGGACTCCAGCAGTAACCTGGCAGTAGTCGGACAGCGCATGGTGCTACTAGATTACCGCTGGGCACACCTCTGGTGTTAGAAAATGCAAAGGCAAAACTAGTGCCGGGCTCCTGGGTGAACCCAGCGGTAGGGCCGATCTGCCTCACACCAAGCTGGCTCTGGGCCTACTGCCTTTTGTAAAAGGGTTCCTAAAGTATCTAGCATGACTACTACTACTACTACTTAACATTTCTAGAGAGCTATTAGGGTTACGCAGCGCTGTACAGATTAACATAAATTGACATAAAGGACAGTCCCTGCTCCAAGGAGCTTACAATCTAAAGGGAGAAATGTCAAGTAGGGGCAGTCCAGGTTTCCTGAATAGAGGTATGATGGTTAGATGCCGAAGGCGACATTGAAGAGGTGGGCTTTGAGCAAGGCTTTGAAGATGGGCAGGGAGGGGGCCTGGCGTATGGGCTCAGGGAGTTTATTTCAGGCATGGGGTGAGGCGAGGCAGAAAGGGCGGAGCCTGGAGTTTGCGGTGGTGGAGAAGGGTACTTCACACATAGTATCTAGCATGACACTGCTGGTTTTATTTATTTATTAATTTATAACATTTTTTCACCAAGTACAGTACTTGAGTTAGGTAATAAAGACGAAGGAATTTTTCCATCAAAATTAGAACAATAATATAACATAGGAAAACAGTTATGCCCTCTTTAGACCACTAAAAGTTTGGGAGGGGCTACATATTGAGGAGAGAAATTAAGGAATATGTAAAGATCTATTTAGCCTTGCACGCTACACCTAATCATAACTATATCTCAATCTCTCTATATCTGACATTAAACTTTACATAATTCTTTTTGGCTTAGGAAAGCTATTAATTGTTCTGGTAGGAAAAAAATATATATATTTCAGACCTTTATATTTTAGCACACATTGACATGGGTAGTTTAAGTAAAAAGAGGCCCCTAATTCTAGGGTCTCTTTCCTTAAAGCTAAAAAAAAGCTTTTCTCTTTTCCTGTGTCTGTTTAGTAACATCAGGGTACATCCATATCTTTTTCCCATAGAATAGAGATTGTGATTTCTTAAAAAAAACATACGTTTTACAGCTTTCATATCTTGTTCAAATATAAATGAGACTAACAAAGTCATTCTTTCAGAATCCTCAGTTATAGATGATTCTAACATTTCCGTTAAGTTAAGATTGTATTTCTCTTGTTCTTTTTGTAGAGGTCATTGTAGTATATAATCCGAGGTTTCTCCTTCTTGATTCTTTTTAGTTGGAATATAATATATTCGATTAATTGGAGGAATAAGTTTTAACACATGGTAGATGTTAGCACAAGTCCATACTCATTTCTACCATGCAGTAACACCCATGCTATGCAGCTTAGTAAGAGAGCCCCTAACTTTTTGAGGCATGCTAATGAACCAAGTGTACGCTCTCAAACGTACATACCCAAAACTGATTAGTTAAGATGAACATGATATCCCAAAATATTCACATTTTTTTTTCTTTCTAGTCAATATGAACCAATGACTGATTTCTTATGGGAACTGGTGTGCAGTTTGCAATGCCACATCACTCCTTTTTACTTCTTTTGTGGTCAGCTACCAGGCTTAAAAAATGAAGCCATCTTGTGGCTTTTTTTGTCTATAACGTGACTGATTATGGTGGACGTTCTCATTAGTAACTCTTTCCTATTTCCATGTTCTCTTTCTGGGTAGTACCACAAATGATGGGACCTCCTGTGTTTTGTCCTACACACACCAGTAAGTAGTTATTTTCTCTTGCTTTTCTGAGTGCTTTGGATTTTTACACACTGTTCATAATGCATGATTAGCTGATCTGCCCTGCTTTTGAAAGGGAATGATGCTGGAAGCTCATGGGCTGTTCATAGCTTCACACATAGTTGTGCCATAGGGTCTAATGTAGCTAACGGTCATATTGAAGCCATTGTAGGCTCACGTTTTATTGTGGTTCACAGTTTTTATGTAGTAACTAATTTTCCCTTTTATGCCTAGAGAATGAAAGTGGCAGGGAGGAATAAGAAAGGAGTGGAAGCACCCCATAGCATCATCAAAAAGGTGGACTTTGTGACATTCCTCATCACCCTCTGCTCCATCGCAGGAATAGAATTTAATGTATAGATATGCATGCTTTAGTTCTCCAGATTGTATAATGATGTATATGTGTAGTTTCAGAAAAAAAAAAAAAGTCCAGAATTATGATAAAGGTTTGCAATGTCAGGGTCTGGGCACTGCAACATTAAAGTTATTATTCAGCAAAATCCAAATGTGTATAAATGAGTCCATGAATTTTAAAGCATGATAGTAAGTAGTCCTCATAAAGATTAAGCAAGAAGTATGATCTCAAGTAAAACTGTGGCTAATCTTTTTATCTGTCTTGTGTTACAACTTGTCTTTTGTAAAATTGTTTTATAGCATCAAAGTACATCCCAAGAAATAGCAAGGCAGACAATCTGCAAACTCCAAAGTGGAAAAAAAGAAAGCAGATCAGTAGTAGATGGACTAAAATTTTAATAGTAGAGTTGCCAACAAGTATATTGTTCTACTACTGATCTGCTTTCTTTTTTTCCATTTGCATCAAAGTACTGCAAGTATAATAATTAAGGGGATGATATTTAAAGCAATTTAACTGGCCAGGAATGCCTCCTGGTCAGTTAAATTGCTTCTTTCTTGCACATGTGCCTGTATATGAGTTGGTTGCTATATATTCTGTATTTTGCTTTTGAGCTCACATGTGAATGTGTGAGCAGTGGGAAAAGTAAAAATGAAACTGTAAGGAAACTAATATATAGAAACCGATAAAGAGAGGTGGTGTGAATGTCGTAGGCTCCCTTTTGCAAAGGTACGTTAGCATTTTTAGCGCACGCTAAAAATGAGTGTGTACTAACCCTGTAAATACCCATAAGAATATTATGGGTGTTTACATGGTTAGCGCATGAATGCTAGCACACCTTTGTAAAACACCTCCTAAGAAAAGATGGCAACCAAGACAACCAGTTGAATAAACTCAACCATACAAACCCACATACACTCAGAGAGGAGAGAGTCAATTCACTTATCCATTACAGTACAAGTAAAATCTCTTCACAAAAAGCACCCCAAATAAAATCAGCAAGTAAGATTCTCTTCCCATCGCTGGAGCCCGGCCAGGAGATTATTCTATAAGAAGCAGCCTAAGTTAGATGGTAAATTAAATGCATAAATGCTGGTGTTCTTGTAATTTAAATGAGTATTTGATCGCGTATGAGTATACATAATAATCCAACTAAGCGCTATTCTGTACGTGCACACAAATCTTCAATAGCATGTTCTTTGCAGGAGGGCAGTCCGATAGGTGGATCCTAAGTGGCACATGGGCGGGTGCACAATTAGATGTGTACAATATAGAATACTGTAGGTCAGGGGTCCTCAAATCCAGGCCTGGAGTCCACAGCCCAGCCTGATTTTCAGGATTTCCACAATTGTTTCCATTGTATGCAAATAGATCCTGAAAACCAGGCTGGATTGTGGACCTTGAGGGCTGGATTTGAGGACCACTACTGTAAGTTTTATTTATCTCCTAAATCTAGGGGCGAACATTTACACTAGCTTGATGGCTGGTGTAATTGCTCGCACCTAAACACATCTGTCCAATATTTAGTGCTATTTAACTGACCACCCTGAGCGCGCATCATTTCCGGGGGGGAAAAGAAAACCCCCAGAAACGGCTTGCGTGACGACAACCTTTCAGTGATCGGGCATTGCCACGCACTGCCCAGTTAACGCTGGGTTAGAGTGGGGGCCCTTATCGCCACCTCAATGGTAAGGACTTCCCACCGCATGGCACATGGTAAGAGTTATCTCACCACTTGGCTACTTTTTTCGACTGTTACTGGTCGCAGGAAAAAAATGGCCCTGGTGCGTGGGGACAACAACCCTCACTGCTAGTGAAGGGCCCTTTTCCCCACAGCTCAGTGAAAAGATTCCTTAACCAAGATCTCAAGAAACTGCAGCGGGATTTGAACCAAGGTCCCTGGTTCTTAGCCCACTGTTCTAACCATTAGGCCACTCCTCCAGAGAGCATACTGGCACTTCCCAATTACAGCGCGACCTTTACACTTAGGGGGGGGGGGGAATTCTATATATGGTGACTAAAGTTGCGTGCACAAATTTGGCAGTGCAGCCAAATTCCACGTGCAATTTAATTGGTTAGCAAGCCAATCGGTGCTCATAATTGGCCAATAACGAGCAATTATTGGCACCAGCTGTCACTAATTAGAATTTACACGCACAACTTTCTCAGCGTATTCTAATGCACGGATTTTGGTCATGGGCGTGCCTAAACATTACATGCACTGTTGAAGAATTTGCCCGATCCACGCCCAAGTTAGGCATGGGCATTTATGCCAGATTTTAGTTGGTGTAAATGGTCAGGCCTAAATTTTCATTGTGAGGACAGCGTAAGTGAATTCTAACTTTAGGCAAGGTTTATAGAATAGCACTAAGCACATTTTTTTTTGTGCTGGGTTTTACGGCGACATATGTGTAGAATTCCCCTCTTATTGTATGCCAATTTACTGAAGCGCACTAAAGTTTTACAGTCGCTGTCTTAGTGCCCAGTTTTTTGGTGCCTAACTGTGGCACGTATATTAAATTTACCCCTTAGTGTGTAGGCATTAAGTGCAACTGCACTAATTGCAAGGAGTCTTAGGGACCCTTACTAAAGAGTCTAAAGCCCTAATGTATGGTTAGCACATGGAAATAGGCTACCGTGTGACCATGCTAAGGGGAATTACAGTAGTTTACCTGTTTTCACACATTAAACCACGTGTATTTTTTAGATTTTTTTTCCCCTCAAGGGTGTGGCATAGATGGAGAGTGGACGTGGGTGCATTAAATAGATCGCATGCTAAGGACTAGATTCTATATATCATACCTAAAAAATCAACGCCAAAATGAAATACACTTAAGCATACTCTATAAAGTTGTCCCGTCTTCCGTCGGGAGCAACGCGCGCCGGCTCGCTGCTGGCGCCGGTGGACCGTGGGGCCCGGGGCCGCCGGGGATGGTCGGCCTTCGCCGCAGGTCCTCCGGTGGCCGGCCATCACCAGCCAGTAGGGAGAGGCGGCCATTACCTTTAGTCTGGCTGCCGAGGATCGCCGGTTGTTCCCGCCTTGTTCCCGCTGATGGCCGTCAACATGGCGCCGGCGGAGGATAGCCGGCGTCTCTTCCGGTTGCGGGGCCAAGCAGGGGAAGCAGTGACTAGCGTCACCTTGGATTGGCTACGTAAAGGCTCAACCGCAGAAAGCACCAGCTGGGGCCCCGCGCTAATGAGAAGGCCTACTTAAGGAGCACCACTCCTCCTGGCCAGTGCTTCGGCTTCTCGTTCCTGAGAGCTCCGCATCGTTGGATGGAACTCTGTATCTTGCTATCGGACTTCGCCTGTCTAGACCACTGCCTGCTACTGATTCTCCTTGACCGCTGCCTGCCTCGACCACTGCCTGCTACTGATTCTCCTTGACCGCTGCCTGCCTCGACCATTGCCTGCTACTGATTCTCCTTGGCCGATGCCTGCCTCGACCACTGCCTGCTACTGATTCCCCTAGACCGCTGTCTGCTTCTTCCAGAAGCCCTGTCCGCCCCCTGTTCCCGAAGCCCTGTAGGCTGCCCGCACCTGGAGGCTCAACTTCCAGGGAACGGCGGCCTTCCCAGGCGAAGAGTGGGGGTGGGTCGGCTGTCCTCTGGAGAAGTAGAGGTTTACTCCGCCGTCTCCGGCCGGATCCAAGAGCTCACACCAGCAAGCTGCTCATCCTTTGGCGGAGCAAGACAAAAGTACACATTAATTTAGGTGTTCTTTATAGAGTAAGCCTAAATATCTGCATGGTTTATAGAATGCACTGAGGGGTCCTTTTACCAAGCTGTGGAAAAAAGGGCCCTGTGGTAGTTGCAATAGCCATTTTCCCCACGCATCAGGGCCCTTTTTTTCACAGCAGGTAAAAAGCCCCTAAAAATAAAATGGCTGTGCGGTAAGATTACTCTTACCATGTGACCATGTGGCGGGGAGCACTTATTGACACCCACCGAGGTGTGGTAAGGGCTCCCACAGTAACCCAGTGGTAACCAGACAGCGCAAGACACTGCCTGATTACCACAGGGTTAGCGCTGCGGTAAAAATAACAAAAATATTTTCCAGTGTCGATGCAGAACTACTGCCAGCAGCTGCATTGGGCCAGGGCCGCCAAGAGACTGATCCGGGCTGTGGCAAGGCCGCCCCCCCCCCCCAGGCTGCCGCTGCCACTGCCCCCTGCAATCGCTACTTAGGCCGCTGGTGCCGCAGTCCCCAGTCTCCACCCACCCACCCCCAGCCCTGTCAAAAGCCCCCCCCCATCCGCCACCGGGCCCCCTGCATTCAAAACGGCAGCGCCTCACCTTCCCTCACTGTGCCCCGCCCTCGTGGAAACATCAGACGAGGGCGGGACACAGTGAGGTAAGGCCCGAAGGGAGGCGATCTGCCGCCTTCACTCGGAGGTGAGGCACTGCCAATTTGAATGCAGGGGGCTCAGTGGCAGACGGAGGGGGGCTGTCGACGGAGCTGAGGGCGGTGGGTGAGACTGGGGACTGTAGCCTGGGAGGCAGAAGGAGAGAGACCCAAGCGCCAGGTCCCCCCTCTCGGTGGCCCTGCATTGGGCTGGTGGTTCTTCCAGGTTGCCACGCAGCAACTCTTTCATGAAAGGTCCCCTGAGCACCCATCCACCTGACTAAATTTAGTCACGGACAATTATGCCAAGTATAACTTGGTGTAAATCCCAACACCTAAATTAGGCATGGACCAGTTATATTCTATAACTACACTCACAGATTTTAGAAATGCCCACAACCCGCCCATTCCTAACCCATGGTGACACCCCCTTTTCAGCTATGCAACTTAGAATTTACACGCATCACGTTATAGAATATGTTTAGACAGTTCTGTGCATAAATTCTAATTAATGCCAATTAGTGTCAATAATTGCTTGTAAAGTGGAAATTATCAGCGCTGATTGGCTTGTTAACTGAGTTGCACATGCAAATCCAGAATGTGACTTTATTTGCATACTCAACTTAAGTTACACTATATAGAATCTGGGAGTAACTGGCTAACACAGAGTTAATGTGGGTCTACTCACTGCCCCCTAAGTAGGAGGCAGTAAGTGGTCCTGTGTTAATTCTCAGCAGGTACCACATGCTAATTGGAACATTAATGCACAACCTGCAATAAAAGTAATTTGAATCTCCCAGAAAGGTACCACATAAAATTTGCAACTACTGCACTGTAAAATCACATGTTAAGCCACGGTAACTACCAAGTTTGGTGTATTTTTGAAAAAGGGTCCCTTAATGCACAGTAAAAAAAAAAACATTTTGGTGTGGAAACTGCAGAGGACATGCTGGGCATTTCCACAACAGTGATAACATAACACAGTCTATGCGGTTACCATTCATTAATCTTCCCTGAGTTCAGAAAGTACAAAAATGTATCACACTTTAGTGAAAGAGCCCTTTAGTCTTCAAGCACAACATATTAGACTGTTTATATTAATGGATCCTGAATTCTTGCAGCCCTAAATTGTTATTGTGTTTACTTTTAACATTCCTAATGTAAAAGAATTATAGTTTCAATAAATACTGTAAAACGTTAAAAAGCTTTCAAAACATGACAACTACAATGCTCAGAGAGATTGACTGGAAGAGTATTATAAAGCATTTTTTAAAAATATACTCTCTTAATATTTTGTTTAGTTCAATTGAATGTATTTGTTTTCTCTGCCCTGAAACCAGAAAACAAAACAATGTTTTATATTTGGGGTAAAAAAAACCCCACAATACTCATTTGGTCTGATTTATCAAAACCTTTTGCCACATCCATAGGATAGGAGAAACCCTTTAATCAGTCAGACCCAATACGATTTCTCTTTCTCTGTGACCTGAAATAAGACTAAACTTGGAATTGACTCATCAATTCTGATTTAATTCAAGTCACCTCTGAACCAAGGAGTTTGATCTCTCTCTGAGTCATGCAGCCAATTACAGTTCACTGTCGGTCAGACCAAAAACCTGTTAAGTTGTCATCTCTTTAAAATCTGAGCCTATGTTTTTGCCAGCATTAATTCCCAAGTCCAGCTTTGACTTAGTAAACTGTGTCCAACAATGGCTTCAATATGGATAATCACTTTTACCAGTGTAAGAGTGCTTCAAGCATTTGTACATGGGAGATTGCCTTAAGTCATGCAAAATCTACTTGAGGAACAGTGGAAATCTCAGATAGCGGCCATTAAAATCCTCGAGGTCTCAATGAAAATTTAACAACAACAACCTGGGAAAATTGTTATTTGCCTAGATCATTTATTTCTTTCTATCTATCTATCTATCTATCTATCTATCTATCTATCTATCTATCTATCTATCTATCTATCTAGATAATTTATTACATTTGTATCCCACCTTTTCCCACTTATTAGTAGGCTCAAAGTGGCTTACATAGTTCCAGAGAGGTGGTTACAGATTCCGGTGTGAGCAAATACAGTATGTATACATTGCTTTGTTTTCCAGCAAATTACTTCAGTGTGCAGAAACAAAACTCATTATATTTATTTACTTTCTTTTTGAAGGAATTCACTCAAGGCGGTGTACAGTAAGACTAAATAATATGACAGTAATGCAAACATAAAAACATGCAGTCATAAACACAATACAGGAACAAATGATCAGGCAGAGGAGGTCATTTTCGAAGGTCTGAAATCCATTTATAAGTGTAAAAGGTTGGTTTACACGTATAAATGGACATATATTTGTACGTAGTGATTTTGGAAAAGCAATTACCTATAGGGTCCTTTTACAAAGGCACACTGAAAAATGGCTTGCGGTAGTATAGGCATGGGTTTTGGGTGCGCCGATCCATCTTTCATCGCTCCTGTGAAAAAGGCCTTTTTAAAAAGTTTTGGCGAAAATGGACGTGCGGCAAAATGAAAATTGCTGCATGTCCATTTTGTGTCTGAGACCTTACCGCCAGCCATTGACCTAGCGGTAAAGACTCACGCGGTAACTGGGCGGTAATAACCTATGTGAGCCAAATGCCACTTGGCGCGCGTCCATAACGCGCACCCAAAAATAAAAAATATTTTCCAGACGCACGTATCGGATGCAGACCAAAAATGAAATTACCACAAGAGCCACGTGGTAGTCAGGCGGTAACTCCATTTTGGCAAGCATTGGGCGCGCATAGATGCTTGTGTGGCTTAGTAAAAGGACCCCTATACGTATATACACGTGACACAGACTGATTTTAAGAGGGTTGTTCTGGACCTGGTTTAGGCAGTAAACCCATGGTTTTAGCATTAATTCCCTATTTATACCTGCTTGGAGTCACAGAACTTTCAGTTAATAACTTGTTTGAACTTAGGCTTTGGAAGAACATGGTGTTTAAAATATAGGGCCCTGTTTACTAAGCTGTGCTAGAGGTGCGTTAGCATTTTTAGTGCGCACTAACTGTGTAGATGCCCATAATATTCCTATGAGCATCTACACAGCGCGTGCTAATTTTTAGCACACAATAAAAATGCTATTGCACCTTAGTAAACAGGGCCCTACATCAGAAAATCCCAAAATGTTAAGCATAGTTTCTTATTTGGCTCCCTTGGATGAGCAATTTTGCAAAATCAAATATCTGACACCTAAACAGATACTCCCAAATTCTATATACGGCACCTTAAGTTGTGTGTGCTAAATTGACCACAGGGCCAAAATTGCATGCGCAACTTAATTGATTAACAAGCCAATCACTCTGATAATTGTACTTAACCAATTAGCAGCAGTAATTGGCTTTAATTAGAATTTACATTCGCAACTTTCTAGGCCTATTCTATAATACGGTGCGCACAAATTCTAATGTGTGCAGTTGAAAAGGGGGCGTGGCAATGGGCATGGAATAGGCAAGTTTGGGCATTTCAAAAATGGAATAGGCAGGTTTGAGCATTTCTAAAAACTATGTGCACTATTATGGAATACACCCAGACTGCGCCTAACTTAGGGGTCCTTTTACTGTGGTGTGCCAAAAAATAGGCTGTGCTTGTGTAGGTGCGTAGACACGCATATCGGACGCACGCCAAAAATGAAATTGCCACAAGAGCCACGCGGTAGTCGGGCAGTAGCTCTATTTTGGCATGCATGTAAACGCTTATGCGGCTTAATAAAAGAACCCCTGAATGCAGCTGATTCAGTTACTGAATACAGCACTAAAATTACGTGATTTGTGTTTTCTCCAACATGACAAATAATCTTTCAGGAATGGTATGACGTTTGTTATTATTTTATATTTAGATTTACCCTTCATACCATCTTGATTCAGAATTATCTACCACTGAAACCCACATTCATTTAACGAAAATCACATATTGTCCTGTTTGTGTAATAGTTACTCCCACCTCTCCTCATTCCCTTAATCATAGTCCTGCCTCTTTTATCCCCTCTACCACCCTTAATTCCTCCAACTCTACTTCACATTCCATCTCCTGAACCTCTCCACCACCCTTCAAAACCAAATTCTGAATCCCCAGTATCTGTTAAAATAATCAGGTCTTGAGTGGGTCATGCATAAGTAAATGCAATTTCCAAGTTATCTATAAACTTTAGAGCATCCAGGGATGAACTCTCCTAGGACATAAAGGTTTTAATCTACATAAAAGTAGCTGGAACAAGGTGGTATTAGGAAAGGAATGGAAAACAAAAATGAGGATGTTATAATGCCTTTGTATCGCACCATGGTGCGACCGCACTTCGAATATTGTTTTCAATTCTGGTTGCTGTATCTCAAAAAAGATATAGTGGAATTAGAACAGGTGCAGAGAAGGGCAACAAAATGATAAAGGGGATGGGATGACTTCCCTATGAGGAAAGGCTAAAGCGGCTAGGGCTCTTCAGCTTGGGAGAAAAGGTGGCTGAGGGGAGATATGATAGAGGTCTCTAAAATAATGAGTGGAGTGGAATGAGTAGATGTGAAGCGTCTGTTTACGCTTTCCAAAAACACTAGGACTAGGGGGCATGTGATGAAGCTACAATGTAGTAAATTTAAAATGAATCGGAGAAAATATTTCTTCACTCAACATGTAATTAAACTCTGGAATTCATTGCCAGAGAATGTGGTTAAGGCAGTTAGCTTAGCGGAGTTTAAAAAAAGTTTGAACAGCTTCCTAAAGAAAAAGTCCATAGACCATTATTAAATGTACTTGGGGATAATCCACTGTTTCTGGGATTAGCAGTATAGAATGTTTTGTACTTTTTTTGGATCTTGCCAAGTATTTGTGACCTGGATTGGCCATTGTTGGAAATAGGATGCTGGGCTTGATGGACCTTTGGTCTTTCCCAGTATGGCAATACTTATGTACTTATGACATTTGATTAAAAAAATCTGGTATTTTTCCAGCATGAAGCTTAATCTCCCAAAGAATTCATGAGATAGCATTTTAAATATATTACAACCTCCCATGCTGTTTCCATTTAAGGAGGAAGTTATAATGTGAGCTACTGTTGAGTTATTTTATTAGAAGTTGGGTTATTTCTGCACAGGATCTCATTGCATAAAATTAGACTCTTTGCTTAAATTAAACTACTTTTGGTAAAATAACCCAACTTAACAGTAGCCCACATTTATAACCTCCCCTCTTAGTCCTATAAATAGTGCATTACAGTAATCTAAGAATCCTATAAGTGGGACATGGTTGTAGTAGTTAGATCATTATTTAACAGCTCATGTCAAAGGTTAATGTTTTGCAATTGCCAAAACAAGTTCTTCATCAAATTGATAAGAGCCTGAAATAAAAATTCTATATAAACATCACATTTCAAACCTTCACCTCAACCTTTACTCAAATGTGGTCATCATCAATCCAAGGCTAAAAAAAAAAAAAATCACAAGTGGACTTGCTTACACAAATTAGTTTTCTGCAGATTTAAGAAATTTGAATCAAGCTGGGTAAGATTTGGCCTCAAATAGTAAACAAAAATTACAGCCTCAGTGTCTAAATCAAAACTAGCATCTATGCCAGCCTATGTCTGGCATGCTAATCCCAAGAGTAAGCAAAACAAACAGATAGAGAGATATCTTTGCTATGACGCCTAAATCCGATTTTGGAAGTTTTGCCAAAAACATTTAGTACACTTTTTTTGTGACTTAGACATGATTGAAACAGGTCTAGACCAAAACATCTAACTTGTAGCTCTGGATGTTTTTGCTTTGTTCCATTATGGCAGAAAAAATGTGTATGTGTTGGGAATGCCCAAATCCTATCCCTAACATGCCACCAACTTATGCCCTTGTGATTTGATTGCACTGCAGAGAAAAATGTCTCAAATCTGAGTTTCAAAAATCGCTATTTGGACTTTTTTTTGAAGAAAAACATCCGAATGCTACATTATGCCATTTTTAAGGCCTTTGCTCTTTTGAAAATGAGCCCCATAATCTCTTACAATCACACTTAGCTCATGTTGGTGCCTTTAATTACACCACAATGTCCACTGTTGAACAAAATAATTGCTTTCTTGATTTGCTTAATCCAGTGTTTGTGCAAAAGTGTTTTTCCAAACTCTGTTTTCTGTTTGACACTTAGAAGCAAATGCAGCTTTTCCAGAAAGATTACTGTGATTAATTCACAGTTTGGTCTTTCATTAATTATGCAGTCATCAAGATAATTAGCTAAGAGCAAAGAAGCATATCTCTTGCTTTTCTTCCTTAAATGCTATGGTGCCAATTTAAACATCCTTATAATAAGTGGAAATATTATATCCAAAACAATTTCGGTATTAGTCCATCAGCCCAACATGTTTTGGTACATAACGCCTGCTTCAGGGGTAGAATTCTATAGTATAGATTGGAGAAATAACCCACCTAGGCATCTGCATATAATGCAAATTAGGTTGCTGTCATGGGGGGCTTCAGCCCCTAGCTTAAAGCTCAAAACAAGTCCCCAATGGGTAGGAAAGCTATTTTATAGCTGTCCTACCTGTTGAAGACTTGATGTTCAATTTACACTTTAGAATTCTGCCCTTTAAGCAGGCACTATCTGCTGGATTCTATGTCGCCTCTAGCATTCTGTGCCAAAATTCAAGCATATTATATAACAACGCACACAACTTAATTGGCATTACAAGCCAATCACTGTTTTATTATCATCACTTAACAAGCAATAATGAGCACTAATTACTAATAATTAGAATTTGCATGTATCAATGTCTTTCAAATTTTTATATTCTCTTTTTATTTATGAGCCTGCCGATTGCTATTCCCAGGAATTTATTTAATCAAATTAAGATCTTACATAATTCATTATATCTGGTATAGCAAAGGACCACTTGTCAAATCTCAATTGCTTTTCAGGTGGCCTAGGCTTACCAAACTTACAATGGTACTATTAGTCCGCCTGCTTAAAGGGTCTTTACTGTTGGATAAACCCCTTTACCCAATCACACTGGGTTTGATTAGAAAAATCTCTCACCTCACCTCACCTCACCCTATACTCTTTTAGCTTATGTTTTTGTTGCAACACACAATTGGTCCTCTGCATTGTGCACTCACTCCTTTATGCCTTCAGTTCTCCTTAGTTGTAGGAAAATTTGTGCACTGAAATCTATATCCTAAATTTCACCTGGTCACGCCTCTTCTAGTTAATTCTCATGTTAGAACACTAGAGTTACCTGTAGGCTTAACTAACTTTCCCCTGGCTAAACTGCTTCTGAATGGTAATCTGTGAACTATATCTGATATTTTTCATTCATTTAGAATAAAGCTTTCTCTCTTCCAAAATTTCCAAATTTGGCATCACATTCTGACTGCTGTGAGTCTGGAGCATATAACTCATCCTTTAGCATTTTTTGAAGAAGTCCTCTTTCAGCATCTCTCCATCAAAAAGTCATCTCATGCTTAAAGTTTGTTCTTGTCACTTCCGCCATATCGCTTCCGTTACATGGTTCTCTGGGAGGAGCTTATAGGTCTACAACCCATTGAACATTTTTGGCCTATGGTTTGGTCCTACTGCTTCCACTCATCTATGTATTTAACATTAGTTAATACACAACTGAGGATATTGTACTCCACCTATCTTATGCCACAATGACTGCATAACTGGCAGAAACAGTTCTCTCCTTTATGTTGCAGAGGCTGTACTACTCCAGGAGATATGGCACACGTGGTGGACATGTACTACTACTACTACTAATAATAATTCTATAGTGCTACTAGATGTACACAACACTGTACACATTATATGCAGGTACTTTCTCTGTCCCTAGGATCCCTATGTTAAAGCAAACAATTTGTAATACAACAGTCCAAACCCCATTCTTTTATGTGAAAAAATTAAAAAGTTACATATATTGTATGAAATCTAACAGAGAATATAAGAGATTATTCAACAATTATAGCTTTTCCTCTTCTCAGTCGCCAACAATATTCAAAACATGTACTTTGAATGTTTAACAAGCAAACAACATCAACAGAGTATGATAATAGTGTGTGTGTGTGTTTGTAGGGGGGAAGCCTCAGACCCCCCCCCCACCCTTTTTATAGGTGACAAGATTTAAAGGATAAACACGTCATTGGCATAAAAAACCCGCCCCACTTAATTTATTAAAACTATGCAATGCTAGTTTACTGGTAACCCACAAAATTTGACACTATTCAATGAACAAGTGACTTAACTTTCAATCAAAAGTGTTTGAATATTTTGATGTTGACTTCACCAACTGTGGCCAAATTTTCGCCTATGGCTGTTTCATGGTGTCACAGGTCAATCAGCACGCTCACACTGTTGCCTTTACAGCATCACCACAGAAGTTCAAACATGTAACTGTTGCAGACGGCTTATGGACCCATGATATGAAAAATCAGCCATTCTCAATATTTTGGATCCGCTACTTTAGTCACCTTTTCCCAGAGATGGTCACATTTTAGTGTATAACTTAGAGAAATGGCACCTGACCAGTTAAATGGTACATAGCTTGTTATCCGGTGATATTCAGCGGGGGATAACCGACTATATCCCGCTGAATATGAGCAGTTAGCTAGCAGATAGCAGATATGTTGCCCAATATAAAGGGCTATCCATCAGTTTTCCAAGTCAGTTTAGCGGCCATATTTCGTTGCGTGCAAACGTGGTTCATCTTTGGCCAGTTTAAAGATAACTGGCTAGCACTGAATATCGGCTTAGCCTGTTATCTTTAAACCGGCCCAAAATAAAATGGATATTCAATGCCGGTCACTGGAAATGACCTGGAACTGAATATACGGGCTTAGCACCAACCACGGGAGTTAGCCGGCCTAACTCTCATGGTCTGAATATAGCCCTGGAGATTTTACATGCATAAACTCAATTTATGGCACATTCTTTACACCTGTAACATTGGCAAAGTGCCTTCTATTGAATGCAAATCACTACTTTCTTCCTCTGCGGTGTGCTCACCAAAGAGGCACTGATTATATTTGTCTGGTTCTGTCAACTGGATCCTGACAAGTACCAAGTATTTAATGTTGATATGCTGGATTAAAAAAAAGATTTTAAAACTGACAGGAGAAAACTGAAGCAAAAGGAAAAGCAAAGGCGACTCGTGGGATGTAAAGTAAAAAAAAAAGAAACAAGGAAAAGGAAGCAAGGGAGAGGGAAAAAGAGGAGATGAGAAAGCTGGCAGGAGAGGGAGCTGACAGAAAACAGTTATAAGTAAAGCAGATGACTAGTGAATGAGTCAACAAATGCTTGCTTTTTACACTAGGAACTGCTGAAGCAGTGCATGAGGAGAATATCGCAGTTTCTTAAGCAGACCAAGCGTTGCATAACATTGACATTTGCATACACAGCCAGTCAACCAACCGTACCTTCAACTTTAAAATCTATTAATAAAACCTCTCCACTCTTCTCAAATTGGAATTAAATTTTGGCTGCAGCTTTATTAAACACTTAAACTCATTTACATTAATATAATCATTGAACTCAAACAATTTAATTTTACAATCCAATACTGGCATCTCCTGAGCGGCTTGTAGCAATTCGGAGCCATTCGGTAGCAAAACCAGCTCCCTTCATTTGCCAGATTTTTCCCCCTCTTCTGTTCCTGTGACTTATGGTACCATGAAGCCACACTTCACTCGTGGCGGTGCCACCCACGGGTTACCCTTATCCATCAAAAATCTCATTCCCACAAATCAATATATTAGCTGCATCTGGCGCCTCCTTTTCCCCATTTACCAGGCAGACACCAAAATCTGCGACCAACCCCCGCCCCCCCCCCAACCATACACCCTCAACCTCCTCAATAGCCACAACACTCCACCCCAAAGACCTTGAAAAAACAGAATCCCACAAACACAACCCAACAGCACAAAGCACAAAAACAATACTACGAAGAATGAGGGGGAGGGGAGGGAGGGACACAAAAATTCCCAAACTACCGCAACTACCCTGGTCTGCTCCTATCTACCTGCTAACAACCCTAAGCCTGCCAAAAATGCATATATCTTTTGTAAGTCGTTCACTACATTCCACCAATCAGAAGTCTCCTATTTCCACCAATCAACACTCCACTCACTGTTGCTATCGTTCCCACCCCCACACACTCCTATAACTTTCCATATACAATCTGGCTGTCTCAGTCAATGTTATTAACCCCTAGTCTAACCTGAGGGACTGAATATGCTTGTATGAAATGTTTTAGCTTGCTTCATAATTAATGTGACACTACCAGGGTTGCTAAAAAAGGAATGGGAAAATTCCTAAGATATACCTCGTTATTGACAACACCTTACGTAATTATGCCTTACAAACCTTTTTTTTTTTTTTTTTTTGTAAAGCTTGTAGCCTGAATGGGCTTTTCAATGAAAATTTCTACATTTTGGACCTAAGTTTGCCACATTGCAGCGACTGCTGTATGTTTTCAGACGCAGGATATCAACAACAGCAGCAGCCCTGTGCAGCAGGAGGAACTGGTTCAGCTCATTCAACCAATCCTCCAACTTCAATTTGGATATTTCCTTCACCGCACCATAACTGAAAAAAAAAAAAATGCAGCAACGGTTTTCAAATTAACAGGGCTTGGCCAGTATTCTCAGTGGAGGAGGGTAGTTAGTGGGGTCCCGCAGGGGTCTGTGCTGGGTCCGTTGCTTTTTAATGTATTTATAAATGACCTAGAGATGGGAATAACTAGTGAGGTAATTAAATTCGCCGATGACACAAAATTATTCAGGGTCGTCAAGTCGCAGGAGGAATGTGAACGATTACAGGAGGACCTTGCGAGACTGGGAGATTGGGCGTGCAAGTGGCAGATGAAGTTCAATGTTGACAAGTGCAAAGTGATGCATGTGGGTAAGAGGAACCCGAATTATAGCTACGTCTTGCAAGGTTCCGCGTTAGGAGTTACGGATCAAGAAAGGGATCTGGGTGTCGTCGTCGATGATACGCTGAAACCTTCTGCTCAGTGTGCTGCTGCGGCTAGGAAAGCGAATAGAATGTTGGGTGTTATTAGGAAGGGTATGGAGTCCAGGTGTGCGGATGTTATAATGCCGTTGTATCGCTCCATGGTGCGACCGCACCTGGAGTATTGTGTTCAGTACTGGTCTCCGTATCTCAAAAAAGATATAGTAGAATTGGAAAAGGTACAGCGAAGGGCGACGAAAATGATAGTGGGGATGGGACGACTTTCCTATGAAGAGAGGCTGAGAAGGCTAGGGCTTTTTAGCTTGGAGAAGAGACGGCTGAGGGGAGATATGATAGAAGTGTATAAAATAATGAGTGGAATGGATCGGGTGGATGTGAAGCGACTGTTCACGCTATCCAAAAATACTAGGACTAGAGGGCATGAGTTGAAGCTACAGTGTGGTAAATTTAAAACGAATCGGAGAAAATTTTTCTTCACCCAACGTGTAATTAGACTCTGGAATTCGTTGCCGGAGAACGTGGTACGGGCGGTTAGCTTGACGGAGTTTAAAAAGGGGTTAGATAGATTCCTAAAGGACAAGTCCATAGACCGCTATTAAATGGACTTGGAAAAATTCCGCATTTTTAGGTATAACTTGTCTGGAATGTTTTTACGTTTGGGGAGCGTGCCAGGTGCCCTTGACCTGGATTGGCCACTGTCGGTGACAGGATGCTGGGCTAGATGGACCTTTGGTCTTTCCCAGTATGGCACTACTTATGTACTTATGTAACTTCAGTTTTCCAAAACTTCACCGCATCCATTTAAAGCAAACCCCCCCCCCCCCCCCCACATACACACACATGGGCTCACAATCACTTATACATTAAAAAAAAACCCAGGATGTTTTCTCCTAAAGAATAACTTGCAGAATTCAGTTTGGGACATGAAAGAATAACCTACTCGCCCTAATAACTTACTCCCCCTTACAAATGCTTATTTAGAGGATTTAGGAACTGAAATCCTATTTTTAAAATGACATCAAAAGGAAAATGTGTACAAATAAAGAAGGATCCTAGCAATGTTACTTGACTAAATTCAATAAAGGTTTTGACTAGACATCAATTCCACGTCTGCCACGGTAGATTGTTAAATGAACTCTGTGTTCTTGAAAGCTCATGCACTGCAATTTTTCTTTTGTTTATTGCAAGAAATAACAGAATATAAGATGATTCCCTTTATACCAGTTACTTACAGAAGTCATTTTAACCACATTGGGGCAAATTCAATAAATGCTGCTCAAAACTTGGCACCAGAAAAAAACCCCAATGCGGGCTTACCGCGTGCAAATACGGCCCAACACAGGTGCCGGCTGTAGTTCCTGCTCCAGCGTGCACCATTTCTCGTGCTGGGGAATATAGGGTTTGATTTTGTTTTGCACACCGGTAATTGGACAATGTCTTGCACTACCCAGTTACCACTGGGTTAGTGCAGGAGCCCTTACCGCCACTTCAATGGGTGGCGGTTAAGTGCTCCCCCCCCCCCCACATGGCCATATGGTAAGAGTAATCTTACCGCATGGCCATGCATTTTTACAGCCTTTTTACCTTCTGCCGTTAAAAAAAAGGCCTCAGCGTGTGGCTAAAATGGCCGCTGCCGCTACCACAGGGCCCTTTTTACCACAGCTTGGTAAAAGGGGTCCCTACATAACCTCACACATAAGCAGTGAAGCATTAAGTCTTGCACTTAGGCACTAGCAAGACTCCAGAAATGCCATGTTAAAGATGTGAATTTGAATTTGATTGACAGCCTTGTGCCTCCATCCTTTGGAAGTAAGAAGCAAGAACTTGAGATAGTTGGATGCTCTTGATAACAAAAATGGGTTGTCAGCGGCATTGATCCTGCAGGTTGCAGACTCATAGACTGTACTGAGAGTAAATCTCTTTCCACTTCTGAACAGAAACTCATCTTGCTGGTAATCTGTACTAGGCTGTTCTCAATTTTGAAATGAGAGTGTAGGAAAGCTGTCATTAATGAAAGAACTATAGTGAAAAAAATGCTTTGTGCAAGAGTTACAGAAGGAGAAGATTGGAGAAATTACTATACAAGATAACACAGTGGGCAGGGGCAACTGAGCACACTGGCTGGACCAAGGGGTTTTCATCTACAATGACTAAAGAAATCTTAGGGCCCTGATATTCAATAAAAGTCAAGGTTATTTTCGAGGTTATTACTCAGTTGGTAATCTTTCTGAGTAACAAAACTGTTCAAGCAGGTCGCGTCAGCCATTGCTCCAGTCCGCAGACCTAGCATAGGCTGCTCTCCTCAGGTTAACCTCTGAAGTCATGTTAAGTGCTTATTGTTCTCTGCTTTAGGACGTCTACTATGTTTTCCCTTTCGTGTTTGTTGCTTACACTGTTTGAGCTCTTGTGATTTCCCATATATTGAGGACTGGGATATTGTTTAGACAAATCTCTCCTATCTGTCCCTTTCTCCTCTACTGCTAATTCTAGACTCCGTTCATTTTGTCTCATTGCACCTCACGCCTGGAATAGACTTCCTGAGCCTGTATGTCTTGCCCCGTCTTTAGCCGTTTTCAAGTCAAAACTCAAAACCCACCTCTTTACCACTGCTTTTGACTCCTAACTCACTTGCCCTGTCCTTTATCCTCACCTCTTTATTCCCTTACCCTTAATTGTTCTGTCTGTATTCCCTTACCCTTGTCTGTCTGTTTACCTGTCTTATCTAGATTGCAAGCTCTTTGAGCAGGGACTGTCTTTTGTGTATGGTGTACATCGCTGTGTATGCCTTGTAGCGCTATAAAAATGATAAGTAGATAGATAGAATAATGGTATTTTTAATAAGATATTTCTGGGACATGAGTGTTTGGGATATTTCAACAATTTTCTGTATGGATATTTTTCTGTAGTAATAGGGTCCCTGCAGTAGCTGAGGTCCCCTTTTACCACAGCCGGTATAAATATTTAAAAATAAAAAGGAAATGGCCATACGTTAAGTGAACCATTTGCCGCATGGCCATTTCCTGGGGAGCCCTTACTGCTACCTATTTAAGAGGCAGTAGGGGCTCCCGCTCTAATCTGGCAGTAACTGGGCAGAACGCAGGGCTGCCCGATTACCGCCAGGTAAGCCTCTGGCACAAAAAAAATATTTTTTAAGTGCCATAAATGGTGCACGCTGGGGACAGGCACTCCTGTGGTTGCCCGGCGATGGTGCCAGAATAGCAAAGCAGCAGTACGGACGCCGCCGCTTTGTAAAAGGGAGCCTTAAATGTGTCTGTTATTTTCAGTCCACATAGGAGCGTACATTTTCAGTTGAGAGTTCATCTAAATAGGTGTTTAAGTTATGATCCTAAATGTATGCCTGACATTCATTTGCCTAGGGTTTATGTGATTAAATTATGAGTCTAGTGCTGAAGGACAGAGAAAAGCACTTTCCCTCGGATTCTATATCGTGTGCCTAGAGATCCACGCTGAAATCCAGGTGGATCCTGTAACACATGCAACTTAATTGGCTTAACAAGCTAATTGGCGTGGATAACAGCACTTAACAAGGAATAATGAGCACTAATTGGCAATAATTAGAAGTTGCGCGCACAACTTGATAAGCGTATTCTGTAACACTTCACCTAACTTCTAACATGCACAGACAAAAAGGGGCATGACTATGGGTGGGGAAAATGGGCATTATGTGTGTAGTTATAGAATGTGACCCTGTGCGTCTAAATCTACGCACTGGGATTTACACTATATTTTTGTATGTTTTTATGTTTTTAAGCAATAATCTAACAATTACTGGAGAATTCAAACTCAAAATAAAATGTTCCAACCTGATAAGTGGAGTTTGATATACAAATGTAATTAGTTTAAAGGTGTCTCTTTAAAATAAGGGAGAAAACTCAAACCTTTGCAAGATTTGTCTAACAAATGGAACCTCAAACCTCCAAACAAGGGACCATACCAAAGTATTCACCACACCTTGTATACACAGGAGTAGGTTACTATCATAGGTTCCTGCTAAGAAGGAAGAAGAGAAAAAAAGCCCAAGCGCAAAAAACTCATTATAAATGAGAAAATCGCATGGGATGAAAAACTCTCCTTCCCTCTTATAAAAATATACTAAAGGAACACCAAAAACCAAAACAACCCAAACTGACCCCAGCCCAGAACCAGACTGCCTATAAGGAGACCCCTCGAGAGAAGAGAGCCCAAAGTAACCAACTAGAGTATTATAACTAGAGTATTAAAGCAGTAAGGGTAAACCTACATCTACCCACTCTTGCTTAGTGAACTTGGTAACCCCTTTCACCCCTTCGCCAAGCATCCAAATAAAACGTTTTTTACTTAGCTTTAATCCCAGCGCAGAAGCTTCCAAAGAAACCTGTGTTCTTGTATCATTAAGGATGCTGGCAATCAACAATCCCCCAAGGACTCCGGAGCCTTACAAAAAATTATGAATCCGACGAAAAAACGCCGACTCTCCAACAAGAGCGCCTTGTTTTGCCACCCTCGTGGCTGCTTCAGGAAGGGCGCAATAAATCCATCTGCTACTCAGAACAAAAACAACGCTGGAAACCATGTTTTTAAGCCCAGATATTCAATGCCAGGCTATGTCTGGGCAGAGGCATTGAGTATCCTGGTCACAACAGCCACCTAGAAGCTAGGCACTTATCAGTTAATATTCCGATGGTAGAAAATATTTTCTATTTTCTTCCACGTGGCGCTTACCCGGTGATAATTGGCAGTTGATGTGCGTTGAATTCTTACTGCCCTGTTTGTTTATGAGAACTTACCACTAAGTCAGTGGGTGACAGTAAGGTCTCAATCCGAAAAAGGGCGTGCGCTGGTTTTAATTTTGCCCACGGCCATTTTCTGGCACAAAAAAATGCCTTTTTCCAGGTGTGCTGAGGAAATGAACCAGCGCGCATCCAAAACACATGCCTACACCAGCACAGGCCACTTTTAGGCGCACCTTAGTAAAATGGCCTCTTAGTGAGTTGTGCACGTAAATTCTAATTATTGCCAATTAGTGCTCATTATTGTTTGTTAAGTGCTGTTATCAACGCTGATTAGCTTGTTAAGCCAATTAAGTTACGTACGTTGTTATAGAATACGCCTAGATTTCTGCGTGTAACTGCCTAAGCTGAAACCGGCTATTCATTGGGCAGCCTGAGGGCGGATCCTTGCAAATGAAGATACCTGATACAGTGCTGTTTGGCAGATAAGTAATCACTGTTAAGAATTTTTACTGCTATATTGGCAATTTAAAATAAGGGCAGATAATTGAGAAATCTTCAGAAGGTCTGGACATCAAGGTACTGTCTTTCTAGCTTTAGTCAAATGGCTTTTTTGACTCCTGTCTCAGAGTCTCGAAAACCCCAGAATGAAAGATTTAACATATGTCCTGAATGTTTGCCCTCTTTCCTATTGATTTTATGGAGTTATTTTATTTTTCTAGTTGTTTTATCAGTTGTAAATTGCCTTGTCATGTTTTGCATATTAGGCGTTATATCAAACCTAAATAAACAATAAATGATACATGAATGTATATAAATCTCTGATGCCCAGAAAATTATTAGTTAAATAATACTGTTTTCACAAACAGTTTTAAACATGAAGTCATATGCCTGATTGCTTTCCTAATAATCATTGTAAGCTTGTTAGTCCTAATTATAAAGCTTTTTCATTACCTTTTTTTCAATTAATTAATTTTCTCCCCATGTAAATGCCACCTTGCATTTGTGCACTAAAGGAGTTGCATGCTAAAATTATGGAATCCTGCCGAGCACACGGCCAGCACTCAGGTGCATAACTGTAACAGCCACAAGCGTAAATGTAAATATTCACCAATGGATTCTATATATTGCACCTAGTGTTCTGTGCTGAAATCCAAGCATATTCTACAATCACATGTGTAATTGACTTAACAAGCCAATCAGTGTTTTTTAACAGCACTTAACAAGCAATATTATTATTATTATTATTAACATTTGTATAGCGCTACCAGACGCACGCAGCGCTGAACACCTGACATAGAGAGACAGTCCCTGCTCAATAGAGCTTACAATCTAAAAATAATACAGACAGACAAAGCAATTAAGGGCGAGGGAAGTACTGGATGGGAAGGAACAAGGGGAGGCAATTGAGTAGTAGCTAGGAGCCAAAAGCAGTGGTGAAAAGGTGGGTTTTCAGCATAGATTTGAAAATAGGTAGAGATGGAGCTAGACATACAGGCTCAGGAAGTCTATTCCAGGCATAAGGTGCCATGAGGGAAAAGGGACGGAGCCTGGAGTTAGCGGTAGAGGAGAAGGGGGACAACAAGAGAGATTTAATAATGAGCGCTAATTGGCAATAATTAGAATTTACACGCACAACTCGCTAAGCATATTCTGTAATGCAGAGCGCCTAAATTCTAATGCATGGAGCCAAAAAAGGATGTGGTTATAGGCAGGGAAATGAGCGTTTTATGGATATTCCAAAATTTATATACACCGTTATAGAATAGGGCCTTCTGTGACTAAATTTATGAGCCGGTATTTATGCCATGTTTCCCTTGGTGTAAATGGATGTGTGTAGTTCTAGGCACTGGAATATCAAATAAGCATATTTTGTATACCGCGCCTAAATCTAGGTGCTGCTTATAGAACATGCTTAGATGAAAATTTATTCCGCATGGATTTTTCAGGCACCATATATGGAATCTAGCCCTCTATGTATAACTTATGTACACAGTTCGGGGGGGGGGGGGGATTCTGTAAATGGTGCTCAAACATCACAAGAACACAATAATAGCCAAACTGGGTCAGACCAATGGTCCATCTCATACTGGGTCAGACCAGTGGTCCATCTAACCTAATATCCTGCTTCTAAGAGTAGCCAATCCCGGTCACAAGTACCTGGCAGAAACCAAATAGTAGCAACATTCCATGCTACCAATCCCAGGGCAAGCAGTGGCTTCCCCATGTCTGTCTCTAAAGCAGATTATGAACTTTTCCTCCATGAACTTCTCCAAACCTTTTTTAAACCCAGGTACGCTAACCACTGTTACCACATCCTCCATCAACAAGTTCCAGAGCTTAATTATTCTTTGAGTGAAGAAATATGTCCTCCTATTTGTTTTAAAAATATTTCCATGTAATTTCATTGATTGTTCCCTGGTCTTTGTGCTCTCTGAAAGAGTGAAAAATCAATTCACATGTACCCATTCTATACCACTCAGGATTTTGTAGACCTCAATCATACCCACCCCCCCCCCCCCCCCATCCCAGTCAACTCTTTTCCATTCTGAAGAGTCCTAACCTCTTTAGCTTTTCCTCATATGAGAAGACTTCTATCCCCTTTATCATTTTGGTCACTCTTCTTTTAACTTTAGGAACCAGAGTTATTCCTGCAGGAACCTGGTGTAAATTCTGATACCCAAGTTAGGTGGACTGAGGCAGTATTCATGCCCCCTTTTGAGTTATGCACTAGTGAAGTTAGGCAACATGCCTTATAGAATAGCGTGATGTCAGATGTGCACAAATATTAATGGGTGCCAAATAACATGAATAATTGGTTCTTAACACCCAATTATTGATGTTAATTGGTTTATTAGCCAATTAATTTGTACGTGTTTCTCGGGAGCATGCCCAAATTTTGGTGCACAAATCTAGGTGCCATATTTGGAATCTGGGGATTGAGATGTCTAGCTTTAGGTGGCATTTTATGGAATGAGGGGGATAATGTGCCTTCCTTTAGTAAGAATGTGCACTCTGGATGACATTCATTCTGGAACGAAAAAACCTCCCAGAAAAAAAAACACAATTTTTGGCTGCCCATCTTTACTATGGACTAGATTTACTAATGCATGTTAACATGTTAAAAGTTGTTATAGCACATTAATATGCCTTATCCCCCAAATTCTATAAAAATCACCAAAAATTGCACTCACAGATGTGGACACATGCCCAGTTTACGTGCGCAATTTAATTGAATAACGAGCCAATTAGCACCAATAATTGGCTTTTAAAGATGCAATTATTGGCACTAATTAGATGTAATTGGCATTTATGCACGTAAATTTAGCCGCACGATCCACACCTAAAAAAGGGCATGGATATGAGATGGACATGGGTGTAATGGGGGCATTCCTAAATTTAATGCATTCTATAACAGGGATACATGCCTAATGTTGCCGCATACATTCGCACCACATTTTAGTTGGTGTAAGTGACCACACTTAAGGTTGGACATGATTCCTGGATATAAGAGCTATTCTATACACCGCACCTAACCAAGGGGCTCTTTTCCAAAAGCATGTAAACGCCTACGCGTGTCCAGCACACGCCAAATCATCATTACCACCCAGCTACCATGTGCACCGAGTAGTAATTCTGAATTTGGTGCATGCTGAAAACACACAGTAGAAATAATTTTCTATTTTCTACCACAGGGGTGTTCCCAACGGTAATCGGAAGTTGACGGCTGAGGGGAGATATGAAAGAGGTCTATAAAATAATGAGTGGAGTGGAAAGGGTAGACATGAAGCATCCGTTTACTCTTTACAAAAATACTAGGACTAAGGGGCATTCAATGAAGCTACAAAGTAGTAAATTTAAAACGAATCGGAGAAAATGTTTCTTCACTCAATATGTAATTAAACTCTGGAATTTGTTGCCAGACAATGAGGTAAAGGTGGTTAGCTTAGCGGGGTTTAAATAAGGTTTGGGCAGCTTCCTTAAGGAACATGTACTTAGGGAAAACCCACTGCTTATTTCTGGGATAAGCAGCATAAAATGTTTTGTACTTTTTTGGGGATCTTGCCAGGTATTTGTGACCTGGATTGGTCACTATTGGAGACAGGATGCTGGGCTGTCCCAGTATGGCAATACTTCTGTACTTATGATGTGAGCTGTATGGATACTGTGTGGGTAACACGTGAGCCCTTACCGTGCAGAACACGGCAGCTAGACTCATTTTCAGAAAGACGATTTGAAAGTGTGAAACCCCTATGCGAAATACTGCACTGACCATCAATCAAGGAACGACTAGCCTTCAAAATTTGCACTCTGGTCCACAAAATAATTCATGGTCTGGCCCCAACCTACATGACCGAACTTATCGACTTACCAACTAGAAACATCATCAAATCATCAAGAATGTTTCTAATCCTGCATTACCCAAACTGTAAAGGACTAAAATACAAATCAACATATGCATCCAGGTTTTCCTACATGTGCACCCAGCTCTGGAACGCTTTACCTAGAAACATTATAACTGTGAACACCCATCTAAAATTTTGAAAAGACCTCAAGACTCACGTCTTCCAGAAAGCCTACCCAGCAGACCCAAACTAATTCATGAACAATGCATCACATCTATCGAACTAAGAAATGAACAATACCCCTTCCACATAATCCTATTACTTCAAACTGTACGAATTTTACCACTCCAGTTATAATTAAGTGTACTTCTACCCTTATCCTACTCTGTATTGCTCACTAGAAGCTGTAGTTCCATCTCCGGAGACTTATCAGCTTCATTGGGATTACTTCTCTCTATATGCTACTATATATTCGTCCCAGAGTTGTATTCTCTTTTCCGAAACCTTATCAGCTTCCTTGCACCTACTGTTACTCTATTTTCCACTCTGTATATATTCCCGGAGTTGGTACTCTCCTCTCCGGAACCTGTAAGCCACATTGAGCCTACTGCTATGAAGGAAAATGTGGGATACAAATGTAATAAATAAATAAATAGACGCTTGTTGGTTTTCATTTTGATGCACGTTCATTTCATGGCCCAAAAAACCCGCTTTTTTCCAGATGCAGTGGAGAAATGGTCCAGTGCACATCCAATACACATGCCCTCACTACCGCGGGCCACTTTTTGGCACGCCTTTCTAAAAGGGCCCCTTTAAGCTTGGCTTTTTTGGCATCATATATAGAATCTAGCCCTATATGGTAAATTAGAAAAATAGGCCCCTTTGAAAATAATGGGGCTTTTGTTAGCATACATCACATTAATAAGTGTTAATGTGCATTAAAGCCAGCTAACACATTAACACATCTTAGTAAACTAGCCCTAAGTGAGCCATTAGAGGCATATAAAAACGTGTGGCAGATTCACTGAGAACTCCATTATATGTGGCAGAAATATAATTGAGATTGAACTGTTCACAAGTAATTGGGGAGACAATTGGACAGAAACACCCAGGCATGATGATCTTATCAGACCAATTTCCCTTGTAGAAAACTAAAGATTAGTCTTTATATTAAAGAAAGTGAACTTCACCACTGAACAATTTTTTTTTAATTAAAAAGGGTGACCTTATGGTAAAATTTAGACATGTTTTCTTCAAATCTGTTAATCTAAGGTAGAGTCCAATTCTTTTGAAAAAAAATTGTTGACGTGGAGGGGCATAATCGACCAGAAACGCCTATCTCCATGGGCGTTAATCTCCGAGAACGGGTCCGTGAAGGGGCGGAGTGAACCGTATTTTTTAAAAAAAATAGACGCCCATGCTTTATTCGCCAAGGTGTGAGCTGGGCGTTTTTGCTTTTCACCGATAATGGAAAATGAAATCGCCCAGCTCAAAAACGAATAAATGCAAGGCATTTGTTCGTGGGAGGGGCCAGGATTCATAGTGCACTGGTCCCCCTCACATGCCAGGACACCAACCGGGCACCCTAGGGGGCACTTTTACAAAAACAAAAAAAAAGGTAAAAGAGCTCCCAGGTGCATAGCACCCTTCCCTTGGGTGTTGAGCCCCCCAAATCCCCCTCAAAACCCACTGCCCACAAGTCTACACCAGTACTATAGCCCTAAGCGGTGAAGGGGGGCACCTACATGTGGGTACAGGGGGTTTGGGGGGGTTGGACGACTAGTAGCATTAAGCAGCACAATTGTAACAGGTAGGGGGGGGATGGGCCTGGGTCCACCTGCCTGACGTCCACTGCACCCCCTAACAACTGTTCCAGGGACCTGCATACTGCTGCTTGGGAGGAGGGTATGACATTTGAGGGTGAAAGTAAAAAGTTGTGAAACATCATTTGTTGTGGTGGGAGGGGGTTAGTGACCACTGGGGGAGTCAGGGGAGGTCATCCCCGACTCCCTCTGGGGGTCATCTGGTCATTTAGGGCACTTTTTGGGGCCTTATTCGTCAAAAAACAGGGTCCAGGAAAAGTGCCCTAAATTCTAGCTACAAACGCATCCATTATCGGCGAAGGGCGCCCATCTCTGTTCGGGTGATAACCACGCCCCAGTTCCGCCTTCACCACACCTCCGACACTCCCCCGTCAACTTTGTCCGCATCCGCGACGGAGTGCAGTTGAAAGCGTCCAAAGTTCGGCTTTCGATTATGCCGCTTTATTTGTTTTTGTGAGAAGAACGCCCATCTCCCGATTTAGGTCGGAACTTGGGCGTTATTCTCGTTCGATTATAAGCTGGTTAATGTCCTATAGGAAAACTAGCCCTATACCCTCATTTCTCTGAGTCTCTCTATTGCTCTTGTTTAAACGGGGCTCATGTTCAAAGCACTTAGGCTTTCAAAGTTCCATAGGTTACAATAGTACTTTGTAAGTCTAAGTGCTTTGAAAATACACCATCTCCCACTTCCTTTGCAATAACGTTTTAACCATTCATTCAGATTTTTAAGAGAGTAGAATTCTCAATGACTGCCAGCTAGGGATGTACATTCATGATCATATATTCCATTAATTAGCGAGCATTTAACATTTTTGTAAGCACTAAATTGATTTAGCACATGTTAATCTACAATTTATCATGCATTAAGTCAATTAGGGGCTCTTTTATCAAATGGCATTAAAAGGGGCCCTACAGTGGTGTCAGCACCTGGGATTGCTGCATGCAAGGACCCCTTTTCCACCACCAGTAAAAAGCTTGTTTTCTATATCATTCAGTGTAAAAAATGCTACACTGGAGAAACAAGTCAGATGCTAAAGAAGAGATGTAATTTACATAGACATCATATGAAAAATGCCAGTACCAACTAGGATGTCAGGTCTGTGGGGCAGCACTTTACAAAACCAGAACACTGTACAAGTGATTTTTATGGTGAGAATACTGAAAGGGAACTTTAAAAACAATACAGGAACGTAAGACCTTTGAAGTTAGAATGATTAAGTATTTTGACACCCACCGGACAGGACTTAACAAATACCTTGGTTTTCTAGCCCATTATAAACCATACAATTGTACTGCTTTGTCACGCTCTTATCTCCATGCATATCTCCCTGTCCCTCATCCACCCAGCTCCCCGTCTCTCAACTAACCCACCCTCATCCTGTTAGACTGTCACTGAAATGCTTTGATGTTTCACTTATATATACTGTCATCTATCAACATTTGTTTATTTCTGATCTGAGGAAGAAGGGCTACCTTTGAAAGCTAATCAAAAATGTATTATGCCCAATAAAAAAGGTATCATCTTATTTTCTTGTCTATGTTTTATTTTGTTCTATTTCTATTGATTACCTTGAAAAAAAAGGAAATAGCCGAGTGGTAAGTTAAACACTTGCTGTGTGACCATTTCGTGGGGGAGCCCTTTCCACCTCCAATTTAGGAGGTGGTAGGGGTTCTGGCGATAACCGAGTAGGGCGCAGCATTGCCCATTTACCACCAAACATGCCCCCAGTGCTACAAAATTAAAAAATATATTTTCTAGCAGTGGAATTAACTAGTGGTGGAAGTCAGAACTACTGCCGGGCTCCCCCGGGAGCCTGGCAGTTTATTTTGAAAACAAATATATGAACCTAATAAAAAAATGTCCTAAATCAGGGCAAAGGTTTAAAAATAACTATAAAATGACCCTACAATCTTTTTTATGCATCTCCCTGCTGCCTGATCACATATCTGATAATCCAAATGTTTAACCTTCCTGTTTCTTTCTTTCTTCTAAGGAAAAAATAGGCTTTGGTTGAATTCTCAGGGAAATAACAACATATTCTGATAGTCTGCAAATTTCAAAAGCTGTCCAGAAATAGTGAAAGCCATATGAAATTTCCTGTATTAATTAAAGAAAATGATACCATGTTAGTATATTTTGGGGGTCTTTCTTCTAGGCTGTTTTAACAAATGGCCTTAGCGTTCCCTTACACAGGTTATTCCTGACACCAAAGCCATTTTTACTGCGGACAGGAAAACCATGATTATTTATTTATTTATTTCATTAATGGTCAAGCGCTAGTTGTTGGCATTATCACACAGTCCTTTTTAAAAATCACTGCTGGAGCACTTACTGCCACCTTTTTTATAGGCAATTAGGGCCTCCATGTTATCCGTGTGGTAACCAGTTAGTGTACGGTAGTAAGTTAGATGCGCTAACTAGTTAGTGCAGGAACACCCACTCCTCCGCCTCTGACACACCCTCTAAAGGAAATCACCAAAAATACTTACTGAAAACCTGACTGGCTGGGGTGCCAGCAGGACTAGGTTGGGGGAGCCAGTGAGCCACTGACCTAGGGCCTCTTCATCTGCCTTCTTCAACTGTCAGGGTGACAAACCTGCCAAGTCTCCCGCATTCAGCGGGAGACTCCCGCTTTGGCGGGTCATCTCCCGCCCTCCCGCCAAAGCGGGAAAGTCTCCCGCTGAGATGTAGTCTTTTTTTCTTACCGTTGCTGCTGCCGCCACTGCTTCTCCCAATGCAGCAGCGGCGGAAAAAAAGTAAACGCCAAGCTGCAGCACTGCCTTCAGGCACGCGCTGTCAGTTCTGCCGGTCCTCTGCCCCCGGAACTCGAAGTTGAAGTCGGGGGGGGGGGGGCAGAGGACCAGCAGAGCCAAAAGCGAATGCCTGAAGGCTTCTGCGGCCCCGCGTTTGCTTTTTTTTTTCACAGTTGCTGTACAGAGCAGAGGCTACATCGTGGAGGGAGACCATCGGGATGAAAAGTTGAAGCCAATGGTTGATCTCCGTTTCTCCTTCTACAAAGTAAGCAAATGGTAACCTCTGAGCTGCTGCATCCACGTTGTCATCCTTATATTGTTGGTAGCATTTTTTTTTTTAAATCTCACATATTTTCAAACATTGCTGGTTTGTGCAGTATACAGATGTACAGAGGAGGTACAATAAGGGAATAACTTTTCATAGGTAGAGTAGTAATTTGTTAGAAAATGTAATCAGTGTATCATCTGGAAGGGTTGGTTATAGGGACACCCTGGCACTGTTATATTTGTGCAGAGATTTTTTTTTACTCAAGGTCAACGGCCTCTAAAACAGACATCATGTTATGAGAATCAGGTGTTCAACATTCAGAGTTTCTATTTATTTATTTACTTATTTATATAATTTCTATCCCATATTAAACATAAATTGGGTTGAAACCTGGGAGCATTTAAAATCTTTTTTCCTATGCCTACATCAAAAGAAATTCAAGATGACATAGGGTAGAGCGGGCGGAGTCAAGCCAGAGGGGGTGGAGCCAATGCAGAATAGGCGTGGCTGGGACGTGTACTAAAATCTCCCTCTCAAAAATCGGGACCCCTTGGCAGCTCTGGGGTGAGGTGTTTGTCTTGCCACCAGAAAATGATTCTGTTTCTCCTTCACAATATATGCCTTTCTTTAAAGGTACTTTGATTCTTTACCTTTAACAGTTATAATCATTTTACATGTGCAAATGAGCACAGTTAGTGATCCCTCTTTCCACAGTAAATTCTATAATTTGCATATAGCAGTGACCCTTGCCCCAGCTCCACACTGAGGTTTCAGAATGTAATGTACCATTTCCCAGCCTACCAGTGAACTAGCCCAACTGTCAGTATGCCTTCAACAAACAAATCCACAATTCCAGGAATAACATGTATAGAATGTTTGTACGTTTGGGAAGCTTGCCAGGTGCCCTTGGCCTGGATTGGCCGCTGTCGTGGACAGGATGCTGGGCTCGATGGACCCTTGGTCTTTTCCCAGTATGACATTACTTATGTACTTATGTAAATTCTGTCTCATTAAAAACTTCACTCCAGAGGGGAATTATCTATGAGCAGGCCACAGATATAAATCTGTTGCTTTTTTTGGAAGTGGTTTAGAATGCTGGGTTAGAAAACATCATTGTTTAATAAATCACTTGCAGCAGTCGGCACATTTTTAAAAAAGCTCACCACCACCAGCTGAATATTGACAGGTCAATTTTTTGCACTTTTCTGCATTTTTTTCACATGAACATCCGTCCTTTGAAACAAATTTGCAGTTTAGTGCATGGGCCTTAAAGTTAGGTTGCCTTGCAACCAGGAACCCCTGGCACGGTTTTATGCAGACAATAGAAACTGTGACCCTCATCAGTAGAAAAAGTTTAGAACGTTTTTTAAACCTGTATAGAAGCAACTCTCTCCTAAACACTTTTAATAATATGTATACTACATCCCTGTGACAAGCCACTACATGGCTGGAATAGCTAGAGTGCGTATTCCTGAAAAGGATCCTTGTAGTAGAGAAATTAAGGGGCCCTTTTACTAAGGTACCTAGGCGCCTACGCGTATCCAACGTACGTTAAATTGGAACTACCGTCCAGCTACCGTGTGCCCCGAGCTGTAATTCCATTTTTGGCATGCGTTCAAAACACACGGTAGAAATTTTCTACCATGTGGCGCTTACCCAGCAGTAATCGACAGTGTGTGCGCACTGACGATTACCGCCTAGTTAACACTTGAGACCTTACCACTAAGTCAATGGGTGGCGGTAAGGTCTCTGACTGAAAATGGATGCCTGCTGGTTTTTATTTTGCTGCACGTCCCTTGTCAGCAGCAAAAAATGTCTTTTTTGCAGGCACATTGACAAATGGACCTGCGCGCATTCAAAACATGCACCTACAGCAGCATAGGCCATTTTTCAGCTTGCCTTAGTAAAAGGACCCCTAAGGTGTTTGGGGATCCTTTAACTAAGCAGTGGTAAGCACTAAAGTGTGCTTACCACACGTTAAAAGGCACTACCATGGGTTGCGCTCAGGTAGTTCTGGTATCGGCAATCCCGCGCTAAAAAATATAAAATATTCTTTTAGCGCAAGGGACATGTTTGGGGGCAGTGAGTAGGTGTGCCTGTGCTAATTGGCTGTACATCACCTTGGGTGAATCTCATGATAAAGGAGGTTAATATATCCCGATAAAAAAATAAGTAAGCTCCGGCAGCCACTGCTGTAGATATTTAGTGTCAGTGCTTGCACATGGCTTGGCACTGAATATCCAGGGCTAATTTAGGCAGCAACGGTCAGTGTTTAAAAAAAAATACTGACTGCTGCTGGCTGAATATCAGCTGGAATATTTATTGGCTGATATGACAAACGGGTCTCAGGATGGGTGTCTGGAAACGATTTAATGAGATATGGGCAAACAAGGAAGAGTAGAGGCTGACCAAAGGACAAATCCAACACTGGAGATATTATGGAGAAATACTTTATTGTTGCTAATATTGGGGGACCTGACACGGTCCGTGTTTCGGCGTCACAAAATGCCTACACCAGGGGTCAAATGAATAATTCCTCAGAAAGAACCTATATTCCAAATCAGTCAGGAAATATCAAACCGAAGAACTGTGGTGCAACCAAACTGGCCAAAGGCATATGCAAATAGACCGACACTGACAACCCCCTCCCACCCTAAAAAAAATAATAATAATATTTTTCCAGCCTCTATGCCAGCCTCAAATATCATACTCAGCTCCCTGCCCTGACAGCAGTATGCAGGTCCCTGGAGCAGTTTTAGTGGGTACTACAGTACACTTCAGGCAGGCGGACCCAGGCCCATCCCCCCCTACCTGTTAAACTTGTGGTGGTAAATGTGAGCCCTCCAAAACCCACCACAAACCCACTGTACCCATATGTAGGTGCCCCCCCTGCATCCCTAAGGGCTATGGTAGTGATGTACAGTTGTGGGGAATGGGTTTGGGGGGGGGGGGGCTCAGCACACAAAGTAAGGGAGCTATGCACCTGGGAGCTTTTTCTGAAGTCCACTGCAGTGCCCCCTAGGGTGCCCAGTTGGTGTCCTGGCATGTGAGGGGGACCAGTGCACTACAAATGCTGACTCCTCCCACGACCAAAGGGCTTGGATTTGGTCGTTTCTGAGATGGGCATCCTCGGTTTCCATTATTGCCGAAAATTGGGGACGACCATCTCTAGGGATGACCATCTCTAAGGACGACCTAAATGTTGAGATTTGGGCGCCTCCAACCGTATTATTGAAATGAAAGATGGCCGCCCATCTTGTTTCGATAATACAGGTTTCCCTGCCCCCTTCGCGGGGATGTCCTGCGAGGATGCTCTCAGGAAAACTTGGGCGCCACGTTCGATTATGCCTTTCTGAGGGGTTCATTTCTGAAACTGAAAAATGTCCCAAAAATGATACAAAATGGCAGATGTATGTTTTTTTTTCACAAAACCATCCAGATTGCTGTTTTCAAAACTAATTTTTAAGATAGTTTTTCTATGCACTTCATCCTAATCTCAAAGGGGCGGGTTTTGGGCGAGACTAGGGTGACCTTACGATTTGGACGTTTTTCTGCAAAGGTCCAGTGCAAAAAATAGGGTGTTTTCGGCTAGACCTGTTTCAGTAAGGACTAATTGCCAAAAGGTGCCTAATCTGACCAGATGACCACTGGAGGGATAAAGGCATGACACCCCTTAATCTCCCAATGGTTACTGACCCTTTCCCACCTCCTAAGAGGTTACAATGACAGTATATACCAGGCTCTATGACAGCTGTAGATATAATGGCCATTCCTCTTAGAGCAGCAAGCAGGTCTCTGAAGTAGCCTAGGGGTCAGTGTAGTGCAGGGGGGTAGACAGACTTCGGCGGGAGGGGAGTCCAGACCCGAGGTGTGGGGGCACATTTTAGCCCCCCTCCCCCCCGGTGCCGCCGACCCCCCCCCCCTCGCCATTGCCAGCTTTGCCTCCCACCCACCCCGCCGCCGAACTTTGTGAACTACGGGTAGATCAATGACGATGTGCACAGCGCCATGAGTACATGGGGGCACTGTTCCCAAATGGTATATGCTGTCAGATATTCTGATGATCCCCATTAGTAAAGTAACCAAGTTGGTTTGAAGATTTATAAGTTGTGGAAAAGTTTGGACTATGTAAAATACATTAGTATATAAAGCAGTAAGAGTTGGAAGTGTTTGGGACAAAGTAGGTAGGTGCAAGCATTAACACCAGCCTTTGGCCGGCGTAAATTCTTGTGCCTAAAGTTAGGCATCGGAATGCAGACTTAAGCTAGTATTCTATAATGGCAGTTCCCCACTGAACTACCGTAATGGAATTCATGCTTAGTGACCTGTATCTCAGCCCCTACGTGCATGTAAATGATGGTATTTATACATGTAATCACAAATAGGGTTTCTAAAATAAGGATCATAATTTCTTATGTAGAACGGTGCATTGTAATGAAATGGCTGTTCTTCTAGGCAAAATGATGGAGAACAATTTCCAGACAGCCAAGTTGTGCGTGTAAATTACTATTTACTTGCATTGATGCTGCTAAATTTGCCCTTTTCATGTTACCTCATGTCCCAGCAGTGGCATCGCTACTGTTCCAAAACTGGAGCAGTGTCCTCATGAATGCATTGGTCTTCAATAAAATGCACAATAGTTATTCTTCATGCTATATTCAGTTAATAATGGAGATAGCATTGGGACATGTGTCTTTATACTTTACAGTTCTGATTAGTATCAACCATTGTTGTTGTGGTCCAGTCAGCTGTTGTGAAGAATAATCACACAATGCTACACTTCCATAACGGTGTCAGTGCTGTATCATTTTTTTCCCTAATGATTTTTTTTTCAATAATAAGTGTGTAATTTTTGCTATTTATAAAATAATAATAATAATATTCCATTTACTTGAAAACTAGCCACCCTCTAATATTATTTTTTTTTTTGGTTTTGATATTTTGACGTTACTCAGGTAGTTGAATGATTTATCTCCTTGAAAATACATGGCTGCTTCAATATGGATTTGTGATGTAGGCTGAAGCAAAGACTAACAGTGTCAGCGAAGTCCATTTGTGAATTTTGTCCAGTTTCTTTAGACATCATCATTACACAGTCTAACCTGTTATAAAGTGTTGGATGGTCTACCTTTGCATTTGTTTTCACACCTTTCTAAGAGTAAGTGTAACAGGCATTAGAGCAGGATATAAGAAAACATAATGACAGCTCCAGTCAACTCAAGAGTGGCAACCTGACAAAAAAGGAAAAGTGCTATTAACCCATAAATGATCAAATAAACTGCTGTGGAATTCAAAAGCACTGTGTTCAAAATACTTTGAATTTATGACTACAGTCTGCACAGGAACCCGCATCTAAGGTATTGGCACTGAGCTATTCTGAGAAATATTGATGCAGCCCTTTCCCTGAGAACTGTAGATTCCTTAAATTATTCAGAGCTCCTTTTACTAAGCGGCGGTAAGCCCATCAGAGGCTTACTGCTCGCTATACAGGAAGTACCGCCGGGCTACCACAGCAGCCCAGCGGGTCTTCCCACCCCTAAAATGTCGTCATTTCTGGCGCTACAAAAATGCATTTATTTTTGTAGTGCCAGAGCGTACCCGGCGGTAACCCGGCAGTGACTCGTGCTGCCTCATTACTGCCGGGTTAACGCAGGAGCCCTTACTGCCACCTCAGTGGGTGGCAGTAAGGGCTTCCCCCTGAAATGGCCGCGCGGCACGTGGTTTACGTGCCGCCCGGCCATTTCCTGTAGGAAGGTGAGACTTCCCTTTTACCAGCTGTGGTAAAAGGGGACCTCGGCGCGAGTGTAAAACATGCACTGATGCCAGCACCGGCCTTCTTTTGCCACAGCTTGGTAAAAGGGGCCCTCAATACTTTATTTATTTATTTATTTATTTATTTATTTGTTACATTTGTATCCCACATTTTCCTACCTATTTGTAGGCTCAATGTGGCTTACATAGTAATGGAGAGGCGTTTGCAGACTCTGGTGTGAACAAATTCATAGTGATGTTGTGGTAAGATAAAGTTCATGTGGCACGGCCACATTAGGGCATCATATAACAGAAGAGTTGTGTTATGTCCATTACGTACTTTAGTTTTGTTGTGTTGCAGAGATCAGGCATTTATGTTGGATCGGTAGGGTATGCCTTTTTAAACAGGTTAGTTTTTATTGTTTTCCTAAAGTTAAGGTGATCGTACATAGTTTTCAAGGCTTTTGGTAATGCGTTCCACAGTTGTGTGTTTATGTAGGAAAAACTGGATGCGTAGGTTGATTTGTATTTGAGTCCTTTGCAGCTTGGGTAGTGCAGGTTTAGCTACGTTCGTGTTGATTCGGATGTGTTTCTAGTTGGTAGGTCGATCAGGTCTGTCATGTATCCCGGGGCTTCACCGTAGATGATTTTGTGAATCAGAGTGCAGATTTTGAAAACAATGCGTTCTTTGATTGGGAGCCAGTGTAGTTTTTTGCGGAGGGGTTTTGCGCTTTCAAATCGCGTTTTTCCAAAGATAAGCCTAGTTGCCATGTTTTGAGTGGTCTGAAGTTTCTTTAAGATTTGTTCTTTACATCTTACATAAATTCTATTGCAGTAGTCTACATGGCTTAACATCATTGATTGTACCAGGTTGCGAAATGTTTCCCTCGGGAAGAATTGCTTCACGCGTTTGAGCTTCCACATTGAGTGGAACATTTTCTTTGTCGTGGATGTCGCTTGGCTCTCTAGTGTTAAGTTGCGGTCCATTGTAACGCCAAGGATTTTCAGGCTGTCTGAGGTAAGGAGGGTATAATTTGGGGTGTTGATGATTGTGGGGTTGTCCGCGCTGTGTTGGGATGAGAGGATGAGACAGTGTGTTTTTTCTTTGTTGAGTTTTATTTGAAATGCATTAGCCCAAGAGTCCATGATGTTCAAGCTGATCTTGATTTTGTTTGTGATTTCTGTCAGCTTATTTTATTTTTGATTCAATTTTCCTGTCAAAGATCTTAACCTTAAGAATCTCTTTTGTTGAAAAATATGTAGGCCCAGTAGTAAGCAAAAATATGTATTTCTTAGCATGCAACATGTTTTCCTCAAGGACCCTTTTAACTAAGCCGTGCTGTAGGCACACTAATGTTTTTAGCATGCATGAACACTAGATACACCAATAGGAATATATGGGTGTTTCTAACATTAGCATGTGCTAATTTTTAACACGCGCTAAAAACGCTAGCATTCTTTAGTAAACAGGGCTCTTCAAGTCTTTACCTACCACTAAGCTTACTTATTTCAGAACTTTACAACCAAAAATCTCGTAGATCTTCAGTTTACTTCAGTCTTTTGGGAATGTTTTCCTAGACAAGTTTCTTTTGCTTCTATGTGTTCTCAAAGGACGCTGGAACATCTTGAGCTTCCGCATAAAAATATTCATCTCCTGTGTATGAGAAATGCGCTGAGAGATGCTGCATGCTTCAACGATGCTCTTTAGGCCACTTTTTGTTTGACTGTGCTCTGCAAAGCAGGGTAGGATTAATATTTTGGCACCTATAGGCAATGCCAGGTAGTAGATCTGAGGGGGGGAGGGGCAGAGATCAGAGAGTCAGAAGAGGAAAAGAGGAAGGTTGTGGTACCATACTGGTTCCCCTTTGAAGCAGCACATGACCATAACGTAAACAGGAGCAGGTCCCCTTTCACCTGGTTACTTGCATCTGTATAAATATGTCCCCCCCCCCCCCCCCCCCATATTTGCACCAGCTCAGACTGTACATGTACACATATAGAATATGTGCATATTTTATCAAGAACGCCTGCAAATTGTGACTGTGTCCATTTTATTTATTTAGATTTTGCTCACACCTTTTTCAGTAGTAGTTCAAGGTGAGCTACATTCAGGTACACTGGGTGTTTCCCTGTCCCTGGAGGGCTCACAATCTAAGTTTGTACCTGAAGCAATGGAGGGTTAAGGGTCCCTTTTACTAAGCCACATAGGCGCCTACGTGTGTCCAATGCACATCAGTTTTGAACTACCGCCCGGCTACCGCATGGCCAGGATGGTAATTTCATTTTTTATGCGCATCCACTACGCTTGCCGGAAAATATACTTTATTTTCCTGCACGCAGCACTAACTGGGCGGTAATGGGCATTGTACGCACATTGATGGTTAATGCAGGAGACCTTATCACTAAGTGAATGGGTGGCGTTAAGGTCTCAGACCCAAAATGGATGCGAATTCATTTTCATTTTGCCTCACGTCCATTTTCGTCCCAAAATAAGGCATTTTCTACAGTCCAAAACACACACCTACACTAGCGCAGGCCATTTTTCAGTGCACCATAGTAAAAGGACCCCTAAGTGACTTGCCCAAGATCACAAAGGAGCAGCAGTGGGAATTGAACCGGGCACCTCTAGATATCAAGACTGGTGCTTTAACCACTAGGCCACTCCTCCCAAACTCTGTGTTGACCATGACTGTACCAAAGTTACATACAAATAAGTACTTTCATGTCCTCTCGAGGATAATGTTATAAGTGACATTTTATATGTGTATAAAATTGCCAGAGAATGTGGTAAAGGCGGTTAGCTTAGCAGGGTTTAAAAAAGCTCTTGATGGCTTTCTAAAGGAAAAGTCCATAGACCATTATTAAATTGACTTGGGGAAAATCCACTACTTATTTCTGGGATAAGCGGCATAAAATGTATTGAACTTTTTTGGGATCTTGCCAGGTATTTGTGACCTGGATTGACCACTGTTTGAAACAGGATACTGGGCTTGATGGATCTTTGGTCTGTCCCAATGTGGCAATACTTATGTACCTATCTTTAGGCGTGGTTTATAGAATACTACTACATACTTTTTTTCAGCACCAAGTTTTTTAGAAGCCATTTATAGAACTCCCCTTTAAGACATAATCATTTACATCATCCATATAGTTCATATTCAGGCCTCTCATAAACTGTCCTCTAAGTTTAGATATCCTGACATTTAACCTTGGCACCCCAATTCACACCTGAACACTCTATATTTCTGAAGTTCCTTTATTGAATAACACAAAGATTACTCACAGTCAGATGTAATTCAGAAGCACTGCCCCATGGCATAGAGACTCCATAATTCTGAGAAGACAGTAGCTCAGAGCTGGGTGACTGGAGTGCAATATCTCTTCAGTAAGATATACACAAGGTAAAAACCAAGTACATTAATAGGGGGTATGGCAGGAAAGGGTTCTGTCTTAACAAGATGGAGACTGCCTCCATGTGAGAGGACTAGAGAAGGACACACACTGGCCCAGGGAGCAGGGGGAGATCCATCAATGGGAATAGAGCCTGCCATCTAGCAACAGCACAACCAATAATAACAGTTTTATGCAGACAGGCCAGTGTAGCTACATTCCCTGAGAACCACACCACCCACAATGCATTGTTCATGTGACTCTGCAGTACGAATGACAGCAAAGGTATCAAGCTCATCTGCAGGGCCACATTATAAATCAGGGTAAGGCTGTCAGAGGATAGAACAGCTAATATAAATTGCCATGCCTAGATGTATGCATGAAAACATGTAAACTATAGTATTCTACAATTTACAACATGTAAATGTGCACTCCGCCCAAACACTATCTATGCACCTGCCCACTGGTATAGTACAAGGCATCACAGCATGATATACTTTTCTGTGAATCAGTTTTCTATAGGAGGTTATTTACATGTGTCAGCACCCACTTGCATAAATGACTAGAATACTACATTGATATACCTATCTGCCATCTAGAACTAGGTGACTCCTTATAGAATTACCCCCTTAATCTCCAATTTACACTGAATAATATCTGTTTGTAAAGCAAGAGGCAAACCATGTTCACACCAGTCCCTGTTAGCAGTATCTCATGATCTAATTTGTTAAAGGCTGAACTTAGAACTAACAAGATCAATAAGATGTCATTGCCTTTGTCCAATATAAAATGCAGATGAAGGGAGAAGTTGCCCAATTGCAGAACGTTACAACCATGCTTATAAAAGAGAAGGATATTCAAGTTTGTAAACTTGAATTCCTGGAAAATCAAGGTCGTAGGAACAATCTAAGATTTATAAATTTTCCTAAATCTCCATTAATACCAGCTTTGGACATGTTGAAAAATATTTTGGACAAATATTAGGAATACCAATGGAGGGATTTCCACCCATAGTAAGAACTCAATATATAACAAGTTCTTCAAGACCTACTAATGTGCAACCTCAATCTGTTTCTGAACAAAATTTGACTGAATTCTTGGAGAGTTCATTAGAGGTGGTGACTGAAAGAACCACACTTTTGGTGTGTTTCGCTTTGGAACCGGACAGAAATAACATTTTTCGAGCCTATTTTCGTCACATTAATGCACTTTTTTTGGGAAGTAAAATTCAAGTTTTTCTAGATTTAGCCAGAGACACACAAAAAAGAAGAAGAGAATTCCTGGTGCTTAAACCAAGAGTTCTCAACTTAGGAGCTTTGTTTAAATTAAAATTTCCTTGTAGATGTTTTGTGTCTCTAGAAACTTATAATTACATTTTTGACCTCCCAAAATTGTTGCAGTTTATTATTTCTAAAGAAAGTGTTAGGGACTCTTTGCATACGCCCACAACGTAATGCTATAGGTCGATTGCGAGCCTTCTCTTGCTCCTCCTTGCTCTAATGATATTATTGTTATTTTTGTCTGTTAAATTCTTTTTTTTTTGCCTTGTACTTGGATCCAAATGTGTTGTGGACAAATTTTAAAAAGAATTAGAGTTAAGCTGTTTATCACCGTTGTCGTAGATTTACGGATATTTCCTAAACATTTATATGTGAATGTAAGTGTGAAAAACAATAAATATAAATAATTTTTTAAAAATGCAGATGATCAGATAATGTCACCAGAGCTGTTTCAGTTCCATAACAAGTTCTGAAGCATGGCTGATATTTATCTAGCAGGTTCTTATCTTTCAAGAAATCTTGCAGTATCAACCTTTCTAAAAGCTTAATGAAATAGGGCAGAGTGTAGCCAAGCCTAAAGTTCTTCATATATAAACAAGGATTTTTCTAACCATGGAAAAACTAGCACTGATGTCAGTATTTCAGGTTTCAAGGCTCATTTAAATGAAATATTTAGCAACACCTCAAAATGTTCACTTAGGGCTCCTTTTATGAAGCAGCACTACCGATTAGCATACGCTGAATGAGAAGAAGCCCATTCAATTTCTTCCTTGCAGTCAGCACACTCTAATCAGCAGTGCCACTTTGTAAAAGGAGCCCTAACTCCTACCTTTACCAGCCAGAGGGGTTCTTTTTCAAAGTGTTGCTAAGACCAACGCTGGCTTACCAAACACTAAATCGGGACTACTGCCAGCCCAACGCAGCCGTCAGCATTAGTTCCACCCTGAGCGCATGCCATATCTGGGGGAAAAAGAAAACCCTCAGAAATGGCTTGCGTGACGGTAACCTGCCGGGTTACTGTGGGAGCCCTTATCGCCGCCTTGATGGATGCTGGTAAGGGCAGTAGTTTTTGCCATTTTGCCTGGCACTGACATCAAGCTTGCTGTTTTGCAGTTTCCCGGATCACCTCTGGAACCCTTTTTAAGAACTGACATTACGTTGGCCATCATCCATTCTTCAAATACAATAGATTTAATGACTAAAATGGATACATGGATAATATAACTGTTTAGAGCAGCACAGGGTTATGGGCATTCTGAGACAGGATAGAAAATTATCCATCTAAGGAGCATAACATGGACATTTGCACCACTCCTGACAATTAACCCAGTTAAAGTTTCTGACAAACATACTTATGGCACAACGCCGGACTGAGCTTTATTAAGAATATTTTACTACAATAAATCATCCATCAACGAACATCAATAGCTATTAGCAGCACACCCAGAGTGGCTTTATTTTTCCATCTTCCTCCCCCAAACCCTAGCTAGTCAGTGATGACCCAGCTGCAGTACTTCACCAATATTTTCAAAGACATTATCCATAATTCCCCCCCCCCCCCCTGTGGTGATGCCAAGCCTCCGTCATCACTCATGGTGGTGTCATACAAGAGCAAAGAAAAATAAATAATCGTTTCCACACCGTTTCTTGCTCCCACAAAATCAACTATAAACTGCATCTGGGACCAACTCGACACCTGTGACTGAACCCCCCCCCCCCCCCCCCCCCCCCCCACTCCAAAAAAACATCAAAATGAATGAATGACACGAAACCCAAACCAACAAATAGGGGGTATTATTTTTTCACTCAACAAATAGTTATCTTTGCCAGAGGATGTGGTAACAGCGGTTAGCGTATCTGGGCTTAAAAAAGGTTTGAACAAATTCCTGGAGGAAAAGTCCATAGTCTGTTATTGAGACAGATATGGGAAGCAATTGCTTGTCCTGAAATTTGTAGTATGGAGTGTTGCCACAATTTGGGTTTCTGCCAGGTACTTGTGACCTGGCTTGACCATTGTTCGGAAAACAGGATACTGGTTTAGATGGACCACTAGTCTGATCCAGTATGGCTACTCTTATGTTATATTTTGTTTTTATATGCCCCAAGTCTAAAGACTGCAGGCATTCTAGATTTAGCTGCTAGAGAGGTAACTTATCTATCAAACTATAATGCAACAATAGAATGTAGTTATATGTGTATAATTCTAGTAAATTTAGAAGGTAATCTCCTCCTATTGGAGCTGTTTAAATAACAAAAGTAAAAAAATGGAGAAGATATAAAAACACAACTAGCGTTTTTTGACCTAAAGGTGTTACCTCAAAAACCCCCGGCTTTGTATCAAACAAGCTCACGGGGGCTGGGCTGTTTCATCACAGGCAAACACCTCGGGTATAAAGTAATTTTTTGTATAAATATATACTCATTTCTTCTATCATTGATATTTAGACCATAGAGAGCTATTTTGCTACTTAGCTTTCACTTAGCTTTTCAAAAAGGTCCGAAAATACAAATTTTCTGTTTCTTGATATGACGCCAAACTCGACCATGACCACGATGGCCAGCGTTTCGTTACCTGCCTCAGGGTCATTTGGTCTGCGTCTATCTAAACTCGAAATCAATCACTTCTACGGACCATAGAAGTGGTCCGTAGAAGTGATTGATTTCGAGTTTAGATAGACGCAGACCAAATGACCCTGAGGCAGGTAACGAAACGCTGGCCATCGTGGTCATGGTCGAGTTTGGCGTCATATCAAGAAACAGAAAATTTGTATTTTCGGACCTTTTTGAAAAGCTAAGTGAAAGCTAAGTAGCAAAATAGCTCTCTATGGTCTAAATATCAATGATAGAAGAAATGAGTATATATTTATACAAAAAATTACTTTATACCCGAGGTGTTTGCCTGTGATGAAACAGCCCAGCCCCCGTGAGCTTGTTTGATACAAAGCCGGGGGTTTTTGAGGTAACACCTTTAGGTCAAAAAACGCTAGTTGTGTTGTTATATGTGTATATTCAGTGGTGACACTTTTATTTTTATTATTTTTTATTTTTGTTACATTTGTACCCCGCGCTTTCCCACTCATGGCAGGCTCAATGCGGCTTACATGGGGCAATGGAGGGTTAAGTGACTTGCCCAGAGTCACAAGAAGCTGCCTGTGCCTGAAGTGGGAATCGAACTCAGTTCCTCAGTTCCCCAGGACCAAAGTCCACCACATTTACTGCTACTGAAGATATGAATTATTTTAAATAAATAACTTATCCCATTGAAGTTATATGCACCTATATTTGCCCTATTAAAAAAATTTGTTGTTAATAACATAAACAAATGGCATACTGATCAGACAAAAGGTCTATCAAGCTCAGTATCATCTTTTTAACAGTAGTCAATCTAGGTCTGGCAGGATAGATTCTGTGCTGCTTATTCCTAGGAGAGTGTACCTTCATAATCTTTTTTAAAACCTAGCCATGCTAACACATCTTCTGGAAAATGAATTTCACAATTTAATGTGTGCTAGGAAAAATATCAATATTTTCTCCAGTTACTTAAATAGTGCCACCTATTAGCTTTGAGGAGTGTCTTCTAGCCCACATACTATTTGAAAGAGTATATAAACTATTTACTGCATCTGAATGTAATTCATCTTGGACTACTACTGAATATTGAATGTTCTAAATCAAAATCCCTACTAGTCTGAAAATGTAAAATGGGGATATGTATTATAGGAGATAGCAAAACCTAAGGGGTTTCAGAAAACAACCAAGAGAGTCAACAATTGTGTTTCTGCTAGGGATGGGCAGCCAGAAATGGTTGATTTGTGTTGTTTTCAGAAATTTTCATTTTGGTCATTTTCATTTGGCCTTTTTTTTTTTTTCTAATGGAAGCAAAGTCAAACAAGACTAGATTCTAGATATCTCACCTAAAAACTGGCGCCAAAAAAATATGCCTCAGTGTGTTCTATAAAATATGCCTACATTTAGGCATACTTTATAGAATACTTCTAAAGTTCTGTGATGTTTATAGAATACGCTAAACACCTGTCTACGTGACTAAATTTAGTTGTAGGCAGTTACACCAATTAAAACAGTGTAAATGCTGGTCTAAATTAGGCACAGACTTGGGTATTCCACAACCACATGCATAGATTTTAGAAACGCTCATGACCCACCCATTCCATGCCAATGGCCACGTCTACGTTTTTACTATGTGACTTAGAATTGATACATCCCAGTACAGTTACAGAGAAGAGCTTGCTTGGATATCTACAGTACTAAATGATACACATAATCCACGATGATATCCACCATAGTATCAAAAATATTTTTATATAATAGGAGGAAAATCCTCAAATCATAAAGGGATTCTCCTTCGTTGACCACATCAACAGTAGGGAGGGCCTTTAAATCATCACGGGTAAAAACCTCCTTTTTTTATCATGTTGTATTATTTTGAACAATATCTACGGCTCCTGCGCCTTTGTTTTAAGCTTCAAAATAACGATAACCGTCTATATAACAATAGTATGGGCTGATTGCACTTATCTTTTTTAATCTGCAGTCGATACGACACCTCTCACGGCCCGACTTTGGCCTCAGTTTCAAATCCTTCCTCAGGGTACCGTGGTGTCCGACTGCTCAAATCCGCAGAAAAAGTGCCAAAATTTCTTAACTTGATTTCATAATAACATGACTCTCAAAATATATACTTTTACTGTTGACTTCTGTATCCTTACAACGTGCTTTTAATATCGGTCTGCTCGCGCTCACGGAGCAGCTCACAAAATGGCTACGCTTTATATAGTGATGACATCAGACGCCTACAGGAATACGTCCCTCCTATCCGATATCCAACGGAAGAGGTGCTTTAGATATTTAATTACGATTTCACATATTCAAAAAGATATTTCAAAAAATGTTTCAAAACATTATTCAAAAAATTTTATTGCATTCTATTTTAGTATTGATCCCAAAAGGATCTAAAGTATGTAATCGAAAAATCCATCGCTGTTCTCGTCTTAGTAGAAGGAGTTTCATATCTCCTCCTCCTACCTGCCATTTCAATAGTTGAAGTACCCAGCACTTTAAGCTTTCAAACGTATGTCCTTCTTTGTTACAATGAACTGCTAAAGGTGCTGTAGTCTTCTTGATATTGATATCACTTTTATGTTCAGTGAGTCTAATAGATAATTTTCTAGATGTCTGACCGATATAAAATTTATTGCAACTGCACTTGATACAGTATACCACCCAATCTGACCAACACGTGGTATTCTGTTGTACAATATATTTCTTTTTTGATTGAGGATCTTCAAATTCATCTATCTCTAACATGATTTCACACATATTACACTCTCCACATCTTCTATGTCCATTTTTTTTATCCTGACTATTTGTGAGTTGTTTCAAAGCAGAAGGTGCTAAAATTTCCTTTAGATTTCGACCTCTACTGTACGCTAATCTTAGCTTACTTTGCTCAAATCCAGGTAGGGTCTGTATGACATGCCAATGAGTTTTGATTGCTTCTGCCACTTCATTAATCCTTACAGAATGCCGTAGCACACATGTCATAATGTCTTGCTCTTCTGTATTCCTCATTCTCATAGGTGTCAGAAGATACGGTTATTATACTTAGCCCTTTTATAGGCTTGTTTTATGACTTTCTTAGGATAACCTCTATCTTTTAATCTTATGCTCAATTCCTTTGCTCTACTCTTATATTCAGATAAATCTGAGCACATACGTCTATATCTTAGGAATTGAGAAAAAGGTAGGCTCTCTTAGTAAACAGGGCCTTTAGCCAGCTCTGCACTTAAATTCTAATTAATGCCGGTTAGTGTCAATAATTGATTGGTATGTGGCAATTATCAACACTGATTGACATGTTAACTAATTAAGGGAGGGGAAAGGGACTTGACATATTGCCTTTCTGTGGTTTTTTGCAACTACATTCAAAGCGGTTTACATATTATATACCGGTACTTATTGTACCGGGGACAGTGGAGGGTTAAGTGACTTGCACAGAGTCACAAGGAGCTGCAGTGGGAATTGTACCCAGATTCCTCAGGATCAAAGTCTGCTGCACTGACCACTAGGCTACTCCTCAACTCCAGAAAATGGCTGGATTTGTGTGTGCAACTGAAGTCACACTATAATAGAATCCAGGGGACAGCATGCACTTCCATGCACTATTCATGCGTATGCAGTGGTTGGTGCATGCACAATGCCACACTATTGGGAAGAGTGTTTTCACTTTTATATTTATTTATGTATTTATTTTATGCATTCTTGTATCCCACTATTATGCAGAAAACAAATTTCGGTTCAAAGTGGCTTACAATTTACATTTTGGTGGAGTTACAGTAGTGTTGTGCAATGTGGAGAAAGCATCTATAGTTCATGTGGAGTGTGCTCATTTTGCAAATAGAATCCAAAGATGAGCCGAAAAACATGAACATTTGTATCCTAACAGCAAGCAACAATACGGAATGTCATTGCAAAGGACAGCCCATCCCCAGTTTCTGCCCATTTGCTTTCAGCAGATGCACTGCAAGTGTGAAAACTATCTGTGCTACAGTGCATGTGAGTGGGCATGCGGAATGGTGGTAGTGTAGTATTGATTCCCTTCTGTAAGATTCTCTTTAACTGATGCGTCTTTTCTCTAGGCACATTGGCAATAGCATGACTTTGTTCAAGAGCATAAATTATTGTTAAAGATTCAATGAGGGACAATAGAACTCTTTAGAGGTAATTCTAAAGAAGTTGTGCATTGTAAGATAGCAACAGAATCATATATCTGATTATAGTGGCGTTACAAGCCAAAATGTTTATAATTGCTGTCATGTTTATTTGTTCCTGCTGGTTTAAAGTAGGCCACTTTATCTATTCTGTGGCATCAAAAAATGTAATCCAATGGAGAAAAAATTATGTTGAATTTACATTTTGTTTTACTAGAGAGATTTGAGCAGGAGTGCATCCAGTGTGTTTTATCATAGTATTTCTCAAACACCTCTTGGAATATTTTATTAGGTTAATTTAATGTATGATTTGCTGGATCACCTTTCAACAGTGTATAACAAGTAATTTACATAACTGAAAAACAGAAGAGAATAAACATAATAGGAAAAAGTGCATGAACCAGATTCAAATGAAGAATAATGCAATGTCAAAAAAGAAAGAAGAAAACAAGAGCCCTAACCAATGTATTTTTATGATATCGGTTGGGGTATTGAGTGTGGTTCAGCTTTTGCTGGTGGTGTGTCTTGAGAAAACCAGTAGGTGAAATATGCTGGCCAAAATTCCCCCTAGCCATGTGGAAATTTATTGATAAGCTAGAAATCTTTTCTGCTAAGCAGTGGCGTTCCTAGGGGGGCTGACACCAGGGGCGGATCGCCGATGCGCCCACCCCCCGGGTGCAGCACCCCCACCCCGGATGCAGCGTGGACCCCCCCCGGCAAAAGGACACCCCCCTCGAAGGAACCCCCCGAGTACATGCCGCTGGGGGGGGTGCCGCGCGCGCCTGTCCTCCGTTGTTCCATGCTTCTTCTCTGCCCGGAACAGGAACAATGGAGGACAGGCGTGCGCGGCACCCCCCCCAGCGGTGTGCACCTGGGGCGGACCGCACCTACTGCCCCCCCTAGGAACGCCACTGCTGCTAAGCTACATAAATGTTTGCAAAATGCAAGACACAGAACGGTGATGAGGTGGGGGGCATAAAGCTTAGGACAATGACAAGTTTGAGCTCTAAGAGTCACCGCTGAGGTTTGATAAATAAGTTTAAAGACTAATGTTGAAATGCTCTTAAGTGCAATACTGTACAAATGAATTATTGCTCAAGATATTTGCTATATGATACAATAGAGGAAGTGCATGCAAATCTCTTCTGTGCATGTTAATTGTGGATACCCCCCCCCCAAAAAAAAAAAAAAAAAAAACCCAGCTAGACCATTTTCCTGGACAGCCTTTTCATGCTGTATCACTGCCTTCTGATCATCAGACTTGATTATACCAGGAAAGTGACCTCAGGGTGATTGTGTCTGATGATCTTGATGGAAGTAAAAAGCTGTGATAAGATGCTGCCCAGACCAAAAGGATGAAATGATGCCAAAGGAAAAGCATAACCAGCAGACTTTAGAGAACTGATTGTGGCCAATGTTGAAGGCTTTACCTCAGAAAAGGTACAGATATACTAGCATGAGTGGCAGAAACAGGTATCATTGGAACAGTACTTGCTTGGTTCAGATCCTATCAGACGGGCAACAGTCCACACTGTTCAGCAGCACCTCATCACCACTACGGTCACTGACCTGTGGGATACCACAAGGATCAATATTGTCACCTATTCTGTTCAATATGTACCTCAAGCCACTAGCCAGGCTGATTCAGTTAATGGACACTCAGTTCTACTTGTATGTGGATGATGTACAGCTACTATCCTATCCTGTCTTCCCTCTCTTATACTAATCATACATTATCAAGATCAACTTATCATATACTATCAAGCTCAACTTACAATGTTTTGAAATTTCTATTATACGACTTTGTATTTCAAATTACTATGTAAGCCGCATTGAGCCTGCATTGTGTGGGAAAGCGCGGGGTACAAATGTAATAATAATAATAATAATACTCATACCCACTGAACCTGACTTACCCACAGCCCTGAATAAACTGACTACGCGTCTAAAATCAATTCAAGAATGGGCTAAAAACAACATACTTTGCCTAAACCCAAGTACAACTGAACTTCTATGAGTCTCTAACACAAGTACGCACATGCCTGACATCAAAATCTGTTTTGGGAAATGCAAATTTCCCCTCAGATCACAAGTCAGGAACCTTGGAATATAGCTAGATTCAACACTTACTCTGATCCCCCCAAATCCAAGCAATCTTCAAGAGCTGCTGCTTCTCTCATTTGTGACAATTTTGCTGCCTCTCTCCTTACATTGAGATGGCAAGTCTAGTTTCAGTTGTGCATGCCATGATAACATCAAGACTGGATTAGAGTAACGCATTGTACACTGGTCTGACTACAAAGGATCTGCACCAGCTCCAGTCGATTTAAAATGCTGCAAAGTTCTTGTGGTAAGCAATGTGACCACTTCACACACACCAGCAAGCCTTCTACGGAGTAGCCCCCACTCTCTGGAATGCACTCCCTGAAAGGCTTTGCAACACACACACACACACACACACACACACACACACACACACACACACACACACACACACACACACACACACACACACACACACACACACACTTGTACTTATATAGCAGGACATGTTTATCTACTCCTATCCTAACTAAGGTAAATTTCAAGCACCATTCTGACCTCATGTGCTTTAAATTAGTCCCCCCTTACTTTCTTACTCTTGTTACTCTATCTTATTTATCTGTCTCTATGTTCCATCTTTGCTTACACTATATATTGTCTATTAAAATGTTTTATTGCAAATTGTGTTGACATTCAGGCTTATTTTCAAAAGAGAAGGGCGCCCGTCTTTCGACACAAATCGGGAGATGGGCGTTCTTCTCCCAGGGTTGCCCAAATCAGCATAATCGAAAGCTGATTTTGGGCGTTCTCAGCTGCTTTCCATCGTGGGGACGTCCAAAATTCCCGGGAGCGTGTTGGAAGCGTAGCGAAGGCGGGACTGGGGCGTGCCTAACTCATGGGTGTCCACGAATGATAATGGAAAAAAGAAGGGCGTCCCTGAGAGCACTTGGTGACTTTACTTGGTCCATTTTTTCTTATGACCAAGCCTCAAAAAGGAGCCTGAACTGACCAGATGACCACCAGAGGGAATCGGGGATGACCTCTCCTTACTCCCCCAGTGGTCACTAACCCCCTCCCACCCTAAAAAAAACTTTCAAAATATTTTTTGCCAGTCTCTATGCCAGCCTCAAATGTCATACCCAGCTCCCTGACAGCAGTATGCAGGTCCCTGAAGCAGTTTTAGTGGGTGCAGTGCACTTCAGGCAGGCGGACCCAGGCCCATACCCCACACCTGTTGAACTTGTGGTGGTAAATATGAGCCCTCCAAAACCCACCAGAAGCCCACTGTACCCACATGTAGATGACCCTCTTCACCCCTTAGGGCTATGGTAGTGTTGTACAGTTTTGGGTAGTGGGTTTTGGGGGGCTCAGCACACAAAGTAAGGGAGCTATGCACCTGGGAGCAATTTCTGAAGTCCACTGCAGTGCCCCCTAGGGTGCCCGGTTGGTGTCTTGGCATGTCAGGGGGACCAGTGCACTACGAATGCTGGCTCCTCCCACGACCAAAGGGCTTGCATTTGGTCGTTTCTGAGATGGGTATCCTTGGTTTCCATTATCGCTGAAAATCAGAAACGACCAAGTCTAGGGACGAGCATCTCTAAGGACGACCTAAATTTCAAGATTTGCCCATCCCCGACTGTATTATCAAAACAAAAGATGGACATCTGTAATACGGGTTTCCCCTCCCCTCCATCTGGACTGGTCCCCCTGACATGCCAAGACACCAACCGGGCACCCTAGGGGGCACTGCAGTGGACTTCAGAAATTGCTCCCAGGTGCATAGCTCCCTTACTTTGTGTGCTGAGCCCTTTCGATTATGCCCCTCTATGTATACCTATGAATTAACACATTTACAATCAATATATGCATGCAAAAAAAATTCTTGTGTACATACAATGCACCCACCCTCACAAAAAAAGTAGAATACAAAATCACATGAAAATTGCAAAACAAACAACAACAAAAAAAACATACACACACTTAGGAATCCTTTCACTAAGGTACAATAATAGATTTAGTGCACTCTGGGGTCCTTTTACAAAGGTGCACTAGTGTTTTTAGCATGTTCTAAAAATAAGCATGCACTAAATGTTAGTTGCCCATATATTTCTATGGGTGTCACTAGCATTTAGCATGCTGCCTAGTTACCACCGGATTACCGTAGGAGCCCTTACCTCCACCTCATTGGATTGTGGTAATTGCTCCCTCCACATGGCCATGCGGTAAGATTACTCTTACCGTACGGCCATTTTTTTAGGGGCTTTTTACCCACTGTGGTATAAAGGTCCCACGGCGCATGGGAAAAACAGCTCCCACCATTACCACAGGGCCCCTTTGTCCCACAGCTTCATAAAATGACCCCTAAATGCCGCACAACCCATTGTATACCTATGGGCAGCTTGGCACTTAACACAGTCTAATTCATCAGCATGCGAACCCTTAATTCTAACTAAACTTTTTTTGACTGTGTATATACATGATCTATCTATAGGATAGAAGGCAATGTTCTAGTTAATGGATAGACAACAGAAGGTAGCATTAAATACTACTACTACTATTTAGCATTTCTATAGCGCTACAAGGCGTACGCAGCGCTGCACAAACATAGAAGAAAGACAGTCCCTGCTCAAAGAACTTACAATCTAATAGACAAAAAATAAATAAAGTAAGCAAATCAAATCAATTAATGTGAACAGGAAGGAAGAGAGGAGGGTAGGTGGAGGCGAGTGGTTACGAGTCAAAAGCAATGTTAAAGAGGTGGGCTTTCAGTCTAGATTTAAAGGAGCCAAGGATGGGGCAAGACGTAGGGCCTCAGGAAGTTTATTCCAGGCGTAGGGTACAGCGAGACAGAAGGCGCGAAGTCTGGAGTTGGCAGTAGTGGAGAAGGGAACAGATAAGAAGGATTTATCCATGGAGCGGAGTGCACGGGAAGGGGTGTAGGGAAGGACGAGTGTGGAGAGATACTGGGGAGCAGCAGAGTGAGTACATTTATAGGTTAGGAGAAGAAGTTTGAACAGGATGCGAAAACGGATAGGGAGCCAGTGAAGAGTCTTGAGGAGAGGGGTAGTATGAGTAAAGCGACCCTGGCGGAAGATGAGACAGGCAGCAGAGTTTTGAACCAACTGGAGAGGGGAGAGGTGACTAAGTGGGAGGCCAGCAAGAAGCATATTGCAGTAGTCTAAACGAGAGGTGACAAGGGTGTGGATGAGGGTTTTGGTAGAGTGCTCGGAAAGAAATGGCCATTTCTTTCAGTAGAGGAGGGTGAGTAGTGGAATGCCCCCAGGAATCTGTACTGGGATTGATATTATTTAACATATTTATAAATGATCTAGAAATGGGATCAATGAGTGAGGTGATTACATTTGCAGATGAAACAAAACTATTCAAAGTTGTTAAAATACATGCAGACTGAAAAATTGTAGAAGGAACTTAGAGAATTGGAAGACTGGGCATCCAAATGGCAGGTGAAATTCAATGTGAATAAATGCAAAGTAATGCACGTTGTGAAACATAATCCAAATCATAGTTACCTGATGTTAGGTTCCACCTTAGTAATCTGCACCCAAGAAAAAGATTTAGGTGTCATTGTAGACAATACGTTGAAATGCTGTGCCTAGTGTGCAGCAGCAGCCAAAAAAGCACAGAATGCTACAAATTATTAGGAAAGAAATAGAAAATAAGACAAAGAATACTATAATGCCTTTGTATTGCTCCATAGTGTGACCTCATCTTGAGTATCGTGTGCAATTCTGGTTGCTATATCTAAAACATATATAACAGAACTAGAAAAGGTTAAAGAAAGGTGACCAAAATGATTAAAGGAATGGAGCTCCTCTTATATGTGTTAAGGCTTAAGAGGTTAGGGCTGTTCAGCTTGGAGAAGAGACAGCTGAGAGGGGATATGATAGATGTCTACAAAATCCTGAGTGGTGTAGAACAGGTAAACATGGATCAATTGTTTATTCTATTGAAAAGTACTATGACTAGGGAATGCTCAAGAAAGTTACATGGTAATACTTTTAAAAGAAATAGGAGGAAATATTTTTCATCTCAATGAATAAGCTGTGGAACTTGTTACTAGAGGATGTGGTAACAGTGGATAGCAAATGTGGATTTAAAAAATGTTTAGACAAATTTCTGGAGGAAAGGTCCATTATCTGCTGTCAAGATAGATTGGGGGAAAACCACTACTTATCCCTGGGATCAATAGCATGGAATGTTGCTACCATTTGGGATTCTGCCAAGTACTTGTGACCTGGATTGTTCACTGATGGAAGCAGGATACTGAGCTAGATGGACCAAGAGCAAGGTTGCATAGCACGTAAATGTGAGGGGAACGTGGGCAGGACATGGGTGAAGCACCAACTTATACACATCTACTAGAGAATGCTGTAAATTATGCATGTTCTTGCAGCACTTACATTCTCTGATGGCAGACTCACTACCAGCATCGGAAAACATTTCTTTACTGAAAGAGGAGTGGAGTTAGAGGAGACAAAAATAGTAAGGTGATTCAGAAAAATATGGAAGATCCCTACAATAAAGAACTAGGGGGGAGGAGTTAGAGATCAAATAGGTTCTGAAGTGTTGCATTAGGAATGATGTTCTCTCTAAATTGAGCAGCAGTCTGCAGCCCACTTTCTAAACATTGGGCATGCTGAAGCAATCTTTTGGTTTCAATCTCACCTGCAGGCAGGTTCAGTGGAATTCCCAGGTGGTCTACTTGACTTGTGCAATTAAATTTGTAACATTTCTTCAGTCTCTCTAGTAGTAAGGATATGTCAGATTTCCATGCAACTTAGAGGGACTATTGACCAAGAATGAAAGTAGACAATCTAGATAGATCTAATGGTCCTCAGTTGTTCTCATAGTCCGTGACAGCAGTGAGAACAGGCCTGGGAAGTTGCAGGACTGTAAACTACCCAATTGTTCCTCCTTCAATTGCTTATATAATGCAAAAAAATGAGAACCCAATTATAGGGCAAAAAAATGATGTGTGATATACCTGCTTATTTTCGAAGGAGATCGCCGGCCATCTTCCAACACAAATCGGGAGATGGCCGGTGATCTCCTGAACCCGGCCAAATCGGTATAATCGAAAGCCGATTTTGGCCGTCGCCCACTGCTTTCCGTTGCGGAGCCGGCCAAACTTCAAGGGGACATGTCGGTAGGGTAGTGAAGGTGGGACGGGGCGGAATGGGGCGTGGTTAGGAGATGGCTGGCTTCACCCAATAATGGAAAAAAGAAAGCCGGCCCTGACGAACATTTCGCGGGCTTCACTTGGTCCTTTTTTTTTCAGGACCAAGCTTCAAAAAGGTGCCCAAACTGACCAAATGACCACTGGAGGGAATTGGGGATCACCACCTTTTACTCCCCCAGTGGTCACCAACCCCCTCCCACCCAAAAAAAAAACAAAACTTTTTTTGACAGCCTCTATGCTAGCCTGAAATGTCATACCCAACTCCCTGAAAGAAGTATGCAGGTCCCTGGAGCAATTTTTTGTGGGTGAAGTGCATTTTAGGCAGGTGAACCCAGGCCCATCCCCCCCACCTGTTACACTTGTGGTGGTAAATGGGAGCCCTCCAACCCCCCCCCCCCAAAAAAAAACCCACTATCCACATGTAGGTGCCCCCTTCACCCACAAGGGCTATGGTAATGGTGTAGAGTTGTGGGGAGTGGGTTTTGGGGGGGATTTGGGGGGGGGGAGCTCAGCACACAAGGTAAGGGAGGCATGTACCTGGGAGCAATTTTTGAAGTCCACTGCAGTGCCCCCTAGGGTGCCCGGTTGGTCTCCTGGCATGTGATGGGGACCAGTGCACTACAAATGCTGGCCCCTCCCATGACCAAATGCCTTGGATTTGACTGGGTTTGAGATGGCCGGCCTCGATTTCCATTATCGGCGAAAACCGATGCCGGCCATCTCAAACCCGGCCATCTCTGACATTTGGCCGGCCCCAACCGTATTATCGAAACAAAAGATGGCCGGCCATCTTTTTCGATAATATGGTTCGGGACTGATGTTTGCGGCACCAGCCATATAGATGGCTGGCACCATTCGATTATGCCCCTCATAGTCATACTGAAGTCTAAACTGAGAATATCTGTTAAGCAATAAGACCTAGTAGAAGTGCAGGTGGGCATATAGATGGGCCAGTATTAAAGGCTATTCAGGGAACCTAAGAAACCAGATGTTTGGAAATGACAACACCAGTATTGGTAGATACTTGATCACTACCAAACTTGGTGATTTAAAGGAATATGAATAAGAATTAAGTGAATAATCTGAGTGCTCATCTGTCTGAGATAATAACGAGCAAATAATAAAAATGAGCAAAATTGTCTTGGTTAAAAATAAATACTTTAAAAAAGCAGTCATGCACTTTGGATGACAGTGGGGATTGTAATAAAAAGGCAATCTGGATGGATCAGTTGGTATTTTTCTGCTCTTAACTGCTATGTCACTACAGTATGTAGTGAACTAAGACATTTAAGATTTTATAAGTGTGCTGTGATGTTGCAGTCATCCACAAATAGTGGATGTGTTATATAAATTATAAAAAATTATAAAGATGTATTATGTTTGAAGAATAAAGAGGAACAAATTGATACAAAAGAAAAGAAATATGAGAGGATGGAGGTTTTTTGAGCCGATAATGAATTGAGGTTCTGCTGGTTACTGTGTTGATTGAAGAATTGAATACTGCAGACTTACAAAGGCTTTTTTGCACTATTCTATTGTCTTCTTTTTTCTTCATTTTTTTCATTGATTTTATTGTAACACAGGGTGTTTAAATCACAATATCCCCCCCCCCCCCCATTTACTAAGTCATGCTAGTTGCTGCTGTACGCTAATGCCGACACACTGTCGGCAATGCCGTGTAGCAGCCATTAACGTGGCTTAGTAAAGAAGGGGGTATATGTTTAGTGAAAACATTTCCTATAAGTTTGTGGAGTGTTCTTGGATTTGGAACTACAGTATATAAAGACATTATTGCTGTCCTGATATGAATTATAATAAACTAGCCGTTAAGCCCGTTAAAACGGGCGCATATTGGAATGTTTTTTTTTTCCCAAGGCCCCCCTCCCGTTGCAGCTGCAAGGCCCCTGCCATCCTCCTTCCCTGCCAGCTCCAAGGCCCCCTCTGTCCCTCCCTCCCAGCTCCAAGGCTCCAGTCCTCCCCCCTTCCCAGCTGCAAGGCCCCCTGCCCGCCATCCCTCCCTCCCTCCCAGTTCCAAGGCCCCAGGCCCTCCCCCCCAGCTCCCAAGGCCCCCTTCCCTCCCTCCCAGTTCCAAGGCCCCCTGCTCTCCCTCACAACTGTAAGGGGCCCCATTCCCTCACAACTGTAAGGGCCCCCCTGCCCTCCCTCCCAGTTCCAAGGCTCCCTGCCCCCCCCCGTGCCTTCTTCCCAGCCAGCTGGAAGGCCCCCTTCAGTCCAGCCCTCCCAGCTCCAAGGCCCCCCTCATTCTGAGACCTCCCATGTCCCCTCCCCCCCCAAGGTAGCCGCTATCGCCCCCCCACCCCGGAGTCACCCCCGCCTCCCCTTCACCCGGCCCGGGCCCTCTCTTCGTTATTCAACTTACAGCAGCGCCAAAACAGCAGCAAGCAGCAGCTCCCATTGGCCTTCCTTCACTGCCTGTGCCTCGCCCTCGTGTGACGTCACGTCGGCGAGGGCGGGGCACAGGCAGGGAAGGAAGGCCGACGGGAGCTGAAGCTGAGCTGCTTGCTGCTGTTTCGGCGCTGCTGTAAGTTGAATAACGAAGAGAGGGCCCGGGCCGGGTGAAGGGGGGTGGTGGCGACTCCGGGGGGGGGGGGGGGGGTAGCGGCTACCTTGGGGGGGGGAGCGGTAGCGATGTCAGCGGTTCCCTCCCTCCCCTTCCGCGCAGTTTCCCTCTCTGTCCCGCCCTCCTCCCCCCGTCATCACGTCTTGACGCGGGGGCGGGACAGAGAGGGAAGTCTCTACTGCGCATTTGCAGGTGAGTCGGTCACTTGCCATTTATAGGTTTGATAGCACATTGGGCAGAAATAATCCTGCTATATTCAGGTATACAAGTGTTCCATAAAACAAATCTTTGCTTTATGATTTGTAGTCATGCTTCATTGCAATATAATGAACAGTAGCTTTTCTGTAGGAGTTGATTGCTTGCATTGAAAAAAAAAACCAAAAAACAAAAAGAAAGAATTTTTTTTTTAAAGAAAGAAATGGTAAAACTCACAGTTCTATGAATAACATCTAAGCAGCATGAAACGTTTCTGAGCGGTTTTTTAAGCTAGCAGGAACTAATAGAAACTACTGCTCATTCAATTTAGACATAACTCAAATTATGCAAATTCCTGAAGCAGCCAATTGTATTAATTTAAAATGGTTGGTTAGGTTTTCACACTGGCATGTGTTTGCATTTAGGAAATGTTTCAGTCAGTAAGCCCTGGATGCTGGCTTTCTTCTTTCTGTCCTTTTTTCCTTGTTTAATGCCTGGTCTCCTTTTGCATTGCAGTGAGATTGTTGAGATTTCTAGTTCAATGTATATTGAGGGAAATAATAACATGAATATTAGATGTGTGCACAGGCAAAAAAAATGGGATTTGTTTTCAGAATGTTCAAAATTGTTCTTGATTCTCAAGTGTGTTTTTTTGGGGTGTTCATACATTTGGTTAAATAAAATAAAAATTATGCAGTTTAGATCGTATTAATGCACACATGTTAAATTGTTGTAACAAGCGCTGAGGGACCCTTTTACTAAGCTGTGCAAAACTCTGGGCTTCACACATCTTAACACAAGATTTTCCTGTGCACGAAACTCGTTTGTACCACGTCTCAATAAAAGGTCTTTCTGATTTTTCAGTTTTGCAGGTCCTGTGCTAATTTTTCCATTAGCATGTGGGACCTGCATACACATTAATGGTTAATCCCATGCTAGTCAGTTAGCCGAGCTCACTAGCTGGTTAGAGCTTCCATGCCCATTCCCCACCCATACCACGCCCCCTCCCAAAAATATTTCAAAAACATAAACAGTTTTCAAGTAGCGTGTATTAAGAGGCAAGCTATCACAAAATGCTTTAACCTGTCTTGCAGTAGGCTATTTTCCCCCAGCATTAAACATGCATTGGCACTTAGTGGGAGATTCTATATATGGCGCCTAAAACAAATCGGCGTGGAAATCAGTGCTGACTAAGCATATTCTATAATTGATGCCTAGATCAAGGCACCGATTATAGAATATGCTTAGTTGATATCTCAGCACCTAAATCTATGCACATCCATTTACACCAGTGAAAATGTGGTGCAAATCTCAGTGCATAGATTTAGGTGCACTGGGACATATTCTAGAACTAGGTGTGTAAATTTTGGCACACCCATGAAACACCTATTTCCCCACCCATAACCATGCCCCTTTTTTGCCTGCACGTGTTAGAAGTTCAGCGTACATTGTTATAGAATATGCTTAGCAAGTTGTGCGCCTAAATTCTAATCAGTGTGAATTAGTGCTCACTATTGCTTGTTAAGTGCTGTTATCAGCGCTCATTAGCTTGTTAAGCTTGTTAAATTACACACATTGTTATAAAATCCACGCTGATTTTTGCACCAATCTCTAGGCGTGCTATATAGAATCAGGGGGTTAATATGCTTTAGTAAAAAGGAACCTAAAATGTTTAAGGCATACTAATGAACAAAATGTACATTAATGAATGTGTTTCCCTGCTACTTGTACAGATTCTCCTTGAAAATGAGGGTTCATGTGCACTTTACATCTACACGGAAACAGGTGAATGTATGTGCTATAAAGCTGTGCAAAGATTGTAAAATGCGATCTTTGGGCTTACTTGGACTTCTGTGACCTATCCTCACCTTTTTATTTTGGAATTAAAAGTATGCAATGGAATGTAATAACAAACCACATTTTTAGGCAAGTAAGCACGTTAACTCATGTAGAATGCTTTTATTATTGCCCCCAGAGTGTATAGGCTCTGTCCAATCAAGGTCTAAAAATGTGTGTGTTCTTCAGGTTTTCTCCTTACCTTTTCTGTTCCAGGCACACAATGAAGGTTGACCTGAAACTCTGTCCAGTGCAACTAACTCATTGTTAAGACATGAGTGATTCCTCCCCTGCAGCTTGCCTTTCTTTCAAGCTCACTGGCAGGGTCTGAATGTTCTGCGCCCTCAGGCTCTGTGCTTGTGGACTTGATCATCAGGGCTTCAATGGATGTTGCCTTTGGGTTGTTTCCTTTCTGTTTCCAATTCAGAACTTAGAAAGCCTCCTGCCCCCTGTTTTTCACCTTTATTTTATGGTACTGAGGATTTAAAATGGAAAACCTGCTATCATTAAATTTTGCCTTGACATTCTACATTCTAGGATGCAATTGTTTAATCTTCCTGTTGGTAGCTGGTTTCGCTCAGGTTTTTCAGTATTCTCATGGCCTCTATTCAATGTTTGATCATTATTTCACTGAGTAAACTGTTCTGTGTGATGGAACATAGTAGATACAGTAAGGACCTTTGCCTAAGTTATTTGTTCTGTTCTTGATGGAACTGCATTACAAAGATTCTATTTGTCTCTGATATGGTTGTTGAAGAAAAATAATTGGCACATGCCCCCAAGTAACCATCTCTGGAAATCATATTCATTCTTCCAAAGGCACAGACATTGTTCATATGCCAATCATATTCTGTGGGAATCAACTTGTCCATGTATTATTTGAATACGTCATACCCTTAATTTGATATTATCACCGTCCTTTAGTAAAGAAAAATTGTAAATAACCGAAGGTATAGTTCTTATGGCAAGAGTCACAAAGTTAACGGCTTACAGAAACTTCTGTTTGGAACCATCTTGCATTCTGCTTTCTCTTGTGACAGGCAGGGATGTTGCTTTTAAAATATTTGGCTACTTTCACCCATCAGTGCACTGTGATATGCTTTCTTTTGTTCAGCCAGATCAGTTTACCCTGCAGCTTCGCAAAGGAAGTTGATTTCATGGTTTTTAAGCATGCACTTTCTGAGCTATATAGACTCAAAAGTCCTGATCTGTTCTGAATTGTATGTTAGCTATTTCTAGCTGAAATACATGCTACCATTAGGGCATCCCCGTACATTTCAATATATTGGACCTGTCGGTAGCATCATGTATACACATTTTATACCAGCTAAGCCTTCCACATGTAATGGCTGTACTTGGGGGGTGGGGAGGAGGGAAAGAGGGGCTAATCGTCTGACCCTTCAGATTTGGAAAAACGTCATTAAGGGAGCAACTATCTAATGGGATCGGGATGCAAACCGCACATAATTTGGAACAAGAGAGTTCAGGCTTTGGAGCTTTTTAGCAATTCTCAAAGTACCATAGTAAATGATGGCAGATAAAGACCTGCACCGTCCATCCAGCCTACTCAGCAGTCACATTGATTATCAATTCATGATTAAACCATCAATCCAACAATATTACTAACAACATTTTGTTTGCTAAATTCAACTTTAAGGTGTCTTCCCCTCACCCATTTAAAAACACAGCACCCACACTCATAGCATATGATATGAATGTGGTAGAAAATACACATACTTGATTACTTGATCCTGATCTATCTTTGCCTTCTTCTGGACACAGACTGTAGACATCTGTCCAGCAATGGCCTTACTTCCAAACTACTGGAGTTGCCGTCAAAGCCCACTCCAGCCTATCCTGATCTGTCTTGCCATACATGGGAAACAGACCCTAGAATTTTTCCCAACCTTATTTCCCCACCTCTGGAGTTGCTAAGCACCAATCATGCCCATCATAACATATCACAAGCTATGGATCATTTCAGTTTTGCTTTAATGCCATCTTCTTTCTATCCAGGGATCCTCTATGTTTATCCAACTCATTTTTTAATTCCATCACTGTGTTTGTCTCCACCAACTCTACCGGGAAGATATTCCAGGCATTTACCACCTTCTCTGTCAAAAAAAAATATTCCCTGATGTTACACCTGAGTCTACTATCCAGCAACCTCAATACATGTCTTCTAGTTCTATGGCTTCCTCATCTCTGGAAATGATTTGTTTGCATATTAATACCTTTCAAGTATTTAAACATCTGTATTGTATCTCTCCTATTCCTCCTATCCTCTAGGGTGTGCATATGCAGGTCTTAAGTCTCTTCATATGTCTTTCTGCTCAAGCCTCGTACCATTTCTGTTGCCTTTCTCTAATTTATTTCAAATCTTTCTATGTTCTTAGCAAGGTATTGCCCCCAAAACTTGAATACAGTATTCCAAGTGGGGCCTCACCAATGACTTCTGTAGAGTGAATTCACTTTTGCTTTGAAATTTGTCATTGATAGAAAGTACAAGCAATCACTGGTATAGCTGATTTTCACTAAGTAGAACATTGCTGGAAAAATATTTTTTCCTATGTGCTCATTTTTTCTTATTGACAGAAGCACATCTCCAGGAATGCTGTATCTCAAAGGGGTCAATATTCAAAGTGATTTATCCAGTCAGAAATGGCTCCTGGACAGTTAAATCGCTTGCTCGGAGCTAACCGTTCATTTTCAGTAGAACTTAACCAGTTACTGCAGCTGAAAATGACTGGTTAGCTCCTAAAGCAAAACCGACTATTTGTGTGTGTGTGGGGGGGGGGGGGGGGGGGCGTTCTGGGGGCAAGGTCATCACACAAATAGGAACATATAAAAGTAATTTCTATCTTTTTATGGTAACCTATAGCTGGTTAAGAGCTGACTATCACACTTAAATAGTTATGGTGTAGCCAGCTCCGGAAACCTGGAAATTCAGGGGGTCTTTTACTAAGTGGTGATAAACCCAAAATGGGCTTACCACTCATTAAATCAGAAGTACCACTGGACTGCCCACCCCCAGCATGCACCATTTCTGGTGCAAAAAAATATTGCAGAAGTAAAGGAGAATATCTTGTAATGATATTGCTGCAATGCACCTATATTTTGTGGTTTTCATCACAAGTGTTTGACCCCTGAACCAGAGGGTAGTTCCGTCGAAACATGGCCCCGTATCAGGTCACATACATATCTGGTGCTGAATAAAGTTATTGCAACTTATCATCGGCTGATGAGATTTCTTGGTCCACCTCTACTCTTCTGTACTGGTTTTTGGAGTTTACGTGGGGGTTCTCTCACCCTGACCTGTTGGTTGCTGTTGTGACCTGTTATGGAATACACCCGATCTGCGCCTAACTTAGGTGCAGGTATTTAGGCCTAGTTTTAGGTGACTTAAATGGGTGCTCCTAAATTTTAGACGCAAGAACAGCACATACGCATATTCTATAAACTACATCTAACTTTAGGTGTAGTTTATAGAATCACTCTAATCGTGTGATTTTTTTTTTTTTTGCACCAATTTTTAAGGTGGTATCCAGTTAAGGTGCTCTTTGACTGAAGAGTGTTACGTTTTGACACTTAGAAGACCATAACAGCAACAATTTAAACAAGCTAACCCCAAGATTGGGCACAGATCCCAGATGCACATGGAAACTAATTAGGTGCCAACAATCAATTATTAGAGTTATTTTGGCACAAATTTTGAGTTACGCATGCATCTACCCTATGCCCTATTCTACTACTACTACTACTATTTAGCATTTCTATAGCGCTACAAGGTGTACACAGCGCTGCACAAACATAGAAGAAAGACAGTCCCTGCTCAAAGAGCTTACAATCTAATGGCACCTAATTTTCATGCGAGTGAACCACAAAAGTGGAAAGAACACCAGAGTCCTATGTGAAAAACACATCCAGACAAGAAGTGGGAACAGGATCAGAATCGTCAAAATAGACCAAGAACTCTCAATATTTTTGGTGATGTATCTTTTTCTCACCTTTTAGTGGCATCTACAAGTGACACGACTCCTTAAATCAGCTGTCTTTTTAAAGACCGGCTAAGCTCATACTTTAAAGATACATCACTGAAAATATTTGTGATTGGCAAATATATTTACCAAGACTCCTGAAGCAGGCACGTCTGTGCCGAAACATGTTACCATGTCAAGTCGTCACCAAATAAAAGTTTTTAACTACATATTGAGAGTCCTTGGTCTGTTTTGAAGAGCCTGAACCTGTTCCCACTTCTTGTCTGGCCACCTAATTTTCACAGTATGCAACTCAAAAGAGGGCATAACCTAGGAGGGGCATGGGTGGGTCAGGGGCACTGTTCCCTCTAATCTGAGCAGGGATTCTTCAACTGCATTGCTGCAAGTAGGGGATGGTGCTTCAGTATTGTATTTTCAATTGTTAGGGACAGGTAGGTTCCATGGAATCCTGCAGAACTTGCCTGCCCCTCACTACTGAAAATGTGGTAGTGAAACAGCACCACCCAGTGGCAGGAATGTAGATGGAGGACTTCCACTCAGTGTAGAGAGAACAGTGGTTGGGGACATTTCCAGAAATTAGGCACCATGTTATAGAATACTTGGATTTCTGCACCCAACTACCATCAGTTGGGCATGAGGATTTACACCAGGTTTCAGAAGATGTCTTTAGCATGCACTTATTTTTATCGTGCACTAAAAACGCCAGTGTACCTAAGTAAAAGACCCCCTTTGGGTGCCATCTACTGAATCCAGCCCTAAGTGCAAAGGCTGTATGGTAATTGTTAAGAATGTGCCTAGCATGTCCTCTGCAATGACTACTCTGAAAACTGCACCAGTGCACATAAACCTGGTTGCAATTAGCGTTGATGCACTTAGCACTAAGTGAACCCGCACTAACAGCAAAAGCAATGCAGAAGCTAATTAGCTAATGTGCTAATTTGCATGCTAACTGCTTAGTGCACTTTTGTAATGAAGCCTCACGAATAAGCATGGGGCTTATAACATTGGCAGAACTTCCCTGAGATGAGTTGATTTTGATCTGGGAAGGGTGTGGATGAAGATTGGCGCTGACTGAATATTTATCCCATTTGTTTTATATCTTTCAGATGTGTTGTCAATTTTCTCATACCTAAAGGCCAATGTACTAAAGAAGTTGTTTTGTAAACCTTAGTTGTTTATTTGTTTTCTTCAGTGGTAACACAAGGTGAGTTACACGGAGGTAAGCTAGTTATTTTCCTGACCCCGGAGAGCTTACAATCTAAGGGGGCTCTTATACAAAGTGGCGGTAAGTCCAATGCGGTAGTTCCAGCTGAAGCATGCACCATTTCCGGTGCTCTGGATCATTTTTTTTCTCTAGCACGGCGCTAACCCGGCGGTAAGCAGGCATTACCACACCCTGCCCGGTTACTGCCGGGTTACCATGGGAGCCCTTACCGCCACCTCAATGAGTGGCATAAGTGCTCCCCATCAAATGACCATACTATAAGGGTTATTTTAATGCATGGCCATCTTTTGGAGGCTTTTTACCCGCTGTGGTAAAAAAAAAAAGGCTCTTCACGCGAGGAAAGCAGCCCCCATCACTACCGCAGGGCCCTTTCCCCCGCAGCTTAGTAAAAGGACCCCTAAATTTAGACTTGAAATAATCACAGTGGTTATCAGTGAGATTTGAATACTTTGAGTCAGCCTTCTGCACTAGACTACTCCTCCACTCCATTAATGAGTTAAAAACACTATTAGTTCTCATAATCTAGTTTATTCATGTCAACAGTGCTTTTAACATGCATTAAATAGCTCATGAGAGTTAAACAAAAACATATGCTAATGAGATGCAAAACAGCTCATTAACCATTAGCACATATTGGGGGGAAAAAGCACCCATTCAAATTCACAAAAGTGAAGACAGACTTGCAAGTTTTTGGCATCAACTACACCCTGGGAAGATGTACTTTAGTTGTTGCTGTAATGTCCACATTAACACGCTAATTTTAATGTTAGTGAGTTAATGCATAATGATTTGTATGTAATTAACATGGGCTGTTAGCTTCAGTTAATTAATGCACATTGACAGCAGATGCTGATTCACTTTATTACACTGGCCTCAAAGTTAGATACAAATTTACCATTGAAAAAGTAAGGAAATGGAGACAGGAGAGCAGCTATTTTGGTTTTCTTGAACCTTGAAATTCTAGAGTTCACTGTGGGTGATAAAGCTACAGTGCTTAGAAAGGGAAGAGACATGCTTGGCAGGCAGAGGAATAAGTAACTTTGGAATTGCTATTAGTTTATTGTAGTAATTGGTGTTAAATAGATTGAAGTTACCATAGAAGCCAGCTCTGTGGATGCTGTATGTGCCTGAGAACCCTCAACATAGAGTAAACTCTTCGACAATGTCCAGCGAGGGGTAATTTACACTGGGTTTAGCACTCCTAATCATATTGACAAGTTGGCTCCCATGGAAGTTACAGTAATAACTGACCAAAATCAAATCTTTTGGGGTTTTTTTCAGAGTTCATTTGATATTTTTCCTGGTTTTGGGTGTTTTGGTTTTTTGGTTTTTTTGCTTCATTTCACACATTTATTTCAGTAATTTTTCAAAACACATCTTAGATGTTTTTAATGTATGGAAATTGAAGGTGCGTTAAATTAATTTTACAGGCACTAAAAATTTTAATGTATGTTATAGTCTACAGCGCTTAGAAGAACGGCAATACTGAATGTGATTACACTACCGATGCTCCCATATGGGTTCCCACAGTCACGAAACAGAATTGTACTAGACAGAATTGCAAGAAAATAATGGGCACTCTGACCTCATTAAAGTGAGTCCTGGAAGAACCTAGGAACTCTACACAACTGAGTGTCATTTTTAAGAGTTTAGAAACATATATTGAAATAAAGCAACAAAATAAGAGAAAAACATTGTGTACATGATATTCAAAAGGATTTTTACATTTAGTGGAAGCCACTAAGAGCCCCATTTAATATGGAATGTAGTTTGGAATTAAGATGATCAGGTTGGGACATGCTCAATTCTGGTGCTCATTTACAAAATGATCTACCAAAGCAGAGCCTTTTCTAAAACACCTCTAGGAATGCACATGTAAGTGCTGGCAAATGCAGTCGGAGCAGCCATTTTGCAAAGATATACATCGTAAAAGTGAACAGTACACAGGGGAGGACTGACCATTAGACCAATGGAACAGTGCCCAAGGGCCCACTCTCCCCCCTAGCTTCCATCTAATTTAATGTTTTGATAGGTGTTTAGGGGCCCATGACCCTTATTGCCTGAAGGCCCAGGTTCCTGTCAGTCCTCCCCTGACATTTCAGACATGGCAGCTTTCATAGGGAGGTGTCGGCACCTACACACGGAAATAGAAATGTCACCTCTTTCATGTATAAGTGGTGTGTAGCTACCTCATTTTACAATCAATATATTTAAGTAATATCAACTGAGGAAGGGAGTTATCAATATGGGCTACCATTAGGACATGTTATTTTACTGTTAACCTCAGTTATTAGTAATTAGGTCTGTGCATAAAATGAGTCCTGTGCTAAAATAGCATCAGTTAGTAGAAAAATAAACATGTCTTAAGGGTAGCCCACATTGATAACTACACCCCTAAGTAGTGACACAGTGATTTTAAATTAATTTCATTTCAGAGGTGTCCATAAAATACATAAAGCCCTGACAAAAAACCTTTCTGAGCCCCTACGTCTTGCCCCATCCTTGGCCACCTTTAAATCTAGACTGAAAGCCCACCTCTTTAACATTGCTTTTGACTCGTAACCATTTGCAACCACTCGCCTCCACCTAACCTCCTCTCCTCCTTCCTGTACACATTAATTGATTTGATTTGCTTACTTTTTTTTTGTCTATTAGATTGTAAGCTCTTTGAGCAGGGACTGTCTTTCTTCTATGTTTGTGCAGCTCTGCGTACGCCTTGTAGCGCTATAGAAATGCTAAATAGTAGTAGTAGCCTTTGATGAGATGGAAATCCCAATGTGGGAATTTTTCCATAATACTCCCTTTATAAAATGGGAAATAGAAATGTAGATTTTGGTCTTATCAAATTAAGTCCAAAACACATGCCCTTGAAATCTCTACATGGTATGGATATCCACGTGTAAATAGTGGCTTGGTAAAATCTGTATTTACATGTGTACGCAATGTATATTGTAAATGTCACTGTTTCCACGTAGATTTGTTTATAAAATAATGACCTAAAATGTATAAACCTCTATATGCGAATTTTCAGCTGTATTGTGGGATTTAAAAAAATCCACGCAGCGCAATGCTTATAGAATAATGCTTAGAGCCGATTTTCACACTAAACTGTTTGTGATCTATAACTTGTCATTAAAATCATCTGTAGTGCCTGAACATTGGAGGGTGGCCAATGTAATGCCGATTTTTAAAAAAGTGTTCCAAGGGTGATCTGGGAAATTACAGACTGGTAAACCTGACTTCAGAGCAGGGGAAAAATAGTGGAAACAATTATAAAGAATACAATTACAGAACTCACAGTAAAAAATGGTTTAACGGGACATTGCCAGCAGGGATTCAGCCAAGGGAAGTTTCGCCTCACCAACTTGCTTCATTTCTTTGAAGGCATAAATAAACATGTGGATAAAGGTAAACTGGTTGATTTAGTGTATCTAGTACATAAGTACATAAGTACATAAGTAATGCCATACTGGGAAAAGACCAAGGGTCCATCGAGCCCAGCATCCTGTCCACGACAGCGGCCAATCCAGGCCAAGGGCACCTGGCAAGCTTCCCAAACGTACAAACATTCTATACATGTTATTCCTGGAATTTTGGATTTTTCCAAGTCCGTTTAGTAGCGGTTTATGGACTTGTCCTTTAGGAAACCGTCCAACCCCTTTTTAAACTCTGCTAAGCTAACCGCCTTCACCACTTTCTCCGGCAACGAATTCCAGAGTTTAATTACACGTTGGGTGAAGAAAAATTTTCTCCGATTTGTTTTAAATTTACTACACTTTAGTTTCATCGCATGCCCCCTAGTCCTAGTATTTTTGGAAAGCGTGAACAGATGCTTCACATCCACCTGTTCCACTCCACTCATTATTTTATATACCTCTATCATGTCTCCCCTCAGCCATCTCTTCTCCAAGCTGTATAGCCCTAGCCTCCTTAATCTTTCTTCATAGGGAAGTCGTCCCATCCCCGCTATCATTTTAGTCGCCCTTCGCTGCACCTTTTCCAATTCTACTATATCTTTCTTGAGATGCGGCGACCAGAATCGAACACAATACTCAAGGTGCGGTCGCACCATGGAGCGATACAACGGCATTATAACATCCTCACACCTGTTTTCCATACCTTTCCTAATAATACCCAACATTCTATTCGCTTTCTTAGCCGCAGCAGCACACTGAGCAGAAGGTTTCAGTGTGTTATCGACGACGACACCCAGATCCCTTTCTTGGTCCGTAACTCCTAACGTGGAACCTTGCATGACGTAGCTATAATTCGGGTTCTTTTTTCCCACATGCATCACCTTGCACTTGCTCACATTAAACGTCATCTGCCATTTAGCCGCCCAGTCTCCCAGTCTCGTAAGGTCCTCTTGTAATTTTTCACAATCCTGTCGCAATTTAATGACTTTGAATAACTTTGTGTCATCAGCAAATTTAATTACCTCGCTAGTTACTCCCATCTCTAAATCATTTATAAATATATTAAAAAAGCAGCGGTCCTAGCACGGACCCCTGAGGAACCCCACTAACTACCCTTCTCCATTGTGAATACTGCCCATTTAACCCCACTCTCTGTTTCCTATCCTTCAACCAGTTTTTAATCCACAATAGGACATTTCCTCCTATCCCATGACCCTCCAATTTCCTCTGTAGCCTTTCATGAGGAACCTTGTCAAACGCCTTTTGAAAATCTAGATACACAATATCAACCGACTCCCCTTTGTCCACATGTTTGTTCACTCCTTCAAAGAATTGAAGTAAATTGGTCAGGCAAGATTTCCCCACACAAAAGCCATGCTGACTTGGTCTCAGTAATCCATGTCCTCGGATGTGCTCTGTAATTTTGTTTTTAATAATAGCCTCTACCATTTTCCCCGGCACCGACGTCAGACTCACCGGTCTATAATTTCCCGGATCTCCCCTGGAGCCTTTTTTAAAAATGGGCGTTACATTGGCCACCCTCCAATCTTCCGGTACCATGCTCGATTTTAAGGATAACTTGCATATCACTAGCAGTAGCTCCGCAAGCTCGTTTTTCAGTTCTATCAGTACTCTAGGATGAATACCATCCGGTCCAGGAGATTTGCTACTCTTCAGTTTGCCGAACTGCCCCATTACGTCCTCCAGGTTTACCGTGAAGTCAGTAAGTTTCTCTGACTCGTCCGCTTGATTTACCATTTCCGACACCGGTATCCCACCCAAATCTTCCTCGGTGAAGACCGAAGCAAAGAATTCATTCAGTCTCTCCGCTACGTCTTTGTCTTCCTTGATCGCCCCTTTTACCCCTTGGTCATCCAGCGGCCCAACCGATTCTTTTGCCGGCTTCCTGCTTTTAATATACCGAAAAAATTTTTTACTATGTTTTTTTGCCTCTAATGCTATCTTTTTTCCATACTCCCTCTTGGCCTTCTTAATCTGCGCCTTGCATTTGCTTTGACACTCCTTATGCTGTTTCTTGTTATTTTCAGACGGTTCCTTCTTCCATTTTCTGAAGGCGTTTCTTTTAGCCCTAATAGCTTCCTTCACCTCACTTTTCAATCAGGCCGGGTGTCTTTTGGACTTCCGTCTTTCTTTTCTAATTCGCGGAATATGTATGGCCTGGGCCTCCAGGATGGTATTTTTGAACAGCGTCCACGCCTGTTGTACAGTTTTTACTCTCTCAGTTGCCCCCCTAAGTTTTTTTTTTACCATTCTTCTCATTTTATCATAGTCTCCTTTTTTAAAGTTAAACGCTAACGTATTTGACTTTCTGTGTACAGTTACTTCAAGGTCGATGTCAAAACTGATCATATTATGGTCACTGTTATCAAGCGGCCCGAGTACCATAACGTCCCTCACCAGATCATGCGCTCCACTAAGGACCAAGTCTAGAATTTTTCCTTCTCTCGTCGGCTCCTGCACCAGCTGCTCCATAAAGCTGTCCTTGATTTCATCAAGGAATTGTATCTCTGTAACGTGTCCCGATGTTACATTTACCCAGTCTATATTTGGATAATTGAAGTCACCCATTATTATCACATTGCCCATTTTGTTCGCGTCTCTGATTTCTTTTATCATTTCTGTGTCTACCTGCTCATCCTGGCGAGGCGGATGGTAGTACACTCCTATCACCATTTTTTTCCCTTTTATACATGGAATTTCAACCCACAGTGATTCAAAGGTGTGATTTGTGTCCTGCTGAATTTGTAATCTATCTGAGTCAAAGCTCTCGTTAATATACAATGCTACCCCTCCACCAGTCCGGTCCACCCTATCATTACGATATACTTTGTACCCCGGTATGACAGTGTCCCACTGGTTATCCTCCTTCCACCAGGTCTCAGTAATGCCTATTATATCCAATTTTTCATTTAGTGCAATATATTCCAACTCTCCCATCTTATTTCTTAGACTCCTAGCATTTGCATATAGACATTTCAGAGTATGTTTGTTGTTCTTATTTGCATGATGCTTAGTACCTGACACTATTGATTTGACATCTTTTGTCTGAACTTTAGTTGTATTTAAGGGCACCTGGCCTACCATGGTCTGTTGTGCAACCTCACTATCCAGAAACCCTATCTTCCCTGTTTGTGAGGTATCTTTGCAAGATACCTTTTCCCGAACCATGCGCTTTTGAGTGACTGTCGGCCTTCCCCCCATTTCTAGTTTAAAAGCTGCTCTATCTCCTTTTTAAATGCCGATGCCAGCAGCCTGGTCCCACCCTGGTTAAGGTGGAGCCCATCCTTTCGGAATAGGCTCCCCCTTCCCCAGAATGTTGCCCAGTTCCTAACAAATCTAAAACCCTCCTCCCTGCACCATCGTCTCATCCACGCATTGAGACTCTGGAGCTCTGCCTGTCTCTTGGGCCCTGCACGTGGAACAGGTAGCATTTCAGAAAATGCTACCCTAGAGGATCTGGATTTGAGCTTTCTACCTAAGAGCCTAAATTTGGCTTCCAGAACCTCTCTCCCACATTTTCCTATGTCATTGGTACCCACATGTACCAAGACAGCAGACTCCTCCCCAGCACTATCTAAAATCCTATCTAGGTGACGTGTGAGGTCCGCCACCTTCGCACTAGGCAGGCAAGTCACCAGGCGATCCTCACGTCCACCAGCCACCCAGCTATCTATATGCCTAATGATCGAATCACCAACTACAACAGCTGTCCTAACCTTTCCCTCCCGGGCAGCACTTGGAGACATATCCTCAGTGCGAGAGGATAGTACATCCCCTGGTGGGCAGGTCCTGGCTACAGGAGTACTTCCTACTTCACCAGGGTGATGCTCCCGTTCTAGGAGACCTCCCTCCTCCAAGGTAGCACAAGGGCTACTAGACTGGAGGTGGGACCTCTCTACAACATCCCTGTAGGTCTCCTCTATGTACCTCTCTGTCTCCCTCAGCTCCACCAAGTCTGCTACTCTAGCCTCAAGAGAACGGACATGTTCTCTAAGAGCTAGGAGCTCTTTGCATCGGGTGCAAACATATGACATCTCACCAACTGGGAGATAATCATACATGTGACACTCAATGCAAAAGACTGGATAGCACCCCTCTCGCTGTTGGACTGCTGACTCCATCTTAGTGTTTTTGAGTTTTCCAATATTTTAAAACTTGCTACAGTATTAAGGATATTAGCCTAATATAAAAGTGTCTTTTACTTTATATAGTGTATTGTATGATTTATTTAGTATTTCCTTCTTAAATGGTAATGAAATGTATTTAAAACTCTATAAGAGCACTCCTTGCTTGTTACCCTAATTACAATAACTGACTATAAATGAGGAGTTGTCCTAGGGGTGGGTGGGTGGGAATACTAAATTAGATCCTGCAGTGGCTGTTAGATTCTATCTGTTAATGCTGTGGTACAAGGCTTTTAAAACTAAGTGGAAAAGACTATGGAGATTAGCTGTTTTTTGTTAGCTGTTGAAATTTGTTTTTTAAGTTTGCCTAACACTAACCTACAATTCCTCCTTTAAACCCCAATCTTTAAGTTCCCAAAGCACAAGCAAAGTAGCGTTCACTTACCAGAGAAATGTCCTCTTCTCTCAGAACTTCTCAGAAAGAAAGTTCAGTGGGACCTTCCCTCTTTATATACTTTTGAATCTAAGGGGCCTCTTTTGAGCAACCTATGCAAGTATTCTACTTCCCCCACACCTTAATTATCACTTAATTGAGGTCACTGGATGAGCTAACTCTCCAGCAGCCAAGGAAAAGAAAAATAACTACCGTTTAGAACAAAGGAGTTCCTACCTCTAGAAAAGGTTTCAGTTTAAAACTATGTGGAAAATGCCTATTTCTAGAGAAAAGTTCAGTTTAAAACTGTGGGGAAGAGGTTTATACACTATGGCAACTAGTTAATGGTGCTTGCTTTTCTCTCTCTCTCTCTCTCTCTCTCTCTCTCTCTCTCTTTTTATTCCTCTAAACTAGGCCCTGCTTGCTTTTCCCCCTCTCTCTCTCTCTTTTTATTCGCCCTTAATACTAAATTAGATCCTGCAGTGGCTGTTAGATTCTGTTAATGCTGTGGTACAAGGCTTTTAAAACTAAGTGGAAAAGACTATGGAGATTAGCTGTTTTCTGTTAGCTGTTGAAATTTGCTTTTTAAGTTTGCCTAACACTAACCTACAATTCCTCCTTTAAACCCCATTTTTTAAGTTCCCAAAGTACAATCTAGATTTTCAGAAAGCTTTTGACAAAGTTCCTCATGAGAGACTCCTGAGAAAATGAGAGTCATGGGATAGAAGGTAATGTCCTTCTATGGATTAGGAATTGGATATTAGACAGAAAACAAAGGGTAGGATTAAATGGCTATTTTTATCAATGGAGGCGGGTGAATAGCAGAGTGCCACATTGATCTGCATTGGAACAGGTGCTATTTAAAATATTTATAAATTATCTGGAAATCAGAATGATGAGTGAGGTGATTAAATTTGAAAATGACACAAAACTATTCAAAGTTCTTAAAACACATGCGCATTGTGAAAAATTGCAGGAAGACCTTAGGAAACTGGAAGACTAGGCATCCAAATGGCAGATGAAATTTAATGTTGACAAATGCAAAGTGATGCACATTGGGAAAAATAATCCGAATCATAGTTACCTGATGTTAGGGTCCACTTTAGGAGTCAGAACTCAAGAAAAAGTTTTAGGTCCATTGTAGACAACACGCTGAAATCTTCCTGACCAGTATGCAGTGGTGGCCAAAAAAGCAAACATGATGCTAGGAATTATTAGGAAAGGGATGCAAAATAAGACCAAGAATATTATAATACCTCTGTATTGCTCCATGGTGCAATCTCACCTTGCGTATTGCGTTCAATTCTGGTCGCTGTATCTTCAAATAAGATATCACGAAATTTGAAAATGTTCGAAGAAAAGCAACCAAAATGATAAAGGAGATGGAACTCCTCCCATTTGAGGACAGGCTAAAGAGGTTTAGGGCTCTTCAGCTCGAAAAAGAGACAGCAGAGGGGGGATATGATTGAGATTCATAAAATCCTGAGTGGTGTAGAACAGGTAAAAGTGAATCAATTTTTCACTCTTTCAAAAACTACAAAGATTAGGGGACACTTCATTAAATTACATGGAAATACTTTTAAAACAAATAGGAGGAGGAAATATTTTTTCACTCAAAGAATATATAAGCTCTGAAACTCGCTGCTGGAAGATGTGGTAACAGCCAGTGGCGTACCAAGGGGGGGGGGGGCGGTCCGCCCCGGGTGCACTCCGCTGGGGGTGCCACGGCGTGCGCCTGTCAGCTGCGAGTTCGCTATGCTAAATTCTCTCATTCGCTGCAGCTCCCTCCCTCTGCCCCGGAACAGGTTACTTCCTGTTCCGGGGCAGAGGGAGGGAGCTGCAGCGAACAAGAGAATTTAGCGTAGCGAACTCGCAGCTGACAGGTGCACGCCGCGGCACCCCCCCCCCAGCGGTGTGCACCCGAGGGGGTGTTATTTCGCCAGGGGGGGCGTGCTGCACCCGGGGGGGGGAGGTGCATCGGCGATCCGCCCCGGGTGTCGTCGAGGCTAGGAATGCCACTGGTAACAGCACAGTCAGTGTATCTGGGTATAAAAAAGGTTTGAACCAAGTTCCTGGAGTAAAAGTCCATAGTCTGTTAAGATGGACATGGTGGAAGCTACTGCTTGCCCTAGGATGGGTAACATGGAATGCTGCTACTAACTGGGTTTCTGCCAAGTACCCAGTTAGTAGCAGTGGCCAAGTATCTTGTTTCCAACAGTAGCCATCCAAGTACTTGTGACCTGGATGGCCACTGTTGAAAACAAGATACTTGGCTAGATGGACCATTGGTCTCATCCAAGGTGGCTATTCTTATATTCATATGTTAAACTTTGGTGATAAGATTTACACCAACTGAAACCTGGTGTAAATCCTGGTGCCTAAGTTAGATGCAGATCCCGGTATTTGGTATTCAGTAATACTGTGTGCATCTTTAACAAATGCCCTTGACCCACCCCTAACCCTCGCATGGCCATGCTCCCTTTTGAGTTGTGTGCACTATAAGATTTGCATGTGGATCTTTATAGAATAGCACATAGCAAGATTTGCATGCAAATCCAAATTGTTGCCAATTCATGTTCAACACAATTATTGGTGCTAATTGGCTCATTAGCCAATTTAGTTGCATGCACATCTCAGAATAGTGCATAACTTTGCATGTATAAATTTGCATATCATTTATAGAATCTGGGGGTATATGGATAGTGCTGCTGAGAATTCTTACAGACTGCCCTGATGTTCCATCTATGGATATCTAGCGGACTTCAGTCACTACCTATATCTACAGTTCAATTTAGGACAGCAAAAACACTTTCCTAACGTAAACAACTTAGCCATATGGACAGTGGCCGAACATCACACGTCTCCATAGAGCCAGTGGTTGGTCAACAGTAATCAATACTATAAATAAAAGATAATGCTAGTTCCCTGTATGCAGGTATTAAGTTGTGAATGACTCATGGGGGCCTCCACAGTTTCTTAGCAGACTATTAGGAGGGTGGTTTGCAGTTGCCTTCCCCTGTCATATTTACCCCCTGACTAAGGTCAGGCACTCATTTAGGAGTCTTTTTACTAAGCTGCGACAAAAGGGGATCTGCACTGGCATCAGTGCATGTTTTTGACATGCACTGAGACCCCTTTTATTGCAGTGGGTAAAAGGCTGTTTTTTCTTTTTTAAAGAAATGGTCATGTGGCAAATAAAGCACTTACCACATGACCATTTCAGGGGTGCAGCACTTACCATCACTTATTGAGGTGGCAATAAGGGCTCCCATGCTAACCCGGTGGGTAAACACTGGCGCTATAAAAATAAAAATATTTTTGTAGTGTGGGAAGTGGCACGCTGGGGGTGGGTGCAGTAACCCAGCTGTACTTCTGGTTTACCCAGCGGTAAACCATGTTGGGCTTACTGCCACTTAGTAGAAGATCCCCACACTGACTGAAAGTAAATGGATGGATGGCTGGCCATCTGTCAGAAATCCCAGTATGGGAGTTTTGCTCAGATCTTGGGTGCGGTAGGCATGTGACCTTCCAATGCACCATGAGACCTCTTCTATACAGATAGTGGTGCTAAAGATGCATGTTTTTTCTTAAACAAAGAGGCCAGCATTACTGCATCTGCTGTTTATATACCTGTTTAATTGGAATTTCCTTTTAAATGCTAATGTTATGAGCATTCTAAACTTTTATAATCCATTTTTTTATGTAGAGACCCACAAAATTATATTGCTTTAAATTAAGGCATGCCAACTGAACAGACAAAAGATTCTGTGCTAGATTCAGTAAATGGCACTTGGAAGAGCCCATGCTAAACGCTATTTTCTAAAAGGAACTCTGGGCTGAGCACCTTTAGAGAATAGCGCTTAGCATGGAATCCTGTGCCCAACTTTGGGTGCCAGGACTTACATCTGCTGAAGCCTGGTGTAAATCTTGGCATGCAAGTTGGGTGCATAACCCTAGTATTCTATAACACTGCACCTACATTTTGAGAACACCCTTGACCCACTCTTGCCACTTTCCTGGCCACACCCCCTTTTGAGTGGCACATGAGACAATTTAGGCACAGTGTTATAGAATAGGCAGTGGCAGAAGCCATGTGCAAACCCTAATTAGTGCTAATTAACATCAATATTTGCTTGTTAACAACACCCAAATATGTGCAACTTTTATAGAATCCAGGGGTCTGAACATAGCTTCATTAACAGACAAGCTTATATGTAAGTTTAACCTTTATTGTTCATCACTTTGGATGGCTGCTCCAGTGATACCTTATGAAAGATTTTCAATAAATAATTGAACCTCATATATGGTGTAGAAACAAAACAAAATTAGTTATTACAGAATAAATAACCCCACATTGTTCAACACATGATACATTTTGTCTAATGAGAGGTGATTCTTTTATTTTACTAGTAATATCAACTTAAGTGTGTCAGGAAGCAGGTAAGAGTAGTATATATTTTAAATGTTATCAAGAACTGCCTCAAATTGGTCATTTCAAGCTCAAAAGGCAAAACCAGTGAATGAGTACATTTATCTTGATGCTGTAGGGACAAATCTCTAGATACGCTCATATGCTGTACTCATACAGTAATCAAGAAGCTTTAATATTAAAATCCTGCACACATAGCAGTTTTTCAAATAGTAGAAGATCATGCAGGGCTTCTTTTGTGGGGGTGCTAGGGGGTATTGAGTACCAGCACCTCTTCCATTGTCTGCTAAAACTGACCCATGGTCCCCACGTTTTAATGAAAGTGCTCAGGTTCTAAACACCAATTCTGCCTTGTCATAGATTCTGTGACTGGTTGCAGGTGTCCTGGCTATCGTGGGGTAGATCCCTCAGTGATCACCCTACCCTTGAAGGGTGGCCTGGCATTTGAGTAAAAACACACAGAGAAGATATATTGACTGTCCTGAAGGGTCTGTAGGATAGCAATGATGCAGTCATTTAAAAACACAGGATATATAAAATGTTGCTTTTGAGGTTCATCAGAAGTGTAGGGCAAGGTGAGTACTTGCCTGAAGTGCTAGGTTTAGGGAGGGGCATGCCATCACTTTCATTATTCAATTCATTAAAAAAAATATATATACTTCTCTCTTCTGTCCTTGGACCCCTTCTTTTTTCAATCTGCACCTCTTCCCTGGGCTCACTGATCTCATCTCATGGTTTCCAGTATCATATTTATGCTGATGACACCCAGCTGTATCTCTCCACACCAGACATCACCGCGGAGACCCAGGCCAAGGTATCGGCCTGCTTATCCGACATTCCTGCATGGATGTCCAACCGCCACCTGAAACTGAACATGGCCAAGACCGAGCTTATCGTCTTTCCACCAAAACCCACTTCTCCTCTTCCTCCACGCTCTATCTCAGTTGATGGCACCCTCATCCTCCCTGTCTCATCTGCCCGCAACCTCGGAGTCATCTTCGACTCCTACCTCTCCTTATCTGCGCATATCCAGCAGATAGCCAAGACCTGTCGCTTCTTTCTCTTCAACATCAGCAAAATTCGCCCTTTCCTCTCTGAGCACACCACCCATACTCTCATCCACGCTCTCATTACCTCTCGCCTTGACTACTGCAACCTACTCCTCACTGGCCTCCCACTTAGCCATCTATCCCCCCTTCAATCCGTTCAGAACTCTGCTGTACGTCTTATATTCTGCCTGAACCGATATACTCATATCACCCCTCTCCTCAGGTCAATTCACTGGCTTCCAATCAGATACCGCATACAGTTCAAGCTTCTCCTTCTTACCTACAAATGCACTCAGTCTGCAGCCCCTCATTACCTCTCTACCCTCATTTCCCCTTACGTTCCCACCCGTAACCTCCGCTCACAGGACAAATCCCTCCTCTCAGTACCCTTCTCCACCACAGCCAACTCCAGGCTCTGCTCATTCTGCCTCGCCTCACCCTATGCTTGGAATAAACTTCCTGAGCCCTTACGCCAAGCCCCCTCCCTACCCATTTTCAAATCTTTGCTCAAAGCCCACCTCTTCAATGTTGCTTTCGGCACCTAACCTTTATACCTTTCAGGAAATCTAGACTGCCCCAATTTGACTGCCCCTATTTGATTGACTGTACATTTGTCCTTTAGATTGTAAGCTCCTTGAGCAGGGACTGTCCTTCTATGTTAAATTGTACAGCGCTGCGTAACCCTAGTAGCGCTTTAGAAATGTCAAGTAGTAGTAGTAGTAAGAATAGGTGAAAAATAGAAGAGTATTCAAAACTTGAGTCTCACCCTGTGACATCCCACAGAGGCTGGTCTTGTTTCCAATATCATTTAATATTTATATGAATCTATTTTGTGATCTCCTTAAACAGAAAAAATGTTAGATTTTATTTTTTAGCTGATGATATCTAAGTTTTCTGTATTCTTTCTACATCTTAATCTTCTCTTCCCCTCCTTTTCTTTCATTCTTCTTGTGCATCCTCCGATTACATCCTCATCTGCCCTCTTTCACACACCCTTGTCTCACTCTGTACGCATGCATTTACAACATAAATACAGCCACATGCACAAGCACTGACAAACTCTTACCTGCTTCCTGACATACTTAAGCTGATATTACTAGTAAAATAAAAGAATCACCTCTCATTAGACAAAATGCATCATGTGTTGAACAATATGGGGGTTATTTATTCTGTAAAATATTGGAAAAGCTTCTACTGTCAAAACCAATTTTAACGCCTACTGATACCAACAGCACTTATCCAGAAAATGCACAAGACTACACTCATTCTATTGTACTGTTATTTAGAAAAGGTAGAAGAGGTAAAAGCTCTATGTTCGCAATTAATTTTCCACAGCAATCTTATCTCAAAACACATCATATCATGTGCTGAGCAATGTGAAGTTAGGTGAGGCATTTCTGTGTCTATATAAAGACTGACTTTCTTTTGTGAGAGGTGGAATTACATGGGCTGATTGCCTGCCTTGGAAAAGGGACTATCTTTCATTTGTCTAATCCTTGTAGTCATGCTCTGCAGCTCCCCTCTATTCCGTAATATCTCATACTGAGAGATTCTGTCTTCCACCCACCTCCTCTTAAAACCTCTCTCTTCACTTCTTTCTTTCCCCTCCCGTCCTTTTCTTTTTCCTGCTGATGAATGCAGATCGGGAGGATGAATTAAACATGGATGGCAATTCTTCAACTAATATTTTACATTGTTCTCAGCAGCAAACACATTTTGCTATGTTTATTGTAAGTAATACTTCCTGGTCTCAGGCACTAACTTCACTTTTAACTCAGTCTCCCTACTAAAGACATTATTGCAGCTTGTGTGAGAGACAAAAGTATTCATTACCTCTCCACCCTCATCTCCCCTACGTCCCACCCGGAACCTCCACTCTCAGGACAAATCCCTCCTCTCAGTACCCTTCTCCATCACCGCCAACTCCAGGCTCTGCCCATTCTGCCTCGCCTCACCCTATGCGTGGAATCAACTTCCTGAGCCCCTACGCCTAGCACCCTCCCTACCCATCTTCAAATCCTTGCTCATAGCCCACCTCTTCAATGATGCCTTTGGCACCTAACCTTTATACCTTTCAGGAAATCTAGACTGCCCCAATTTGACTGCCCTACTTGACTGACTGTACATTTGTCCATTAGATTGTAAGCTCTTATAGCAGGGACTGTCCTTCTATGTTAACTTGTACAGCACTGCGTAACCCTAGTAGCACTTTAGAAATGTTAAATAGTAGTAGTAGTAGTATTCAAAGTGTCATAAATGGATAGAGTTAGTGGGCAACTGTTTACAAAGAATCAAGGATATAGAGAAAAATGCATTTCTTTAACATTCATAGCTGGCTGCAAATGTAGCCAACTGCTTGGCCACTGAGTTTTAATCACAAAAAATACGGGAGTATGCATTTTGGGCCTAGAAATCTAAGGGAACAGTAAACAGTAATAGATGAGGCAGTAATGTCCATGAAGCAGAACAATTCAGCTGATATTCAGCATGAGTTAACTGGATAAGAGTGGTTCCTATCTGGTTAACTCATGTTGGAAGGGTCCTGTGCAGGTATCCAGGTAGTCATCTGTAGATATCCAGGTTGTCTGGCTGATTGACAGCTGTCTATGGCACTAGTATATGATTTGTTGATGACTCTTCTGTTTCTTCTTTCCCTTTTCTCCTTTTCTATTGTATTTGGAGTTCTTTCCTAACTGAAGGGCCCTTTTACTAAGGCACAAAGGCGCCTACACGCATCCAACGCGCATCAATTTGGAATCACCGCCCGGCTACCGCATGCCCCGTGCGGTAATTTCATTTTTTATGTGCGGCAGAAAATATTTTTTATTTTCTACTGTGAGGCACTAACCAAGTGGTAATCGGCAGTGTACTCGTTCTGACGATTACTGTCTGGTTAACACGTGAGACCTTACTTCTAAGTCAATAGGTGGCGGTAAGGTCTCAGGCCCAAATGGATTGCGCCAATTTTGCAACATGTCCATTTTGGCCAAAAATAAAAAAAGGCCTTTTTTGCAGGTGTGCTGAAATATGGACCTTTGCACATCCAATACATGCGCCTACAAAAGCGCAGGGCCATTTTTGGTGCACCTTAGTAAAAGGACCCCTGAAATTTTTGTTTTACATTGCTATGTTCACAGGAAATATGGCATAACAAGATTAATAAACCATAAACCAACCATTATGTGGGTGTCGCTCTGAATATTGCTGATACCCAGATAATTGTTGTCAGCAGCTCAATTCCCATATATTCAATGCTGGTATGCAGAGATGACTTAGTGCTGAATATTCAGGTCTTATATGCCCACAGCAGCCAGCGCTTACAAAAATGCTAACCATCGTGATCTGAACATCACCTGAAGTATCTCAGGGTAGGGAAATAGTGTGCTAGGGCATTGGACAGAGTCAGAGAGGGACCCTATGGTCTATAACAGGGATGGGCAGTCAGAAAATGTACGTTTCATATTGTTTCCCAGATCATTTCTGGGAATTTTCATTTCATTCATTTCCATTCAGCCATTTTGTCATCGCATGCGCTACAGCTTGAATGAGTTCATTATGGGGAAGGGTGTGCAGTCTTTCAAAAGAGTGTGCACTATTATTGGCAATGAAATGTCATGGGGGGGGGGGGGGTTTCCACTCGTTTTACTCATTGACATTTCTCATGTTTTTGCAAACAAAAGCACATCCCTAATGTATAAGAAGATGAAAAGAGGAAGTTACCATTGAATAGGTTGTTAGGGGGAAGCTTGTATATAATTTCTAAGGCGTTATCTATAAATAGAACTGAATTAGCCCAGAGATGATGTAACAATATGATGCAGAATCTGTTTCAGAAGTCTCATGAGATCGTGCTGAAAAGTGTAAATATATATGCCCTAGAGAGGAGGTGAAACAGCGGTCAGTTTTAGAGGGTGGCAACTAGGGCAATTGACCTAGGCCCCAATACCACAGGGGACCCCAAGCCTCTCTCAGGCTGAAGGTGCCATAGCCTTCAGATGAGCTTTGGGCCCCTTCCTCAATTTCTACCCTGCATATCCAGCACCATCCCGGGGCAAAACAGAGGAGATATGCCTAAGAATGCACAAGAAGTAAACCTGTTGAAGGGAAAGAACATTCTAGAAAAGGGGGTCATGATATATGTTCTGAAGGAGTAAATCGAAGAGATAGTAATACACAAAGAAGTGGGAACGGAGGAAGACTAGACAACCTCAGGAACAATGAAGTTAAAAGTTTAAAGTTAAATGTAATTAAAAGTTCAATTCTTGAGCACTGTCATTACTTTATTGTACATGTTGAGTTTTAGTATATTTATTTCATTGTGCATTGTTCTATACACATTGTAGTTTGAGCACTGGTTTTATGTTATTTTATAGTGTTTTACACACACTTTAAGCAATAAACTTTTTAACTTCATTGTTTCTGAGGTTTGTGTAGCCTTCCTCCGTTCCCACTTTCTCGTGTATTGCTGCTTGTCCTGTGGGACTTTGTTGTTTGGTTACCTTCTGGTAAATCAAAGAGAAACATCAGGGTATCATTGTTCCTGGAAAGAGGCAGTGGTCTATAGAATTTGTTCCCGAGATAAGTAGTGGTGGCTGAAATAATAGCACTTGCCAAAAGTGTGAGTAGTAGAGCACAGGATTTAGCAGCATGTGTTAATGTTCAGGTCAACATACTTATTTGATTCAACAATGAAAGCTGGGCTTCTTGAATATATGTTAAAGTATTACAGTAAAATGAAAGGGCCAGGTTTGTATGACAGGCTGCAGTGGGGAAATTTAATAGCAAATGGTTCTTTCTGGCAGACTAAGCAAGGAACTTTGGAGGCTCACCAGTATGGTAACTATTTAATTGTGCTCCAATGATAGAATCAAACTAGCAGGTGGCCTCTCTAGTGGACTTCTAGTTCTGGCAATAACTGAAATCTAACAGAAATGCAGGTATTTAAGCAGCTGGATCTGTCTGGCAGACTATCAGGCTTATTTTCAAAAGAGAAGGGCGCCCAACTTTCAACACAAATCGGGAGATGGGTGTCTTTCTCCCAGGGTCGCCCAAATTGGCATAATCGAAAGCCGATTTTGGTCGTCCTCAACTGCTTTCCGTCGTGGGGATGACCAAAGTTCACACGGACATGTTGGAAGCATAGCAAAGGCGGGACTGGGGTGTGCTTAACACATGGGCGTCCTCGGCCGATGATGGAAAAAAGAAGGGCGTCCCTGATGAACACTTGGCCGACTTTACTTGGTCCTTTTTTTTTCAATGACCAAGCCACAAAAATGTGCCCTAAATGACCAGATGACCACTGGAGGGAATCGGGGATGACATCCCCCTACTCCCCCAGTGGTCACTAACCCCCTCCCACCCTAAAAAAATATATTTAAATACTTTTTCTAGCCTCTATGCCAACCTCAAATATCATACCCTGCTCCATGACAGTAGTATGCAGGTCCTTGGAGCAGTTTTAGTGGGTACTGCAGTGCACTTCAGGCAGGCGGACCCAGGCCCATCCCCCCTACCTGTTAAATTTGTGGTGGTAAATATGAGCCCTCCAAAACTCACCAGAAGCCCACTGTACCCACATCTAGGTGCCCCCCTTCATCCCTAAGGGCTATGGTAGTGGTGTACAGTTGTGGGGAGTGGGTTTTGGGGGGCTCAGCACACAAGGTAAGGGAGCTATGCACCTGGGAGCTTTTTCTGAAGTCCACTGCAGTGCCCCCTAGGGTGCCCGGTTGGTGTCCTGGCATGTGAGGGGGACCAGTGCACTATGAATGCTGGCTCCTCCCATGACCAAATGGCTTAGATTTGGTTATTTCTGAGATGGGCGTCCTCGGTTTCCATTATCGCCGAAAATCGGGGACGACCATCTCTAGGGACGACCATCTCTAAGGTCAACCTAAATGTTGAGATTTGGGCATCCCCGACCGTATTATCGAAACGAAGGATGGCCGCCCATGTTGTTTCAATAATACAGGTTTCCCCGCCCCTTCGTGGGGACGTCCCGCTAGGACGCCTCAGGAAAACTTAGGCGCCCCATTTGATTATGCCCCTCCAAGTAGGGCATCTAGGAAGTTAGGTGTTTGGTCCATGGCCATGCTAATATTGTTGACTATTTAAAGAGCCCTAGATGTAGGAAGGAATTGCATGGGGGATTATGTATGATTTTTTTAAAAACTGAAATGGTGTAGTATAAAGGTAAAAGACAGACACACACACACACACGCATGCAAAGACTGTAGTAGATGTGTACAAAATTTAGCTGTTGGTAACTGGGATGCACCATTGCCATTATGGAATGGATTAGTTTCTTTCAGTCATCAGCTACTGTATCACCATTTATACATCAACATATAATACACTGTAGAATTCATACTAAAATGATGTTGTATGAAATCTACAGAAAATCCTCTAAGCTGAATGAACATGGTTGAAACCTGCTGAGGGATACTAGACTAATTATTAATTTTTGCCAGTAATGTTCATCTTTCCCCTCTTTTATGTTGCATTTTTGCCTTCTTTATCTTCTTTTATGGTACATTTAACACCACCTCCCCTGCTGTTCTCGCCTTATTTCTGCCCTGTCTCCTCACAGCTGATGGCCTAAATCTCCTCAGTAGTGTGTTCAGCTTCTGTGGAGCAAACATGCAGGAGCATAATCAACCAGACACATAACAATAGCAGGGAAAGGAGAGTGTAGAATTTAGTGAAAAAGGCACATTAAAAAAATGAAAAGTATGACAATAGAAATGTGTGTTTTGTAATTTTCCAGTGCAGATTTTAGGTCTCCTGCTTAATCTCTTTACTGTTGTCAGTTTCTCAGCCTGTGTTGTCTTTGAAGATTATATCTAGTGAAACTGTGAATTCCTGGTGTATATGTCTGCTCCAAGATATGGCAATGAACATTGTTCTTGTTAATTTTTATCTTTTGCAATGTTTCCACAGCTGTGTTTGTGTTCCCCTCTTTATTTTGCTTTCAATGACAGTATCAGGCTTATTTTCGAAAGAGAAGGGCGCCCATCTTTCAACACAAATCGGGAGATGGGTGTCCTTCTCTCAGGGTCGCCCAAATCGGCATAATCAAAAGCTGATTTTGGGTGTCCCCAACTGCTTCCCGTCGCGGGGACGACCAAAGTTCCTGGGGGGCGTGTCGGAGGCATAGCCATCCTCAAATATCATACTCAGGTCCATCGCAGTAGTATGCAGGTCCCTGGGGGGGGAGGTGTGTGTGTGTGTCATCGGAGGCATAGTGAAGGCGTGGACGCCCTTCTTTCAAACATTTTGGAGGTCCTGAACTGCCCCCCTCACAGGGACAGCCAAATTTCAAGGGAGTGGAGTCCAGTGGAGGTGTGGCCTAGTGGTTAGAGCACTGGTCTTGCAAACCACAGGTGGCCGGTTTAAATCCCGCTACTTGTGATCCAAAATCTAAATAAATAATAAAGGGGGTGTTGGAGGTATAGCAAAGGCATGGACGTCCTTCTCACAGAAACATCCATGTTTTGGATATTCACAACTGCCCGTTGCAGGGACTGAGGCATAGTGAAGGTGCCTAACACTTCGACGTCCTTCTCCCATACTCAAAAAAAAAAGATGTCCCTGAAGAGCACTTTGACATTTTCATCTGGACTTATGTTTTTTTTAAGGTTGTAGATGGCTATTTTACATGCAGCTTGTCTGTGTGTATGAAGTAGTCTTTGGTATGCGCGGAGCAGCCACGCATAATGCTTGGCTGCTCTGGACTGGCTTCCCCTCCTTACGAAGGTTATCAATAGAAATCAAACAAAATAAAACATGGAAGGAAATCGTGTGCAAATGAGCTAACAGCGAACAGCTCATTTGCATGCGATTTCCTTCATGCATGCCCATTGCTTTCCGAATTGCTAAAGGATTTGGGAAGGGCTTTTTCCGTTCAGTTAGTGCATCAGTCCACTGCAGTGCCCCCTAGGGTGCCCGGTTGGTGGGACTAGTGCACTATGAATGCTGTCTCCTCCCACGACCAAGTGAGTTGGATTTGGTCGTTTTTGAGATGGGCGTCCTCGGTTTCCATTATCACCAAAAACCGGGGACAACCATCTCTAGGGATGACCATCTCTAAGGTCAACCTAAATGTTGAGATTTGGGCATCCCTGACTGTATTATCGAAACGAAAGATGGCCGCCCATCTTGTTTCGATATTAGAGGTTTCCCCGCCCCTTCGCGGGGACGTCCTAAGAGGACGCCCACAGGAAAACTTGGGCACCCCATTCGATTATGCCCCTCCACGTGTTTTGTGGGTAATTTTATAAGTGACCTAAACATGAAGAACAGCATTTTATCTGCTTGAGTCATTTTTTTGCTTCTGCATTTAACTTACCTAGTGATCCACTTTCCCACTGAGCCTGTGATAGTAGCAAGGTAGCAAAGTTCGTTGAGTGACAATCCAGCTTATAATAGAAAAAGAAAAACGCCTATATTGCGACCCAAATCGGGAGATAGACGTTTATCTCACAAAAACGAATAAAGCGGTATAATCGAAAGCCGAATTTGGACGTTTTCAACTGCACTCCGTCGCGGATGCGGACAAAGTTGATGGGGCGTGTCAAAGGCGTGGTGAAGGCGGAACTAGGGCGTGGTTATCGGCCGATCAGAGATAGGCGCCTTTCGCCGATAATGGAAAAAAATATGCGTTTTTAGCGAGAATTTAGGGCACTTTTCCTGGACCCTGTTTTTCCACGAATAGGGCCCCAAAAAGTGCCCTAAATGACCAGATGACCACTGGAGGGAGTCAGGGATGACCTCCCCTGACTCCCCCAGTGGTCACAAACCCCCTCCCACCACAAAAATATGCCGTTTCACAACTTTTTATGTTCACCCTCAAATGCTATACCCACCTCCCTGGCAGCAGTATGCAGGTCACTGGAGCAGTTATTAGGGGCTGCAGTGGACGTCAGGCAGGTAGATCCAGGCCCATCCCCCCCCCCACCTGTTACACTTGTGCTGGTAAATGGGAGCCCTCCACACCGCCCCCCAAACCCACCGTATCCACATGTAGGTGCCCCCCTTCACCCCTTAGGGCTATAGTAATGATGTAGACTTGTGGGCAGTGGGTTTTGAGGGGGATTTGGGGGGCTCAACACACAAGGGAAGGGTGCTAAGCACCTGGGAGCTCTTTTACCATTTTTTTTGTTTTTGTAAAAGTGCCCCCTAGGGTGCCCGGTTGGTGTCCTGGCATGTGAGGGGGACCAGTGCACTACGACTCCTGGCCCCTCCCACGAACAAATGCCTTGGATTTATTCGTTTTTAAGCTGGGCGCTTTCATTTTCCATTATCGCTGAAAACCAAAAATGCCCAGCTCACAAATTGTCGAATAAAACATGGACGTCTATTTTTTCCCAAAATACGGTTCGGTCCGCCCCTTCACGGACCCGTTCTCGGAGATAAATGCCCATGGAGATAGACGTTTTCGTTCGATTATGCCCCTCAATGTCTTGTTTTATTTGTTTGTGTCTTTCCATCAGACTTCCCTGTATGATTGATTTCTTTCCTATCAGTATTTTGTATTTCCTTTTCTCCCTTATTTTTTAATAATTTTATCATTTTAAATTAGGGCTGTCCATTTAATATGTTAATAACGCGACTAATGCGTTAAATGAATAACCCGCGTTCAACTTTGTAATGTGGTAACGTTGTTGCCCGTCCTCCACTAGCCAACACCTATTCATACCTCTCCCAGCACGGCACTGCAGCGGCCCCGTTCTCCTCTGTGGCTCCTTCTCCCTGCTCCTCACCGCTGCAGTGAAAACAGTGCTGCTTCTCACCCTGTTCCACCTCAGAACTTCCTGTTACAGAGAGATTCTTTGGTCTGGGTGAGAAGCAGCACTGTTTTCAGTGGAGCTTGTAGCAGTGTGGAGCAGGGAGAAGGAGAGGCCAAGGAGAGGGGGCCTGCTGGAGTGCCGTGCTGGGAGAGGTAAGAAGAGGTGCCGAGGACAGACAGAAAGATGTGACCATGGTGGTGATAGGGGGTCATGGAAGGGGGTCATGGAAGAAAGAGGAAGCAGAAAAAAGACAGAGAGAAATATTTGGATCATGGTGAGGGTGGGGCAGGAGGCATGAGAGAAAGAGGAAGCAGAAAAATAGAAGACAGAGAGAAAGGTGAACCACAGTGGGGGGGGGGGGGGGGGGAGGAGAGGAAACAGAGATGTGGAGGGGCAGGGAAGGATGCTGGAATAGGGGATGGAAGGATTAAAGATGGGAGGGGAGGAAAGAGAAGGAAAACAATGGTGATCATGAATGGAGGGAAAGAAGGAGATGGTGCTTGGGGAGGGGAGGGTAAGGGAAGTGATGAGATTGTACCCATGGAGGGAAGGGGAGGAGATGATGCCTATGGAGTGGAGGGGAAGAGAAGGGAAAGGAAAGGAGGATGTGGTGCCCATGGATGGGGGGGGGGGGCATGGATGAGAGGGGAGGGAAGGAAGGGAGATGATGCCCATCTGGATCATACAATTAATCGCACCATTAAAACATTTTATTACACTTGGTTGTGCAATTAAAAATTTTAATTGATGTGCAGCCCTATTTTTATTGTGAACCACTATGCCCATGTTTTGTAAAGGCAGTATATTAAATGAAATAAAATATAAACAAACATAAATATAGGTTCTTAAAAGTAGCCACTAAGAAAATTTAGATGTCCTTTTACTAAGCTGTATTAATCCACAGGTTTTTTTGTTGTTGTTATTTTGGGGATATACGTGTGCTAACTATGTGCTAATTATTTTTTGAAGGGATGTGTCAGGGAAGAGGAGTAGACATTTCTGTGCTATATAGTTAGTACCTCTACATTACTGCATGCTTACTGGTTAGTACACAGATAAAGTGGGACCCCTTAACATCTACAGAGGTGGCAGTAAGCGCTTCCTCAGTAATTTTTTTAAATGGCAGTGCAGCTGATAAGGTGGTTGATGCAAAAGAAGTTGTAACAGAGCTATGACAGGTGCCAAGGACATTGATGCTCATACAATCACCGGAATGCTGGATAAGACCAAAGGAGCTGTGCAGGAGATCATGGATATGACCAAAGGAGCTGTAAGTGACAACCTGAATGCTGTTATGAGTAGTCACATGGTGCAAATGGTGAGTACTTGGGTAGATGCATCACTGACCAAGTCTGAGGCTGTTGTGGTCCACGATCTCCCACTGACTGAAGAGGAAACAGTCAAAGAAGCTCCCAGAGTTGAAGGATTTGAAGCTGGAACCCAGAAGCTGAGTCACGTCAGACAGGGGTCATTTTGTCTTCCAAGTTTCACAGGTGAGATTATGAGCTGGCCTTGACCAAGGTCAAAGATGCCAAAATCAGGAGCCAGGATTTTATATCCCAGCTCAGCACTACATTTAACCTGATGGAGTTTGTACATAACATCTCTGCTGCTAACAAAGCACGATGCCCAGGAGAGGCTGTACAAGTCCTGGAAGGAATGGAAGAGGAGCAGAGGGCAACAGGCTGGAGAGGAAACTCCCATCACAGAGGACATTGAGCCATCACCCTAGCTATTGCCCAGGACCTGAGTCATCAACTCTCGGTATAACAAGAATCACCATAGAAAGTATTGCACCGGCAGGATGTAACTCTTTCTTGTTACACCATCGACTTTGATATACTTTGTGTCTCATTAATATCCTGATATGTTTTAAACTTATTTATCTGGTAACCCCTGAAAAAGGCTTTGTGCCAAAACACGACCTATGTAGGGTCTAGTGTGCTGACATCTTTGGCAGACTCAGATTTTATATTGTCAGTGACTGCTGATTCAATGAGATATTGTTGAATTTTGAAGAATAAAGTTTTTTGAAGCTTGGACTTCTTCCCTGCTTGATTTATCCTGGAACATTCTACTTCCACCCTCTTTGTACTCTTGGACTTCTTGTGGAAGTTTTTGTGCCCTGATTTCGGTTGTAACATTAGCATGTGGCCATTAATACAAAAAAATCAAAAATTGGCCATTTTACTGCTGCGCTAAAAATGGCTTTAAGCACATGGAAAATAGCCACATAAGGGCAGCTAAAACCACTTTTTAGTGCTGCTTTGTAAAAGGGCCCCAAAATGACATAGGAAATGTTAGTGATATAGCCTATGTCACTGCAAACGAAAGCACTGAAAATGATGGGCCATCTCTAATTGAAACAACTACATCAGGGGTGTCCAACCTTGGCCATCGCCAAGTCAAGTTTTCAGGATTCCCCCAATGAATATGCATGAGATCTATTTGCATACAATGGAGGTAGTGCATGCAAATAGATCTCAACGGATATTCATTGGGGAAATCCTGAAAACCGACTGCATTGCAGCCTTCGAGGACCAAAGTTGGACAACCCTGATCTACAGGATTAAAATACAACCAGTTTTGGAAATTTGTAGTGAAGGTGTGATGCTATGATGTTATGGCTGGGCTAGATAGGAGAAGACAGGGTTAATGTGGGGAAGTAACATTAATAGGAAATATAAGCTTGTGATACCACTGTTTCTCATTCCCCAGCCCCCTCCCCACCTCCACTATCAAAAATAACCTGCTAAATGTTTAGGCTGAGAGTTACAAGGTATGGATATAGGACCAAATTCTATACATAACCTCCAAAAAAATTGTCACTGAAAAAATAACGTGCTAAGTGCTATTCTATAAATGGCGCTGAAAGTTAGGCACTGTTTATAGAATGCGCTTAGCAATGGGATCAACATCTAACTTTAGACATGAGGATTTACACCAAGTAAACCCTGTTATAAATCCTTGCATCTAAATTAGGCGCAAATCCCCCTTATTCTATAACAGTGTGCATAAATTGTAGGAATATCCCTGATCCTAGCCGTGTCCCCTTTTTGGAGCTGCATAATTTTTACGCATGGATCCCCTTAATGCCAATTAGTGCCAACAATTATTTGCACCCAATTATCGGTGCTAATTGGCTCATTCAATTAAATTGTGCTTACAAATTAGACACACACCCAAACTGTGCATGTAATTTTAAGCGCTATTTATGTAATTTTGGGGGGATAGTATCAATAAATCTTGATTTAAATTCTCAGTATGAGACCCAAGAAATTTGTCAGTATCACAAGTTTTCTAATTTAAATAGGAAGTGATTTGGGGGGAAATGATACACTTCTTACAATCATATTTGCATGTGCAAACTGGAATGCCATAGAATCAGTAATTTTATGACAGGCACTACTTACAAATATATTCAGTGGCATATGTTCTGGGCTTGGATTGACTCATCCTTCAAATTATACATTTTAGAATGCAATACATTTCTTTCATTTATTCCTTTACGGGCTGCCTATTATGTCACTTCTAAGTGGGTTACAATTAACATTTTTCCATTTGCATTTATACTTCTTAGTCATGCATTATTTATTTATTTATTTAACACATACCCCACATTTTCCCACCAATAGTAGGCTCAATGTGGCTTACAAGACTGTAGGGCAAACTACAGTTCAATTAAATAACATAACAATGTAATATAATTCAGTAAAATAACATAATGATGTAATAAAAAAATAGTAACGTATAGATATTGTAAAGAACAACAAAGATAGTAAGAGTGAATAATAAAGGTAAGGGTCCATGGAGTGTGGGGGGGGGGGGGGGGTTGGGAGGTTATGATTTATTTGGCAGCCTGACCCTAGCAGTAATACCTCAAGATTATCGCTAAGGGTTTTGGTGGTAATCACCCTACTCCCCCTAGACACCAGAGACCTTGGAAAGACTTGAGATGGGAATCAGGTGGTGGGGGGTGGGGTCTTCCATTATAGGCAGTCTACCATTGAGCTATAAAATGTCCTCTGTACTTTAAGCTAGTTGCACTTATCCTCCCTTATCACTCGTCCTATTTACACATTGCATTTGCAGCTCATTAATAATAATGATTTGGTTAAGAGTTTCATGGTCTATACAGTTGAATGTTGTATTCTTTCAGAGAATTGGATGATTATATAGCCATAATGAAAGATACTGGGTCAAAATTGAGATTTTATAATACTGTAAATAAATATTTCATGTTAACAAATGGGATTTGCAATTTTTCATATAGACATGTCATTGCCAGTATTTTGTTTTTAGCACCCATTCGTAATTATGGTTTAGTATGAACCACTGGCAACACACTGCCAGCTCAGTGTTAAACACACTAAATTCAATAAATGGTACTGGTTCTCAAAATTAGGCACCGTTTTAGCTCCGAGAACTGCGATTACTTTTAGGTGCAACCATTTACACCAACAAAATCTTGTGTAAATCACTATGCCTAAATTAGAAACAGATCCCCTTTATTCTATAACAGCATGCATAAATTGTGGGAATGCCTCCGATCTGTCCATGATCCTCCCGTGGTCACGCCCCCTTTTTAGATCCACGTGGATACGGCTGTGTAAATTTATACACGTAAATTTTAATTAATGCAATTAACACAATAAATAATTGTTAGGGCCAAATTATTGGTGCTAATTGGCTCATTATTCAATTAAATTCTGTGCGCAAATTGGACGCATACCCAAATTTATATGTGCAATTATTATTACCATTTATAGAATTCGGGGTTAATGTGAAACTTACTGGGAAACATTTTACAATCAATGGGTTTTCTAAAAAAGAACTCTCCTTTCTACCTGTGGCTCTTTATTAGTATGTGTAACCCAGTGAAATGTGTCTGATCTTTATATTTGTGATTGAAAATCATCTCCCTCCTTTGATGATTTTCATTTAGAGAAGTGTATTTGATGCCTATGGTAACTTTGGATAATCAAAGATGAGAGTTTCTTTCTGCCCCGAGAAACCTAATAAAGTTGGGCCTCAGTAAAGTAAAAAAAAAAAAAAAGATATTCCATTAATGTAAAATGATACATGCTCTTGAAAAACATAAATGATCCTGATATTCAAAGTATTTATGCTCATAAATTGGCCTCTGAAAAATTAGTAGGGGTAAGGGCATACATTTTTACTCAAAATATTGCTAAACTCTTAAATTTAAAACGTTACTGGCACCAGGGCAGGTTTAGGGTGGGGAAAAGAGGTTAGCTGGTTAGCACTAATTTTCAGCAGTAGTCTCGGATTCTATATAGTGTGCCTAGAGATCCATGCTGAAATCCAGGTGTATCCTATAACAATGCATGTAGCCTACTCGGCTTAACAAGGAACAGTAAGGAATACAAAAGGTTCGTCACGTACTTTCTTGAATCTCCATTATCCCAATTGCAGAGGACTTAAATTTAAATCAATATATGCATCTAGTTTTTCCTACATTTGTATGCAACGTTGGAATGCACTGCCGAATGCCATAAAAACAACACACGATTTGGCAGCCTTCTGGAAACTATTAGAGACTAACCTGTTCAGAGAGACTTATCAAAAGGACCCTTCTTAAAAAAACAGGACATCAGAACTGTACCAGAATTAGTTAACATTGAATTATTCTTATTTTGATTACTTTAACACATTGTCATTATTGAACGCTTTTCACTACCCTTGATTTCAGCACCTGAAATGTATTGATTACCGATTTTATTCTGATTTACTGTGTACTCTATATACACTCTGATTGGAACGTTCTTCTGTATTTCTTATTCCGGAAATGGCGATCGCCACTACGGTATTTGTAAGCCACATTGAGCCTGCAAAGAGGTGGGAAAATGTGGGATATAAATGCAGAAAATAAATAAATAATTAGCATTGACAATGGCACTTAACATGCAATAATGAGCACTAATTGGCAATAATTAGAACTCACTAAGCGTATTCTGTATTGCTGTGCACCTAACTTTTAATGCTTGCAGGCAAAAAGGGGCATAGCTATAGGCAGGGGGAATGGGTATTTCATGGGCATTCCAAAATTTACGCACGTTGTTATAGAATATGGCCCTCTGCGCCTAAATCTACATGCCAGGATTTACGCCACGTTTTTGTTGGTCTAAATGGAGGCACGTATTTTATACTCTGCAACTAAATCTAGGAACTGCATATAGAATACGCTTAGGTGGAAATGCTTTCCGTGCGGATTTCTCAGGCGCCATATATAGAATCTGACCCCAAGCTCATAAATTAGGCTCATCAATCTAGGCCAATGAATGGAGGGTTTGATATTCAAAATGATTTAACTGGACAGGAGAGGGTCCTGGCTGCTTTAATTGCCTATGTGGGGCTATCTGCTGATATTCAGCAGCACCTGACTGGTCAGTGCCACTGAATATCACCATAGATCACTAAACTGAAAGCCAGCTATTTTGTAGGCAGTCCAGGGGTGGAGTTAGCACTTATGTGGTTAAGTACTGATATTCAGCATTTAACTGCCTTAGGGCCCCCTTTTACAAAGTGGCGGTAAGCCCAACGCAGACTTACCGCTCGCTAAAAAGGAAGCACTGCTGGGCTACCTCATTCTGATCCCTGATCCACTGTCCTCTTAAATGCCACCAAATATCAGTTAACAGCCCGACAAGGTGATTGAACTGGACAGTAGCCTCTCCGGCCCAGTTACATTACTTTGAATTTTGACTCCATAATTTTTATTTTTTGTTACATTTGTACCCCGCGCTTTCCCACTCATGGCAGGCTCAATGCGGCTTACATGGGGCAATGGAGGGTTAAGTGACTTGCCCAGAGTCACAAGGAGCTGCCTGTGCCTGAAGTGGGAATCAAACTCAGTTCCTCAGGACCAAAGTCCACCACCCTAACCAGTAGGCCACTCCTCCCTAACCACTAGGCCACTCCTCCACTGTTGCTACTATTTGAGATTCAACATGGAATGTTGCTATTCCACTAGCAACATTCCATGTAGAAGTTGGCCCTTGCAGATCACCAATGTGGCCGCGCAGGCATCTACATGGAATGTTGCTAGTGGAATAGCAACATTCCATGTAGAATCTCCAATAGTATCTATTTTATTTTTGTTTCATTTGTACCCTGCGTTTTCCCACTCATGGCAGGCTCAATGCAGCTTACATGGGGCAATGGAGGGTTAAGTGACTTGCCCAGAGTCACAAGGAGCTGCCTGCGCCTGAAGTGGGAATCAAACTCAGTTCCTCGGTTCCCCAGGACCAAAGTCCACCACCCTAACCACTAGGCCACTCCTCCACTCCACATTATGGAAATATACAGACAGGTCAGTAATACATTCACTAGCAACCAATGAACATCTAAAACTGGCTTTAAATGCTGGTCTGTGAATTTTGAAAATGAAAACGGCCTCAGATTCTGGAACAACTCGGGGGCGTAGCCAGACAACCGATTTTAGGTGGGCCTAAGCAAGAAGTGGGTGGGCACCAAGTGTTCTCCCCCCTCCCCCACTACGACCAGAAAAATATCTCAGCTGGCGGGGAAAATGCTTCTTTCCACCTTGGCAGTCTGCAGCAGGCATGCACTGAAAACTGAGCATGTGCAGGTGCCAGTATCGTGGAGAGTAGCGTTTTCATTACCATCGGGGGGGAGTCTTCTGCTGGCAGAGCTTGGGATCCCTACCAGCTACCGCTAAGCATGTGCTACTGTTGGGTGGGCCTGAGCCCTAAGTGGGTGGGCCCTGGCCCACCCAGGCCCACCTGTGGCTACACCACTGGAACAACCACTAACACAATCTTGCCTTTCCGTTCTGCATGCTAATATCTATGTTATCACTACATACTGCATCCTTGCAATCCAAGGAGCAGTAGCATAGACTATATAGCCTGCGAATAAGGTAAACTTACAGTCTAAGTGCAATATGAATAACAGCGCCAATGCATCTAGAATATTTCAAATAACCTACAGATAATCAGTATAGTATTTAATGAAGTGAAGGGGATCTTGGCCATATAAAAAATAATAATACCGGCATGGAAGAGATTTTTAATCGTTAGGTCTATGAAAAGTCTTTCATTAAAAATCTTTATGAAGCTCTTCCTTTTTGCCATTTTGCATTAAAACCTTTGCTTCTCATCATTTATGTTTGTTTTTCTTGGCCTCAAGTATGTTTTTCTGCTGCTGATAATCAATACTTCTTCCAGAGCATTTTGTTCAGATCCCTGTGGATAGGACAAGCAAATCCATCCATTCAATGATGAATTACCCTACCTGCCAGACACCGTGGCAGCTCCAGAAAGGAGAAAATTGTTAGACTACACCTAGGTACGAAGCATGTTCAGCTACTTCGAGAAAGCATACAATTACTTCATGTGCTCCAAGGGGTACAAACAATGACAATTAAGCTAGAGTCAGTAGCAAAGGACTGGAAAATTGCAGATTTCTCCCTAATTTATAATGCTGGAAAATAAAATAAAATAAAACCTTTCAGAACCTGTTAGTAGAATGGTATTGTTGCAGCCTGTAGGTTGCCACTGTCACGTCTATCTTAGGGTGTACAAATGCAAATTTGAAAACAAAACAATGGATGCTATTCTGAAAGATGTTTTATTATTCCATGCCCAGTGTGCGGGGGGGGGGGGGGGGGGGGGGGGGGGGGGGAGGATCTTTATTGCACTTTTTTGCATGAGGCCTGGATTTTAGCTCAACAGGGCAACTGTGAAGCAGGTTTTCATCAAGGTGGTATGGTTCATAATTAGGTAGGCATATTCTTGATACCATGACACTGTAAGGAACAATTAGATGCTGTCACATAGGACCAGAATAGGTGCTACTCTGTTAAACAGCCCTATCATACTGTGCAACACGTTATATTACCATATGTTGTGCTGTAAGTTTAAATATAGACCTCAGAATTAACATTGTATGATCTGATAATTATATTATTCTGATATGTTTCAATTTCAAGCAGAACACATTCAGACTCTTAAGAATCTGCAAACCTGTTTCTTCTGTGCACCTGACTTTCTATGTTCTATGAGATTTTTTTTTAATGCATTAAATACTATAAGCACTGTCACAAAAGAAAATGACTTTTTATTCGTTTCCATATACACTAACATGACTCTTCTTATATGGTACAGATTTATCTTTAATTTTCTTTTTGATTTAGCATTAAGCAGTAATTAAAATTCAGCTTGGAAGGATCCCCCTGGTGAAGTGAAATTACTGCTTTATGCCCACTAATTGTCATATTACGGGTAGCAGTACACAGTGTTCTGCAGTTCTGTAGAAGGAAAGTACCACATGAAAATGTGTCAGAGAAGACTATCAGAGCTATGAATAGATGACAACTTCTCATGTATAAAGATACAAATAAAGAGCAAACCACGCTGTGTCCAAGGAAAATCTCTGCTGCACAAAGTGCAATCCATCACTATAAACAAAGAAACTTAAACAGAAAAACGTAGGCAGATAAAGACCACATGGCCTATTCAGTCTGCCCATCCACGTCATCTACTCTTCCTATCACTCCCTTAGAGATCCTACATACTTGTCCCAAGCTCTCTTGAACCCAGTTTGAGGCTAGGAAACAGGTAGGGCCCATTCTCGCAGCGAAGGCGCCAATGTAAAAAGCCTGCTGCTGACTGAAGGGAGAACGGTGAAAAAGGAAGCAACCTGTCTGAGGAGAGGAGAGGCTTTCCTCATGGAGAACTGGCTGCAGGGGCAAATGGGCTACCCAACCTGGGGGAAGGATGACCCCAAAGTGAATGCAGTGCCAGGAAGTGGGGGAAGGAGAAGAAACTGGAGCCCAGTCCTCACTGGGCAAATGCTGTCATGAGGCAAGGACTGACCTGCCTGAAGACAGAGAGAGAGAGAGAAAAAGAGAGAGAGAGAGGACAGGGGGCAACTGCCTGAATGAATGGAGTTTGCTCTGGAAGTGGAAGCAGTTACCAGTGGAGGAGAGTGTGGGAATTTCTTCTATGCAGCTCATATCAGCCATGTGCAGGGTGCAAAGACCGTTCCCGAGCAGTCTTAGCCTGGGACTGTGATCAGGTTGATGAATATACCTGGTCAGTGAGAAGTTCACTAGGATCATAGCTCTAGGCTGTGTCCTGGAAATGCTGGTTCAAACCTATGAGAAGCTTATGAACTGTCATGGACTCAAACTGAAAGTTTGTTGCCAGAAGAAAGGTTAAACCCTTCCTGTGTTGTGCATAAATCCTTTTGGTGGCAAAGCCTAGTGAAAGCAGTGAGTGATGTGCTGAATAATGAACTTTCGCTGTGAAGCATTTTGGTTTGTTTTTCCTTTTGTTTCCTGAGCCCGCATGTTATATGGACTTGTGCTGCGCTTTGAGACTCCAGGGTGAATGCTGATTAAGTACACCTGGACCAGAGTCAGATCCAGATTTGTGATTTTTTTCCTGGTTTCTTCAAAGGGAAGTGTAAGAGTGGGCAGACCAGAGGCGTAGCTAGGTGGGTTGCCACTCCCCGAAATGGACTTCCGATGGTGCCAACACCTATTTTTCCCATGATCTGTTGCGTTTAAAATACTCACCGGTGTCATTGGTCGTCCGCTGTCCTCTCTCCCCGTGCTCTCAACCTGGCTATGCTTCTGGGGCTCACTACATTCAGAGCAGCTGTTGTCTTTTTTTTTTTCTGGTATTGAGCATGTTACCTGCAACACTAAAGTATGAGTCGTGACACATTCTTGATTCTTACACCAAGAGGGTTGGACGGCTAGGTGGGGTCCCTCTCAAAGAAGAGTTTGTTGACCATATCTGGCTCTGTCAGTGATTTCAAAAGCTGAGGAGAGAGGGAAGCAAGGAGCAGAATTCTCATAGTGTTGCTAGAGTTCCCATCATCATTTATTCCCAGAGGTGGGCAACCACGGTCCTTGAGAGCTACAGCCCAGTCAGGTTTACATGATTCTATAATGGTTGTGTGTGAAATCTATTTGTATACAATGAAAACAGTACACACAAATCAATCTCATGTATATTCATTGTAGAAATCCTGAAAACCCATGGTTGCCCACCGCTGATCTATCCCTGTAATTTCTCTTACCTTGGTATCTTAACCCTAGAGAGTGGAAGGTGGCTAGATGGTGGGGTGGGATTTATGTGGGCACGTTCACACCTCATCATATACACATCTCCCCCTTTTCCCCTTTCTATTCCCTTAATCTTATGTTTCACTTCCTTCTTTCTTTTGTCCCCCACTCCTCATATCCTACTCTCTTGCCCCCTCTCTCTTTCCTTTTCCTTTCCTTTCATTCTTCTCCCTTTGGTTCAGTGGCGTTCCTAGGGGGGGAGGTGGGTGCGGTCCACCCCGGGTGCATGCCACTGGGGGGGGGGGTGGGGTGGCCACGCGCCTGTCGGCGCTGCTCGTTCCGTGCTCCCTCTGCCCCAGAACAGGTTTCTTCCTGTTCCGGGGCAAAGGGAGCATGGAACGAGCAAAGCCGACAGGCGCGTGGCACCCCCCCAGCAAGTAAAAATGCACCCTGGGGGGTGTCATTTCACCGGGGGGAGGTGTCATTTCGCTGGGGGGGGGGGGGGTGCTGCACCCGGGGGGGGGGGGGTGTATCGCGATCCACCCCGGGTGTCAGCTGCCCTAGGAACCCCACTGCTTTGGTTCTCCTCTTTCAACTTTACTCCTTTCTCTTCAAGTATGCAGCTTTGGAACAGGGTGCTCCTGCATACATGCTCTGATCTTGCACCACTGAGATCAGGGAGTACTAACATACACACTCAAGTCCTGAATCCCCAAAGTACAGTGTACTCAATCACATGCACCCTGGTCCTGAAGTTTCAGAAGCCAAAAACACACACACTTTCAGTCCTGCAACCCTGGAATAGGAGGATAAACATATTACTTCCATCACTGCATCAGCAACCCTTTCCCCTTCTGGCGAGAGAACCCAGCCCAGTAGAGGCTAAACAGTAACTGGAGGGTCAGAAGCGGTTGAGTGGGTTCACTTTTGGCAGTTCAGAAGCCTGGAGATCTGGAAATGTTAGTGTTTCCCAGTGTCCTCTCACCTTATCCCTAACATCATTGCCAACTCCTGGCAGAGTGAAGAAGGAAAAAGATCTGAAAATGGAGAATGCTCAGCAGGAGGGTTTGGAGGAGTGGCCTAGTGGTTAGGGTGGTGGTCTTTGGTCCTGGGGAACTGAGGAACTGAGTTTGATTCCCACTTCAGGCACAGGCAGCTCCTTGTGACTCTGGGCAAGTCACTTAACCCTCCATTGCCCCAGGTACAAATAAGTATCTGTATACAATATGTAAGCCGCATTGAGCCTGCCATGAGTGGGAAAGCGTGGGGTACAAATGTAACAACAACATGGAATGTTGCTACTATTGGAGATTCTAGATGGAATGTTGCTACTATTGGAGATTCTGTTGCTACTATTTGAGATTCTACATGGAATGTTAATGTTGCTATTCCACCAGCAACATTCCATGTAGAAGCCTGCCCTTGCAGCCGCGCAGGCTTCTGTTTCTGTGAGTCTGACGTCCTGCACGTACGTGCAGGACGTCAGACTCACAGAAACAGAAGCCTGCGCGGCTGCAAGGGCAGGCTTCTACATAGAATGTTAAGTAGTGGCCTAGTGGTTAGAGTGGTGGACTTTGGTCCTGGGGAACTGGGTTCAATTCCCACTGCAGGCACAGGCAGCTCCTTGTGACTCTGGGCAAGTCACTTAACCCTCCATTGCCCCAGGTACAAATAAGTATCTGTATACAATATGTAAGCCGCATTGAGCCTGCCATGAGTGGGAAAGCGCAGGGTACAAATGTAACAAAAAAAAAAAAAAAGAAGCTGAGTCTAAGACTGGACTATTCACAGTATACTGGCTGAAATCCCTGAGCTGCAGGAGAGAGGGAAGGAAATAAAAAGGCAAGGAACAAACACAAATAACAACAACAAAAATAAGCAAACAATTATTTCCCTTCTTGGATGGATATGATCTGGGAACAGAATGAACAAATGAAGGGTACAAAAACCTGCTCCAAGGACCATATCTAACCTGCTTGGCAGCAGTTAGCCTAAAGTCTGCTCCTAGAAGTAGTTTCCTTTGGAAGTTCATCCCACTTTCTCTCCATCTTACTTTTAAGTGTTACTGTACTTCTTAACAATTGCTCTTACACTGCCTGAAACCCAGTGGGACTCATTTACAAAGTGCTATGGTGTATATTAAAATTGACAACATATGTACAACTGTCCGCTTATGCTTTCAGCACTGAAAATAGTAGTAGTGTGCATGGTCAAAAAGTTTGGTTATTTAAACAAAGATTTTGTGATTTTCGTGGGGGGTATTTTTCCCCCCTGTTTTCATGTGTACATTGAACACAAGAGCTTTTTTGTACATGCAGATTGCTTAAACATGTGTTAATTCATAAGTATATGCATGGGCAAGCGATTTACATTTTGAGGCATCCATATAAACTGCATATGCACTCACAAATTCACTCCCTTGAAAACAGCTCAAAATGTAAAGTGAAGGCTAAGACTTTGCTTTCCACTTCAGTTCATTGCACCTTCAGTCCATAATGAAATCGAGGCACATGCAGTTCTAATGATAAGAAACGAATTGCAAGAGAGGAGCAAATCTCCCCTTGCAGTTCAACAGAATTCTGGAAAAAAAAAAAAAAAAAAAAAGAACTGAATCAGAACATCTAGCTTAAAATAGTTTTCTCTCCAAATTGAACATTGCGGAAAGGCCAGGCCAAATTTGCCTGCATTATTTTTTAAATAGTTTATCACAAATATCTGACCAGCATGGCTGAGACTGAGGCTGCTGCTGAGACTGACGCTATTTATAGCTTCAACATCAGACCCAGATCTTTTAAAATAGCATAGGAGTAGCACTGGGATTCATTATCTGAAGATGAAACTGAAAATGCCTCCAAGTTTCATGGTACAACACAACATAGGGTCAATTTAGCTCCAGAACTAGCTTGTAAGGTGCTTGATGAGTGACAAATGGGGTTTCTTACAACCTTTTGCTTCTTTCACGCCTCCTACCCCACATTGTATAATAACATATTGACTGAAGAGACAGAAAATAAAGACACCATTATTTCATCACTGTTTTGCATTTCTTTATGTGTTTAAACAGTTCCAGGGTTGATGCCTTAACAATTCTGTATAGGATGTGAACACCACACATAAACATACACAAGTTAAATTCAGGTAATCCCATTGGTAGTACAGAATATACAGGGTCCAAACTAGAGAATGACGGACCCGCAATAAACCGTGGTAATAGAAAAAAATTAGTGTATTTACTGTGGGTGCGGGAGCAAAACCTTTTACTGCCCAGCGGGAACGGTAAAAAGCTTTGTTCCTGTGGTTAAAAAAAAAAGCAGATACCACTCCTCCCCGTGTCTATCTATCTGTCTGTCAACCTGCCTGCCTGCCCTTCCTTTGTTCCTCTCTCCCTCCCTCACACAGTACTTCTAGCATTCTCCACAGGCCTGCAACAGGGCCTTCTCTCTGCCGGATCCTGTATTCTGATGCAACTTCCTGTTTAATGAAAACACACTTTACATTTTTAGGTATCCATATAAAGTATAGAGATAGGCAACCAAAATGATTAAGGCAATAGAAGGACTCTCATATGAGGAAAGGATAAAGAGATTAGGGTTCATCAGCTTGGAGAAGACATGATTGAGAAAAGGTATGACTGAGGTGTGTAAAATCTCGAATAGAATGGAATGGGTAAACATGAGTTGATTGTTTACGCTTTTAAAAAAGTACAAAGACTAGGGGACACTCCTTGAAGCAGTGGCTTAGCCAGACTAGTTATTTTAGGTGGGCCCACAGTTATTTGGGGAAGGCCTTGTAAACCACACCCCCTCCTTTGTCCTGCATCTCTCTCCCTCTCCTCCACCCTCAGATCCAGTATTTGTCCCCACCTACAACCAGGGCCGTGCCAACACGGTAAGCGGGGTAAGCAAGGCAGGGGGGCGCCGCCACACCATGCTTACCTCGCCCTCCCGCTCCCATTGCCCAACTGCCCGCCCTCTTCTCTCCAGCAAGATCCCTTTCCTTTTTTTCTCCTTTTAATTTTACCTCCGTCCGGCAGCGCATCAGTGAAGGAGGCGGCGCTCCCGACGTGTCTAGCCTTCCCCTTCGCTCATGTTCCGCCTTCTTCTGACGTCAAGGAAATGAAGTCAGAAGAAGGTGGGACACTGAGCGAAGGGAAGGCTAGACACGTTGGGAGCGCTGCCTCCTTCACTGACGCTGTGCCTGCGCTGCCGGATGGAGGTAAATTTAAAAGAAAAAAAAGGAAAGGGATGTTGGAAGGGGGGGAGAGAAGAAAGTGGGCAGTTGGGACATGGAAGCGGGAGGGCAGGGGAGAGAGGAGCATGAATGCGAAGGCAGGGTTCATGGAAAGGAGAGATGGGAATTGCTGGATAGGGTCAGGGATGAATGGAGGGGGCAGGGGATAGATGGGCATGGATGGATGGGAATGTAGGGCTCAGGGAGAGAGGGAAATTGCTGGATAGGGATGAATGGAGGGGGCAGGGACAGATGGGCATGGATGGATATGGATTGCAGGGCAGGGCTCAGGGAGAGAGGGGAATTGCTGGATAGGGATGAATGGAGTGGGCAGGGGAGAGAGGAGCATGGATGGGCATGGATTGGGAGGGCAGGGCTCAGGGAGAGAGGGGAATTGCTGGATAGGGATGAATGGAGGGGACAGGGGACAGATGGGCATGGATGGATATGGATTGCAGGGCAGGGCTCAGGGAGAGAGGGGAATTGCTGGATAGGGATGAATGGAGGGGGCAGGGGACAGAGGAACATGGATGGGCATGAATTGGGAGGGCAGGGCTCAGGGAGAGAGGGGAATTGCTGGATAGGGATGAATGGAGGGGGCAGGGGACAGATGGGCATAGATGGATATGGATTGCAGGGCAGGGCTCAGGGAGAGAGGGGAATTGCTGGATAGGGATGAATGGAGGGGGTAGGGGACAGAGGAACATGGATGGGCATGGATTGGGAGGGCAGGGCTCAGGGAGAGAGGGGAATTGCTGGATAGGGATGAATGGAGGGGGCAGGGGACAGATGGGCATGGATGGATGTGGATTGCAGGGCAGGACTCAGGGAGAGAGGAGAAATTGCTGGACATAGAAGGGAGGGAAGAGAGATTAAGGTGATGAAATGAGGGAAAAGGAAGCGAGGAGAAAAACTGCACATGGATGAAGAAAATAGGCAGAAGCTGAGGACCAGAAATGAAGAAGAAAGAAGGAAAGAAAAGAAATAAATGGAAAGGAAGCCCTGGAAATGGAGTTAAGAGGACAGATAGCAGCAGAATCAGATACTGAGCCAGCATGATCAGAAAAAGAAAGTCACCAGAGAACAAAGGTAGAAAAAAAATCATTTTATTTTCATTTTAGTGTTTGGAATATGTGCACTTTGAGAATGTACATCTGCTATCTTATTTTGCAATGTATAGCAATTTGTTTCTAAGAATATTGCTGACAATTCCTGTCAGTGTGGCAAGTGGTGAGCGATCATTTTCACGGGGGGGGGGGGGACTCGCCAACTGATAGTCTGCAGGGGGGCACCAGAGACCCTAGGCACGGCCCTGCCTACAACCTGGCAAATCCCCTTCCCCGGTGTACCGCACCACATTCGTGGGCAGCAGCAGCGTCACATATCCACTATCTGCTACCTTCGCTGGTCTCTGCAGGCTTCCCTCTTCCGCATCCTGCCAGAGGAAACTGGAAGAAACATCAGTGAGGGTGGGATGTGGCAGACGGAAGCCTGCAAAGACTAGCGCAAGCAGCAGATATATCTTGCTGATGCTACTCACAAATGTGGTGAGATAGATAGGGAGGGAGTTCCTGAGTTGCAAATGTATCCAGGAAAGGAAGAGAGGAAACCCCTCTCCCCTTTCCACCCAGCTTCTGCCCTCTTTCTCTCCCTTCTTCCATCTAGCCACGATCCAGTGTCTGCCTCATCTATACCCCCCATCCACACACCCCTGCCACTGTGAGTTTATGCTTTCCAGATATTCCCCAATTTTCCAGTAACACCCCATCATCTTTGTCTAGATCAGTTTGTCCTACCCTTAGGTCATACCTATTTATTCCTTTTCCCTAGATTGTAAACAGACTCTGCAGCTAACTTGTAATCTTCTCCTAGATATTCTTTTAACTTTTGTACACACCCTTTTAAATGTGTGGGGCAAGGTACCATTTGCTGCAACACCAAAACACAGGTCAACAGGAAAGTATGGCAAGTATCCAGTGGCATCATTTAATGTACAGTTATATGCAGGCACCAAATAAAACACATACTGACTCCAGTCTTGTTTCTGCATTGATTGCAGTATACCTAGCATGTTCAGAAGCATCCTGATAAACCTCTCAGTGAGATAAGTCAAGCTGCTTCAGATGTACATCTAATCTATCAAAAGACAGAATTATCTGTGGCATGAAAAATCTCTACTGCACCCAACCTCACCTTGCTTATTTATGAGACAGCTGAAATTAATTCTCAATTGGTTCTGTTCTCCCTAGTTGAAACCACTGTTTAAGTTAACATATTTTTCAGATTTTCTAGTGTAACCGCAACGGTAATGATGCCAAAATTCTTCAAAGCAATCTGAGTATAGTTTTCTTTCATTTGCCTTTTATTGAATTCATGTGCACAAGAGCACAATGCGTATTATAGATTCCATGCAGGAAAGAGAAATTAAATTGCTTTCTTCAGTCAGTAAGATACATATTCATAAAGAAAGAGGACAAAAGAAAATAAATAAGCCCTTTGGCCCCCCGCTCCCTGAATATATATATAACGATGGTTAAAGCCAGATGTACTATATTTCAGTTGTTAGTAACTGAGTCAGTTTGCAAGGATAACAATCTAAACAAACAAGCTGTTCTTTTAACACTAGCCCATATTACAAGTGCTATGAGACTGACTGCATTGTTCTGTGATTTTGCATTGCTATAACCAGCCACATTTCAATATTGATTGAAACCATTCCATTCTTTCCTGGGAGCTAATACATACATACATAGTAACATAGTAACTGACGGCAGATAAAGACCTGTATGGTCCATCCAGTCTGCCCAACAAGATAAATTCATTTTACATTGTATGTGATACTTTATATGTATACCCAAGTTTGATGTGTCCTGTAATGTTTAATCCCGTGCATTCTAGGGGGGGGGGGGGGGATATTATAACAGGATGCTTATGTGAGAAGTAAAAAAAAAAAAAAAAAGCCCAAATTTAAGTTTATAATATAAAGGTACAAAAAAGTTGCTGGCAGCGATTATTTATTTTCATTGCTCATAATCCACAAAAACAAACCACAATGAAAAAAAAAACCTCTTCAACATGTAGATGTCAGATTCCCAAGGAACCCCCCCCCCATATAATATACTATGATATACTGTCATATAATATAAGGTTCATCAGTCAGTCACTGGTTTCAAACAAACATTCAAACCATAGAAAGGCATTATATCATTACTATTGCATTTCATATGATGACTGTGGACATTATATGATCACTTAGAAAGTCCTACTTTGTACTTGCAACTCATTCTTGTGTACTTTTTTACAACTCTTTTTGTAGACCTAAAACAATGACTTCATTATCTCGTGACTCACATCAGGCTATGCTTTGGCCAATTTTTCGGCCTACCATTACCTCGGGCAGATCATTTTTTTTTTCTTTTTCTGTAAGTTAACTACTACTACTACTACTACTACTACTATTTAGCATTTCTTCTCATTGTTGCCTCAGTGACTTCCACCCTCAACAAGTACAATGTAAACAATTACATTTTTTGTACCGCCTCTATCCATCTTCACGTCTCCCGCTCTTACAATTTTCTCTGGTAATTTTATCATTCTCTTCTCATATGATCAAGCTAGAACCTGGAGTGAAGCCGTCATCACTGGCTTAGACTCATTTAGAAACATAGAACCATGATGACTTTTATCTGACTCATTGCACAGAGACAGTCATACTTGTATTTCTTAATGATCATCATGCAACTTTCAATAAGAGTAACATTTCACTTGTGGTGTTCTTAGATTCATTGCAGGTTTTGGTCTTATTGACCAATCACTTTTACTAACATGTCTTGCAGATATTGGGTTGTCTAGTACTGATCTTGCCTGGTTTTCCTTTTTTCTATAATCTCGATCTTTCTCTGTACACACCAGTAGTGGCTCCTCTCAGTCCTACTTCGCCTATGGTGTACCCCAGGGCTCAATCTTGTCTCCCTTACTCTTCAATATCTTCATTAGTCCCCTAGCAATACTTATACAAGAGCATAATATTAAGTTGTTCTATGCAGATGACATTCTACTCTGGTTCCCAACCTCTCCTATTACTATTGATCTTGAACCTCTTCAGTGTTGTTTATCTGCTTTGAGTAGGTGAAAGGAGTGTATCAGGCCACAGATGAAACAACAAGTTGGCCTCAAAGATCAAATGAAGCAATGTTTATTTGAAACCTGATATGGCCTTATCACAAAACATCTAGCCACCCGCCTGGGGTTACCCCGGGGCCACTTGGAGGGTCTATCCCTAGTACAGCTCAGGTCTGCCTACACTTGATGCTTGCACTGTACACTAGCACCTTCCTCCCACCGACTGGGTCACAACCACCTCTGGGTGAGTCTCCTGGTCTCAAATTATCCCCAGTGATTTCTAGGTTACTGGCGTCCACATTCCCAGTGGTCCCACAGTTCCTAGAAAGAACTCACAGACCCAACACGTAAACCACCAGGATTCTTTATCAGTCCAGACAGGCAGAGTCAATAAACTACAATTGCTTATTGTCTGACAAATTAGGGCAATGAACAGAAAATGTACAATCAGCAAACAATAACAGGTAACTGAAATATTGATCAATTATCACACTAACTAAGCATTTGTATTCTAGCTAATTAGTACCTGGGAAGATTAGGACCTATAACTGTTCACCAAGCCTCAGCAAAGAGATCCTACTCTCTTTTCTTCCTGGCTAAGACTGGGGCAAAAATCAGTACATTCCAAATGAAATTGGGCTACTGGGCCAATCAGCGCCCAGAACAACAAGCTTGAAAGTATACTGCAGACTGCCTTTCCAAAAGGCTTAAAGAAAGAAAACAGCCTTGGTTCTGCAGCAGCTTCAAAACATAAACATGCACCACCTGCTGGCCAAACTAGAGAAATACACTTCAAGAAATACCCAATGCACTTTACAGGCTTAAAACACACTGTTCTATCACAGGCCCATGTTTCAGCTGTCACCTGCATCAGGGGTCAGTCAGAGGTAAAACATAAGACATCAATCTGTAGGATTCTTCTCAACATTAACAATACAAGAGAACACTGAATAGGTCCTCAGTGTAGCTACAGAAACCTGTAGCAATTCCGGTTCTTTTTGGTCAGCCAATTGCCCCAACCACTACTTTTAAGTACTTAGGTATTTGGTTTGATAGTTAATTGACCTTTATGAAAAAAAATTTTTTTCTGAACTTTATTATATCCTGTGTTGGCACTCTATCCAGCTTATAATCAAAAGACAAAAACGCCTATATTGCGACCTAAATCGGGAGATAGGCGTTTATCTCCCAAAACGAATAACGCGGTATAATCGAAAGCCAAACTTGGACGTTCTCAACTGCACTTCATCACGGAAGGGTACAAAGTTGACGGGGGGGTGTCGAAGGCGTGGTGAAGGTGGAACTGGGACTTGGTTATCGGCCGATCAGAGATGGGCGCCTTTCGCCGATAATGGAAAAAAAATATGCGTTTTTAGCGAGAATTTAGGACACTTTTCCTGGACCCTGTTTTTCCACGAATAAGGCCCCAAAAAGTGCCCTAAATGACCAGATAACCACTGGAAGGAAACGGGGATGACCTCCCCTGACTCCCCCAGTGGTCACAAACCCCCTCCCACCACAAAATATGCCGTTTCACAATTGTTTATTTTCACCCTCAAATGTCATACCCACCTCCCTGGCAGCAGTATGCAGGTCACTGGAGCAGTTATTAGGGGGTGCAGTGGACTTCAGGCAGGTGGACCCAGGCTCATCCCTCCCCTACCTGTTACAATTGTGCTGCTTAATGCTTATTAGTCGTCCAACCCCCCAAACCCACTGTACCCACATGTAGGTGCCCCCCTTCACCCCTTAGGGCTATAGTAATGTTGTAGACTTGTGGGCAGTGGGTTTTGAGGGGCTCAACACACAAGGGAAGGGTGCTATGCACCTGGGAGCTGTTTTACCTTTTTTTTTTGTTTTTGTAAAAGTGCCCCCTAGGGTGCCCGGTTGATGTCCTGGCATGTGAGGGGGGACAGTGCACTACGAATCCTGGCCCCTCCCACGAACAATTGCCTTGGATTTATTTGTTTTTGAGCTGGGCGCTTTCATTTTCCATTATCGCTGAAAAACAAAAACGCCCAGCTCACAAATTGTTGAATAAAACATGGACGTCTATTTTTTTTCGAAAATACGGTTCGGTCCGCCCCTTCACAGACCCGTTCTTGGAGATAAACGCCCATGGAGATAGACGTTTTTGTTCAATTATGCCCCTCCATGTACTCTTCACTTTCTCCGTAATTTCTTGGATTTTCAAATGTTGCTCAGCTTGTCATGCATGTCTTACTTCTAAGCTAGACTACTGTAATTCAGTGTATGCAGGCATCTTTAACTCTCAGCTTAAGCAGTTACAAATGGTTCAAAATACAACAGTCTTTACAAGGTTAAAAAAAAAAAAGTCAGATCACATCATTCCCTTTCTTATTCATTTGACCTGGCTACCCCTCAACTATTATGTTAAATTTAAAAATTCTTGTCTTAAGCCATAAAGCTCAATATACCATACACCCTCTCGTCATCTGCTCTCTATTCAAATTGTCTTGTTCTGCCTAATCCAAAGTTTGCCCATTATGAATCTATTCAAGATTCTGCTTTTTTTTTCTCTCACAAAAATTATGGAATGAACTTCCATCTAATATTCACTCTAAACTGTCTTTTGCTAAGTTTATAACTCTGTTAAAAGCATATTGTTTTACACTGACCTACAATGTCCCACTATGATGGCATTTCTCCCTGGCCCTCCTTGCCTCTTTCATCAGTGGACCAGTGAGGCGATGGATTGGATGGGACGTCTGAGTACTCTACTGAAACAGTAGAATTGACCTATTGGTCAGGCTGTATGTGTTCTTGTGTGTCTGGAGACTCACTGCCCTTTTAACAAATGGTGTTCTTTTTCTTATATTTATATATTGTTTTAAACTGTCAACCATTTAGACCTGCAAACACCAATCAGTAGTACAGCAAGTTTTTAAATAGACATTAACATATCTTGTTGGTGTAGGTGTTGTTTTCCCAATCTTTATGAATTCACAAGTTGCATACCCTAATTTCCATACCTCTCACAACACTGACCAGCAGCACCATCCTCATGGTTAAGAATGGAAAATAACCTTCTTTGTGTCATGTGGTTATGCTACTTGAGGGTTACTGTTTCTTCTTATCTCACCACCTGTAAAAGCAGCGTCCACCTCATCATAGAATATTAACATCATTTGTGGTTTCTCTTGACAAGTTGACATAATGTAAGGGATCATATGGGACTAAATTCTACAAATGGCACCTAAAAATTCTGCACCAAAGAAAATAGTGCTTAGCACTATTCTAAAAACGGCGCTTAAAGTTAGGCGCTGTTTATAGAATAGCGCTTAGTGCCGGGAATTGCAACTACATTTAGGTGCAATCATTATCTCCATGCCTAAATAAAGTGAGGATTACCTTAATTCAATAACAGCATTTCTAAATTAAAGGAATGCCCCAACCCTCCCATTGCCATGCTCCCTTTTTGAACCCGCACATAAAATTTACGTGCAGATCCAGGCATGTAAAAATATGCGCATGCATTTTAATTAATGCCAATTTGCACTGATAATTGATTGTTAGGACCCAATTATCAGCACTAATTGGCTCAGTATTCAATTAAGTTGTACGCACAAATTTGGCCACGCAACCAAATTTGCAAGCGCAACTCATAGCGCCATATATAGAATTTGGGGGATGATGTCTACAGCAGTCATTAAAAAAGTGAAAGGAATAACATAATGGTTTTATTCAATTTGAATGTTTACTTGAAACCAGTGGCTGATTACTAAACTGTAGTAAGATTATAGTGCTGGGCAGACTTATACGGTCTGTGCCCTGAAGAGCACAGGTACAAATCAAAGTAGGGTATACACAGAAAGTAGCATACATGAGTTGTCTTGTTGGGCAGACTGGATGGACCGTGCAGGTCTTTTTTCTGCCGTCATCTACTATGTTACTATATTACCATAGGGTACGCTAACGCATCCCATAGTAGTTCTTGCATGTGCACATGCTACCCACACGCTAAAAAATAGTTTTTATTTTTTAGCTCTGAGGAAGGATATGGGGGCAGAGATTAGGCGTGTTCTGCGCTAATCAGTTAGCACAGCTCCATTGCTCCACACTAATCAATTAGTGCGTGGTTTGTATGTAAGCCCTTACTGCCTACAAAATAGGCGTTGGTAAGTACTCACACAGTAGTGGCTAGGCTTACCATAGTTGCTCTCCCCAAAAAGAGGACACATGCTCCGCCCCCTGCCATACCCAGCTCCACCCCCTGTCACATCACACCCCACCCCCTGTCACACTCCAAATCTGCCCCCTGTCACACCCCCCTAAGAGTGTCCTAGTCTCCCCTCCTCGCCTTTACCTTACTATAGTGCTTTGGTGGTCTAGTGACCTCTGTGGGGCAGGAAAGAACCCCCTCTTTCCTGCCTGGTGCCGATTCAAAATGGCTGCCGAGAGTTCAAGCAGTGACCTTGCAAGCCATTTTGAATCAGTAAGGTAAGGGGAGGAGAGGATAGGACACCCCTAGGCCTGCCCGCACGCCAGCCTGCCTGTTTGTCCACAAATCCGTACAAACGGGCAGGCTGACAAAACCTGTCCGGTTGCCCGTCCATGTCCTCAAAAATAGGACATATCTGGGTAAAACTGGATGCATGGTAACCCTAGTAATGGCCACATGCTAATGGGAAAATTAAAGTATGACCATCATTGCAGAAACAGGAAAATTGGCCATTTTCCAACAGCACTAAAAGTGGCCTTAATGTGCAGAAAAGACCTGCACTGGGGACAGGTGAGACTAAGTTTTAGTGTTGCTTAGTAAATTATGCTATTTTGAGCATCTTTATGATACTAACATGTTGAAGTTTTTGTGGAATATAAATAATTGTTGTCAACAGACTTTTTAATGTCTATTTGATACATTAGTTAGTCAGTTGAGATTCCTCATTTAAGATCAAATAAGACGGTCATATCTAGCAAGCTGTGTTCACCTCATGCTCCCACAAATTAGGTTAAATAATATTGTTTTTATTTATTTATGGTTCCTATTTTTTGTACTACTGTTCAGTCTGTGTTGAGGCACCAGTCCTTTCTTTAGTTTTATCTCATTTGTTTTGTTTGGAGAAAGGCACTTTACAAGCAGCTTCTCATTTTTCTTTTGTGATTTGAGCTGGATTTGATTTATTAACTTAATATACCGCCTAGCACAATGGTGTTAAAATGGTTTGCAATATAAAAGTACAATTCAATTATTACATACACCCACTCTATAGAAATTTAAACAAAGACACATTTTAATCCTCTACATAATTTAAATGATAGCAAATGTATTAATGTCATCATCACTCTCTTCTGGACTGAAACTCAAAAATCATAAATCTGTCCCATAGCTGTATTCAAATATCCAAGTTTCCAAAGCTTTCCTGAAGGACAAGTATAGAGAAATACCTTGTAAGTCTCAAGGGGACCTTTTTACAAATCTGCAAAAAAAAAAAAAAAAGTGGCTTTAGCATGCTCTTACACAGGACTCTCCCGTGCGCTAAGGCCACTTTTTCTGCAGCTGGAAAATGATCGATTTTCTATTTACGGCATTAATGGTCACGGGCTGTCACTGTTAATGTATGTGTCCTTACCACCATCCATTTTGTAGGCGGTAATGACTCGCACACTAATCAGTTAAACCCTGTGGCTGCCCCAATACTAACCCCGCCGCCAAGAACCCTGAAGCAGCAGCCCGAAAAGCTGGCCACCGTCAGCTTGGAGGCAGAAGGGTGAAGAGGGCAAGTTATAGCACAGGGATTGCGTAGTGCTGTAAAGACAGAGATAGCGGCATCGTAATTGAATGCCGTCGACCTGCGACTTGGACACAGAAAAGATAAGTGTTCTAAGTACAGTACCGGTATTCTTAAATAGCAGATAGATTGTACCTGCTAAGAACAAAAGTGAGTCCTGCTCATATTAATTTTTTGCTGGAAATAATAAGCATAAAAGATTCCCTGAAAAGCAATAATAAAAATATTTAATAGGGGAACACTTGGAAGGTTTTTTCTGGCCGATGATGAAGAGAGGATCATTTAGATCCGGTAAGCTCTTTTGAAGATTATATATTAGAGAGCTCTTTGAGGCCTTTTTCCTTCCAGAACAAAAAATGTATTTAATAGCTTCAGTGGGTCTATATCCTATAGTGGGGTAGGGTATAAATTTTGTTATCTTGCGATATTGTTCTCCCACTCCCCATCAAGTGCATGTAGTTATTTAAAGCCACCTGTATGGACATCAAATTATCTTTATTGACCGCATTGTGGTCCCGTACATAAATCCGTTGTGCTTTTTTCAATTGATTTTCGAGCCTTATAATTTCTGCCGCTACTTACTTCTTCCTGTGGCTTGTATATCCTATGATTTTACCCCTCAGCACAGCCTTAGCCGCTTCCCAAAATAACTGTGGTTCCTCTATGTACCCTGAGTTACGTAAGCAGTATTCATCCCATTCCCCTTGTAAGAATTTATGAAACTCTTTAGAACGGAGTAAATAGGAAGGAAACCTCCAGCCTGGTGAAGATTTGTAGTGGGATGGTGCAGCTAACACCACCCATGTCATTGTGTGGTCTGAGATGGCTTCCACCCCTATATCTGCCTCTGTGATGTCAGCGAATATGCTCTGAAACACTAAAGTATAATCCAATCGGGCCATAGTGTTGTGTGCTCTGGATCTGTGTGTGAATGTGCGTTCTGATGGGTGTAGTAGTCACCAAGCATCTACCAATCCCAATGTTTGAGCAGAGGACGACAGCACTCCTCTACCTGATCTCGACTCAATGTGTTGAGCTGTGCTATCCTGTTTCAGCTCCATCGCTAGATTCATGTCGCCCATTACCAGAATGGGAGACTCCATGAAAGGTGCCAATTTACCCAACAATTCCGGAAAAAAAAATTTGTCAAAAGGTGTGGGCCCATAATTTCCTAAGATATATACATATCCCTACTTTGAACCCATAGCTTTAAAAAGATATAGCGTCCAAGTGTGTCAGTGAACATTACTTGGGAGGTGCATGCTAAAGATTTCCTAATTAGTACTGCAATGCCCTCTTTGCGAGCCCCTGAAGAGGAGAAGTATACATCTCCCATCATCTCCTCTTGAGTTTTAGGTGCTCGGTTATGCAGGTTTATAAAAGGCCTTTTCACTTGTGAAGCAGGCATTACACGTCAAGATATCTTTATAAAATTATCCTCTTAAATTTCTCAGTGTCCTTATGTCAGTGGAGTAAGATTTTTTTTTCATCCAATCCTACATATTTGCAAAGTGCCATGTGGTCTCCTAGTAATTAGCTTGGCATAAGAACAGTATTTGCCTTCTGCAATTCTTCGTATTTCATAAAACTAACGGTACTGGAAAATGTATTCTTGTCCCTAATAACTTCCTTAATTAGTCAGCTATTTTGTAAACAATTATTATATTTACTGTAGTTGTAGGAGTCCTTCAGGGTCTGCCACACCAGAACAGATGTTACACAGTTCCTCAGGAATGTATTACTGGAAACCAAGTGCACTGCTGTTAAAATGACAGATCATAAGAGGCAGGATTGGAAGAAACAGAACAAGACTGAAGCTTTGCCCAGACCCCAGAGATTTTGTTAAGGTCAAATTTAACACTAATCCACTAATTACAGCTAGTTGACAGTGAGACAGAATGCATTGTTACCTGAAAAGACTTGTGTTGCTTTTTTGTAGTTAGGGTCTTATTTACTAACGTGCAGTAAGATTTTTTTTTTCAGTTACACATTAATTGACAAACAAAGTGGGAAACCTACAAAACCTCTGTCTTAACTTTAGGTAATGTTCCTCACTATCAATTAAATGCAGAGAAATAATGCATTGCCCAGTACAGTTAGTTACACTGATTCAGGCAGTGATGTAGCCTAGGTAGGCATAGGCCCACTCATTTTGAACTCTGGCTCATCCAGCAGTGGCAGTAGGCAGGGGCATAGCCAGACAACAAATTTTGGATGGGCCTAGGCAAAAAGTGGGTGGGCACCAAGTGTTCTCCCCCCTCCCAACCACCACCAAAAAAAATATTTCAGCTGGCGGGAAAATGCGTCTTTCCAGCTGGGCAGTATGCAGCAGGCATGCGCTGAAAACTGAGCGTGTCCAGGTGCCAGTATCGTGGAGAGTAGCGTTTTTGTTACCATCAGGGGGAAGTCTTCAGCTGGCCGAGCTTGAGATCCCCATCAGCTACCGCTAAATGTGTGCTACTGTTGGGTGGGCCTGAGCACTAAATGGGTGGCAGGCCCACCTGTTGCTACACCACTGGCAGCAGGGATTCCCAAGTCTTGCCAGCTGAAGACTCCTGACATTTCTCCTTCCTCCAACCCCCAGTAGCTTTTAAATCCTTCAGTTCTTCGCTGGCAGTAAAACAGTTCCAGCCCTATGTGAGACCAGGAAATTTTGTCAGAGGGAAAGCTAGGGCCAGTACAAGCAGCAAGTATGAGTCACTATTCTCTGCTGGCGAGAACTAAAGGACCTAAAATGTACCGGAGGGTTGGAGGAGTGGAGTTAAGAGACCTCCCAATTGCCTGGTGCAGGAAGAGAGGCAGGGGAGGGGGGTTCTTGGGTCCACACATTTTGGGCTCAGGCCTGCCCAAAATTAGCTGTATGGCTACATCCCTGGATTTAGGTGACACTAATATCAGGTTATTTGTTGTATGGTGACTACCTCCACATTAACTGTAAGGCAAGTCTACACCTATTCTCAGCCTATTTATTCATCCCATTCTGCATTAACTCAGAAATTACCATGCATATAGAGGTCCTTTTACAAAGGCATGCTAGCGTTTTTAGCATGTGATAACGACGAGCATGTGCTAAATGCTAGAGATGGGCATCTCTAGCATTTAGTGCATACATATTTAACTGAACGCAATACTCAAGGTGCGGTCACACCATGGAGTGATACAGAGGCATTATATTATTTTCGGTCTTATTCACCATCCCTTTCCTAATAATTCCTAGCATCCTATTTGCTTTTTTGGCCACTGCTGCACACCGAGCAGAAGATTTCAGTGTATTATCTACTACAACACCTAGATCTTTTTCTTGAGTACTGACCCCCTAGTTGGACCCTAGCATCGGGCAGCTATGATTTGGATTATTCTTTCCAATGTGCATCACCTTGCATTTGGCCATATTAAATTTCATCTGCTATTTGGATGCCTAGTCTTTCAGTTTCCTAAGGTCTTCCTGCAATATTTCACAGTCCGCACATGTTTTAACAACCTTGAACAGTTTTGTGTCATCTGCAAATTTAATCACCTCACTTGTCGTTCCGATTTCCATATCATATATAAATATGTTAACTAGCCCCGATCCCAGTACAGATCCCTGTGGCACCTCACTGTTCACCCTCCTCCATTGAGAGAAATGACCGTTTAACCCTGCTCTCTACTCTGTTTTCTGTTGAATAACCAATTCCTAATCCACACCAAAATCTTGCTTCCTATCCCATGCCTCTTTAATTTTCTCAGGAGTCTCTCATGAGGAACTTTATCAAAAGCTTTCTGAAAATCTAGATACACTACATCAATTAGCTCACCTTTATCCACATGTTTATTCATGCCTTCCAAGAAATTAAGCAAATTGGTGAGGCAAGACTTCCCTTGGCTGAACCCAGTCTAAAAGGACCCCTATATGAATAGATAATGGCCACGTTAACTGACAATACATATTACTTGCCCTGCTGACAGCTAATGCAGCGTAGGAAATAGACCCCTCAATCAATAGATACAATTCTTATTATGATATATAAAGATAAACTTTATTGTCCTACACACGAGTTCTCAGCTGTGGTTCTGGAGGGCTGTACATAGACCTGATTTTCACAGCTACAGCGATATTTATATCTGTTCCGGATTAGTTTCTATATTTTGGTCATCGTGACACATCATTCCTGGTTTGGCTATTAAGGGTAAGACTGGAATCCCCTGTCTAAGCTGAAATGTTGTCATTTGGATGCATCATTATAGTATTCTATCTGTGCTTTTTTTTTCTTTTCCCCAGAATTCCATCACCTGATCATACTTTTTTTTTTCTTACAAATGTTGAAGATAAGAATTTACTTCTGCAGAGACAGTACAAAGCTCTTTGTAATTTACTTTACCCTGACACTCAGGAGACTTACGTCTGAGTATCAGTGACTTCTAGCAAATGAAACTAGAAACCCAGATTGAATTGAGTTTAGATGGTTTTTGCAAATTGCCTAAGGGCATGAATGAATGTTTTTAGAATGTGAGATAGAAGAAGAGACCCTTTCTTAGTATTTGCACTATTAAAAAGTATAAATTTTAACAAATAATAGTTTTTATATTTGGACTCCAGGGTTTAGTTCAAGAAAACTGAATTGGCATTTCATGAAAGTACTTACCGGTACAGAGACTTTGTTGAAATTTTTTTTAAAACAATGAATTACAAACAGTCAACAGACTTAGGCAAACATTGTACTCATTTTCATTCACAAATGCTGTTGTATATCATTGTTATATTAGAGTAACCCCTTTTTCCAAGTGGTCAGCCTTGACCAAGGCCAAGACTACAGGTTAACTACAGATTAACCCATTCGTTCAAGAAGCATGTTCAATTAATGTTACATTATTGTTATTATTGCATTTTATTTATATCTTATGTATTATAACAATTTTCAGCAATTACTGTATCTGTATATAAGTATACCCCAGATTCTATATATCACACCCAAATTCCCACGCCCAACTTTGTGTGTACATCAGAGATGCACATGCAAATAAATTGACTAAGGAGCTTGGAAACATCAATAATTGAGTGCTGACAACCAATTATTGATGTTAGTTGGCAGTCTTAAAATTGTCACGTGCATCTCGCTGTGCACTATTCTGTAAATCAATTCTGTAATTAATTTCAATCATGCGTATCTGAAAAGGGAGCATGGCCAAGGGCATGTCGGTGGTGTTCCAAGAAGTTCTGCGTGTATTTACAGAACATGCCCAAAGCGCAACTAAGTTGAGCGCTGGCATTTGAACCTGCTTTTTAGCAGGCGATACCCGAAAGTTAGGCACCATATCTGCACCGAACGCTATTCTATAAAGCATGCTCCTTTTATAGAATAGTGTTCAATGCTCAATTTTTTGGGAGCTCAATTTTTGGTGCCATTTCTTGAAATCCCTCATATGTACATAGTTTTACTATGTATACTGTTTTTGCAAAATGCCGAATGCCAATTCCAGAAACTAAATACTATTAAGAGCAGCATTTGCACCATGCCATGCTCTCAATACACACATACAAGAAACAAAACCACACTAAATGTCTGGCAAAATAAGGGGCCACAACTTTAATAACAAAATACTGATTAACAATAACATTAACATTGTTCATGTAATAATATATAACTATAATAGAGAGGCCTTTTTCCCCCCATACCTGAAGCCAGTCAGTGCTGAACTAGCTTCCTCGATCACTGTTCAGTACATAATATCCCTAACCTCCCACAAGGCTGCGGTGACGCAGAACCTGCAAAATACCCTTGGCGGTGCTGCACACGATGAAGCATATTCATTCTTAAACCAATTTCCACTTTCACAATGCCTCATCAACAGTATCACAATCCCCCATAATTCCACAAACCCCCAGCTGCGACCAACCCTCCCCCCTCGACACCACCATACCAACCCTGAACACTTGCCACAGGAAAGGCAGTATGGGTAACCACCTCACCTTCCAACCCACTCCCATACCTCACCACCCTCCCAAACCAACAATGCTGCCCACCAAAATTCTCCCATCTAAATTCTCCCATAATACCCCAGTAACCATAACCCACCAATCCCCACCTGCCACATCACCTCACTACAAATCATTCCCTCTCCCCTGTTACTATCCCCTGCTACTCCCTCCCACCCCCACCAAACCCACACTAAAGCAACATAGTTAGACTCAGCTGCTGTTATTAGCCCACAGACTGAAGCTGTGAGCTCCTCAAAAGGTGTATCATTTATTCAATTTGCCCCTATTTAGGACAAAATAATTTTGGTGGAAAGACTATTCACCACAAGAAGCGAGTAAAAGTAAATATATCCTGAGTTTAACAAATGCTGTGAGTCTGGCACAACATTCCTGAATAGAAGCTCTTAATGCACCTTTTTTTTTATGTGTCCCCCTCCCCATTCTCTGGTGCATGCTAGACTATTGACTTCATTATAATATGCATGAAATTCATTATCCCTATTTAGACATGAAAGACACATTTCTGATGTAAACACCTCCTGGAATTGGGCAGAAGAGGCCCACAGAACATGCTTAGAATGCAATGCCAGTGTCGTCTAAAGGCACTGAGTCAAAAGTGCTTGACCACCCTTCAGTCGGCTCACTGCCTGTTTGAAATATCCTCTCAAATAACAGCAAGTCATGTATAAAAAACCCAAATATCAGGCTAGAAAACCAAACCTGTAATGTAGAAAAAAAAATATATATATATAAAAGAAAGTCTTGGAAGGGTAGCAGGTGTCATAGCAACCATTTGTTCCATGTTTGCACTTCACCTTCTTTTTAATTCATGAAGAACTCGCCTGACCAGAGAAGCATAATGCTGACTCCTCAGATGACAAAGTGCACCTTTCAAAGCAGTTGGCCTGACAGCTCATGTAGGCTTCAAACAACTCAAAGTAGCACTTAAAATATAAGAGCAATTTGCAAAGATAACCATTCTTTCTATGCAAACAAAGCCTTGTGGAACATTTAGCAGACTGGCACTTTATATTATACCTGTGTCACATCAACTGTATTGACTGCCTATAACAGCACAAATCACTTACAAATTGTTCTATTTGGTATATAAATCGTTTCGGGTGAACCTTCCAGTCTGTCTTTCTGATATGTTGATGAGGTATGCTTCTCGGACAGATCTTTGTTCATCACAAAAAAAAAAAAGTCTTTTGCAACTTCCAGGTTTTGATGTTACCTGACTCTCTAGAACGAGGAAAAGAACATTTTCATAAGTGGGATATTTACTTTGGAATTCCCTTCCTGAGGAACTTCATAGTGCTTTTTCATACCTAGGCTTTCGTAAATTGTTGAAAATGTGGTTATTTTCACATATTTTAGGAAACTGTATATGCATTGTATTCAGTGCTGTTAATTTGTAAACCACTTTGACGCTAAGCAAAAATGCAGTATATTAAGTCATTTAATCCAATACAATCCAGACCCATAACAATAAGATAAAGAAAATGCAAACATTAGGGGTAGGAAACATTTGATAGTAACATGGTAAATGGCAACATGGTAAATGTGCATTCAATCCAGTCTGCCCAACAAAGTTTCCAGAGCTGAATCCTGCACTCTGTGCAGGTTCCACTTCTTTTATTTATTTATTGCATTTGTATCCCACATTTTCCCACCTCTTTGCAGGCTCAATGTGGCTTACAATACATCATGAGTAATGGAAATATATCAGAGAATAGACAATTAGTGTTACAGCAGGATTTTGGGTAACATAATAATGATAAGACATGTTAGTAGTATAACAAGCAGATATTGTAAAACAATTCTGAATATGTGTGGGATTAAACACTGGCTTCACAAACAGGGCAATCAGCAACTCGCCTTGCCATCCTCATATGGCAGTTATATTTCTTTTAATGTGAGTATTTATACATTGCTTAGACCTAAGCGGTTTATAGCTTCACTTTACAGGTACCGGGTCTGTGCCTATTGGACTCACAGTCTAAGTAGTACATTGTACTGCTGTTGTACCTGGGGCAATGGAGGGTTAAGTGACTTGCCCAGGGTCACACAGAGCTGCAAAGGGAATTAAAAACTGGTTTCCCAGGATCTCAACCCACTGCCAACCATCAGGCAGCAGCAGGAATCAAACCCAGTTCCCCAGGTCCGCAATCCACTACATTAGCCATTAGGCTACTCCTCCCTTAGAATCTTGCAATCTTGGAAAATAGTACCTTGATACCATTTGTTTCAACCCTAAGAATGTCTTCCCCTCCCTCACCACTGACTAGCATCATTTATTTGCTAATACAAACTTTATAATTATACCCCTTCACCTCCTAAGCAGCACTTGCAATCATAGCCTGTGCTCCAATTTTTGGGGACAGACTATAGAAGTGGAGTGGAGTGAAGGAGTGGCCTAGTGGTTAGGATGGTGGACTTTGGTCCTGGGGAACTGAGGAACTGAGTTCACTGCAGGCACAGGCAGCTCCTTGTGACTCTGGGCAAGTCACTTAACCCTCCATTGCCCCATGTAAGCCGCATTGAGCCTGCCATGAGTGGGAAAGTGCAGGGTACAAATGTAACAAAAAAAAAATAGAAGTCTGTCCAACATTAGTTCTACTTCCCAGCTACTGGATTTACCATTGAAGCTCACTCTAGCCTTTATCTTGATCTGATTTCGCCATGTATGGGCCCAGACCATAGTAATCTGCCTGGCATTGATCTTACTTGCCAACCTCTGGAGCTGCTGTCAAAAACTCGCTCCAGCTATGAGATCATTTAATTTTTCTTTTAAAATTGATTCCATTCTTTTTCTATATAGGGATCCTAAGCAAACATCTCCTTTGACATTGTCATCAAGTATGCCATGCCAACACTTACTACACACCTTTATACCTACCTGATATGTTAATGCTTCAGTTCAGAGCTATTACTCAAACTGGCAAATTAACCTACCCCAGTGGCGTAGCCAGACAGCCAATTTTGGGTGGGCCAGAGCCCTAAGTGGGTGGACACAAAATTTTCTCTGCCCCGCCCCCCTCCCCCTATTCTCCACCTCTCCCCCAGCACCTCCCAACTCAAAATAGAAACAGAAACACTTTAGCTCATGAGGAAAGTGACATCCTCTATGCACATTTCTCAAGCTATCATATTTCAGTTAAGATTCAAAATAAAATGCCTTTTCTACCTTTGTTCTCTGGTCATTTTCTTTTTCCATCATGTTGATCCAGTTTCTCTTTTGAACTTTCCAATCTTTCTGCTATTTCTCCTTCAAGCAGCTGCTGTCCATTTGTCTTTTTCTCCTCTCTTGTTCCATTCCCTCACTTCACTTGCCTCTGACATATTGACCTTTCCATTTTAGCTCTTCCTCTCTTTTTTTTTCTTTTCTGCTCTGTCCACCCAAATTTTATCCTGTCTAACCCCTTTTCCTTTGTTTTACTTTTCAGTTACTTCTCAGATTCCTTTTCACCCACTAGTTCTCCTATTCCCCATCTCTCTACTTCCCCAGCCATCCATTCCCTTCCATCTTCAATCTGTTCCCCCTTACCATATTTCTTTCCCCTGTAATCACCATCCTCCATGCGTTCATGTCCTTGCCACCCCCTTGGCCTCTCCCACATGGTTCCACATTTCCCAATGTCTCTCTCCCTCCACCCTTCTAGCCCAGCATCTGCTCCCTCTCTTCTCCCCACCCTTCACCCTCTTCCAACATCTTCCTGTCACTTCTCTTTTTTGTCTTGCCCCCCTCTCCTGTGGCCAGAATTTCCCCCATCCATCCTGTTGCTTTTCACCCCCCTCTCTCCCCTTTCGCAGCATCTCTCATCTCTTGGCAAAGAACAACAATGTGGATGCAGCAGCTCACAGGTTTGCTTGCTGTGTTTTGAATGAACGGCGACGCGACGGCTGCGCGGGGGAGTGGAAACCGAAATTTACCAAATGGCTTCCGTGGGCTGGCTCACTTGCACACCACTCCTGAGGTTGCAGCGGTGAACTGGCGGGCAGGCGCTATGCTCAAGTAGTAAAAGCAGCAAGCCGGCAGGTTTGAGTTCGTCCTTCGCTTCCCTGCCTTCTCTGCGTCCCGCCTTCCTGTGATGTCATTTCCTTTCAGGTGGGCGGGATGCAGAGAAGGCAGGGAAGCGAAGGACGAACTCAAACCTGCCGGCTTGCTGCTTTTACTACTTGAGCATAGCGTCTGCCCGCCAGTTCACCGCTGCGGGCGAGGATTCGAAGATACGGACGGACGGGGATGGACTCGGACTCTGGGTGGGCGGGCGGACCTGAGGCTAAATTGGGTGGGCCTGGGCCCATCCAGGCCCACCCGTAGCTACGCCCCTGACCTACCCTAAACCATCTTTACCACCCTGCACCATTCTTTATATTCTGATTCTGCAGCAAACTCATTTGATCAGGAAAAACAATATGGAGCTATTTTCAAAGCTACTTATGCGATCATCAGCTGTGCTGACAGCATGAGAAGCTCTGATTTAAAAATCTGTGTTACCTATATAGCTCTGAAACCCAGCTAAGTCATTCCCAATACTTAGTCCCTAGAAGTATTGAATTGTGATAGTATGAAAATTAATTTAGACAGCCTGACATCATCACTGTGTGCAGCACAATTATCACAAAGCAACAAAATCTGACGCTTTTGTGCCCGCATTCTAGTGTCTAACTTCTTTAGCCACTGCTTCCAAATTTCCCCAGTCATCCATGAATTTGCATTAGCCTTGTATGAAACAGGAAGTCGCTTAAAATTCTTGAAGCAACAGGGCTGTTTGCTCTTTCCAATGACGAGTGGTTACAACTTCTCGCTCCCATCCATATTGCAGCAAAGGAGGATCGTCAGTCGGTCCTTCGACGTTTTACTTCCTGTACTTTTGGCTTGTTTGAATGCAAGTGTTCCATCAGGAATCGCTCACCAGTAGAGACCATTTTCGTCAGCATTGAAAATGTCACGAGGTGCAAACTCGTTCAAGATGGTAGTAAGAACTGAAACAACCCAATTTTCAGCACCAAAGTCATCAGCATCTTGTTTTTCACCTTACTGTTTCTTGAATTTTATGTTGTTCCTCTCCTTCCATCTTTCCAACCATCTAACAGTGGCTTTGAATTCAGTTAGTCAAAGACTTGCTAGTTGATTAGCTTTCTCCATAAGCAGTGGACCACTGACAGGAAACTGTCTGCTCCTGACTTGAGAAAACCACCGAAGAAGAGCATCTTCTACATCCTCAGCTTTTCCCACCCGTTTACGTTTCCTGTGTGGATTTGTATTGTTTTGCCAGTCTTCCAGAAGCTGATCTTTCTGCTTCAAGATACCTGAAATTTGACTGGGATTAACACCATATTCTTTAGCAATAGATGCTTGACTTTGTTTGTTTTCTAATTTTTTAAGAACTTCAATTCGTTCAGCCAGTGTTAAAGTCTTACAGTTGCACGATGACGACTCCGACGACTCCAGTGTACACTCTAACAACTTTCTTTCGCTTATTCTGCCTGTGGCAGTTAACCAATGAGATTTCAAATTTATCGCCCCTTTGTCACGTGCCAATCGGCTTCCATATTCCGTGCAATCGCTTATGCGGAGTCTTTCCTGCAGAGGAGCGGTCTTAAACCATGAATATAAGCGAATCTTGCTCTTATCAGTGGTGTGCTAAACCGAAGTTTGTCCCCATAGAAATTGATGGCGCCAAAAACGGGACCAAAGTACGGCATGCAGTTAAACAGATCATGCACTTATCCGACATGCACTTAAATGGAGTGCACTGTATACACTATAGTCACATTTGAAATGTAACATACTGGATAGATTTTAGCCATTACATTATATAAATAATAATAATAATAATAATGGTAAGAAAAAAAGAAACACTCTCTGCCTACGATATTAACTGGAAACTTTGCAAATTAAATCTCATTGTTACCCTGTAAAGATTTAATAAACATACACCTTTTTCTGAAATACATGTCAACTTGTCTTCTTTTAGATATATGAGCTTTGCTTTGGGACATTAATTCAATCATTTTTCACACTAGACATTGAAAGTGGAAGCCTGACACTCTTTCCATTTCAGTAAAATACACTTTTTAGCTAAAAGAAGGACCATTAATAGGATTTTTTTCCCAATTTTGTTTGATGCACATTTTCTGGAATTATTCCTAAAAGCACCACTCTGGTAGAAGGACACTTTACTATTATACTTCTCCATGCAGAAATCCAGCAATTCTTCCAAAATTTATGGACATTAGCACCATCCCCCAAATAGTAGAGATTTATACTTTTATTTATCGAAAACCTACTTATCAGAAAGTACTTCCTCATAGCCATAACTCTAAAACAGATTTTGTCTGTAGATTCTGGGGCCCTTTTACTAAGCCACGATAAAAAGTGGCCTGTGGTAGTGTAGGTGCTTGCATTGGGCTTGTGCCAGGCCAGTTTTTACCGCATCTACAAAAAATGGCTTTTTTAATGGGACGGGAAAAGGGCCTGCGGTAAAAATGAAAGCAAAAAACCGACCTAAGCCCTTAACGCCACCCATTGATCCAGCAGCAAAGGCTCACATGCTACACATGTGGTGACCAGTCTCCGCGTGCCAAGTGCTGATTACCACCGGAGCTGGCATGCATAGGAGGAAATAAATGAATAATTCATCCACACGTTATGGGCACATGACGAATCTGAAATTACCACCAGGAGGGCATGCTGGCCTGATGGTAGTCTCATTTCGGCACGCGCTACATGCGCATCGAGCCTATCTCGGCTTAGTAAAAGGACCCCTCTAAATGCACAATTTCTGGCTTAATTTTTAAACTCTTCTAATATTGATGATTGCAAGTAAGGAGTCCTCTGCATTATTGTGTAATATTGGAGGAAAAGACTTCAGTTGCTCGGCTTTTTTTTTGTGTATTGTTACACTTTATCTGCCGGGCGAGCTTCCTCATTAGTCAGAAAAACCTCCAATAAGAGACCCTCCGTTTGTCACAAAGAAATGAACTTCAGATAAAACGGGGCATCTTCCAATTGGCTAGCGGTTCATCTCCTGAAGAAGCTATTGAGAAATGGAGGCTCTCTGTTGAGCGAACCATAGAGTGAAAGCCATAGCACAGATAAGTGCCTGTTTTTCATAGAGTTCTTTCTTATAATTACAATAAGGAGCAGAGCGCATCAGCAGAGATAAAATAACAGCTACCAATAAATATTGCACTATCACAGGGATCAAATTATTGGAGGTTTTTCTGACTAATGAGAAAGCTCGCCCTGCAGATAAAGTGTAACAATACACAAAAAAAGCCGAGCAACTGAAGTCTTTTCCTTCAATATTACACAATAATACAGAGGACTCCATACTTGCAATCATCAATATTAGAAGAGTATTCACCAACAAGTACCATTGTTTTTTTTAGAAGTAATTATTAATTTTAAAACTGCAAGAAGGACTCTACCTTATGAAATAGAGATATGCAAAAAATTATGTATAGGAATACATTTCCTCATCCCAGAGTCAGATGCTGTCTCCACTCCCCCCCCCCCCCCCCCCCCCCCCCATGGGCCAGTCCAAATATATTTTTTGCAACATGACAACAAAACACCATGAATCGAATCACTGATGATCTTTGTGCTACTTTTACCGTCTATCAAATTAGTGTTTTCTTGCCAGTCCCAAATGTACCAAGTTCCTCATCAGTTACTTACGACAAAATTTCAGTGAGAATGTCATCAGTAAAAATAAGAATGCCGGTCTACGAGCAAAAATGGGAAGCTGTGAAATACTATTTTCAAAGTATAACGTTTTTTGTTTTGTTTTTTTCTGTACCATATTGGATACTAAATGTGGAAGGAAGCATATTAAGTACAAATTTGTTAAGCACCTTTCAAAATGTTTTTACATTGTATCCAGAATGCTCTCAGCATGCCATATGTTTCTCTTTTCTGTTCACTCTTGTGATCTTACGGCTGCGTTCTTCTCAAAAGGTCTTTTATTTTTAGTCTACTCTTTAAAGGAAAAGAAGGCTTATGAAATCAGTATATCGGTTATTTTATAAGATAAGAGGGCAAAATGGTGATATTTCCAACCTATTTTGAACCTTGGTGCCTTTATAAAAATACTAGGAGTGAAATTGCAGCTACCCTGAAGCTGTTATCCAGCTAAAGGTCACTGAATATTGACCCATACATTACATTTTTTATTTATGTCACCCTCCTCCAAAAGTAGCCCGGCTGGCTTACAACATGCTATCAAAATGCATTATTAAAAATTCATTAAATACAAAGCCATAAGTGCACAATGACATGCACATTTCCAGAGCTGATAATCAGCAGTACATGTGTTCATGGTTTACATATACTGAATTCAGGTGATGCTAATTCAAGTTGATAATGATGATCAGTGTCATATCATCATCCCCGTTTCCTATAATGCAAAACAGTGTGTCTGAATAGAGAGAGCTTTCAAAAGCATCAATCATTTGTTTTCTCTGAGGGAATGAATAAAATTAAAGGGAAAACAGGTTATCTTAACATTTTTGTTCATTCTCTATTCACTGGTCCTGTGAATTGCCTTGATTCTGAATTATTTTGTAAATATGATTGTATGGAATACTAGGGTAAAACAGCTCAACTCTGCCTTTCATATCCATTGGATCTAAACACTGTGCTGAAAAAAGCTATGTCATGCTTAAAGTTAGGCACGGTTTATAGAATAGCTCTTATGCCTGGGAATTGCACCTAACTTTAGGAATGGCCATTTGCAACAACTGAACCATGGTGCAAATGTACACGCCTACATTAGGATTGCATTCCCATTATTCTGTAACATTGCACATTAATTTTAAGAACACAACATTCTGCTCCTGATCCTCCCATATCTGCACCCCTTTTTTAGATTATGCATAAAATTTAGGTATGGATCCCGAGCCTAAGTTTACATGTATAAAGTTCAATTAAACTCAATTAGTACCAATCATTGCTTGGCCAATTATTGGTGCTAATTAGCTTGTTAATTTATTAAATTGCATGCACTAATGTATAGAAGTTATAGAATTGCAACTAACTTCATTGTTTAACTGCCAATAATGACCTTTAAATGATATTAATTGGCAACTAATTGCCACTAACTGCAACTAAGTTCTATAGCTCATAACTGCAAAGTCTGTTTTAACATGGGAGGGTCATGATTAGGCTAGGGGTGTGTCAGGTTCTGACGTGCTAAGGCTATAGAATACTGTCAGTTACAGGCACAATTGATAATACTTAGATGCAAGCACTTACACCAGCCTTTCACATGGCATAAATGATCGTGCCTAAAGTTAGGTTCTGAAATACCGTCTTACACTAGCATTCTATTGTGTCTTGAGCTCCAATTATAGACGCTCCATTTATTAGCGTTTAACTTTTGGCACCCTTTCTTGAATCTACCCCTAAGGGAGCAATTCTATAGCATGGCATGTGCTTAGTGCCAGTTCTATAACGGCACTTAGGCATGCCGAAGGGACTCTTTTACTAAGCTGTGGCATACAGGCTCTGCACTAGCGGTGGTGGCCATTTTTGCCACATGCCAGGGCCTCTCTTACCGCAGCAGGTAAAAAGGCTGAAAAAAGAAATGGTCATGTAGTAAGTTCTCACTTGCCATGAGACCATTTCAGAAGGGAGCCCTTACCACTGCCCATTGAGGTGGCAGTAAGGGCTCCCGCATTAATCTGGTGGTAACTGGGCAGCGCACAATGCTGTCCAATTACCGCTGGGTAACCCCCTGCAGAAATATTTTAAAATATTTCCACTAGTGACAGGAATGGTGCACACTGGGGTGGAATTACTGCCAACACCCACATTGGACTGGCGGTACTTCCAGATTTCCACGCGGCAACCCTTTAGTAAAAGGGCTCCGAGTCCTAAGCCATTATAGAATACTAATGCTAAGCTATGTTGGCATGCCAAAAATTAAGGCACCCACATACAACAAGTCAAAGGCTGATGGAGGGTTCCACACCTAAAGGTATCATGCACTGTGTGCAACTGCTACTATATAAGTTGGTTGGATCATTTCACAAAATTTCCATGGCTTGCCCAAGCTCTGCCCACATGTGCTCCATTTCACACTTATGCATTAAGGACTAGATTCTATATATCAGGCCTAAAAATTTGATGCTGAAATGAATTTCGCTTAAGCGCATTCTATAAAGTATGCCTTAATTTAGGCGTACTTTATAGAATAAGCCTAAATTTCCATGTGGTTTATAGAATACGGCAAGTGCTGGTCCATGTGACAAAATTTAGTCACAAGGCAGTTGCGTGAAGTAAAATCTGATGTAAATGCTGACACCTAAATTGCGTGCACACTGGGTGTATTCTATAACCATGTGCATAGATTTTAGAAATGCCCATGACCTGCCCATTCCACACCCATGGCCATGATCCCTTTTCAATGATGTGACTTAGAATTTACGTACAGCACATTATAGAATACGCTTAGACAGTTCTGTGTGTAAATTCTAATTAATGCCAATTAGTCTCAAGAATTGCTTGTTGGCAATTATCACCACTGATTGGCTTATGAACCAATTAGGTTATGCAAATTGTTAAGGGGTAAGTGACGTTGGTGTATATTTTATAGAATAGCATCACTTCTCTCTATATAAAACGCACCTCCAACGTTCTAATGAAGCCTCAGAAATTTCTTTCCAACATTCTAAAGTTGAAGCAATAAGATCACAGTGTGTCTGCCCTACCCTCACGTCACAACATAATGACGTCGAGGGTGGAGCAAAGACACTGAACGAATCAGAACACACAAAATCCAAGAGAAAGACAGGAGTAGGGAAACGCACAAAGCGTGTTTCCATACTCCTCCCCCGGCCACACAATCATGTTTCCCAACTCAACACCCTGCCTGACAATAAGCACCAAATGCTCCGAACCCTGCCACTACGAAACAAATGGCAGGGAACAGACAAACAAAAAGCAACCCCCCCCCCCCCCCCCAAAGCACTGCCCTGCCAAAACGCAAACCACGCAAGGGGAAAAGTAGTCCTCAGAGGACTCAAGTCACAAAACAATAAGTCCCAGTAGTCTAATGGACCTCCATCCCCTCCCACAGACCTTCTGGACCTTTCATCCCTCTCTGTGACAAAATATCCAATGTGTACTTTACTGTGGATTCCCAGGTACTCTAATGGACTCTTCCTTCCTTCCCCTGGGCCACTCACTCTTCTCACCCATGTCCAAATGTTGCAGCTCAGGAACTATGCTTACTCACTACTGTCTTTGATATCACCATCATTCAAAATGATGGTACCTGACACCTAGTGGTGTCATCCAAAATACTCCTATTGGTGCATTCTGACTCACCCTTGAGAGAGGTCTACCAAATAAGGTACTCTGTAGATGGGGTTGGGAGAAAAAGTTTGCAAGAGGCGAGACAGGTTCACTAGACAACTATATATTTATGTTTAGGTGTCAGAGGAGGCTCTGTAGAAGGGGATCCACTAGGCCACCAGGAACTTATTTTTTGGATGTTGAGGGGAATGGGGTTAAGTCCAATAGACCACCAGGGATTAGGATGGGCAGTTCCTGGTTGGTCCATGGAAGGGGAAAGTATTCCACTAGGTTACCAGGATACATTTTACTCTGGATGCAGCAAACAGCTGGATATGACAGCAGAAACGTGTACCCTTTTTTTCCCGATAATGCACTTTTTTTAATGAAATGGTAATTTGGATACTCTTTGCTTATAGCATTGAGGATCTAAAATTTTGCAATACATTTGCATTAAGAAGCCTTGCGCTTAACATCAGCGTATGGCTCTTGCACAAGTTTACTGCATGGACCCCAGAATGTGGAAAAAAAACCCATAAGCCTTACTAAATCAGTTTCTTGCAATATTACCTCTGCTAACATTTTGTGTTTCCAAACACACGGTTTGGTTGCAAGTGTTCCAAAAATGAAGATGTTGGCGGTCAATACAAGCCTTCCTGGAATGGTACTGAGTTTCTTCTCATAATAACTCTTAATTCTTCCTCTTTGGGGGTTGGAAAAAAAACCCTTCACTTGGTAGCAAGCAGGTTCATGTATGCATTTTTCCATCCTCACATTTGATTGATTTTGGATTAGGTCTGCTTGTAAACCAGAGAGATAAACAACAGCTGTGCTAACAAATGACATTATGTAGGTACTGAATCCAAGGATAATAGTAAATGCCATAGACCAGTGATGGGCAACCTCTTGAGCTTGGTGTGTCAAAATTCGCCAAAAAAACCGAGCATAACTCGGGTGGTGTGTCACTTCGAGAAAAATCACTGCTACTAGGACCGCCCCTGGCCCCCCCTACCCGAGATCGCTGCCCACCCGAGGTCGCTGGGCCCCCCCCCTCCACCCGCTACCGGGCCCAGAACTAACCTTAAAGCCTCCTTTCACGTCGCAGCAAGCAGCAGCAGGGCAGACCTATCCTCCTTCCTTCTGTGCTCCGCCCTCACGGACGTTACGTCAGGCGAGGGCGGGACACGGAAGGAAGGAGTGGCCTGCCCTGCTGCTGCTTGCTGCGACGTGAAAGGAGGCTTTAAGGTTAGTTTCCGGGGGCGAGGAGGGAGGGCGGACCATACTGTGGCGGCGCCGCGTGTCATCGAAAATGGCTACGCGTGTCAGTGCTGACACGCGTGTCATAGGTTCGCCATCAGGGCCATAGACAGAAGATTAATAATTTGAGTGTTTGTTTTTTCTTCTAGAAAAAGATAGACTAAAAGATATTATGCTTTAGCAACAAACATTTTCTTTCATGTTCAAGGCTTCTTTTTCTTTTGCATGCTTACTTTTTTTGTGCAATACATTTAGCCAAATTGTTTGTGAATTTCTATAAGTATGTTGTTAGTCCTGGATCTGGAAAATGCAAACAAGTGTTTTTTTTTTATTGTGCCAATTTACATTTAAATTTCCTTTCTTATCACATGCTGAGACTTTTATATGCATGTTTATATCTATATACGGGAGAGAAGGGAGGGAGAAAGAGAGAGAGAGAGAGAGAGAGAAAGAGCCTATCCATTACTTCCTCTGCTCAAAAGAACTGTAGGCAGGAATAGCCTTCAAGCTGACTTGTCTCTGGCACTAACAGATCAGTTTTGTCTATCTCTGAATTAGAGTCATCAAAAGTATTTGAATTGCTCTTGATATACTCTTTTAATGATTCAAAAAGAATCACTAATATGTTTGTTGAGGAAAAAGACACGTTTCTACCATGATGGACACTGACCTTTGTGAAAATCCCTCAGCTTTTCTGCTTTCAGTAAACTATGCTAGAACTTAGGGGGGGATTAATTCAGTGAATGGCACCGAAAGTTAGGTGCTGGGATAATCTGTAGTAACCTAGGGGCCCTTCTCCTAAGCCACGTAAGTGTCTAACATGTGCAACCAATGCGCGTCAAAATGTATTTACCACACATCTACCGTGTGGCTCTTGTGGTAATTTCATTTTTGGTACATGTCCAATATGTGCATCTGAAAAATAATTTTTATTTTTGGACGCGCGCCAAGTGGCATTTGACAAGCGTAGGTCATTACCACCCAGTTCCCACCTGAGTCTTTACCACTAGGTCAATGGCTGGCGGTAATGTCTCAGACCCAAATTGGATGCGCAGAAATTTTGATTTTACCGCATGTCCATTTTCGGCAAAAAGTTTAGAAAGGCCTTTTTTTACAGGCGCACTGAAAAATGGATTGGTGAGTTCCCCAAACCCTCGCCTACACTACCGTAAGCCATTTTTCAGTGCACCCTAGTGAAAGGACCCCTTAGTATTCTGCAAAGGGTGCTCTGTTCTAGTTGTGATTTTTAAATATTTTGTTAAGATTTTAATAAGGTCTCTAAATAAGTTATTGTAAAACGATCTGAGTAACCATTAACTGCAGCTCAGGAAAGAGGCGCCTCTGTACTAATGATTGCTCAACTTGTTTGACAATAATTTATTTAGAGACCTTCTTAAAATCTTGCCCATATATAAAACATCCCAACTAGGACTCCTGATGAAGACATTGATGCCGACATATGGCCTGTGTTGAATCCAGTTGTCTCACAGGAAGTGATAGAAAATGAAAATGTTCAGTTTGCACATCCCTAGCCCTAGTTCTGATTGAGCTACAAGGACAAAGGAGCAAGATGAAACTGCAGGATTTAAAAATAATGCCTACTCAGTTCCATATTGCTTCTGTTCATAGGCTCTTGGGCAGTTTTCTAAGCGGAGAAGTGGCCTAGTGGTTAGGGTGGTGGACTTTGGTCCTGGGGAACTGAGGAACTGAGTTTGATTCCCAGCACAGGCAGCTCCTTGTAACTCTGGGCAAGTCACCTTAACCTCCATTGCCCCATGTAAGCCGCATTGAGCCTGCCATGAGTGGGAAAGCGCGGGGTACAAAAGTAACAAAAATAAAATACAGATCTGAGATAATCAATTAAGTCTGACAATAAAATAAACCAAATTATAGAGGATCTAGGATCTCCCTACTTCTGTTTGTATAACTTATTTAACAGTACTGAAATAGCATGAATATATAAGGGAAATGGGACTTGATATACTGCCTTTTGGAGGTTTTTGCAACTACATTCAAAACAGTTTACATATATTCAGGTACTTATTTTGTTCCAGGGGCAATGGAGGGTTAAGTGACTTGCCCAGAGTCACAAGGAGCTGTAGTGGGAATTGAACTCAGTTCCCCAGGATCAAAGTCCGCTGCACTAACCACTAGGCTGTGATGAGAGCTTTGCACACCTTTCATTTTACTGAAAGGATTAAGAAAATGCCCTTTGGTTAGTTGTTGAGTTTAATGGCCATGAACAGCATGTTCCTTCTGTTTCTGATTCCATTTTTTTCAGTAATCAATAGAAATAGAACAAAATAAAACATGGAAAAGAAAATAAGATGATACCTTTTTTATTGGACATAACTTAGCACATTTTTTATTAGCTTTTGAAGGTAGCCCTTCGTCAGATCGGAAATAAAACAGGGATATATGCATGGAGATAAGAGGGTGACAATGCAGTACAATTTTATGGTCTATAATGAGCTAGAAAACCCAGATCTATGTTAAGTCCTGTCTGGTGGGGGTCAAAATATTTAATCATTCTGACTTCAAAGGTCTTACATTCCTGTATTGTTTTAAAGTACCCTTTCAGTATTCTTAGCATAAAATCACTGGTACAGTGTTCTAGTTTTGTAAAGTGCTGCCCCACAGAGGTGACAACATGGTCTCCTGGGTTACACTTATATATTCAAAATGTTGGGGAGCTTTTTGTAGGTTTATGTTTTTTGTGTGTAAGATCAATATTAAACATGGTAGATAATGGTGAGTTAAATTCTTGCTTTCTGTTTTCTTTTACTACATTTATATTTATAATCAATTTTATAGAGTAACTGGCATTGAAAGGAAGTTCCTAATGTAGAGCTTGATTTACCAAAGCTTTCCTCCCATTCAGAGACTATGGAGAAAATGTTAGTAAATCAGGTACTAATGGGGTCATTAGTATTCATGCCCAAGTTAAATGTGCATTAATGTACATTAACTGATGCCCAAGAACAAAGCTGCCTTAAGGTGTGCTATTTAGAACAGAAAATCCACTTATGTGGAATTATTTATCTATTTTACATTTATTACACACTGCATACCTTGGAAATAGCCCTGGGCTTGGTACAAAACAATCAATTTCATACAATATGCAAAATAATACAGCCAGTATACAGACTAAGCCTTTGAAAATTTAAAATTGCAATTGTCTACAGCCATATTCTCTGTTTCTGTCTCACACAAGATACTTACAATGATTTGGAAAAGGAGCTTGATTATTTAAAACATAAGGACAAGCTAGCACATAACTAGTTATCTTTGCAACCTTGGAAACATAACAGGTTATTATCCCAATGCTGTCACAGTGACTGGTTTCTTTTGCCACTTTGGCATTTAGGGGACTATGAAGGAGTCTAAAAGATGCTGCCACTTCCCCTTAAGGATAATCTTTCACAGTGTCAGAGCCACCTTAAAACCCATAGCCCCTCCCAAGCGGAAATTGACATGGGAAGGGTAGAACCAAGAAGGCATGGTCCGAGAATTATAAAAACCCAGGGCACAGCTAGATTAAGGAGGCCCAGAGGGAAGCAGCAATGCCCAACTTCATATGCCTCCACCACATATGTATGAATTACAACTGCTATAATCAGGTAGGCCAATTTTGACTTGGAATCTTGCAATTTGGTATCTTTGACTCGACTGGACACAGACCAGCCCAACTAAACTGCTAATGATTGTACTGGTAATTCTGGGAAGCCAGACCAGAGCCTAGCAGTGTTGCTGGGCCTTGGAGCAGACCACAGAAAGACACTCTTGTATGAAAGGACTAGTTTTTGCATTCACTTTTCTTCCTCAGCTATGAATGGAACAGGATTCATACCTGTGAGGGGTTCTGCAAGGTTCTGCCTTATCGGTTGTATCTGGTGAATTCCCACTTGGACAATTCCCCCTGGGCAGTTCTCACCCCGAGGTGTCAATTCCCACTTGCACAATTCTTCCCTGGTAGATTCCTACCCACCCACCAGTTCTCCCTGAGATCTCAAAATTATAGTCTTTCTAACTTTTATGGCTTACTTGCAATGTTTTTACTTGCTCAGGGTTTCCTGGCAGGTTTTGCACTGCATGAATATATTACGCCTTGAGGTCTTCCATAGGGTTTGCTGACCATCACATTGCCAAGCAAGAGTGCATTCATTAGCATATTGACATCACTGATATTTGCTTACACACTTAAAATCTCTCTTTTTTTCACATTAAAGTTCCTTTAATTTATTATATCTTATTTTTGGTTATTATGTATTTATATGTTTGTTATTTGATTACTGCTTCACATCTTCTATAAAGGGTTTGCTGGTGTCATCCTGATTCATCCATGTGGACTTTCCCTCTCTTTGGGGCCCTTTTACTAAAGGGTTGGTGTGCGGCACTGGGCTTGCCACGCGCCAATCCAGAACTACCACAGGAGCCCAGCGGTAGTTCCCACCCCAAGTGCACGCCATTTCCAGCACTACAGTAATTTTGGGGGATTTTTGTAGGGTCATTTACTGCCAGAGCCCTTACTGCCTTCTATTTAGGAGGTGGTGAGGGTTCCGGCAATAACCTGGCAGTAATTGGGCTACATGTAGCAGTGCCTGATTATCGACGGGCATGCCCCCTGGTGCTAGAAAATAAAAAGGTATTTTCTAGCACTAGAAATGGTGTATGGGATACCCAGAACTACCACCGGACTACTGGGTGGGCCAGGCAGTAGGGCCAATTTACTGTGTGCCAAGCTTGTGGTAGCCTTACAGCCCTTTAGTAAAAGGGCCCATATATCTATCAGGTTTTGCAATGTTATAAGTGTAATAGATCTTTGCATTCTGAAAATTCACAACAATTGGTTATGCTTTCAATGACTTGGTTGCATTATACCTTTACTACTAATGTTGCATTATCTTTTGTAGGGCCTGTAATGTGGAATAAATTGCCATCATGTCTGTGGCTACTAAAAGAGTTTAGTACTTTTAAGAAAATTGTGAAGGCATATTTGTTTGCTCAAGCTAATTTTGGAATTGTTTGATTAGTTAGGAGCTGAGTATTGCCAGGAAGTGTTTTCTTAATATATTGTTTTCTTTTATGTAATAATAGTTTTCTAATATGTGTTATATTTTATTGCTTTATATGTGCATTTTCTTAACTGGTTAGTTAATAGGCAGGTTACAAATGAAGGGGGGTCTCTTACAAGGGTGCTAGTGTTTTTAGTGTTTTCTACATTTTAGTGTGCGCTAATTAAAAGCACCCATATATTGCTATGGGTAGCTCTAGCATTTACGTGTGATAATTTTTAGCGCATGCTAAAAACACAGGTGCACCTTAGTTAAAGAACCCTGAAGTAAATAAATAAATACAATATTATTTTGCTCACCTTAACCCACTCTGTGGTTCCAGTTTCTACTAGCTCCAGGGCCCACCCTCATTCACGTTACCATATGGACAAAAACCACAGGAGCAGTAAAGAGGCAGCCCCTCTCCATTCCCCCTAGTGGAGTGATGCTTAGTAGCAGCTGTTTCCCAAATCCTAAGCGTTTAGTCCCATCTTACCACACTCTTGTCCCACCAAATATATACTCAAACCATATCCCTTGTCATCTGTCTGCACTTGGATTTGATTTGTGCATATCCTGGCTTTGCAATTGGGGTCTTATATATTTATGCAAGATAAACATTTAGGTTCTGGTTTATGCACACATCAAACATGAATAGGGCTTGTAAAATGAGGCTCATTCTGTATTAGCAAAATATCTATATATTTCTTGTGCAAATTACTATTATAATAGGCTACCTATGCATGAATGCCAAGAAGGCACCTATCCCCATCCAATTTATAAAGACTCATATGTGTGAAAAGGATAATCTTATAGACTAGGTGGTCAATTTATGCATGTGTTATACATCTAAATGTTTAGAATAATGATGAATGGAAAGTCTCCGCAGATACACGTACAAGCAAACAAGAAAGTGGTGACTGCTTGGGAAGGACACCAGGATCACAGTGGTTCCAAGGAATTAATTTGTTTATTGAAAATTGGATATACGAATTCTGGACTGTATAAAGATTTCACTTTTGTTTTATTTATTTATTTTTATTTTGTGTTGTCTCTATTTTCCGCCTTCATTGCAAGAAGGTTGCAGGTGCTTTCATAGTATGTTTTTGATATATTATTCAATTGCTCACTGAAAAATTGTTTTGTTCCATTTGGCTGTTCATGCTCAAAAGTTCTATACTCCTGAGGCAGGCATATTTTGCTGTAACATGGCCACATCATGTCACTGAAAGCTCTATACAGTCAAAATATTCATATATCTGAATTTCAATGAACACATTAATTCTTTGGAACCACTGTGGTCCTGAAATCCTTTTTCTACACGTTCATTGCTTTCTCATTTGCTTGGAAATTTAGAGTAATGACATATACTACTACTACTACTTATCATTTACTGTATATAGTGCTACAAGGCATACGCAGCGCTGCACACCATACTCAAAGAGAGTCCCTGCTCAAAGAGCTTACATATACATGTGTATTTATGTACAAAGTCATAAATTCCAATAGTCTCCCTCTGCATTTCTGTGAATACTCGCTTATCCCCTAATGCTATAAAATTGTATGTTCAGATTTCTGACTATCTAGCAAATTCATGCACACCAGTTATAGAATAAGGTCAATTGCGCACATAATTAAGGGGCCCTTTTACCAAGTATCAGTGAACCCAATGTGGGATTATTGCATGCAATCCCAGAACTACCGCTGGCCCAACAAGGCTTGAGTGTGCATTATTAACAGCGCGCTGGAAAAATATTTGTTAATTTAATAGTGTGGCGCTAATCCAACAGTAATCGGACAGCACCATGAGCTGCCCTTACCGCCACCTCAATGGGTGGCGGTATTTGCTCCCCCCACCTGGTCATTTCTTTAGGGGCTTTTTACCCGCTGCAGTAAAAAGGGTCTTGGCGCGTGGGATAAATGGCCCTCGCAGCTACCGCGGGGCCCTTTTTCCCCGCAGCTTAGTAAAAGGACCCCTTACTTCAATAATTGGCTATTCATTGCAGATAAAAGCTGATTACTGGCTTTAATTAGACTTAATAGGCGCTAATTGGCACCAATTAGCAGTTGTATGTGTAGCTGCCCTTAGTCACTATTCTATGAGGATCCCTTTTACAAAGCAGCGATAAGCCCAACACCAGCTTACTGCAAGCTAATCTGGAGTATCACCGGCCTAACGAGGGAGTCAGCAGTAGTTCCAGCCCCAGCATGCATCATTTCCCACTCAGGGGAAAATAGGGCTGTATTTTTTAGCGTGGCTATATCTGACGATAATCGGACAGCACTGCGTGCTACCTGGTTACACCTGGGTGGCGGTAAGTGCTCCCTCTTGCATGGCCACTCAGTAAGAGCAATCTTACAGCATGGTCATGGCTATTTTCAGCTTTTATTTTACCCACTGCAGTTAAAAGAGCGCTTTCCTGCTTATCGCAGGCTCAATGCGGCTTACATAGTAACAAGTGAATACAATCTGTAGTATCTGAATCAACAAAGGAGGTATGTGGTAGGGATAAAAAAGGTATGAGAGAAAGGCTAGGGATAGATAAGGAAGTGGAGCGATGAAGAAGAGGTAGGGGAAGAGCATGGAGGGTAAGAAGATTGGTAGGAGGTAATTTCTGAGCCATTGTGGTAATGATTAGATGAACCGATAAATGGATGGGTTGCTTATGTTTGCTTATGGTAGGTCAAGTCATTTGGGTAAATTTGTTTGAATAGATGAGTTTTCAATAGTTTCCTAAAGGGAAAATTGTTCCGTATATCTAAAATTATTCCTTGTATGTAATTGTGGATTGGTACAAATAGCGGACAGACTTCTACGGTCTATGTCTCGCAAATGGTAAAAGCAGTGGCATTCCTAGGGCGCCTCCCCCCCCCAGGTGCAGCGCCACCCCACCACGGCGAAAGGCCACCCCCCGAAAGGACACCCCCCCTGGCAAAAGGACACCCCCCCGGGTGCATTTTTACCTGCTGGGGGGGTGCCGCGCGCCTGTCTGCTTCGCTCGTTCCATGCTCCCTGTGCCCCAGAACAGGAAGTAACCTGTTCCGGGGCAGAGGGAGCACGGAATGAGCGGAGCAGACAGGTGCGCGGCACCCCCCCCCAGCTGCGTGCACCCGGAGCAGACCACACCCACCGCCCCCCCCCCTAGGAACGCCACTGGGTAAAAATGAGGTGAAGCTTTGGCAGCTCCAGTGTTGTAGCCCCCCCTCCTTCTCTCCCAACCAGTCCCCACCTCCTGTAGCCCCCCCCCCCCCAAGCCTACCTTTGCTACTCCTGGTGGTCTAGGAAGTCCCAAGAGCAGGAACCCATTCATTCCTGTTTATTGCAGCTCTGGCCTCAAAATGGCCACCGTGACTTTTTGCAGAGTATTTTATGTTTATTAATTTTATTGCATAATATATTAATAATTCAACTGTTTCACCAACTCAACTTGATTCAAGCCCAATGAAATAATTTAAATATACAAGGATGGAATGTGACATACTAACCATGTTCTATTAGACGAATACATTAAAATGATCATATAAAATCCTTCTCTGGTTCAGAGTCCCCAAAACCAATTAAAGGATGCCAAGACATAGTGCAGTGGAGGAGTAGTCTAATAGAATAGTGGATGAAGAACAAGATTCACATCCTTTTGCTGCTCCTTATGATAGTGAGTGAGTCTTTACTGCTTCAGGTGCAAACTAAGATTATAAGGTCTCAGGGGACAAGAAAATACATACTGTACTTGAATGTAACTTATTTTGATTTACTGAGAAGTGTGAACTAAATTCCAACTTCCCCCCTTAAAACGATTGGCTCTCATTTTGTTCATAAGCCTGACATTGCACATGGTCTGGGAATTTGTCAGTATAGTCTCAAAGAAACATAGAAATAATAATAAAAATCACTGCACAAAATCTTTAATGGCTGCCTTAGATAGCCAGTGAGTCTTATTTTATATATTTCTTTTGATCAGTATCTGAAGGGAAATGACTTTTTTTCACAAGATATGAACAATTGTTTGATCAGAAAGATCTCTTAAATGTCTGGCCTTTTAGTTAAAATATTTGAAGTTAAAAATTGTCAGATTATTTTAGGTGTATCTTATTTTCTGTCATCTCGCTGTGAACTTTCATCTTTTTTTTCCACTGTTAAATTAAGTATCTGAGTATCAATGTCATGGATTATGTCAGCTCTAACCTTTGTCATATAGCTTGAGCTATTTTCTTATATGAAGTTGGAGAAAGAAACAGAAAAGATAGTTTCTTTATACTACAATACTATTTTTGAATATTTTGACCTCTTTTTTTCTGACGTTAGAAGTAAAAGGTCTAAATTAACATTCCTATTTTGAAGATATATTCTAAATTACACAGGGGACCTTTTACTAAGCTGTGTTAGGTGCTAACGCATACCTAATGCAGCGTAAAGTGGCGTACCACAGGATGGACTCAGGCCTCCTACCGATAATTGCCATTTTAGCATGCACCAATCCGTGTGCTAAATTTTTGTTTTCTAATTTTGGGATGGGGTATGTCAGGGGCATTCCTGTGCTAATCAGCACAGCTACATTACTAACACTGGACTACCATGTGAGCCCTTACTGCCTAATAAGTAGGCAGCAGTAAGTGTTCATGTGGTAATTTTTTTTAATAACAAATGTGGGGACAAAAGGTCTCTATATAAAGCATTATATATAGTTCTACTTAGCACTATACAACACAGCTATATAGAACTATAATATCTGGCATCACAAGTCAGAGTCAGGCTTATTCAAACATCTTGATATATGTTGGAACAAAGCCTTCCATACAGACTACAGGCCTTGAGTCAGAGGAACCAAGGACTTTAGAATTTTCCTGGCCAGCTGGAGTGATGCAGTGGCTGGGACAACACCTGCATATTGTTTGTGGAATATGGCTCGTGGGTAAGGTGACCCTGCAGCATGACACCAGTGGGACAGTACTGTGGCTTTTCAAGTCATAAAATCTGAAACATTCAAAGTTGTTATGATAAACATCAGAGGTTGTGCATCGACAGCAAGACCAGAATGAACATCACTAACAAGGTTGCAGCCTGAAATCTCTGCATAAAAGAGGCTCTTATCCAAGAAAAAGGGCTGTTTTGCTCTCCATGGGATCAAAGTTGCTGTCCCTGCTCTGTCTGCCTGACTGATCTGTCTGAACAATACTCTGCCACCTGCTGTGCATCGGGTGCCATTTCTGTCCAGGTTGTATAGTGCTGTTATTGCTACTGGGCTAGGATAACTTACTGAACTAGAAGCCTATCTTAGGGACACTTTTACTAAGGGGCTGCCGCGCAGCAACCCGGAACTACCACTGGCCCAGCGCATGTGCCGGCAGTAGTTCTGCCCCCAGTACATGCCATTTCTGGTGCTAGCAGAAATATTGAAAACATATTTCTGCAGGGGGTTACCCAGTGGTAATCAGGCAGCGCCGCGTGCTGCCTGATTACCGCCGGGTTAGCATGGGACCCTTACCACCACCTCAATGGGTGGCAGTAAGTTCTCCCCTCGAAATGGCCATGCAGCAAGTGCAAACTTACCGCATGGTCATTTCATTTTTGGCTATTTTCACCCACTGTGGTAAAGGGGGCCCTGGTGCACAACAAAGATGGCCACCACCGCTAGCGCACGGCCCCTTTTACTGCAGCTTAGTAAAAGGGCCCCTTAGGGTTTCACGTACATTTGCTTTAGGCTGTATAAAGATAACACCATTGTTGTCATTATATAAATAAATTGTTTTCTATTTTTATAATATCTTTGAGTGCAGCGTCAGTGCTTGTTAGTAAATTTGGACTTTAGGATTTGCATCTATAAAGGGAACGTAGTTACTATTCAGACAGTACACGATCTGTTACCAAAGTGTTGCTGTTTCATATTTTTCCATAATTTATATTGAGTCATGTTCCCCAATTACACCCAAAAAGAATGCAATCTATGTATGCCTCACACAGTGCACTAATGGGAACATTAACAGATGGTCATTAATACAAAAAAATGAAAAATTGACCATTTTATGGGTGAAGAACCTGCACAAGGGCACGCTAAGGCCACTTTATGTCACAGCTTAGTAAAAGGCTTCTACAGTGATTCTTCAGGCACTCATTTATGACATTTTAACCCCACATTAGCCCAAGAGTGACTCAGGTTCAATGTGGCTTACATAACAAACAATTAAGGGGCTTTTTACTAAGGCACGCCAAAAAGTGGCCTGCGCTGGTGTAAGTGTGTGTTTTGGATGCACACAGGTCCATTTTTCAGCACACCTGGAAAATCTGTCTTTTTTTTTTTTGTGGCCGAAAATAGATGTGTGGTAAAATTAAAACCAGCGCGTGTCCATTTTCAGCCTGGGACCTTACCACCACCCAGGACTCACACACTAACCGGGAAGTAAGCATCAGCGCACATAAATTGCCAATTACCGTCAGTTAAGCGCCACATGGTAGAAAATAGAAAATATTTTCTGCAGCGTGTTTTGGACACACGTCAAAATGAAATTACTGCCCGGAACACGCAGTTGCTGGGTGATAGTTCCAATTTGACGCTCAATGGAGACGCATAGGCGCCTATGCGCCTTAGTAAAAGGGCCCCTAAATGAATGATACATATTAAAAATTATATAAACAGATTACAAAGTGCTATAACATTGGCTGTGTAAAACAAATATAACATATGTGGTGAATTCACCTGGATGCAACTGTTCTTAAGGGTAGACGGATAGAGAAGATTAAATCATAATTAAGTTTGTAAACAAAGAAATGAAGATGAATAAATATGGATACAAATAGGGCTAGATGGGATTAGGGAGGAAAGAAGAAGTGAAATTAATTGTATGAATGGATAACATTCAAAAAGAATTCTTTGTTTTCTGAAAGGCTAGATTGAAAAAAATGAGTTTTCAGTAGGTTTCTGAAGGACAGGTAATCAACAGTGTTTTAATTGTTTTTGGTAGAGAATTCCAAATTTTACTACGTTGATATGAGAAACTGGCATTGCGAATTGCTTTATAGATTACATTCCTACTGGTAGAGAAATGCAGAATTAGATATTCTCTGGATGATGATACGTCAGTATGTGGGGGTAATTCAATGAGATTATTCATATATGATGAAGCAGAACCATGTAGAATTTGGTGAATAAATGTGAGCCGGTTGATGTAGTGTATCTAGATTTTCAGAAAGCTTTTGACAAAGTTCCTCATGAGAGACTCCTGAGAAAATGAAAGAGTCATGGGATAGGAGATAATGTTCTGGTGTGGATTAGGAATTGGTTATTGGACTGAAAATAGAGGGTAGGATTAAATGATCATTTCTCTCAATGGAGGAGGGTGAATAGTGGAGTGCCGCAGGGATCCGTACTGAGACTGGTGATATTTAACATATTTATAAATGATATGGAAATCGGAATGGCAAGTGAGGTGATTAAATTTGCAGATTACTCGAAAGTATTCAAAGTTGTTAAAACACATGCAGACTATGACAAATTGCAAGAAAACTTTAGGAAATGAGAAGACTGGGAATCCAAATGGCAGATGAAATTTAATGTGGACAAATGCAATGTGACCACATTGGCAAGAATAATCCAAATGGCAAGAATAATCCGAATCATAGTCACCTGATGCTAGGGTCCACCTTGGGGGTCAGCACCCAAGAAAAAGATCTAGGTATTGTACATAATATGCTGAAATCTTCTGCCTAGTGTGTGGCAGTGGCTAAACAAGCAAACAGGATGCTAGGAATTATTAGGAAAGGGATGGTGAATAAGACTCATAATACTATAATGCCACTGTATTACTCCATGGTGCAACCTCATCTTGTGTATTTCATTTAGTTCTGGTCGCTGTATCTCAAAAAAGATATAACGGAATTAGAAAAGGTTCAAAGAAGAGTGACCATAATGATAAAGGGGATGGAATTCCTCTCATATGAGGAAAGGCTAAAGAGATTAGGGCTCTTCAGCTTGGAAAAGAGACGGATGAGAAGAGATATGATTGAGGTCTAAAAAATCCTGAGTTGTGTAGAAAGTGAATTGATTTTTTACTCATTGCAAAAGTGCAAAGTCTAGGGGACACTCAAGGAAGTTACATGGAAAAGCTTTGAAAACAAATAGGAGGAAATATGTTTTCATTCAATGAATAGTTAAGCTCTGGAACTCTTTGCCAGAGGATGTAGTAACAGCGTATAGCATATCTAGGTTTAAAAAAGGTTTGGACAAGTTCCTGTCAGAAAAGTCCATAGTCTGCTATTTATTTATTTATTTATTTATTTATTTGTAGCATTTGTATCCCACATTTCCCCACCAATTTGCAGGCTCAATGTGGCTTACATTTGCCGTAATGGCGATTGCCATTTCCGGTTAACAGAATTACAAATGGCATTGCATTGAGGTGCGTACATACATGGTAAGAATAATGCATTATGGTATTGCATATAGGTTCCTGAGTAATAGATTAGATTATAACATATGTTAGGCCATCAATTATAGAGAGACAGACATGGGGAAGCTACTGATTTTCCTTGGGATTGGTTGCATGGAATGTTGCTACTATTTGGGGTTCTGCCAAGTAATTGTGATCTGAATCGGCCACTGTTGGAAACAAAATACCGGGCTAGATGGACCATTGGTCTGATCCATTATGGCTATTCTTCTCCTTCTTATGGATCATTGTCAGCAGACCCTTTATTAAAACATGTGTGTAATTGTAAATGTCCCAACCTGGATGTTTCAATTCTGGTTTCTGCATCCTTTCTAAAATGCCACTCCACACATATAGCACCGATATTCAGTCACTACGCTTTTAGATTTAGTTGAAGACAGCGAACAATCTGTCCTAAAGAAAACTGCTCAGCTACAGGCACACTAGCTGAATATTACCAGTGGCAAGTGCTCTTTACATATTCTATATTCAGCACCACTGTCTATACATATACCGATGCTGAATATAGATATTTTGTAAAATGCTGCAGCTGGAGTTTAAACAATAAGCATGCTCACCTCTGGGTCTAAATATTGATCCACCAGAAAGCAGCAAAGTCAAAGCAGGAAAAGGCAGCACATATTTCCACACCTCCAATACATGGAGCATCCCTTCACCTCGAGAGCAAACTCTAGTAATGAATGCATGCCTAGGGCCAGATTTTGTAAATGGGGTCTAAAATCTAGACACATCCAAAAAAAATCCCACTTAGCACTATTCTATAATAACGCACCTAAAGTTAGATGCAGTGTATAGAATAGCGCATAGGGTCGGTGAAACGTGTCTACATTTAGGTGTGGCCATTTATGCCACTGAAAATCATCTGTAAACACCCACGCCTAAATGTACATAAGCATAAGTACATAAGCACTGCCTCGCTGGGAAAAGACCAAAGGTCCATCAAGCCCAGCACTCTGTCTCCGACAGCGGCCAATCCAGGCCCCAAGAACCTGGCAAAACCCCCAAATTTAATAACGATCAATGGACTTTTCCATCAGGAATCTGTCCAGACCCCCTTTAAACTCAGCAAGGCCAACTACCGTCACTACCTTCTCCGGCAATGAGTTCCAGAGTCTAATCATGTGCTGAGTAAAGAAAAACTTTCTCTGATTTGTTTTAAACCTACCACATTCTAATTTCATCTTGTGCCCCCTGGTTCTATTATTTTTAGAAAGCATAAACAAATGCTTCACATCTGTTCGCTCTACCCCACTCATTATTTTGTAGACCTCTATCATATCACCCCTCAGCCGCCTTTTCTCCAGGCTAAAGTGTCCTAGCCTTCTTAACCTCTTCTCATAAGGTAGTCATCCCATCCCTTTTATCATTTTCGTCGCCCTTCTCTGCACCTTCTCTAATTCCTTTATATCTTTTTTGAGATGAGGCGACCAGAACTGAACACAATACTCCAGGTGCGGTCACACCATAGAGCGATATAACGGCATTATAACATCCTCATGCTTGTTTTCATCCCTTTCTTAATAATACTCAACATTCTGTTCACCTTATTAGCCGCCGCAGCACATTGGAAGCTAAATTTAGGCTTTTAGGAAGGAAGCTCAAAGCCAGATCCTCTAGGGTAGCATTTTCTGAAATACTACGTGTTCCACGCGCAGGGCCCAAGCGACAGGCAGAGATCCAGAGTCTCAACGCGTGGATGAGACAATGGTGTGGGGAGGAGGGTTTTGGATTTGTCAGGAACTGGTCAGCATTCTGGCGAAAGGAGAGCTATTCCGATCTGTAGGTGCATTCCCCCAAATTCAGTAACAATGTGCGTACATTTGAGTAATGCCCATACACCTCTCATGGACACACCCCCTTTCCAGCTATGTGCATTAGAATTTATGCACTCCTATTTTTAGAATATGCCTAAAAAGAAGCATGCGTAAATTCCAATTATTGTCAATTAGTGATAATAATTGGTTGTTATTGGCTAATCGTCATCACTGATTGGTTTATTCCTCAATTAAGTAGCACACATAAATGGGATGCATGCCCAACTTAATGCATGCTACTTGCCATGCCTCATATAGAATTAGGGGAATAGTGCACTAATCATTATTTTTTATAAGTGCTATAGGAGGCAATTCTGGAGTGGAGGAGTGGCCTAGTGGTTAGGGTGGTGGACTTTGGTTCTGAGGAACTGAGTTCAATTCCTGGTACAGGCACCTCCTTGTGACTCTGGGCAAGTCACTTAATCCTCCATTGCCCCATGTAAGCCACATTGAGCCTGCCATAAATGGGAAAGCACAGGATATACTGTAAATGTAACTAAAATAAAAGGCATCACCATTTTGGTGCCCTAATAATGTGGATAGTGAGCCTAGTCTATAAAGACACTAATTTATGTACCTGTCCTTATAGAATAGAAAAGCGTCATCTTTGATTATGCCTGCCCATGCCTCTCCCCATGATATTTAGCGCGTAATTATAGAATAGTGGTTAGCCATGCTACTGTCATTTATGCATATAAGTGTACACACACCTGCATGGATAGCAGTATTCTATAAATTCAAGGCATGCAAAAGGTGCTGAAATTTAAGCACCCTGTTATAAGATGTATTTATTTATTTATTTGGATTTTGCTCCCTCCTTAAGGTGAGTTACTTTTAGATATAGTGGGCATTTCTCTGTCCTTGGAGGACTCACAATCTAATTTTATGCTTGAGGCAATAGAGTTAAGAAACTTGCCCAAGATCACAAAGAGCAGCAGTGGGATTTGAACTGGCAACCTCTGGATTGCAAGACCAGTGCTCCAACCACTAGGCCACTCCTCCCCTTGTTATTCTTTAGGGTTCTACATGGAATGTTGCTACTCTTTGAGATTCTGCATGGAATCTTGTCACTCTTTAGGATTCCAGAATCATTGCTGAGCTGCAAGCGCAGGCTTTTGGTTCTGTGAATCTGACATCCTGTACATATGTGCAGGACATCAGACTCACAGAACCAGAAGCCTGCACAGCCACGTTGCTAGGTACACTGGATATTTCTCTGTCCCAGGAGGGCTCACAATCTAAGTTTGTACATGAGGCAATCGAGGGTTAAGTGACTTGCCCAAGATCACAAGGAGCAGCTGTGGGATTTGAACTGGCCACCTCTGGACGTCAAGCCTGCTGCTCTAACAGCTAGGCTACTCTTCCTTGGAATGTGAAAGCACCTATGAGAACATAGAAATGTTTATTTGTTGCATTTGTACCCCACATTTTCCCACCTATTTGCAGGCTCAATGCGGCTTACATAGTACCGTGAGGTGTTAGCCACCTCCGGTGATGAAACAAATACAGAGTGATGTTGTTACAGAACATTAGAGAATCAAGAGAAGAAGAGTGATATATTGTTCATTGCAGGTTATGGTTTCGTTGTGTTGCTGAGTTCAGTTTAAAACGTGCTGAGTCAGACCTATGTCTACCAAGTCCAGCCTCCTGTCTCTGTCACAAGTACTCAACAGATCCCAAAAAGTAGATTTCATTCTCATAACTCTTTTCTAGGGATCCCATCAAATCTTCATATTTATAGTCTGCCAAATCCCCATTAGGGTACAAAGTGGATTACAATAAAGAAACCAGTGAATTAAACTGGGAATTACAAATCTCACTCAGTTACAATATTATAGAATATGAACAATATTAAATACACTAGTAAAAAAGGCCCGTTTCTGACACAAATGAAACGGGCGCTAGCAAGGTTTTCCTTGGAGTGTGTATGTTTGGGAGAGTGTATGTGAGAGTGACTGTTTGAGAGTCAGAGTGAAAGTGTGAGTGTGTGAGAGAGAGAGTGAGTCTGGGTGTGAGTGTGTTTGTGAGAGAGTGTGTGTGTGAGAATGAGAGTGTGTGCAAGTGTGTATGTGAGACACAGTGTGAGAGAGAGTGTGTGTGTGTGGGCAAGAGAGAGAGTGTGTGTGAGACACAGATTCTCTGTGAGAGTGAGTGTATGACACCAAGCGAGTGTGTGAGTGACTGTGTGGCACATAGAGAGTGAATGTGATACAGTGTGAGACAGAGTGTGTGAGAGTGAGAGTCAGAAAGACATTGTATATGAGAGAGAGAGTGTGAGCCGTGCCCTCCCAATCCATGGCCATCTGTCCCCTGCCCCTCCATTCATCCTTTTCCAGCAATTCCCCTCTGTCCCTGAGCCCTGCCCTCCCAATCCATGGCCATCCATGTTTGTCTGTCACCTGCCCCCTCCATTCATCCCTATCCAGCATTTCCCCTCTCTGCCTGAGGCCTGCCCTGCAATCCATATCCATCCATGCCCATCTGTCCCCTCCATTCATCCCTATGCAGCAATTCCCCTCTCCCTGAGTCCTGCCCTTCCAATCCATGCCCATCCATGCTCCTCTGTCACCTGGCCCCTCCATTTTTCCCTATCCAGCATTTCCCCTCTCTGCCTGAGGCCTGCTCTGCAATCCATATCCATCCATGCCCATCTGTCCCCTCCATTCATCCCTATGCAGCAATTCCCCTCTCCCTGACTCCTGCCCTTCCAATCCATGCCCATCCATGCTCATCTGTCACCTGGCCCCTCCATTTTTCCCTATCCAGCATTTCCCCTCTCTGCCTGAGGCCTGCTCTGCAATCCATATCCATCCATGCCCATCTGTCCCCTCCATTCATCCCTATGCAGCAATTCCCCTCTCCCTGAGTCCTGCCCTTCCAATCCATGCCCATCCATGCTCCTCTGTCACCTGGCCCCTCCATTTTTCCCTATCCAGCATTTCCCCTCTCTGCCTGAGGCCTGCTCTGCAATCCATATCCATCCATGCCCATCTGTCCCCTCCATTCATCCCTATCCAGCAATTCCCCTCTCCCTGAGTCCTGCCCTTCCAATCCATGGCCATCCATGCTCCTCTGTCACCTGGCCCCTCCATTTTTCCCTATCCAGCATTTCCCCTCTCTGCCTGAGGCCTGCTCTGCAATCCATATCCATCCATGCCCATCTGTCCCCTCCATTCATCCCTATCCAGCAATTCCCCTCTCCCTGAGTCCTGCCCTTCCAATCCATGCCCATCCATGCTCATCTGTCACCTGGCCCCTCCATTTTTCCCTATCCAGCAATTTCCCTCTCTCCCTGAGTCCTGCCCTCCCAATCCATGCCCATCCATGCTCCTCTGTCCCCTGCCCCCTCCATTCATCCATTTCCAGTAATTCCCCTCTCTCCCTGTGCCCTGTCCTCCTAATCCATACCCATCCATGCTCCTCTGTCCCCTGCCGCCTCCATTCATCCTTTTCCAGCAAGTCCCCTCTCGCCCTTCCATGACCCCCCCCCTCGCATCCATGCTACTCTCTCTCCCATGTCCCAGCCTGGCCCGCCCTCTTCTCCCCCCCCCTTCGCATCCATGCCTCGCATCCATGCCCCCCCACCCCTTCGCATCCATGCATCCCTTTTTTTATTTTTTTATTCTTTTTAAATTTACCTCCGTGGCGGTTCGTGCAGCGAAGCGTCAGGGAAGGAGGCGGCGCTCCCGACGTCTAGCTTTCCCTTCGCTGTGTTCCGCCTTGAAGGCGGAACACAGCGAAGGGAAGGCTAGACGTCGGGAGCGCCGCCTCCTTCCCTGACGTTTCGCTTCCCGATTTGTTTGTTTTTTTCGCGAGGGCGGGGCAGAGACGACTGGCTGGCTTGAAGGCTTCACACCACGAATCCACGAACCCTACAGCTTCAGTGACGTCAGATGGCTTCAGGGCTTCACAGAACGTTGTCCTCATTAGAACGTTCACGGTGCGTTTTATTATATTAGATAGTTAAGTAACAAAGTTTTGAAATAAAAAAAGGTTTTAATTGACGTCGAAAAACTGAATAAGAGGGTTGATTTTGGAGTAAAATTGGAGGACTGTTCCATGGCAAAGAAACTTGGTATGGAAATGAACTATTTAGAAACTTGTGATAATGTAGGCCTTGTACCTTTGGAAAATATAGTAGCAGAGTGTTTCTTATCCACATTGATTTTGAGGTCTTAGGGAAGGATAACAGATTGACCAAACTGTATAGACTAGCTCCTTCAAAAACTTTGTAAATTGAGCAGGCTAATTTGAACATAACTCTTGCCTGAACAGGCAACTAATGAAGATGTATTAATAATGGAGATACATGATAGTGTTTATGAGATTTAAACATCAATCTTGCTGCAGTATTCTGCAGCAGCTGAAGTCTATAATGCATACAGACCAATAACTTGACACAGCCATGAGTGGGAAAGCATGGGGTACAAATGTAACTAAAATAAATAATAATTTAAAAAAAAAAATATATATATATATATATAGAGAGAGAGAGAGAGAGTTGCAATAGTCCAAGTGAGATAGAATTGATGCTTGAACCAAAACGTTAAATTGTTCTTCATTGAAAAAGAGACAAATTGAACTTAGATGTCGCATTCAAAAGAATAATTTTTTAACCATATTGTTAACCTGTGAATTCATACTTAGGCTAGTTTAAATGAAGACTCCCAGTACCTTTATGGATTTTTCAATAAGAAGAGAGAGATGCCAGATAGTAATTGAACTGAATTAGGAATGGAATTTAAAGTAGTACTTAGCCAGAGTATCTTAGTCTTTTCCTTGCTGAGTTTCAGTTTAAATTGATTACTCCAATTTTCCACTGTTTTTATGCAATTGTCAATAGATACAGTAATTTGAATAAGATAATTTGCTGCTGGTAGTTGAATCAATATGTCATCTGCATAGGGGTAATAATGTAAGTCTGAGTCCTGGAAAGAAGTACTAAGAGTGCTCATATAAATGTTTTTAAAAAATGGGTGAGAGAGGAAGATCTTGGGGAATACCGCAATGTGGTTTCAACTTGAAGAAACATTGTCATTTATTTTAATTTTATATGTCCTATTTTTTAAAGAAATCCTCAAACCATTTAAAAACCATACCAAAATTCCAATTTCACTTAGTTTAAGCAGAAAAAGGGAATGATGTGCTGTATCAAAAGCTGCTGTGAGATCAAACTGAATAAATCTTTTGACATCTGAATACGAAATAATAAGCAATGATTCTGTAGTACGCATAGCTCAAAAGTTAAGTTGAGAAGAATGCAGACAATCATAATTAGTAAAATAATCAGTTAATTGAGAGGCTGCTATGGTTTTCATCAGTTTAAAAATAGCAATAGATGTAGTATTTGATGTAATAGATAAATCTGCTTTGCTTTTTTGAGAATTTGAGTAATATGCACAAAAAAAACTTTTAGTGCATAGTTTGCATATGCACATTTTGCAAAATTACCATGGGATGCTTCAGCACATCCTGCGTTAAACGCTTTTAAGCTGTGGTAAGTACACACTAACTGCAGGGAAGTAAAAGGAGTCCTTAACCAGGTGGGAATAATTGAGGGATATGCAGCTTCTGTTGGATGAAGCTGTCACAATATTTTCGATCTAACTGAACTGGCCAAAAATTATAGCCCAATTTGTTTTTATTCAGACTCCCATGCAGTGTATGTTCCATATTTGTGTTTATTTTTTTTTTTATTTTTTTGTTGTAATTCTTTGCTGCAATGTTCTTTATATTGGTTATACAGAAAAAAACTCAAAGGTGATAATTAATCTTTGTGGCATGGACGTTTGATAAGGTTAAAGCTTTGTTGCAGAAATTGCATTGGCTTCCAGTTGAAGGAAGAGTCATCTTTATGTACTTTGACTTATAGGGTAATGTTCAGTTTGCCCCCAGGCTACATGTCACAATTATTGGAGAGCTCGGTTTGGGCTGAGAAATCAGCTTTGGCTAATACCCTTATTAGATATGAGAAGATCATTGTTCTAACTTTCGCTTATCAAATAATAAAAGAACAGAATAGTTTATTGATGATTTTAAGACTCTTGAATGACTATGGCTCTCATTTTGAAAGCTCAATGCACATTTGAGACGTGCATAAATGAACCTCTGAGATGCAGTGTATATATTGAGTTTACATCAATCTTGGCTGCACACATTCCAGAATGGGTTTTAAAGGAATTTGAAGGGAACTGCTTATATAGTTTCTAAACTGGTAAAGGGAAATGGGACTTGATATACGGCCTTTCTGATGTTTTTGCAACTACATTCAAAGTGGTTTACATATATTCAGGTATTTATTTTGTACCAGGGGCAATGGAGGGTTAAGTGACTTGCCCAGAGTCACAAGGAGTTGCAGTGGGAATTGAATCCAGTTCCCCAGAATCAGAGTCCACTGCACTAACCACTAGGCTACCCATCCACTAGCAACATTCCATGTAGAAGCCTGCCCATGCAGATCACCAATGCGGCCGTGCAGGCTTCTGTTTCTGTGAGTCTGACGTCCTGCACATATGTGCAGGACGTCAGACTCACAGAAACAGAAGCCTGCATGGCCGCATTGCTGATCTGCAAGGGCAGGCTTCTACATGGAATGTTGCTAGTGGAATAGCAATATTCCATGTAGAATCTCAAATAGTAGCAACAGAATCTCAATAGTACATTCCATGTAGAATATCATATAGGGAAAGGGAACTGGGACTTGACATACCACCTTTCTGAGGTTTTTGCAACTACATTCAAGGCAGTTTACATATATTGAGTTACTTATTTTGTACCAGGGGCAATGGAGGATTAAGTGACTTGCTCAGAGTCACAAGGAGCTGCAGTGGGAATTGAACTCAGTTCCCCAGGATCAAAGTCCATTGCACAAACCACTAGGCTACTCCTCCACGGGGGAGCACAATTTTCAAAGCAATTTTAAAAGGACTAGTAAAAGAACTGTTTGAAAATTGCCCAGCTATAAGCCAGTTAAAGGGCTCTTTTAATAAGTTGCATTAAGTAGCTAGTGTGGGTTTTACTATGTGGTAGATGTTACAGATGCCAATAGCATGGATGCCCTCAGTGCTGTCTCAAGAGGAAGTGTTCAGTGCAGCCACACTAACCAGCAGCAATTTACATGACCACAACCCATGATCACCATAATATTCCTATGAGTGTCTACATGGTTAGCACGCACTAATTTTTAGCACACCATAAAAACGCTAGTGCACCTTAGTAAACAGGGCCCTAAATATGTAAGGTGTGAAATGCTGCTTGATTCTCAGTGTTAGTGGGTCATAGAAAGAAGCAGATTTGTTCTGCTAGAAACCTACTCCATATCATTGCATCTTTATTTGTTAACAAGGCCATTTTTTTTTCACAGCAGACAAATGGCCTGATCTATATAATGTCTTCTTTCAATGTGTGCCTTTGGTGAAAGCATTGATAAAGCAACCCTATTCTAGCAAGCTTCAATTTACTAGAAAAAAAACATTTATAATATGTTACTGGCAATCTATTTGCTTTGTGAATGCATACTCATCTTCATTTATTTTAGACTAGAGGTTTTTAACAGCAAGTAAGCAGACTGAAAAAAGTGCAGACTTTGTTCCTGAGAGCAGCGTCTGTCGGCATCTCACCAAATATTCATTTCCTCATGGAATTTGATTGAGAAAGCTTATCAATAAGCCTTTCTTGGTGTGGGAGTGCTGCTATACAGCCAACGCCCCCCTGATGCAGGCATTGTACCGAAACACGTCGTGTCAGGTCCAAGGGCGTAACCAGATCTCAAAGCGCGTGTGTGTGTGTGTGGGGGGGGGGGGGGTCTAGAGCCCAAAGTAAGGGGGCACATTTTGGCCCACCTCTCCACCGCTATCCTCCCCCCTGCCGCTTCAACGCCACATACCTTGGCTGGAGGGGGTCCCCAACCCCCCCCCCCAGCTGAAGCGTTTCTACAGCAATGCTCTCTTTACATTACCTGCCCCTGCTTCCCCTCACATTGCGCATGCTCAATTTTAACGAAACACTTCAGCTGACAGGGGTTGGAGACACCCCGCCAGCCAAACCAGGGGCCCTAGATCTATTTTGGAGGGCCAAGGCCAACCATGGTCCCCCCCCCCCCCCCATAGCTGTGCCACTAGTCAGGCCAGCTAATAAAGATCTTGCTATTTTGACATGTCATCACACCTCTGTTCGTTGTCATCTCTGCTTTGTGTTGTCCTTGTGCGTTTCTGTGGAGGTCTTTTCTGCTCTATTTTGCTGCTGCCCAAAACCCTGGATCCATCATACAAGTTTCAGTTGGGCTCTCAAGCTGAGAGGATGAACTCAAGGAAGATTTTTAATCCTGTACAGGTGTTATTAGCAATGCTATTTGCAACTTGCAAACTGCAGAAGAGCCATATAAGAAACAACCCACATCTTACATTTTCAACTTTTATATAATGCTCTTTTCCTTCACTGGCTTTTTACCATACCAACTGTCTAGTAACAATTCAATAATCATAGTCCTCTTTTCCACTTGATTAAATACTTTCAAAAATGAGCAACAAACACGCTGGAACAATTGTCAGGACTGAGCACCTACGCCATTTGCACATATTATCAGTAAAAGTCATTTGTCTAAATTCATATAGGCACATATACTAATAAAATTGCACATAGCAAAAATAAAATAATTACACAAATGCCTGATGGAAATAGGGGTATTTGTGCTTATTTTTTTAACACATGTTTTCCATCTTTTAACTGGCTCATATCATTTGTTTCAATTATTTCTACAGGTCCAAAAATCTGGACTGCTCGGGGACTGGGTCAGTCCAGGTTTTTGGATTTTCTGGATTGTCAAGCAGTAATTTTAAAATTCAAATCTAAGGAAGAATAAAGAGATGAACAAATTGTGTTGATTTATTCATTAACAAATACAGAAAACAGGAAAAACATACTGTAAAAGCTCAAATAAAAAATAATAAGTACAGTGTACAGTACCTCTCTTCCCCATCCAACATCTCTCCTCCCCACCCAGCATCTCTCTTCCCCACCTAGCATCTCCCTTCCCCTTCCAGTGTCTCTCTTCCCCATCCAGCATCTCTCCTTCCGATCCAGCATCTCTCCTCCCTTTCCAGCATTTATTTTCCCCTTCCAGCATCTCTCCTCCCCTTCTAGTGCCTCTGTTCCCCTTCCAGCATCTCTTTGGGTCTATCCTCCCCATTCAGCATAACAATACTATGCTGTAGCCAAATAAAATCCACTCTTCTTTCAATTTCATGTCATGTTTTGTTATTTTACTCTTATGTATTAGAAGGGTGATTGGGGGGGGGGGGGGTCAAAGAAGGTGTCAAGTGCTGCTTGCCAAGTTTGTGTTCTGCCATATAGGAACTCCTTAGTGCTGACCCTGATAGAGAATACTCTTCAAAATACGGGAAGAAGCCTCACTGAAAAGATAGACTGGATCTTTACCATCCACTCCTATAATCCCCCCCTCTCCCCAATCTTGGAACATTTTGTTATGATTCTCCTCCCCTGTCTGGCAGGGGATCTCAACCTGGTTCTCAGGACACATCTAGCCAGTCAGGTTTTCAAGATACTCACAGCAAATATGCATGAAATAGTTTTGCATATGACATCCCCCATAATATGAGGATTAGTAGACTGTGGTGTCAGCTCCCTGAAGTCACTGGGGGGAAGAGCTGGTTTGTCCCTGGGTAGGAGGAAGGCCCAGCCCAAGGGGAGTGCTGTTGAAATAAGTTGCAGAAAGAAAGTGGGTTTATGAGTTGATTGATAAGGGAGGTGGAGCTAGAGGTAATAAAGGCTCCTGATTGGGGGGGAGAAGTGGTCTTTGGTTGTCAGAACCCCCCTCGGGGATCCTTGAAGGAGTGGGGGATCCCAAAGGAGTAGTTGCTGCCCACTAAGTAGCAACTGTGAAAGTGTCAGAGCTGAGGGTAGTTAAGGGGGACCCAGCTTGAAGCAGGAACCCAAACAGGGGAAGTCTGTTCAAGGCCAAGGTGCAGCTCCAGAAGTGCATCACTGGAAGGAGGAAGCAGATTGGAATCAGCAGAGCTGATAACAGCCCTGGATTTTTACCAGCCCCTGGGATGAGTAAAATGACAGGAATATCTATAAATGTATAAATACCAAAATTGCTAAGAAGATCAAGTTTGGAACAAAGGGGCGAGATTGTAATGCACAGTCATGGAAGGACAGGAGGAGCTAGATTGCACATGTGAAGGTATAAGACACTTATTTATCTGCTAGTTGCAGAAAGTTCAGTAAAAGTTGAGTTTGTATTGTATTGAAATCATACAACTATTGGAGTGTTGTGTGATTTCTTTGAAGCGGGAGTGAGGATGTTTGCTCCTGGACTGTTGAGACACTGTACAGAAGCCCTACTTAATTTCCCAATCCCCGGATCTCTATTCTAGACCATTTACCAAATCCCATGCTCAAACTGAGAGAACTAAGCTGAATGGAGCGTGCAGGGTGAGTGAGAGTATGGTAAAGGGGAAGTAGAAAGATTTATCCATGTGACCCGGATTGGTGTGGAAAGGGCTGAGCTGGTGCTGGTAGTGGGAAGACCTGAGTTACACTTACAATAGAGACATTCAAGTATATTAATCTCATGTATACTTATTGTAGATATTGTGAAAACCAAAGCAGCTTGAGGTGTAGTGCTATAGAAATTAATATTAGTAGTAGTACTCAGCGCTGCGTACATCTTGTAGAGCTATAGAAATGATTAGTAGTAGTGTTCTGAGGACTGTGTTCAGAACCCCAGCTCCCTGGATACCCCCTCTTGGCTAGCCACACCCTTTTGCAATCACCTTGCCATTACACTCCATTTTCTGCCAAGAATATCACTCTGGGACAACCCAGTCAAAATATGCCTGCGTATTGCAAACATATCACACGTTTCCAGTATGCTCCTCTTCCACCTTACAGCTCCTTTTATGTCTCTTTTTCTACTAGAGTTAAGTGATGTGGTAGCCATGCTAATCCACTTTTAAAGGTAATAAATAGAAATAAAACAAAACATAGAAAAGAAAATATGATTATACCTTTTTTATTGGACTAACAATACATTTTTTGTTTAGCTTTCAAAGGTAACCCTTCCTCTTCAGATCAGAAATAAGCAAATGTTGACAAACACATATACTGATGTTTGCCAATATTTGCTTATTTCTGATCTGAAGAAGAAGAGTTACCTTCAAAACGCCTGCTTCAGGGGTCACAATCGTGTTCACGGGATATACTGAACAACCAAAGTTGCCAAAAGGTATGCATTCAAGAGAAGAAACAGGACAAAACACACATGCCCAAAGAGTTCCACTAAAACAATCAGCAGTCATATAAAGACTTCAAATCAGCATTGTGAGGAATGGGTAGATAAACAGAAGGGGAAAGGGAGAAGGGGGGCCCTCCTTCCATATAGGAAGCTCAAGAGGAGCGAGGGGGACTACAGAGACTACAAGTCCCAGAAGCCTGAGTTGAGTAGGAAACAGGAGGAGGAGGACTTTCCTTCCCGGAGAAAGAGGGAGGAGGAGGCTGATTGGGAAATGAAGTCTGAGGAGGGGAATGAGGCACACCTGCTGGGGGAGGGAGTGAACGAGCATATGGACTGGCAAGCAGCAGGAGGGGAGGAGGAGCCTGAGGAGATGGACTTAACAGCTTTTGCTCGTAGCAGGAGAGGGGCTAAAGAAAAGTAAGTCCAGGGGAAAACTGTATGAATTCCAGACCTGTGTGGGTGGTTGTCAGGAAGCAGTGCTGACAAATGAGGGAGGTGGGTCCCTAGGGTAGCAAGTAGGAATTGCTAGCCCAAGGAGTGGATTCATATAGTAGAGGAAAAGCTTTGATCTGAAGAACATTTGAACTGGCAAGTGGATCTTTGTATTAGAATTCTACAGGAGGGGGGGGGGGGGGGAGGGAAAGAGACTGAAGGGGCCTGTGCTCAGAACAGGACTAGTAGAGAAGCATTTGGCCTCCTAACCTGGGCTGGAGAGGGTCAGGGAGTAGGTAAACTCGGTGGCTTATCTTAACTCCCCCCGAATACGGGGTCTGCTCTAAGTAGAGGCAGGACTATCCCTAAGGGAAAGCCCAGGGGACAGAAGGGAGTTCTCTGGGCTTCACAAAGAGAAATATCCTGTTTTGTAGTAGGGTGGGCCTGGAACTAATTGGCTTACTGTTGACTAGAGTGGACTTAGTCGCAGAAGCAGGAGTAGTGGTGGGATACTGACAAGAAGGAGCTTGCAGCAATAATAGAAGTAGGAGGATAGAAGTACTTAGGAACAACAAACATAGTTTGAAATGTCTATATGCGAATGCCAGGAGCCTAAGAAATAAGATGGGGGAGTTAGAATATATTGCACTAAATGAAAAATTAGATATAATAGGCATCTCTGAGACCTGGTGGAAGGAGGATAACCAGTGGGACACTGTCATACCGGGGTACAAATTATATCGTAGTGATAGGGTGAATCGGATTGGTGGAGGGGTAGCATTGTATATTAATGAGAGCCTTGAATCAAATAGATTGAAAATTCTGCAGGAAGCAAAACACTCCTTGGAATCACTGTGGATTGAAATTCCATGTGCAAAGGGGAAAAGGATAGTGATAGGAGTGTACTACCGTCCGCCTGGCCAGGACGAACAGACGGATGCGGAAATGTTAAAGGAAATCAGGGACGCAAACAAACTGGGCAACACAATAATAATGGGGGATTTCAATTACCCGCATATAGACTGGGTTAATGTAACATCTGTACACGTAAGGGACATAAGATTTCTTGATGAAATCAAGGACAGCTTCATGGAACAGCTAGTTCAGGAGCCGACAAGAGAAGGAAAAATACTAGACTTAGTCCTTAGTGGTGCTCATGATCTAGTGCAGGGGGTAACGATACGAGGGCCGCTTGATAACAGTGATCATAATATGATCGGTTTTGATATTGGCATTGAAGGAAGTGAAACTAGGAAATCAAGTACGCTAGCGTTTAACTATAGAAAAGGTGATTACGACAAAATGAGAAAAATGGTGAAAAAAAGACTGAAAGGAGCAGCTCGCAGAGTAAAAAACTTGCATCAGGCGTGGATGCTGTTTAAAAACACCATCCTGGAGGTTCAGGACAAATATATTCCACGTATTAGAAAAAAGGGAAAAAAGACTAAACGTCAGCCGGCGTGGCTAAACAGTAAGATAAAGGAAATCATTAGAGCCAAAAAACAATCCTTCAGAAAGTGGAGAAGAGAACCAACTGAAAGTAACAGGATAGATCATAAGGAATGCCAAGCCAAATGCAAAGCGGAGATAAGGAGGGCAAAAAAGGACTTTGAGAAGAAATTAGCATTGGAAGCAAAAATACATAGTAAAAACTTTTTTAGATACATTAAAAGCAGGAAACCGGCCAAAGAGTCGGTTGGGCCGCTGGACGAAAATGGTGTTAAAGGGGCGATCAAGGAGGACAAAGCCGTAGCGGAGAAATTAAATGAATTCTTTGCTTCGGTCTTCACCGAGGAGGATTTGGGGGGGACACCGGTGCCGGAAAGAATATTTGAAGCGGGGGAGTCGGAGAAACTAAACAAATTCTCTGTAACCTTGGAGGATGTAATGGGTCAGTTCAGCAAGCTGAAGAGTAGTAAATCACCGGGACCTGATGGTATTCATCCCAGAGTATTAATAGAACTAAAAAATGAACTTGCGGAGCTACTGTTAGAAATATGCAATCTGTCCCTAAAATCGAGTGTAATACCGGAAGACTGGAGGGTAGCCAATGTTACTCCGATTTTTAAGAAAGGTTCCAGAGGAGATCCGGGAAATTATAGACCGGTGAGTCTGACGTCGGTGCCGGGCAAGATGGTGGAGGCTATTATTAAGAATAAAATTGCAGAGCATATACAAAAACATGGACTGATGAGACAAAGTCAGCACGGATTTAGTGAAGGGAAGTCTTGCCTCACCAATCTAATGCATTTTTTTGAGGGGGTAAGCAAACATGTGGACAATGGGGAGCCGGTTGATATTGTATATCTGGATTTTCAGAAGGCGTTTGACAAAGTGCCGCACGAAAGACTCCTGAAGAAATTGCAGAGTCATGGAATCGGAGGTAGGGTATTATTATGGATTAAGAACTGGTTGAAAGATAGGAAGCAGAGAGTAGGATTGCGTGGCCAGTATTCTCAGTGGAGGAGGGTAGTTAGTGGGGTCCCGCAGGGGTCTGTGCTGGGTCCGTTGCTTTTTAATGTATTTATAAATGACCTAGAGATGGGAATAACTAGTGAGGTAATTAAATTCGCCGATGACACAAAATTATTCAGGGTCGTCAAGTCGCAGGAGGAATGTGAACGATTACAGGAGGACCTTGCGAGACTGGGAGAATGGGCGTGCAAGTGGCAGATGAAGTTCAATGTTGACAAGTGCAAAGTGATGCATGTGGGTAAGAGGAACCCGAATTATAGCTACGTCTTGCAAGGTTCCGCGTTAGGAGTTACGGATCAAGAAAGGGATCTGGGTGTCGTCGTCGATGATACGCTGAAACCTTCTGCTCAGTGTGCTGCTGCGGCTAGGAAAGCGAATAGAATGTTGGGTGTTATTAGGAAGGGTATGGAGTCCAGGTGTGCGGATGTTATAATGCCGTTGTATCGCTCCATGGTGCGACCGCACCTGGAGTATTGTGTTCAGTACTGGTCTCCGTATCTCAAAAAAGATATAGTAGAATTGGAAAAGGTACAGCGAAGGGCGACGAAAATGATAGTGGGGATGGGACGACTTTCCTATGAAGAGAGGCTGAGAAGGCTAGGGCTTTTCAGCTTGGAGAAGAGACGGCTGAGGGGAGATATGATAGAAGTGTATAAAATAATGAGTGGAATGGATCGGGTGGATGTGAAGCGACTGTTCACGCTATCCAAAAATACTAGGACTAGAGGGCATGAGTTGAAGCTACAGTGTGGTAAATTTAAAACGAATCGGAGAAAATTTTTCTTCACCCAACGTGTAATTAGACTCTGGAATTCATTACCGGAGAACGTGGTACGGGCGGTTAGCTTGACGGAGTTTAAAAAGGGGTTAGATAGATTCCTAAAGGACAAGTCCATAGACCGCTATTAAATGGACTTGGAAAAATTCCGCATTTTTAGGTATAACTTGTCTGGAATGTTTTTACGTTTGGGGAGCGTGCCAGGTGCCCTTGACCTGGATTGGCCACTGTCGGTGACAGGATGCTGGGCTAGATGGACCTTTGGTCTTTCCCAGTATGGCACTACTTATGTACTTATGTACTTATGTAGGATTAGCCCCAATTGGGCGGGCGAAGAAGGACAGCACGGAGGGGTGTCTAAGGGAGAGCGGACAGCATGGAGAGGTGCAAGCTGACAGCATACATTAATACAGTATTTATTTTTTATTTATTAGGATTTATTTAGAAGGAATTCACTCAAGGTCGTGTACAGTAAGAATAAATCAAACATGAGCAGAATACAATTACAACAGTAAAAATATTCAAATAACAAAGTATGGCATACTTACAATGTCAACACAATATGTAATAGAACATTTCAATTGACAGTGTAGGGTATAAGCAAAAATGGATCACATAGGTAGGTAAGAGAGTAAGAGTAGTTAGCAAGTTAATAGGCCCAGTTGTCTCAGTCATCAGCCCCATGGTTTTCATGTGGATTAGAAATAGTGGCTATGCAGTTGCATCGGTAAAGACAATGATAACACCGAGACGGGGACATAGCCTTAAAGCAGCAAACGGCGAAATGTAATGTGTCGGACAAGAGATCCCCTTGACAAGAGAGTAACCTAAGCTAAGTGCTTTTTGAAGTACCAACCTATATTAAATGTTTATGCTTGAAAGCTATAAAACAAATTGATATTTGAAGGTTGAAGGTTGAATGAAACTCTTTTAAAAAACACAAAAAAGAAAAAAACTAAATGAAAAATTATATTTGAAGGCCAGTGATGAGTGGAGAGTGGTGTAAAAAATGTTATGTACACCATGACTCCGTAAAACTGAGGTCTTTGAAAAAAATAGATGACTAGAAGACTAGAAGTGTTAACATCATAAGCCCGAAAATATAAATCTTTTAAGCTTCTAGTGGAGGGACTTGTGCTAAATGTATGAGCAGTAGTGTGTTTGTTTACATTAGATAGGCCTGCATAGATAACATTACAGTAGTCTAGATGGGATAGGACAAAAGTGTAGAGTACGATCATAGATGCAGGAGGGTCAGTATATATTTATAGATCGATCAAAAGTGGCATAAAGCTAAGAAACAGGATATAATTACAACTGATATCTGAAAATTTAAGTTTAACTGCTGATCGAGATAAACTTCTAAAGGTAATTCTATTATGAACATTGGATTAAATTGGAAGAACAAAGGGCAACCAGTCAGCCAGCAAGCTGTTGTTTTAGAGGTATTAAGATGCAAACAACTGGTAGCTAGCCAATCTGAGATTTCAATGGAAAGGTCAAAATGATCAGTGTATTGAAAAAAGCTTAACAGGATATCATCTATGAAATAATAAACAGAAATATTAAAATTTTGAATTAAACTAAAATGGGAATCGGAAAAGTGTTAATTAAGATGGGGCCAATTGCTTAACTGGAGGCCTTATATAACTTCGGATGACCTCTATAATACTAAGCACTATCGATTGATTATATGGTATCAGTGTAGTTTAAAGGATGTTTTTGTTGTTATTATCTGTAAATAATAAGCACTAAAACTTTCTGTAGATGCCCTCTACTCCCTGCTGATTAAGTTGGTATTTTAGAAGCCCTATTCATGATTTGAACATGCACAAACTGGCATCTAGAAATGCATCCCAAGAGGAAAAAGCACACTGGGCCTCCAAGGATGGGTTGGCATCTAAAGTTTATTAAAGGACCCAACACGGACTGTGTTTTGGTAAAGCACCTGTGTCAGGGGTTGTCAATGAGGGGCATTTTCGAAAGGTTGTCCAAGTGTGAATTAGGACGTCCTCACGAAGTCGTCCAAAATCAGGTAGGTATAATCGAAAAATAGTATGGATATCTGTAGACATTCCATTATCGCAATGCGAAACGTTCAAACCAGGGACACCCAAAGTATAGTAAAAAAGGACACCCATCTTCCAGAACCACCAAAGGACGTCCCCAAGACAAATGTTAGCAAATGAAATACATTCACTGTACTTGCCAATTTGTCATATGAACGTCCTTTGGCGGTTCTACGAGAAAGACGTCCTTATTACTATACTTCGGACTTCTCTGATATACCCGGTTGTTCCGCAAGTACAGTGCATGTAGTTGTGGACATTCAGGTACTGGAAATATAAGGAACATTCATAAGTGCAAAGTACAGTAACAAGGACGTGTTTCTTGCAGAACTGCCGAAGGACGTCCATCTTACTGGGCCCACTGAAGGACGGCGGCCCTGTAAGACGGACGTCCTTTGGCAGTTCTGTGAGAAACGTCCTTTTTACTGTATTTATCACTATGAATTTTCCTTAGATTTCCCGTACCTGAATGTCCTCAACTACATGCACTGTACTTGCAGAACATGCAGCTATGGGAAATATAAGGAACATACATATTGCATTGTGTATATATGAAGAGGTTCGCACACTTGATAATGATCTATATAAGGAAGGCGCCACACGTGTAAACACGTATTCAACCAGACAACGCCCCGCACGCATGACGACGGTCCATGCACACCATGGACGTCCATGCATGACGGTCATCCACGTGTGGACCCATTATATATATATATATATATATATATATATATATGCCAGGACGTCCATGTGCTGACCCATCCATATATGGAACTGTGCATGGAAGGACGTCCATCACGCATGGACATCCTTATAAGGCGATGCACATTTTCCAACGGTTATTCACTGAGAAATATGTCTCTGTGCTGGGAGCGTAATTTCAGCCTCACTGAAAACCTACGCCTCATCAAGCTGTGCCTCAGGCACCGTCGCTTACTATTCATGCACCAACAGCACCTGCCCCCCAGGACTGTCTTTATACGAGCCTGGAGTTATATAAGAGACAGGTTACAAAGGTAACTGTTTGTTCCCCCCCATCCCCGGTCCTGGCCTATCAGGTTCCCCACCTGTAACATTCATAGCTACACATATAAGAGCTCCTTCAGGAATGTAAGCACTAATTGTAGTCTGCATTCAAGGGTAATCCGTATGTGCACACACACATTCATTAATAGAATCAATGTACTAGAAAGGAAAAACATTCTCACTTCCCAACAATACTGCACATAAACGGTACTCTCTGTCCTCATGTCCACCTCAATGACATCACCTGTACCAATGTAATGTCCCCCTCCCCATCATCATCAGTGTTGTGTTAGTGAGCTGCATTACGGCCAGACTCACTAAGAACAGCTCGGCTGTCTCTTTGCCACCCTTAACTCCCTCCTCAAAGTACACTCCGCTCCCACCAACTCCCCCTTCACTCTCTCCTCAATCACTGGCTGACTACTTCCATGACAAGGTGCAGGAGATCAACCTTGAGTTCACTACCAAGCCTCCTCCTCCTCTTCACCCTTCAACCCACCCCCTCAACCAACCAACCCAGGCCTCCTCCTCTTTTCCTGATATCACCGAAGAGGAAACTGCCCACCTTCTTTCCTCCTCGAAATGCACCACTTGTTCCTCTGATCCCATCCCCACCAATTTACTTAACACCATCTTTCCTACTGTCACCCCCCCCCCCATCTGTCATATCCTCAACTTCTCTCTCTCCACTGCAACTGTCCCTGACACCTTCAAGCACGCCATAGTCACAGCACTCCTCAAAAAACCATCACTTGACCCTACCTGTCTCTCCAACTACCGCCCCATCTCCCTCCTACCCTTCCTCTCCAAGTTACTTGAACGCGCCGTTCACAGCTGCTGCCTTGATTTTCTCTCCTCTCATGCCATCTTCGATCCGCTTCAATCCGGTTTTCGTCCTCTACACTCGACAGAAACAGCACTCGCTAAAGTCTGTAATGACCTGTTCCTTGCCAAATCCAAAGTTCACTACTCCATCCTCATCCTCCTCGACCTATCCGCCGCTTTTGACACTGTCAATCATGATTTACTTCTTGCCACACTGTCCTCATTTGGGTTCCAGGGCTCTGTCCTCTCCTGGTTCTCCTCTTATCTCTCCCACCGCACCTTCAGGGTACACTCCCATGGATCTTCCTCCACTCCCATCCCACTATCTGTTGGAGTTCCCCAGGGATCTGTCCTTGGACCCCTTCTTTTTTCAATCTACACCTCTTCCCTGGGCTTGCTGATTTCATCTCATGGCTTCCAATATCATCTTTATGCTGACGACACCCAGCTCTATCTCTCCACACCAGACATCACTGCGGAAACCCAGGCCAAAGTATCAGCCTGCTTATCCGACATTGCTGCCTGGATGTCCAACCGCCACCTGAAACTGAACATGGCCAAGACCGAGCTTATCGTCTTCCCACCAAAACCCACTTCTTCTCTTCCTCCACTCTCTATCTCAGTTGATGGCACCCTCATCCTCCCCGTCTCATCTGCCCGCAACCTCGGAGTCATCTTCGATTCCTCCCTCTCCTTCTCTGTGCATATCCAGCAGATAGCCAAGACCTGTCGCTTCTTTCTCTTTAACATCAGCAAAATTTACCCTTTCCTCTCTGAGCACACCACCCGAACTCTCGTACACTCTCTCATTACCTCTCGCCTTGACTACTGCAACCTACTCCTCACTGGCCTCCCACTTAAATATCTATCCCCCCTTCAATCTGTTCAGAACTTTGCGGCACATCTTATATTCCGCCTGGACCGATATGCTCATATCACCCCTCTCCTCAAGACACTTCACTGGCTTCCGATCAGGTACCGCATACAGTTCAAGCTTTTCCTTCTAACCTACAAATGCACTCAGTCTGCAGCCCCTCATTACCTCTCTACTCTCATCTCCCCTTACGTTCCCACCCGTAACCTCCGCTCACAGAACAAATCCCTCCTCTCAGTACCCTTCTCCACCACCACCAACTCCAGGCTCCGCCCTTTCTGCCTCGCCTCACCCTATGCTTGGAATAAACTTCCTGAGCCCTTACGCCAAGCCCCCTCCCTGCCCATCTTCAAATCCTTGCTCAAAGCCCACCTCTTCAATGTTGTCTTCGGCACCAAACCTATTCAGGAAATCTAGACTGCCCCAATTTGATTGCCCCTATTTGACTGAGCAGAGACTGTCCTTCTATGTTAAACTGTACAGCGCTGCGTAACCCTAGTAGCGCTTTAGAAATGTCAAGTAGTAGTAGTACTGTGGGAACAGCCCATACTGATCTCTCTGTGTACCCTTCACTAAATATTTAGTATTAATTAAAATTCCAAAAATAAAAAGTGTGGTGTACGTCCTCACAAATCTCACAAACCTATGGGATTGACTCTTTACACAGTATGTTTTGATTTTTTTTCTCTCCTGTTAGATTTCCTCATTGCATTGTAGTTCAGAAAAGACTCTACATTCACAGATCGTTTTCTAAAATACTAGGGCACATTGCCATACCCCAACCTGGCCACAGCCCTCTTTTGTAAAATTGTTCATATCTTCACCAAGGAGCACTCATTGACCTTCATTAGCAGAGATTCTTGTTTGAACGCATACTTTATCTTCCAGCGCACACCTGGGGATCCTCAAACAGTGATGTGTCACTCGATTCAAGCCTTCCCAACTTCCTACAATCTTTGGATGACTCCTTTGCCCTTTTCTACTACCATGATGCCAATCTGTTTATAAGCATTTATTTTTTTAGGGCCCTATTTACTAAGCTGCGTTATAGGTGCATTAATGGCTGTAATGCACGTTAACTATGTATGCGTGTTATCCATGTGCGTGCCTACAATATCCCTATAGGTGCCTACACAGCACTCGTGCTAATTGTAGATGCATTAAAAATGCCAAGGTGCCTTAGTAAACGGGGCCCTTAATTTTCACATATGTAATATTTCTAAGCATAATTGGTCTTAATTGTTTGCATTAGAAAGAGAAGGGGGAAATGAGAAATTGTTAGGTAAATTAGCTTCAAGCAGACCAGAGGGAAACAACAACACAAAATGACATGAAGTAATAGTAGTGTAGTGGGCTGCAGATATGGAACAAGGCAGATCCAAACAGTTTGAGGAAGCAATAAAATTTGCTTCCTCTGACTGGCTCTGGCTTGTTCCATCTGCGGCCCACTACATTATACTATTACTTCATGTCATTTTGTGTTGTTGTTTCCCTCTGGTCTGCTTGAAGCTAATTTACCTAACAGTCTCCCATTTCCCCTTCTTCTCTTTCTAATGCAAAAAAAAAATTACCTTATAAAATTATTTTGTACAATGCCAATGTGTTCTAATGAATCATTATGATTAATTTGATGTAAGGCTCATGTTTCTATCTATAGATATTTAAGAAAATATTTTTTTATTGCCTTGCTCTTCCTTGGTACACTACAGATGTAACTAGAATAAGGTTTTGTCAGGATTAAAGGGTTAGAGATTGTAAAGTATACAGTTTACCTATCTGGTTAATGTTTCTCTCAGCACCTTGCCTTCTCAGTTCAGAGATCCATCTGTCTAGACCATTATCTCCCTGAGATCAAGCAGACATTGGACCTCATTATTTTTTTTTCTTTTTAGAAACTGTTAAATACAATGATGAAGAAGATTATGTCAACCTAGAACAAGGATAGCGGTGAAAACATCAACGTGTATTTTGTGCAGAGGTGCTAGTAGATGTTAGTGATGAACACACGCGTGTGCGAGAGTGAAAGGGATGCAGCAAAATGTGAAAACGAACAGTGTTGCTCCTGAGGGAGTTCTGGGCACCTGCGCTATGCAGAATTTACGCAGACTTCCTCATCTCTGCAAACTGTGCAAATTTCTGCCTTTCTGGCTGTCTCCCTCCTTCCTTGCACATTCATTGCTCCAGCGCAGCAAGAGGAAGATCTGCACAGCCATAGACCTGTCTTCTTCCTCCTCTGCCGCCTTGGTCCCTGGCGGTTCTTTTAAGCTGTGCAGCTGTACAGAGACTCACATGACTCAAAGAAACAGTGGAGCCCAGTATGGCAGAACAGGAATCAGCCGGATGTGCGGCTGTGTAGTTGTTCCTCATGCCGTACTAGAGCAGTGAGGGTGCATGGAGGGAGGGAGGGGGCCCTGGGAAAAAAACATAGATGGAGCAGGGGTGGGGCTAAAACAAAGGTGGATGGTGTGTGTGTGCAAGAAGGGGAACTGGAAAAAAGTGAATAGAGTGAACAGAGCTGAAAAGATTAATTAAGTGCAGGGGGGAGCTGGAAAAAGGTGGATGAGGTAGGTGTGTGTGCGTGTGTGTGTGCGTGCGTGTGTGTGTGTGTGTGCGCGCGCCATGGTCTTCCGGAAGGTGCATGGAAAATTGCTCTGGTGGTGAAGACGGGGTTATTTCATGCCTGGGGGAGAGATGCTAGCCCTTATGAAGGGGGAATTCTGCACAAGAAAATTACAAATAAAGTACAGAATTTTCAAATATTGTGCACAGAATTTTCAAAATATTTGCACAGAATTCCCCCAGTAGTAAAAGATGTGGACACCCATTAAATGTTATTCTGTGCATGAAATAATCACTTAAGGGAGCAGTTATCAATGTAGGCCACTGCTAAGGCAGGTTATTTTCCTGTTAATCCAGGTTATTAGTAACTGGGACTCATGAAATAGAGCCTATGCTAAAATGGCATGAGTTGTGGTAAAATAACATGCCTGAAAGTGGAGGTTATTAACATGGATTACCATAAAGATGTTTGCTTTACTCTTAACCCCAGCTATTAGTAACTCCGCCTCATTGCATAAAATGTGACCTGTGCTAAAACAGAATGAATTAATAGTATCCCTCATTGATATTGTCCCCTCCTTTGGGGGGGGGGGGGGGGGGGGGAGGGTAGTAATCAATGTGAGCTACTCTTAAAGGCATATTACCTCTAATTCATGCTATTTTAGCTCAGGTCCCATTTTATGCAATGACCTAGAGGCCCTTTTTCTAAGCAGCAGTAAAACCAATGCGGGCTTCCCTCTCTGCAATCTGGAACTACTGCCAGCACAATGCGGGCGTCGGTGGTATTTCCACCCCCCCCCCCATGCGGCATTTCCAGTGCTAGTGCGGAGCCCATACCACCACCTCAATGGGTGGTGATAAGTTCTCCCCCCCTCAAAGCCACACGGTAAGTTCAATCTTACTGCCTGGCCATATCTTTTTTTTTCCAGCGTTTTTACCCAGTGCGGTAAAAAGGGCCTCAGCGTGTGGCAAAAACAGCCCCCCTCCCCGCTGAATTTGGGGTGGGAGGCTCATGTATTCTTGAACTGGTTTTCTCTAGCTCTACCCAATGTGTTACTCAGGGATCATTCTCAAACGTTTTTCTTTGTCTTGGGTAAGCATCTATTTACTCGCAGAAATTCCTTTAAAAACTGCCAGGCAGGGCTTGGTTTTATTTTGTGATCTTACCAGGCAGGGGCGTAGCCAGCCAACAGATTTTGTGTGGGCCTAAGTAAGAAGTGGGTGGGCACCAAATGTTCTCCCCCCCCCCCCCCCCCCCCACCACCACCAAAAAAATATCTCCGCTGGCAGGAAAATGCTTCTTTCCACCTTGGCAGTCTGCAGCAGGCATGCACTGAAAACTGAGCATGCGCAGGTGCCGTTATTGTGGAGAGTAGAATTTTGTTACGATCAGGGAAAAGTCTTCAGCTGGCTGAGCTTGGGATCTCCACCAGCTACCGCTAACACTACTGTTGGGTGGGCCTGAGCCCTAAGTGGGTGGGCCCTGGCCCACCCCGGCCCACCTGTGGCTACGCCACTGTTACCAGGTATGTGTGAACTGGATAGGCCACTTTTGGAAACAGGATTTTGGTTTTGATGGACCTTCAGTCTGTTCCAGTATGATGATGTAGCATACTAATGTTGTTATAACAAGATGCCTAAGTGAGACGTCCAAAAAGTTGCCTATTTTATAAAAAAAACCACCGTAATGTCCAAAGGAAGTGAATAAACCATAAGCTCTTCTATAATAATAATAATATTTCCAATTACTCCAAGTTCTCCAACTAAATTATGACTCATGGGAGAACTGGGACTATCATACATAAGGCAGGTATAACCGCTCATCGTAATCACAGGTTTCCACATTCGCCCTAACAGTTTTAGGGCTCCTTTTACAAAGCTGCAGTACCATTAGTGGCACATTGAATGTGAAGAAGCCCATGGGAATAGAATGGGCTTCTTCGCATTTAGGGGTCCTTTTATCAAGCTCTGCTAGAAAGTGGCTGGCACTGCAATTAGCACGTGAGTTTGCTGCGCACTCCGGCCACTTCCTAGTGCGGCTACGAAATGGCCGCAGCCAGTTTTGTTTTTAATGGGTACGTGCTAATTTCCTCATTAGTACATGGCCATTACTGCTGGGATCCTTTAAGAGGCGGTAAGGACTCCTGTGCTAATCCTGTGGTAATTGGGTAGCACATGGTAACATGTCCGTGCTGCCCAATTAGTGCAGGCTTGTCTACTCTCTGCCCCCAGACACGCTACCTGAGGCAAAAGTAACTTGCACTGCTGGCCAAACTATGCAGGACGCCTCAGTGAGTCCCATGGTAGTGCCCTTTTACTGTGTGGTAGGCCTATTGTACCTTAATAAAAGGGCCATATTGTTACCTCTTACATAGAACATAAGAAATGCTTAAGTAGGTCAGATCAAAGGCTCATTTAGCCATATATCTTGTTTCCAACAGTAGCCAAGTTATAGAAGAATAAAAGCTTGCAAGTTACACACATAAGTGGGTGTCCTGCTCAGGCTTCTCCTTCCAAACATGAACTATTAAGTGGAGACGTAGCCTAGTGGCTACAGCAGCAGGCTGTAAACCACCGAGACCAGGGTTCAAATCCTACAGGCACTACGTTTGGCTTTGATCAAGCCACTTAACCCTCCACTGCCTCAGCTACAAACAGATTGAAAACCCTCTGGGAATAAAGAAATACCTCCTGTACCTGAATGTAAGTCACAAACTACCAATAGGAAGGTATGAGTATAGGTGCGTAATATGTAAGTAAATCAAAAACAAAGGTGCAAAATAAAAGGGCCATATAATTGTTTGTAAAAGAAAGCCCTTAATTATCTGTCTCATTACAAGATCTCTTCATTTTTTCCAGCAAGAGCACTAAAACATCTATATTCCTATAACAGAATGTAACATTTTTCTGCAGTTATCCTTTATTCTTCCTTATCCCTTTGTTGTAATGTGATCGCTTCACCAAAATGTTTAAACCCATTTATTTATTGTTATTTATTTACATAGTTGCAGTTCATACTATACACTGCTCTATACAGGGTACAATAACTACAAACAATCAAACAATGCACAAACAACATATTACAATACTCAAAACTCATCGCAGCATTAGGCAGTAAAATCATTTCATTTTTTAAACATTTGAGCAAAAAACAGTGTTTTTAAACGTTTCCTAAAAATGCAGTAAAACTCTGCCACTTGTTTGAATATTTGTGCTCGTTCCTTCTCACGTTTCTACTGGCCCTTACCACGCATGATAAGCGTTGTTGCATATCACATAGCCATTCATGCAACTCGTACATAAATTGAACTTTGATAGAACAGGTGGAAATATTTTTTTTTCACACAATGAATAGTTAAGCTCTGGAACTCGTTTCTAGAGGATGTTTTCAATGATATTTTCAATCTAATGATGACCCCCCCTGGCAAAACTTTTATCTAACCATAACCTTAATCCACATATATATGCCGATGATGTAACGATATATATTCCATTCAAAAAAGACATCAATGAAATCTCTAATGAAATCAGCCAAAGTCTACACATCATGAACACCTGGGCAGATGCATTCCGACTGAAACTGAATACAGAAAAAACAAAATGCCTCATACTTACCTCCCAATACAACACGAATAAATTTACCGCCATCAACACACCTAAACTAAATCTGCCAATCTCAGAAACTTTAAAAATCCTTGGAGTCACTATCGACCGCCACCTAACTCTCGAGACTCATGCGAACAACACAACAAAAAAAATGTTCTACTCCATGTGGAAACTGAAAAGAATTAAACCATTCTTTCCAAGATCTGTCTTCCGCAGTCTAGTGCAATCACTTGTACTCAGTCACCTGGACTATTGCAACTCATTATACGCAGGATGCAAGGAACAAATACTGAAGAAACTTCAAACAGCCCAGAATACAGCAGCCAGCCTAATCTTCGGAAAACCAAAATACGAAAGTGCAAAACCCTTACGGGAGAAACTACACTGGCTACCACTCAAGGAATGCATCACTTTTAAAGTATGCACCTTAGTCCACAAAATCATTCACGGTGAAGCCCCTGCATACATGTCCAACCTAATTGACCTGCCACCCAGAAACGCTAAAAGATCGTCCCGAACCTTCCTCAATCTCCATTTCTCTAAGTGCAAAGGCATAAAATACAAAGTACTGCACGGATTGACTTTCACATACATGAGCACACAATTCTGGAATACGCTACCACGCAGCCTGAAAACGACCTTACCTACTGACCGACTTCCGCAAACTACTAAAGTCTTATCTCTTCGAGAAAATCTACGGCAAGGATCAAAACACATGAAGCCCATACAATCTCATAGACATGCACCAACACACTCTCTGAAATCTCTTCTCCCGCGCTCTCACCACTGTTAAACCCTACCCACAGATAAAATTGTCAGACCTCCCTGTTCCCTCGATACTGTTTTGTCCCCCTCTCAACTCACCACTGTTATATTGCCACACTGAGCCCGCAAATAGGTGGGAAAATGTGGGATACAAATGCAAATAAATAAATAAATAAATAAATAAAAATAAATGTTGTGTCAACAGTTAGTTTATCTGGATTTTAAAAAAGTTTGGACAACCTCCTGGAGAAAAAGTCCATAGTCTGCTATTGAGACATGGAGACAGCCACTGCTTGTCCTTAGGATCAATAGCATGAATCTTTATACTGTTTGGGTTGTCAGGTACTTGTCACCTACATTGGCCACTGTTGGAAGCAGGATACTGGGCTTGATGGACTATTGGTCTCACCCAGTATGGCTATTCTTATGTAGAATATAGTTGTGTATTAATCAAACTGGAATTTTGATCTGTGCGATTTTTCTGTCAGTTCTTCATAATGTAATTTTTTGTGAGATTAGAGCAGGCTGCCAGCAGATCTATCAATTTGTCTATTGCATGGCAACTGAGTTTGTGAAGAAGGGGGAGGGAGATATCAGTGGGTGTTTCCTTTTGTTCTAGGAGGCAATTGTGTGAAGCTGCCAAAGAGGACAGAGCATAATGATGAGGGAAAACTTAAGGATTTGAGAGAATTGAATTCACTGAGATTTTGTAACAGTTACTAAAGGAAAGGATACCAGCCTTTAATACCCTCTTCTCCTTGGGTGGAAGCACCAGGGCATCAGATATATAAAAAGGGGGAAGGGAGAGTTGGCCCGGGAGGGGGTCTATGTCAGGCAAGCGCTCTCCCCTCAAATCCAGGCAACACTCTGGAAGGGGTGCTAAGATAAGAATTGCCATACTGGTCAGGTCAAAGGTCCATCTAGCCCAGTATCCTAATGTAAAACAGTGGTCAATCCAGGTCACAAGTACCTAACAGTTGCAAGATTCTATACAATTTACCCTCAGGGATATGTAGTGGCTTTCCATAGTTCTGACTTACATAGTAGATAAGTACATAAGTATTGCCATACTGGGACAGACCAAAGGTCCATCAAGCCCAGCATCCTGTTTCCAACAGTGGCCAATCCAGGTCACAAATACCTGGCAAGATCCCAAAAAAGTACTAAACATTTTATATTGCTTATCCCAGAAATAGTGGATTTTCCCCCAAGTCCAATTTAATAATGGTCTATGGACTTTTCCTTTAGGAAGTCATTCAAACGTTTTTTAAACTCTGCTAAGCTAACCGCCTTTACCACATTCTCCGGCAATGAATTCCAGAGTTTAATTACATGTTGAGTGAAGAAATATTTTTTCCGATTCGTTTTAAATTTACTACTTTGTACCTTCATCGCATGCCCCCTAGTCTTAATATTTTTGGAAAACATAAACAGATGCTTCACATCTACCCGTTCAACTCCACTCATTATTTTATAAACCTCTATCATATCTCCCCTCAGCCTCCTTTTCTCCAAGCTGAAGAGCCCTAGCTGCTTTAGCCTTTCCTCATAGGGAAGTCATCTCATTTTCTTTATCATTTTTGTCGCCCTTCTCTGCACCTTTTCAAATTCTACTATACAGCTCATTTTTGAACGAGAAGGGCGCCCATCTTTTGACACAAATCAGGAGATGGGCGTCCTTCTCTCAGGGGCGCCCAAATCGGCATAATCGAAAGCCAATTTTGGGCGTCCCCAACTGTTTTCCATCGCCGGAATGGCCAAAGTTCCTGGGTGCGTGTCTGAAGGGTATCGAAGGCGGGATAGGGGTGCTTAAGAGATGGGCGCCCTCGGCCGATAATGGAAAAAGGAAGGGATTCCCTGGTGAGAATTTGGCCCACTTTATTTGGTCCCTTTTTTTTCAGGTCCAAGTCCCCAAAAAGTGCCCGAACTGACCAGATGACCACTGGATGGAATCGGGGATCACCTGCCCTGACTCCCCCAGTGGTCAATAACCCCCTCCCATCCTCAAAAAAACAACTTTAAAAACTTTTTTTACCAGCCTCAAATGTCATACTCAGGTCCATCGCAGCAGTATACAGGTCCTTGGAGCAGTTTTAGTGGATGCAGTGGACTTCAGGCAGGGGGACCCAAGCCCACCCCCCCCTACCTGTTACACTTGTGGTGGAATATGGGAGCTCTTCAAAACCCACCCAAAACCCACTGTACCCACATGTAGGTGCCCCTCTTCACCCCTTAGGGCTATGGTAGTGGTGTATAGTTGTGGGGAGTGGTTTTTTTGGGGGAGGGGTTGGGGGCTCAGCACCCAAGGTAAGGGAGCTATGCACCTGGGAACAATTTGCGAAGTCCACTGTAGTGCCCCCTAGGGTGCCCGTTTGGTACCCTGGCATGTGAGGGGGACCAGTGCACTATGAATTCTGGCCCCTCCCATGACCAAATGCCTTGGATATGTTCATTTTTGAGATGGGCACCTTCGGTTTCCATTATCGGCGAAAACCGAGGGCGTCCATCTCTAAATCCAGCGATCTCAGCATTTAGGTCAACCATCTTTAATGTTGACCTAAATGTTGAGATTTGGGCGCCCCCCCCCCCATAGCGCAAGTGTGTAAAAAGGGGGGGGGGGGGGTTAGTGGTTGGAGAATAAGTAAATGTCTGAAATGGAAAAAATATATAAACCTTTACACATATTTTCAGATCATGCCTTTCATTTAGAATGACCTGAGAATACTACTGCAATTTAGTATGACCTTGAAAATTGATTGCAATCTGTGTGGGCTAAAAATACCTACAATACATTTCAAATAACACAGTTATTCAAATAATTGCAGAAATGCATGAAAATAGCAAGAATTACTTTTCTTTTTTTTTTCCTTCATTAGTGGTCCCTTTTACAGAGCAGCTTACTGCTCACTCTTCCGGGACTACTGCCAGCTCAACATGGCTGCCGCCAGTAGTCCCATCCTTAACACGTGCCATTTCTGGGGGAAAAAGAAAACATCCGGAAATGGCTTGCGGAACGGTAACCCTGCAGTAATTGGGCATCGCCGCTGCTGCCTGGTTATTGCTGAGTAAGCGTGGGAGCCCTTATTGCCACCTCAATGGTTGGCGGTAAGGGGCTCCCTGTTGCATGGTCATGTGGTAAGAGTTTTCTTACTGCATGGCCATGTGTGTCTGGGTGCTTTTGTACTTGCTGCGGTAAAATGGGCCCTGGCGTGTGGGAAAAACGACCCCGCTGCTAGCGCAGGGCCCTTTTTCCCACAGCTTGGTTAAAGGACCCCTAGAAAACTTACTGAAAGCATATTAACCTTATTTTTATACTCTGGTTAGTTTTCTATGGTCGTTACTTCTATAGACCAATGCCCCCTCTATCACACTCATTCCACCATATTTCACAAATTCAAACTTACCACTCTATATATGTTCACAAGACTTTTAAATCATATATTCTTTGCATCTTTCAATGTACATTGCATATCTATGTTTCTGCTTTCTCAGGACTTTGGAAATATGTAAGAGAGGTTGCTGCTTAGGTGAATGGTCAAGCAATACTTTTTTATTTCATCTTTAATTTTGTCAATCAAAGTGCAGAGACAACATTATTTGCAATTCGCAAAACAAAGTGATCTCATCAAAGACAAGATAATGACAATCTACTGTATTGAAGCTAGGCTGAACCAAATCTATACCACACTAGTTACTTATAAAATTGTTTCCTAGGCCAGTCCTGAAGGAATGCCTTCTGGTTTTGAGGATAACCACGATGAATATGCTTGAGATATATGCAAAATTATTCATGCGTATTCATGTGGGTACTTAAAACTAATTGAGTATGTCTACAGATGAATAATACTTTTAGTCCTTAGACTAAAAGTACTACACATATATTTTACTCATATTTACTCATATTTATTCTTGCATATACATTAACAGGCCAGGAGCCAAGGCCAAGGGAAGTTAAATAGTGTTTAAGCTGTAACCACAGATATTCAGCAGCTAGTTTTCTCCTGCTGAATATTTCAGTTAGCAGGTAGCCCCTAACTGGCTGTATTGTGCGACATAGCCAATAAGATGTGGCTATACAATCCCAAATCTGCTATGTTGAGCGGTCAAAATAGCAAGCCTATCTTTGACCCCTAAAAGGTTAACCAGTTAGCACTGAATATCATCATAGTTGGTTAACTTTTTAGCAACCAAGATAAACCCAGATATTCAATGATGATGACTGGATCTGACATTGAATATCTGGGTTTAAAGCCAGCAGCAGACATTTATTTTATTTATTTTTATTACATTTGTACTCTGCACTTTCCCACTCATGGCAGGCTCAACACAGCAGGCAATGGAGGGTTAAGTGATTTGCCCAGAGTCACAAGGAGCTGCCTGTGCTTGGAATCAAACTCAGTTCCTCAGGACCAAAGTCCACCACCCTAACCACTAGGCCACTCCTCCACTCCTGCCACCAGCTGAATATCAGGCCCAATGTATTTATTTAAAATGTGTTTAGACTTTCCTGTTTCCTGAGCTGAAAGCCACCTAAAGCAGTGTAGAGGATCACTTGCATGTTGAAAAACATAGGCTGGAACAATCAAAGCAGTAATGCGTATATAAATTGCAGGCAATGTCATAAATCAGCAGATGAGAAGGAAGGAGAGATGAATGCAAAGTAACAGAAAACTCCATAAGAACTACAGAACATAAAACTGGCAGTTTAAACTTGAAATTTGCATTACTGGCTGGGAAACCTACAATAACTACCCCCTATGAATGGTGTCATGCCCACCCACAATACACAACGGAACATCAATGAAAGTCAAGCATCCCCATGTGGCCAGTCTACAGTAAACTCATCATAACTGACAGAGGAGCCCCTTGAGTAAATTACTTAATAAAGTTGGTTATTAAATCTCAATCAAGCAAGAAATCTTTCCACACATTTGGCCAATCAAATATATTTTACTGGTTGATATATATATATATATATATATATATATATATATCTTTTTTTTTTTTTTTGGTCAGCAAATGTACACTCAGGTTGATGATCGTTGAGCAAGAAGATTCTCAGATTTTTCTATTCCAGTTTAAATCAGAATGTCCAAATTTGAAAAGGGATATCTTGAGCAAAGCTGCACTGGAAACACAGTAGCATCGTTACTGAAACCCCCACAGGGGTTTTGCGGAGATTGAAAGTGGATCCGCCCTCCAGGGGTTTTGGGGAACTGAAGGACTATTTTACTGGAAAAAACTGTTAGGGAGATAAAGGGCTATTAGTGAAAGTTGGCATAAGCTGTCAGGCACAGGAGAGCAAATGTTACAAACTGTAACATGATATATCAGTGGGGAACCAGGACATGGCTGCACTCAGACTAGAGGAGACTATACAGGAGGGACATGCAAACTCCCCACTTCAATGATGGGAGAAATTCACATACCACTATAAGAGTTACTGAGAGTTAGACATAGCATCGATGCAACCCACAACAATGGAAACCTCCCCCCCCCCCCCTTTAGTTGCTCTGTTAATACTTGCTATAAAGCCATAGTTGTATAAGTTGAACTAACTTTTATATATTGGTAGCCAGCCTTGTCCACAGTCACACTTATATATTTTTTTCCCCTCAGGAGAAGGGGGGGAAATCTTGTCCATTAACACCCATCTTCTTCAGGTGGAGGCACCAGGAATTAAGCATTCAGGGACTGACAGAGCCTGCCCAAGGGGGACTCCTTCCAAAAATGCCCACAAAAGGGTGCTACATTAGTTTCATGTGTCTGAAAGCATTCACTCTTTTTGTAGATATAGAGGGACATTTTTGATATGACATCTTAAACCGATTTTGGACAACGTCCAAAAATCAAGTGGAGAACATAGTGATTTTTGACCAGAAAACATCTCTATTTTTTGTTTCAAAAATGGCCATTTGCTAGATGTTTTTGTGCTCAGTGTGTCTATCTTTTGGACCATTAAAAAAAAACATCTAAGGGAAAATACACAAAAACAAGCCATTGAAATGTATGGGGGGGGGGGGGGGGGCAGCATTCTTAGTAGACCAAAAACCAACAGTACTCAACTGTACACCACTACAATAGCCCTTATGGCTGCAGGTGTCACTTATATATGGGTACAGTGTTTTTTTTGTGGGATTTGGATGACTAACACTTTGCACAACAAGTGTACCAGTTAGAGTGGGATAAGGGCCTCGGTCCCCTTCTGTACACTGCACTGATCACTAGGTTTAGGGCCGCCGAGAGACTGGGCCGGGCCCGGGGCAAGGCCGTTCCTGCCCCTGCCGCTCCCCCTCCACCCCTCCAAGGTCACCGCCGCCACCACTCCACCACTCCCCCCCTCCACCCGCCCCCCTCCGTCTGCCACCAGGCCGGGCCCCCTGCATTGAAATCCCAGTGCCTCTCACCTCTGTGTGAAAGCGCTGCAGGCAGCAGATCACCTCCCTTCAGCCCTCTTCCCTCATTGTGTCCTGCCCTCACGGAAGTTACGTCAGATGAGGGCGGGACACAGGGAGGGAAGGAGGCCCGAAGGGAGGCGATCTGCTGCCCTGCTGCCTGCAGCACTTTCACACGGAGGTGAGAGGCACTGTGATTTCAATGCAGGGGACCCAGCCCTGTGGCAGACGGTCGACGACGGAGGGCGGGTGGGACTTCGGCGCCGGGCCTCCCCTTGGAGGCCCAGGCCTGGGGAAATTTGTCCCCCCTGCTCTCCCCTCTTGGCGGCTATGACTAGGTTACTTCAGGGACCTGCTTGCTGCTGTAATAGGACTGGCCATAACATCTGATGTTGTCATAGAGACTGGTATGTATTGTTTCTTTCACATCTATGGGGGGTGGGAGGAGTCAGTGACCATTGGGAGAGTAAGGGGGGTCATGCCTTAATCCTTCAAGTGGTCCTCTGGTCATTTAGAGCACAGGTGAAAACAGGTCTAGGCCAAAACGTCTAACTTTTAGTCCTGGATGTTTTTGCTTTCTTCCATTATGGCAGAAAAACATCCAAGTTCTGGGAATGCCCAAATCCCACCCCCACAATGCCCCTGGCATGCCTCTTTGTGATTTGGACACATTACAGTCTGGTAGCGCTTTAGAAGTGTTGAATAGTAGTAGTAGTAAAATGGGTTTTTAAAAAAAGAGTAATGTTGATGTTTTGGCAAAAAAACAAAAAATGTCCATCTACTGCTTTCTGCTGCTCTTTGAACATTTTTTTGTTTCAAAAATTAGTCCCTATATGTGGAAGATCCCCATGTCCCGTCCATGCTCCACCTGTATGTTGTCTTCTTGCCCTTTTGTCCTATAATACTTATGGATGCCCTTATAGAATAGCATCTAGGGTGTGTATGCATGTATTTGCCAATTAACCCTACATTTCTGTGTGTATATTGTGCATAAGTGCAGGTGCACGATTATAGAATTGCTTTGATTGTGCATCTGAGCTATGATATATATATTTTTTTTCTAATTCATGCTGCGATTATTTCTATTTGGCAAAGATGGCAAATAATATTCTGCAGGGAATTTTCCTAAAGGGCCCTTTTGTAAAGTGGATTAGCATATGACAACTGTTAGCCCATAGTCATGGTAACTGTTACTATGCTGGCATAACAGCACATGCTACTTTATTTGCAAACCGTAAAGCCTGTTATGGGACAAGAAGTGGGAAGATTATGAGTTCTTCTGTGCATTAATTGTATGGGGAACATGCTAGGGATGCCCCCAATAGTGAGCACACAGGCTTTGCACTTATTGAATAGTGATTTGGGCACTTACCCAGTGTATAACTTTACAGCTCTTTATTTGTTTATTATTTATTTTACAGCACTTATACCCCACAATTTCCCACCGCTGGCAGGCTCAATGTGGCTTACAACAGTTAAAGAACAAATAGGCGAGTACAATAAATGGGAAGGGTTAAGCGGGGTGGAGAGGTAAAGATAAGAAATGGGTTAGAACATAAGAGCACTAGAGGGGTCAGTGCCATGGAGTAAAAAAGCCCTTAAGTCATGATTCAAAAACTAAGAAAATTATGTATAATCTATATCAGTGGTTACCAAGCCTGGTCCTGGAGGCACCCCAGCCAGTCAGGTTTTCAGAATACCCTCAATGAGTATTCATGGAAGCTATTTGCACACAAATCTCTCTCATAAATATTTACCAGGGGCGTAGCCACGGGTGGGCCTGGGTGGGCCCAGGCCCACCCAGTTTTGTTTCAGGCCCACCCAGCAGTGGAGGCAGCGGAGCGGAGGGAGCAGGCTGAGCTCCGATCCCGCATCTGCCTCCCCAGCCCGCCACTGCCCCGGCCGCCGCCACCGCCCGCCGTACCTTTAAATATTACAGTTTTGCTGGAGTCGCGGGCAGCCGGCATTGAAGACATCGGCAGGCTTACGCTGGTTCCAGCAGCCTTCCCTTCCCTCGTTGCAAGTCGGATGATGGCTCCGCCCTCTTCTGACGTATTTCCTGTTTCTACGAGGGCGGAGCCATCATCCGACTTGCAACGAGGGAAGGGAAGGCTGCTGGAACCGGCGTAAGCCTGCCGATGTCTTCAATGCCGGCTGCCCGCGACTCCAGCAAAACTGTAATATTTAAAGGTGCGGGGGGGGGCAGGAAGGAAACAGGGCAGACGGGAGAGGAGAGGAGGGTTGCTGCACATGGTGGAAGAAGGGGAGAGGAGGGTTGCTGGATGGAGGGAAGGGGAGAGGAGGGTTGCTGGACATGGTGGAAGAAGGGGAGAGGAGGGTTGCTGGATATGGTGGAAGAAGGGGAGAGGAGGGTTGCTGGATGGAGGGAAGGGGAGAGGAGGGTTGCTGGACATGGTGAAAGAAGGGGAGAGGAGGGTTGCTGGATATGGTGGAAGAAGGGGAGAGGAGGGTTGCTGGATGGAGGGAAGGGGAGAGGAGGGTTGCTGGACATGGTGGAAGAAGGGGAGAGGAGGGTTGCTGGATGGAGGGAAGGGGAGAGGAGGGTTGCTGGACATGGTGGAAGAAGGGGAGAGGAGGGTTGCGGGATGGAGGGAAGGGGAGAGGAGGGTTGCTGGACATGGTGGAAGAAGGGGAAAGGAGAGGGCAGGGGAGAGGAGGGTTGCTGGATGAAGGGAAGGGGAGAGGAGGGTTGCTGGACATGGTGGAAGAAGGGGAGAGGAGGGTTGCTGGATGGAGGGAAGGGGAGAGGAGGGTTGCTGGACATGGTGGAAGAAGGGGAGAGGAGGGTTGCGGGATGGAGGGAAGGGGAGAGGAGGGTTGCTGGACATGGTGGAAGAAGGGGAGAGGAGGGTTGCTGGATGGAGGGAAGGGGAGAGGAGGGTTGCTGGACATGGTGGAAGAAGGGAGACGAGGGTTGCTGAATGGAGGGAAGGGGAGAGGAGGGTTGCTGGACATGGATGGATGAGAGGGAAGGGAGAGAGAAGAAATGCTGGACATGGATGGAGGGGATGGAAGAATGAGGAAGGAGATGAGATGATGGAAAAGGAAGAGAGGAGAAAAACTGCACATGGATGAAGAAAATAGGCAGAAGCTGGATCCACTAGACAGTCAAGTCTGCAGAGGACCCAGTTTTACTTATGGATATAGAGCAAGAAATGAAGAAGAAAGGAGGAAAGTAAAGAAATAAATGGAAAGGAAGCCCTGGAAACGGAGTTAAGAGGACAGATAGCAGCAGAATCGGATACTGGGCCAGCATGATCAGAAAAACAGTCACCAGACAACAAAGGTAGAAAAAAATCATTTTATTTTCATTATAGTGTTTGGAATATGTCCACTTTGAGAATCAGGTGCTCAACATTAAAAGTTTATATTTATTTACTTATTTATGGCATTTTATCCCACATTAAACATGAATTAAATTGGAACCTGGGATCATTAAATTTTTTTTTCCTGGAGACAGTAATGCATTGCCCCCCCCCCCCCAGGCTCTCTCCCCGGCTATAGCCAGCTCTGCAATTTTTAAGGGGAGGTGGACGGGGGGGGGGGGGGGGGGGGGAGGTGGACGGGCGCAGAGGTGGACTGGGGAGAGAGCCTGTTGTTAAACATTTACCAGCACACCACTGTCTAGTGCCCACCCATCCAACCTGTTGGCCCACCCAAAAATTGACTTCTGGCTACGCCACTGATATTTACTACTACTACTACTACTACTTATCATTTCTATAGCGCTACTAGACGTACGCAGCACTGTACAGTTGAACATGAAGAGACAGTCCCTGCTCGACAGAGCTTACAATCTAATTAGGACAGACAAACAGGACAAACAAGAGATAAGGAAATATTAAAGTAAGGATGATAAAATACGGGTTCTGAACAAGTGAATAAGGGTTAGGAGTTAAAAGCAGCATCAAAAAGGTGGACTTTTAGCTTAGATTTGAAGACGGCCAGAGATGGAGCTTGACGTACCGGCTCAGGAAGTCTATTCCAGGCATATGGTGCAGCAAGATAAAAGGAACGGAGTCTGGAGTTAGCAGTGGAGGAGAAGGGTACAGATAAGAGAGATTTACCCAGTGAACGGAGTTCCCGGGGAGGAATGTAGGGGAGAGATGAGAGTGGAGAGGTAGTGAGGAGCTGCAGAGTGAAAGTACTTAAAAGGTCAATAAGAGGAGTTTGAACTGTATGCAAAAACGGATAGGAAGCCAGTGAAGTGACTTGAGGAGAGGGCTAATATGAGCATAACGACACTGGTGGAATATTAGTCGTGCAGCAGAATTTTGAACAGATTGAAGAGGAGAGAGATGGCTAAGTGGGAGACCTGTGAGAAGCAAGTTGCAATAGTCTAAGAGAGAGGTGGTAAGAGCGTGGATGAGGGTTCTGGTAGTGTGCTCAGAAAGGAAAGGGCGATTTTTGCTGATATTATAGAGAAAGAAACAACAGATTTTAGCAGTCTGCTGAATATGTGCAGAGAAGGAGAGGGAGGAGTCAAAGATGACCCCAAGGTAACGAGCTGATGAGACAGGAAGGATGAGAATGGGGGAGGAGGAGAGGTTGGTTTAGGGGGAAAGATAAGAAGCTCAGTCTTGGTCATGTTTAGTTTCAGATGGCGGTGAGACATCCAGGCAGCAATGTCAGACAGGCAGGCCGATACTTTGGCCTGGATTTTGGCTGAGATTTCTGGTGTGGAGAGGTAGATCTGGGAGTCATCAGCATAAAGATGATACTGAAAACCATGGGATGAGATCAGAGTAACAAGGGAAGAAGTATAGATGGAGCCCTGAAATCTAAGTGAGGACAGCGTATCAAAGAGCAGGCTGTGTTCAACAGTGTCAAAAGCAGCAGATAGATCTGGAAGGATGAGGATAGAATAGAGACCTTTGGTTCTGGCCAGGAACAGATCATTGGAGACTTTAGCAAGTGCTGTTTCAGTTGAATGAAGGGGGCGAAAGCCAGATTGAAGTGGATCAAGAATAGCTTGAGATGAAAGAAAGTCAAGGCAATGGCAGTGAACAGCATGTTCAATGATCTTGGATAGGAAAGGGAGGAGGGAGATGGGGCGATAGTTGGAAGGACAGGTAGGGTCCAATGAAGGTTTTTTAAGGAGTGGTGTGACTACGGCATGTTTGAAGGCATCAGAAACAGTCGCAGTGGAAAGTGAAAGATGAGGATATGACAGATAAAAGGGATGACAGTAGGAGAGATAGTGTTAAGTAGTTGGGTGGAAATAGGATCAGAGGAACAGGTAGTTAGTTTTGAGGAGGAAAGAAGATGTGTATATTTATTTATTGTAGATATCCTGAAAACCTGATTGGTTGGGGTGCCTCCAGGTTTGGGAACCATAGATCTATGCAGTGTGATGAAGTAAGGATGTACACAGGGTACATATTTTTGGCTTGTTTGGCCTTTTTTTAAAATTGTGTACATTTATTTATTTAGATTTTGCTCACACCTTTTTCACACCTCTCTGAACACACCACCCGAACTCTCGTCCACGCTCTCATTACCTCTCGCCTGGACTACTGCAACTTACTCCTCACCGGCCTCCCACTTAGCCATCTATCTCCCCTTCAATCTGTTCAGAACTCTGCTGCACGTCTCATATTCCGCCAGAACCGATATACTCATATCACCCCTCTCCTCAGGTCACTTCACTGGCTTCCGATCAGATACCACATTCAATTCAAGCTTCTCCTTCTTACCTACAAATGCACTCAGTCTGCTGCCCCTCACTATCTTTCTACCCTCATCTCCCCTTACGTTCCCGCCCTTAACCTCCGTTCACAGGATAAATCCCTCCTCTCAGTACCCTTCTCCACCACCGCCAACTCCAGGCTCCGCTCATTCTGCCTCGCCTCACCCTATGCTTGGAACAACCTTCCTGAGCCCTTACGCCAAGCCCCCTCCCTGCCCGTCTTCAAGTCTTTGCTTAAAGCCCACCTCTTCAATGCTGCGTTCGGCACCTAACCCTTACCGTTCAGTGAATACAGACTTCCCCAATTTGACTGCCCCTATCGGACCGACCGTTCACTTGTCTATTAGATTGTAAGCTCTTTGAGCAGGGACTGTCTCTCTTTGTTAAATTGTACAGCACTGCGTAACCCTAGTAGCGCTCTAGAAATGTTAAGTAGTAGTAGTAGTTGTAGCTCAAGGTGAGTTACATTCAGGTACTCTGGATATTTCTCTGTCCTAGGAGGGCTCACAATCTAAGTTTGTATCTGAGGCAATGGAGGGTTAAGTGACTTGCCCAAGATCACAAGGAGCAGCAGTGGGATTTGAACCAGCCACCTCTGGATTGCAAGACTGGTGCTTTAATCACTAGGCCACTCCTGTCTGATTTACTTCACACATTTGTTTTAATAAAAGTTTAACACACATTAACATTTTTTTGATGCATGGTAATCAATTGTACATGCATTCATTTGTAGGTTAACACATGCTAAATTGATTTAGCATGCACTAAATTTTAGGCACACTGATGAACCAAATGCACTCCAACAAATGGTCATCCTTAGCATGAAGGACACGGGGTACAGAAATAGAAATTTTAGCAGAGGAAATGAAGGAATTAAAGAAAGAGCAGTTGAACAGGCAAAAACTCAGAAAAAAAAAAAAACTACCAATACGTTTTTATTTCTGAAAACCAACCCATAATCAATATCTGCCCTCCAAATCTCCAGTTCATATATTTTTACTAAAACATAGTTTACAGTAAATCAGAAAAAATGACAAGCAATCCAGCGACATGAGGAAAAGGAGAAAAACAAGTACAGGATGTGTAGTTAAGAAAACATTCAACAGGCCTCCAGAATTCCAGAAGGAAACCATGTACAGTTGTCTTTTCTGCAGCTTGGAGTTCATATTGTCGAATCAAAAAAAGAAAACAAAAAAATGATTTCCGCCAAAAATATATTATTAAGAAAAATCACTCTTTTCCAAATGGAAAAGGACCATCTGGAGGCCAGTTGACAGAAGAATGTCAGTAAGCTTTGGTTTACAATGCAATTTACTAAAAGCAGGGTGTAACAATCTAAGGTTTTTTTTTTACAAAGGCGCACTAAAAAATGGCTTGCGGTAGTGTAGGCGCGGGGTTTGGGCACGCAATGATCCATTTTTTAGTGTGCCTGTAAAAAGGCCTTTTTAAAATTTTTGCCAAAAATGGACATGTAGCAAAATCAAAATTGCTGCGCATCCATTTTGGTTCTGTGACCTTACCAGCAGCCATTGACCTAGCGGTAAAGACTCATGCAGTAACTGGGCAGTAATGACCTTCGTGTGCCAAATGCCACTTGGCACACGTCTGTTACGTGCGCCCGAAAATAAAAAATATTTTTCATACGCACGTATGGGACGCGCGCCAAAATTGAAATTACTACAAGATGCATGAGGTAGTTGAGCGGTAACTCCATTTTGGCGCACATTGGACACGCGTAGACGCTTACGCGGCTTAGTAAAATGACTCTAAGGGGCCCTTGTACTAAGCTGAGGTAATAAAAAAGTGGCCTTAGTGCACTCTTACCCAGGTCTTTCCCACATACTAAAGCCAAATTTTTAGTCAGCCTTATTAAGAAAAATAATAGCCTTATAATGAGGAGCAAATATTTAAAGCAACGCTACAAGTGAGAATGGACAAGCATATGGTAACTGATTTAATATATCTCGAGAGGAGGGGCTGACTGTAGTATGTACCCCTCAGTGAGTTGCCAGGTCTATAAAATCCTAAGTGGTGTACAACAGGTAGAAGTGAATCAGTTTTTCACTTTTTCAAAAAGTACAAAGATTAGGGGATGCTCAATGAAATTGCATAGAAATACTTTAAAAACAAATAGGAGGAAATATTTTTTCGTACAACAAATAGTTAAGCTCAGGAACTTGCTGCAGAAGGATGTGGTAAAGGGGTTAACATATCTGGGTTTAAGAAAGGTTTGGACAAGTTCCTGAAGGAAAAGTCCATAGTCCGCTATTGAGATAGACATGGGGGGAAACCACTGCTTGCCCTGAGATTTTTACGATGGAACGTTGCTGCTATTTGGGTTTCTGCCAGGTACTTGTGACCTAGATTGGCCACTGCTGGAAGCAGTATACTGGGCTTGATGGACCATTGGTCTGACCAAGTATGGCTATTCTTATGTTTTTATGTTATGACACACTTAGGAACAGGAGACAACAAGGTCAGTTCTATTTTCATATTCACCTGTTCTGGAATTCAGGCTCCCAGGGTCAATGCAAGGCTGAACAGATACATCTGGCTCCCAGCCACAACAACCATTTAAACATACTGAGTCCTAGTTTTCAGTCTTTAATGAGGGTCAAAACAGGAACCCTCCTGGTTTTGCCTCAGGGAATCTTCAAGAACTTTGGATGCTTAGCACTGTAAAATTTTACATAGTAGCATGACTTCTCAGTATAAGTTGAACAGAGCTCTCTTTGCAATATAAGCGCAGCAGGACCTTGCATTTCCAATATAAACACAGCAGGGCTTTGCCTTCTCAATATAAGCACAACAGCGCTTTGGCTTATTGCCAGAGGAAGCACGTTATACAGCCACAAACATAGACCAGCCTGATATAAACAATTTTCATACCATTCCCAGCCTTTACCTGGGTTTTCCTTCTCTAGCTGTGGCGAAGTCTTGCCATATCCTTGTTTACCCTGGATTCTCTATCTAACATCATTTGATAAGAAACAGAAAAGTTAGCTCTGTGAACTGCCCTCCTGCACTGTTATTTTCCCAAGGTAAGTTTATTTTTAGATGTAAGGGCTGGCTGATTTACCTTTCAGGGTGCATGTAGTCCTTCATACCCTCGCTGCTCATTACAACTTGAAACAGGAGCCATTCCAGCAGACTGGAGAAAAGCTGATGTAGCACTGCTCCACATAGATAGGAGAAAAGAAAAAAATGGAAAACTATAGAGATGCTAGTTTGCAGGTAGTGGTGGAAAATTAATTGAGACAACCGCTGAAAGAATAGCGCAGTACTTTGACGTTAGAGAGGGTCAGAGACAATATTATTTCATAAGGGGAAACAGTTGCTAGAAATGCCTGATTGATTTCTTTCATGAGGTGACCAGACTAGCAATTTAAGGGGTTGTTGTAGATATGACATATCTGCATTTCCGTAAATATGTTGACACCATTCAACACAGAAGACTGGTGAGCAGGCAAGAAGAAAAATGATATACTAGATAGTCCTCGTTTGAGCATCAGGACTCAGAATGGTGGTCAGTAGGGTTTGTGTTGGTAAAGGGAATGTGACAAAGAGATTATCATATGAATGAGAAAGAGAAAACTCAAATGAAATGTGAGAAAATACTGTTTATGGAAAGGATGGTGGATACATGAAAGAGATGTCCAACAGAGGTGACAGAAGCCAAACAGTGGCAGAATTCTATCATGTTTGAGACAGATACAAACAAATTCAGTTTAAGTAAATGGGGGAGGAGGAAGAAAGCTACAGACTTAATAAGAATTGTGACAGCACTGCAGGCATGCTCAAATGGGCTGAGTGGGTAGATCAAATGGCTATCTTCTGACAATGTGCATGTTTCTATGATGAATAGTACATTCTAAGAGAGGACGATTTTGCATGAAAGATTTGTCCAATTCACTGGCAATTGTCTCATAAGCAATTTGCTTCTCATAATACAAAACAGTGCCTTCACTGATTAACTGCAGAAGCCTCCACTAGCTAGTATGGCAGTGGCGAATTCATTCAAGTAGCGTACACACCCCCTGTCAGACAGTTTATCTGCATTCTCCCCCCTGCCCTCAGCCACAGAAAGCAGGAGGGAGAATGCAGATAAAATGTTTGATATTTCTCACTTCGTTTCCAGGGCCCCGCAGAGCTCTGCAGTTCTCTCTGCCTGCATGACCCATCCACTCATGCCTTCAAATCACTTCTGCTCCAGTCTTTGCCTAGGCAGTACTCATAGGCTGCCTGCACCTGCACCCGGACTTTCTCTGTGAACCATCCCGCCCCTTCTTACTTGACTTCTTGTTTTGTGAAGGGCCAGACTGTTCAGAAAGAAAATGCAAGTGCAGTCAGAGGCAGTTTATGAGTGCTACTGCACAGGTGAAGTTTGGAGCGGAGGTGGTTTGGTTGAGAATTCAAGTTTAATCTTGTGAACCTTATCATGACATTACTCAGCCAGAGTTTGGGGAGAACGTGAAGGGAGAGTTGGAGGTGAAGGTACTTTGAGAAGAGAGTTCAGTGTGTCATACTACCTGGTAGAGACCTCTGCAGATAATGAATGTAGGCATTCTTTTATAGTTGATATTATATACAATAATCATCTCTCTTTTCCCCATACCACAGCAATATATATACAGTATATATATATATATATATATATATATATATATATATATATATATATATATATATATATACAATTATTTGGGGGGGGGGGTTAATTGAAATTTCAAGAATTTACAAAAACTCCCCCCAATAGTGCACACTCTTCTTGGTAGCATGCACAGTGGTTTACATATGTGTGATGTTTCACGTACAGTATGTGCAATGGAGCACTATTGGGAAAAGAGTGCACACTTCTTCGGAAACAGCACATCCTTTTTCTAAATAAGGCACACTCTTTATAAATAAGGCACACTCTTTCAAAGGGATACACACTGTTATCAGGTTTTAATGCCATGCAATGGAATGTGATGTGGAAGGGCATGTTCAATAGAATTTCACAACTGGGACATCCTACTCATAACTTCCAAAAAATTCACAGCAGTTTTTGAACAGGAAAGACATCCAGATTTCCTGTTTGAAAATACTTGAGAAGGATGTCCTTATGCTGGAGACATCCATCCTGTACAACCATTTTACAAACTGAAATGGTTAAATTATAAATGGGGGAAAACAAGGCACAGGGATTGGCTGTCTGGCAACATTCTTATGAAAATGGCCACACAGCTACTTGTACAGACCAGCAGCATAGCCTAGTGGTTAATGCAGTGGACCTCTAAACCAAGGGTTGTAGGTTCAAATCCCATTGAAACTTTTTTTTAAGGTAAATGTGATCCCTCCAAGAACACAAAAATGTCTACTGTACAACATTTCTTTTTTTTTCCCTCTGGAGGACATGTGTCAAAATATTTTATTAATTTCCAAGTATACAATAACAAGGAAACAATGCTGGAATAACATTAGAAGCTATATACACAGTAACTGAGGGAGGAAAAAAGAGAAAGGAAAAGAAAAAAGGAGGGGAAAGCGTCCAGGTGTTTGACAAATAAGTCCTTTGTGTTGGTTTAAGGTGTGGTTTGAACAGTTTGAAGGTAGGTTTCCAAAGTAGACCAAATTCTTTTCGTAGCTACTATCATCCGACGTTTCTCAGCCACTTCAATAGCATTCTGCCTTGTAGGTTGTTTATATCTTTAGGTACAGTAAGCATTTTTCTATTCTTAGAGGGAGCCCCAGGGGGCAACAACTAGAGCTACAGTGGGATTTGTACCTGTGTCCCTTAGGTTACAGTCCACTGCATTAACCACTAGGCTATTCCTCCGAGGTCTTTACTGTTTTTTTCTTCCGATAATACCTGCAGCTTTCATGCAGCCTAGTCTTCTTTTCCAGTTTCACTTTCAGGGGAGAGGGAGAGGGACAACAACCACTGGAGCATTAAGGAGGGGCCATACCTTAATCCCTTCAGTGATCAGCTGATCTGTCTGAGCACCTTTTTGTAACTTGATAGTGACTGAAACATGTCTAGATAAAAAATATTCTTCTTTTTAGACACAGGCATTTCTTCCTGTTTGAAAATCGCTGTTGCTCCCCTTATTTTCAATCATCAGACATGTACTTGTAGAGGTTACGTTTTCCAACATTAACATTTAAAGTGAGGACTGAATACACCGGTAAAAAAAACTTCTACAACATATGTAATAATAGAAATACAGATTTGTGCTATGTTTAGGAAGAGGAGTGAAAAAGGCTTTGTGAGCTTGAGTGATAGATATATTTGTATAGTGTAAAAGATGGGTTAAACATTTTAATGCCAAATATCACAATTTCAGCAACTTGCTTCTGGCTTGTCAAATCTAATAGCCTTTTACTGTCATGAAATGCCTTTTTTCCTTAGCACAAAATTGTACTATCTGTCATTTCATTAGCAATATATAGCAATGTCACTTCTATTGATTTGGGCTGCACCAGACATGTGATGTGCTGCAGAAATGCTCAAAAATGAACATTTACATATTGTAGCATGCATAAATAATTCTGATCTGACAGGTTTAGACTGTAATAGTGCCAGTTCATGCATGAATAACCTTTTTCATCGAGTTGATGCACAACTCGGAGACACTGATTTAGACAAGGTTTTCCCCATGCACATTAAAGATGAGAAATTCTTAGAAATTAAGCCCTAAGAAAATTGATTCAAAGCATTTTGACTGATCACTTAGGGGACCCTTTTATAAAGGTGTGGTAGTGCTACCTTACTGTTAGAGTGCACCAAATTGGCCCTGCCACCGGGATAGCGCAGGAACCCGGCAGTCGTTCTGAAGTTGGTACGTGCAGTTTCCCATGGTAGAACATAATTTTCTACCATGGGGGGGGGGGTTGTTTCCAGCAGTAATCGGCAGCGCAGCCACATTGCCACGCGCTGCCCAATTGCTACGCCAAGTAAATAGGAGGCAGAAAGGGCTTACGTGGAAAATAGGCGCTAATTTTGGACTTAGCACCTGGCCATTATTGCCATAAATAGAAATTCAGCTTTTTTGGCAGGCACACTAAGAACTGGCCTGATCATGCAGAAAATCACCTGCTAAAAGCAGCGTTGGACACTTTTTTGTACGTCTTGACCCCTTAATGACATTTTATATTCAGAGGTGGCCAAACCTAGTTCCTTTATCTGTTTTTCAATTGACAACTGGATTGAAGGTTGTTTTCTGGATTGCAATCAGTACCAAAAAAATCACAATGCTCGGGAGACAAAAAGAACAGAGAGACAGACAGACAGACAGAGAAAAAGAGAGAGAGAGAGAGAGAGAGAGAGAAAGAGAGAGAGGATAACTGCAAAATTGTTATAGTAGGGTATGGTTAACATCTAATATTTTTATTTCAACATACATTTAGGGTTCTTTTACAAAGCCGCACTAGTGATTGCCATGCAGCAAATGAGAGGAAGCCCATTCAGTTCCTGTGGGCTTCTTCTCATTTACCACACTGGGAATCTCTAGCAAGGTTTAGTAAAAGAGTCCCTTAATTACTCATTTTATATATGTATAAGAGAAGGTGTTTCTATTTTTCAAGCTTGATGTGTCTGAAGGACAATTGTCAAAAGCCATCTATCTGAATATTTTTTTACCTACAGTTTTACACAGGCATTTGTGGAGTGGGGATAGACTGGGGAAGGCAACACGTGGAGGGGCATAATCGAACGGGGCGCCCAAGTTTTCCTGAGGGCATCCTCGCAGGATGTCCCGCGAAGGGGGTGGGGAAACCCATATTATTGAAACAATATGAGCGGCCATCTTTCGTTTTGATAATACGGTTGACCTTAGAGATGGTCATCCCCGATTTTCGGCGATAATGGAAACCGAGGACGCCCATCTCAGAAAGGATGAAATCCAAGCCATTTGGTCATGGGAGGATCCAGTATTCGTAGTGCACTGGTCCCCCTGACATGTTAGGACACCAACCGGACACCCTAGGGGCACTGCAGTGGACTTCAGAAAAAGCTCCCAGGTGCATCGCTCCCTTACCTTGTGTGCTGAGCCCCCCAAACCTCACTCCCCACAACTGTACACCACTGCCATAGCCCTTAGGGATGAAGGGGGGCACTTAGATATGGGTACAGTGGGTTTGTGGTGGGTTTTAGAGGGCTCACATTTAGCACCACAAGTTTAACAGGTAGGGGGGATGGGCCTGGGTCCGCCTGCCTGAAGTGCACTGCAGTACCCACTAAAACTGCTCCAGAGACCTGCATACTGCTGTCATAGAGCTGGGTATGATATTTGAGGCTGGCATAGAGGCTGGAAAAATATTTAAAAAAAAATTTAAAGGGTGGGAGGGGGTTAGTGACCACTGGGGGAGTAGGGTGAGGTCACCCCTGATTCCCTCCGGTGGTCATATGGTCATTTAGGGCACATTTTTGAGGCTTGGTCGTAAAAAAAAAAGGGACCAAGCAAAGTCGGCCGAGTGTTCGTCAGAGACGCCCTTCTTTTTCCCATTATCGTCCGAGAACGCCCATGTGTTAACCACTTCCCAGTACCGCCTTCGCTATGCTTCTGACATGCCCCGTGAATTTTGGTTGTCCCCGTGATGGAAAGCAGTTGAGGACACCCAAAATTGGCTTTCGATTATGCCGATTTGGGCGACCTTGGGAGAAGGAAGTCCATCTCCCGATTTGTGTCGAAAAATGGGCACCCTTGTCTTTCGAAAATAAGCCTGATAGTGACAGCAGTAGTAGAAGACTTTTTATTTTTCTGTGGGTCTATTTATTGTGTAGTGAAGGATGATTTTGTTGTTTGCTTTGTTTGTTTAGAATGTGTTGCTGCTCAAAACAATAATTAAACATCATTAAAAAAAAAAAGAATCCACTACACAGTGGGTGTTCAAATAGTCTCAATTTTAGAGGTGAAAGTACAGATATAATTTTCTTTCTAAAACTGCCACTTACACATGTACCTAGCGGTGGAAGACAAATATATGTGCTCTAGAAACAGAAATAAATATATATGTGTACTTTGTCTTAAACCTTAGACTTTGCCTGGCTTTTATCTGGGAATGTCCACTTAAAAATGTATGAAAGTATAAGTGTAGAATGTGGATTATCCCCCAGATGCTATATATCATACTGAGATTTCCATGTGGAAATCGAAGCACATTGCATAATAATGTGCATAGCTTAATTGGTTAACAAGCCAATCAGTGCTGATAATTCCCAATTAACAAGCAATTATTGACATTAATTGGACATTAATTAGATTTTATGCGCAAAACTATTTAAGCATAAATTTTAAGTCACATAGTTGAAAAGGGGGTGTGGCCATGGGTGTGGAATGGGCAGGTCATGGGCTTTTCTAAAATCTATGCACATGGTTATAGAATACACCCAGTCTGTGCATAATTTAGACGTTGGCATTTGCACCAGATTTTACTTGGCGCAACTGCCTGTGGCTAAACTTAGTTTACTTGACTGGCACCTGGCGTATTCTATAAACCATATGGAAATGTAGGCTTATTCTATAAAGTATGCGTAAATTAAGGCATACTTTATAGAATGGACTTAGGTGAAATTCATTTTGGTGCCAAAGTTTTAGGCATGATATATAGAATCTAGTCCTTTATGTGTTTCTTGTGCATTATTTTACACATAACTCTTTTCATATGTAAAACCCAGTATTACGCTTAGAAAGCCTTTCTAAAACTACCTCCATAATTTTAAACTATACACATCTCCTCTCATTCTGTAAATGTCGCCCAAAGTTAAATATGCAGTTCATCATGCGGTTATAGAATCGGGTCAGTTATGCACATAAATTGATTAGTTAATTGACACTCAACTGACACTTGGTGCTAAGTATCAATAATTGGGCTTAAGCACTATCTGGAGCTAATTACTGTGTACGGTGTCATTGCTCTACGCTCCTATTCTACAAACACTGCGCCTAATTTCTATAGTGCACAACTCCATGGGCATTGACCTAGGAGGGGCATAGGCTAGTCAAGCGCATGTCAAGCAATTAGCTATTAGGCATGGTGTTGTAGAATACTATTATTTGTGTGCTTGAATGCAGTGGAGGAATAGCCTAATGGTTAGTGAAGCAGGCTTTGATCCTGGTAACCTGGGTTCAAGGCCTACTGCAGCTCCTTGTGACTTTGGGCAAGGCACTTAACCCTCCATTGCCTCAGGTATGAAAAATTAAATTGTGAGCCCTCTAGGGACAGAGAAAGTACCTGCCTATAATATGTACAACATTGAATACATCTAGTAGTGCTATAGAAATGATTAGTAGTAATACTTAGGTGTCAACAGTTACACTAGCATTTGCTTGTCTAAATGATCCTACCTGAGGTTAGATGCTGCATAGCAAGAACCTGCCATTATAGAATTTATACTTAGGGCCTTATTCTATAAAGGTTATGCTCCTAAATTACAAGCCTAATCCATTTTGGATCATAGATTATGCTCATAATTTAGGAGCATATACTTTATAGAATAAAGCCATTAGTGCCCACCATTTGGGTGCCTAATTTTAGGTGCCATTTATTGAATCTACTCCATTGTATCTATAGAACTGGGAGAGTAGGGGGAGGTCATCCCCGATTCCCTCTGGTGGTCATCTGGTCATTTAAGGCACATTTTTGAGGCTTGGTCGTAAGAAAAAATGGACCAAGTAAAGTCGCCCAAGTGCTCGTCAGGGACGCCCTTCTTTTTTCCATTATCGGTCGAGGATGCCCATGTGTTAGGCATGCCCCAGTCCCGCCTTTGCTATGCTTCCGACACACCCCCGTGAACTTTGGTCATCCCCTGCAATGGAAAGCAGTTGAGGACACCCAAAATCGGCTTTTGATTATGTCGATTTGGGCGACCCTGGGAGAAGGACCCCCATCTCCCGATTTCTGTCGAAAGATGGGCGCCTTTCTCTTTTGAAAATAAGCCTGCTAATAACATAGGGACACTTAAAGACTGATACTTTTAATCCATTGCATTTCCACACTAATACACCAAAAGATGAAGTGAAGTTTTACAGAAGTCAGATGAAAACAAAGCAGGAGTAAGACAAAGAGAGACAAATTACTCAAATGAATTGTGAGTCACTGGGGGGAGTAAAGTGAGTTAGAGAGAGAATGTGAAGGCCAACCCAAAGTAGGTGAGTTTATGGGAAAGTATTGAGGGAAATGTTTCTGGTTATTGAATGACAATAGGTGTGGAGTTTGCAGAGCACATGCTCTTTGGTTCCCTCTACCCCTGCCAGGACCCTTGAGGAGAGGGGGTGTCCTGGATGGGCTCAATAAACTAAGGCAGATCCAAGTGCAGGTTTCTGCCAGTAAAAGCATTAACCGTGAAGTGGAAGACTGCTCCAGGTGGGAAGCGGTGGAATCCAGCCTGGGAGTGGGAACAGGGAAGGAACCTGTTCGGAGCCAAAAGCAGTATCCCTGAGAGGTACACCTTTGGAAGAGAATGGACAGACAGGGAGGTCTAACCCATAATGGAGATAGCGTTCGGCACCAGTGCTGCAGGCACAGCCTTAGATTGTTCATCCAAAAAGGATGAGTAATGGATGGGAGGCGTTGTAAATATGTATATACCATAGGATTTAGACTATTGAAATTTACACCAAAGTCTTGAACTGGCACTTAACCTTAATTTGAATGTTACCTTGTTGACTACGATTTGACTGGCTGGATACGGAAAGAATTGTTAGCTGCCAGAGTATATATGAAGTCTGAATGAGCTGCCTGTTGCAGAGATTAAGTAAAGTTTGAGTTTATTGTATAAAACCTGGACTGGAGCTTTCTTTGAGTGAGAGTGAAATTACTTTGCTCACAGACTAACAAAGGAAGGTAAAAATACCTCCCTAGCTTAACCCCCTATGCCTACCGGAGAAAGTCCGTCCTTGGTCTGTGCTGAGTGAAAAGTTAACAGAACTTGGTTTTGTGGCACTGGTCTCAGGTGCTGACCCGAGACAAGCTAGCTGGTGCCCGAACTGTATGGTGAGACCAGGGTTACATATTTATATCTAAAAGTACATACCTTAAAAAAGAAGAATAACAGCAAAAGCCAAACATGGCCATGTTTCACCCTAAGACTGCATCAGGGGCACATAGACCACACTTATACACAATACAGACAAAAGTTTACAATATGCATAATGAACACAGGCAATTTTTGAATATCTGTATATTCCAATTTGGATTTTCATTACCCAGAAATTTCAAAAGGCTGTCAATTGTGTTTGTAACAAAGTGATAAATGGGAACAGACAATGCTGATGCTTGTTGCACATCAATGGCTGCCAATTGAAATCTAAGCTAAAAGCCCACCTTTTTGATGCTGCTTTTAACTCCTAACCCTTATTCACTTGTTCAGAACCCTTATTTTATCATCCTCACCTTAGTACTCCTTATCTCTTGTTTGTCTGTCCTAATTAGATTGTAAGCTCTGTCGAGCAGGGACTGTCTCTTCATGCTCAAGTGTACAGCACTGCGTACGTCTAGTAGCGCTTTAGAAATGATAAGTAGTAGTAGTAGCAGCAATTCAGTAGCATATTTTGTTTAGGTTGGCTGGCATGGATTTTTTTGGCATATGATACTGTTGGACCTGATCCTTTACATGAGCAGCTTTGTAAGTACAAACCCATGAGAATGTCATATTCCAGTCAGAAGTGTAACTTTTCTTTTGTGGGTCCTAAGGAGTTCCATTCATTAGAAATAAGCATAGATATTTCTCTTGGATTATCCCTAAGATTTGGACCAATTTGCCCTCTGAGTTGAAACAAGAGAGTAACTATTTCTGTTCTTGTAAAAAACTGAAGACACTGTTCTTTTTGGGTATTAGTAATTCAGAGTGACATGGGTGAAGAGATTTTCATGGATACGCTATTTTTATAGTGTGTTATTCTAATTTTTATTGTTCTTGTAATGTTATTATTTTACATTATAACTAGTTTGATAATTATTTTATTGTACATTGCCTTGCACATTCACAAATCCTGTAGCTAAAACTAAATATTCCTAGGTTAATTTTGTTCCAGTTGTTGGCAACAAAACTGTGACCTACCATCCAGCCTCTACTTTCATGAACTCTTTTTAATAATATGTACCCCTTCACAGGAAATTCTCTAGCTGAGTCAGAACTCTCTCTCAACTACCTTGTAAAAGGGTGTAGGAAATGGGTTTATACTTGGCCAAGATATTAGGGCTCAGCAAGGTTTCTTAATCCGTGGTCTTTTTGCTGTTACTTTCAGTTCTGTTGGCAAATCGCCACCTGTTAAAAGCTTGTTGATTATAGACATTAATGAATCAATGAGTTCAGTACTTCACATCTTCGTGAGCCACGAGAGACAGGGATCATAATAACTTGTGGTTCAGTGCTGTGCATGTTCTTAATATAGTCTAACAAAGTAGCTCTATCAGCTAAAGTAAATGAATCATAATTCTTGGGGAAGGGTCAACATAAAACCTCTCTAAATTCAACTCCTTTTCCAGGGATTGAAGTTTACTGGAGAAGTGGTCAGCAAACATTACATAATGGATAAGAAGTCCAAAGCTGAAACAGAGTGCTACTCCATAATTTGGTGTTTACAATCTTAGGGGCCCTTTTACAAATGCGAGTAAGGGCCTATGCGCATCCAGTATGCGCCAAGTTGGCATTACCGCCTGGCTACTGCTTGCCCCGGGCGGTACTTCTGAATTTGATGCGTACTGAAAACATGTGGTAGAGAACATTTTCTGTTTTCTACCATGTGGCCCTTACCTGAGAGTAAACAGCAGTGGGAATGCTGCACGCCTACCGTCCGGGTAGCGCATGAGTCCTTACTGCTAAGTCAATGGGTGGCAGTAAGGTCTCAGGCTGAAAATGGACGTGTGCTGGTTTTTATTTTGCTGCACGTCCATTTTACGGCCCCTTAAAAAGGCTCTTTTTCTAGGACGTGGTAAAAACTAGCCTGGCGTGCACCCAAAAGACGCGCTTGCAATGCCAAAGGCCACTTTTGCCGCAGCTTAGTAAAATGGTCCCTAAGGGCCCTGCTTACTAAGCTGCGCTGCAGACATGCTATGTTTTTAGCATGCACTAAAAATTAGCGTATATTCCTATGGGTGTCTTTAACATTAGTGCGTGCTAATTTTTAGCATGTGCTAAAAAGTTAGTGCACCTATAGCGCGGCCTTGTAAACAGGGCCCTTAAACGGTTTCCTTGAACTGCTTGCTTTTCTTCTTGATGCCTTATCAGTTTCTGAGACTAATTTATCTCCGATAACAATGCCTAGAAAGGCCAATAACTGCTATGAAAGTTTTTCTCCTTTCCAGGCCTTCTTTTGTAAGTAATTGTTTTTTTGTTTGTTTTGTTTTTGTTTATTTTTAATTTAAAGAGAGGGATTCCATTAAAATAATTTCTCTCTCTCTTTCAGTAAATATCTGTATCTATCTATACACACACATACATCTATATCTCTAGATATAGATATACTGTATAGAGATCTAGATATCTTTTTATATACTTGCTGACATATCTATTTAATTAATAATTTGTATATAAACTGCAATCCATCATATTGAATGTTACCAGGATTTTTTAAAAAATATATCCAAAAATAGTGAGTCTTGTGGTTCTCTGATAAAAAGATCTCATGTAATTGCTATGTGAAAAAAACCTGTATTTATATAATTTGTTTTGGTTATCTGTATTCCCTGTTTACCCTAATTGCTAGCGGCTTAAAAAGTCAGAGTAGATAGATCTCAAATGAAAAAGGCCCATAGATTTTTGAACTATTAATAAGCCTTACTGAGGAGGAAAACAAAATTATCTGTAAACATTCAGCTTTTCAGGTGCAACTCGGGGGTGGGTGGGCTATCTAGCTTTCTACAAAGAAACTAAGTTAAATGGTTACTCAGATTTGGAGACCTTTTTAGAAGAAACTGTCCTTACTCAACAAGTAAATTGGATTTATATACCAAATTGAGCAAAAAGAAATTAAGGGGTCCTTTTACTAAGCAGCGGTAAAATACACTACCGTGAGGTACACTCAAACATCCCATGATAGTGTTGGCATCTGCGTATGCCTCCCAGGTGCTAAAAATACTCTTTATTTTTTAGCACTGGGGGTGTGTTTGGGGGCAGAGAGGAGGCATGCCCAGTGCTAATTGGTTAGTTCAGCTACATTTTGTACGCAAACCAATTAACGTATGGTTAGCATGTAAGCCAGTGGTTCCCAAACGTTTTTGGTTCACAGTACTCTTAGTGACTGAGCAATTTTTCACAGCACCCCCCCCCCCCCCCCCCCCCCCCGGCCACATAGGTCTCCACACACTCCCAGCCAAATGGGTCTCCACACAAACCCCCGGCCACATAGGTCTTCACCCCCTCCACCATATAGGTCTCCCTTTCCCTGCAGCCCCCTCCTCTCACTCCAGCACAACCCTCCTCCCTGAAAGTACAGCACAGCTCTCCATTCCCGGCAGCCACCCCTCCTCTCAGAATGTCCAATACACCTCTCTGCATCCCCTCTCTTCCCAGAAAGTCCAGCACACCTCTCCAATCCCTGTAGACCCCTCCTCCCAGAAAGTCCAGCAGACATCTCCCTTTCCCTGCAGCCTCTCTCTTCCCAGATAGTCCAGCATATCTCTCCCTACCCTGCAGTCCCTCCTTCCATAAGTCCAGCACATCTCTGCCTTCCTCAAATCCAGCATCACTGACTGCCTTCCTTTCTGCAGGTCCAGGATCACTGCTGCTTCCTTCTCCTTCTCCTTCCCCTGCCAAAGCTGCAGTGCTTGCACTTTACATTTTCAGGCTGTCCGCAATTCACACAGGCACTCCGGGACCTTCCCTCTGCCGTGTCAATCCCTCTCTGATGCAACTTCCTTTTGCAAGGGCCAGATGCAGCAGAGGGAAGTCCCCTCAGTGCCTGTATGAATCGCAGATGGCCTGAAAATGTAAGCTGCAACGGTGGCGGGGGAAGAAGCAGGAAGCGGCAGATTCTGGACCTGCAGGATGGGAAAGTAGGGAGCGTTGCTGAATTGTGAGCGGTGGAAGGGAGTTCAGGATTTGTTGCAGCACCCCTGAGAGTTTGCTGTGATGCACCAGTGTGCTGTGGTGCACAGTTTGGGAACCACTGGTGTAAGCCCTTTCTGCCAACTAAATAGTTGTTGTAAGGGCTCATGTGCTAATTGGGAAATTAATGTGTGGCCATTAATTGAGGAAATGAAAACTCAACTATTTTACAGCTGTGCGAAAGGTGGCCTTGGAACACAAGGAAACCCATGCACTAGTCATAGTGCAGGCCACTTTTTAGCGTAGCTTAGTGAAACGGCCCCATAGTGTCATGCTTAAGGTTTCAATATCAGAAAGGACAAAAAAGGACAAAATCACTTAGTCAGTTTTGTTAGTGCATTATAAGTGAATCTTTCAAAGAATACTCTTTGACAAGAAACCATCAATAATACAAAATTTAAAAAAAGACAGGAATTAGATAACAAAAAGCAGCCTATAATTCTGATAGGCTCAGATTCACAACCATAGGAAGCTGGGAAAAGAAAATATATGAATTAACTTAGAGTAGAAACCATTGCTTACATTATTTTAGCCAGAAGGACACGTCAAATTCAGACAGAATTTCAGGAACCAGTCTGTGTATCCAAAAGTAATCTCAATTATGCTGATTCATAAAATGTATAATACATATTCTGATTAGTAACATATGACCCTGTTTACTAAGGCATGCTAGCATTTTTAGTGTGCGTTAAAAGTTAGCGCGCACTAATGCTAGAGACACCCACATATTTCTATGGGTCTCTCTAGTGTTAGCATGCTAATTTTTAGCGCACACTAAAAGTGTTAGTGCACCTACAGTGTGGCTTAGTAAACAGGGCCCATAATATTTACAGGGACAAAAGTACTGACAGGTTGGTCCCGATGAAATAGCCTCTTGACATAAAGCCAAACTTTTCTTCTGCCATAAGTTGCATCCATTTTGATATATCCGGAAAATCTGACCCTTAATTCCTAAAATGAGTGGAATTAGTAGTTCTAACATGTGGCATAGCCTTTTAGAAAGGATGTCCAATTCAGTATGTCACATGTGGATGTGCATTTCTCATGTATTTTAAGACAGGATCTGCCTACAAATTGCCTGCTCTAAAATACATGGGAAATAGATATCCATATGCTGTCTATGTCTAGCATGAACATCCATTTTACAAACTGAAATGTCCAAATTATGAACAGGGCAAAACATGGGACATGGATGGCTTTGTGGCAGCATAGGAATGTCCATGTTATAAAATAACCACATAGACATTTATACAGAGCAGAGGGGTAGCCTAATGTTTAGAGCAGTGGGCTGAGAATCAGAGGGCTGAGGTTCAAATCAACATTGATTTAGTCAAGAGAAATCTTGCCTCACATTTCTTTGAAAGGGTGAATAAATATCTAGATAAAGGTGGTCGATGTTATGTGTCACAAAATGCCTAGCCACCTGCCTGGGGTTACCCCGTAGCCACTTAGAGGGTCTATCCCAGCACAGCTCAGGTCCGCTTGTACCTGCTGTTTGTGCTGTACACTAGCGCCCTTCTCCCACCAACTGGGTCACTGGGGCCACACTACCGGTGGTCCCACAGTTCCCAGAAAACACTCACAAACCAAACACACAAACCAACAGGATTCTTTATCAGTCCAGACAGGCAGGGCAAACAATTATGTTTATTCTCTTTAAAAAAAATTGAACAATGAACCAAAAGAAGTGCAATCAGCAAGCAATAACAGGTAACTGAAATATTATAACACTTACTAAATATTTGTTTACTTCCTAAAAAGTTCCTGGGGAGATCAGGACATATAGTTCTCCACCAGTTATCAAACACAACTGTTTTTTTTACAGGGCTTGAGCAAAAAGCTCTCTCTCTTTTCTCCCAGGCTGAAACTGAACCAACACCCAGTAAAATTGAAATAAAGAAAAAAGCACCTGGGCCAATCAAAGCTCAGTTAACAACAACATTTGGAAAAAAAACTGGTTACATCACTCAGGCATTTCCTTATCTATGTTAACTAAGGGACCCTTTTACTAAGGAATGCCCAAAAGTGGTCTGAGCTGGTGAAGACACATGTTTTAGATGCGCGCTGATCCATTTCCTGAGCGCGCCTGGAAAAAAACGGGATTTATTTTAATGTGCTGGAAAATGGACATGTGTCGAAATGAAAACCAGCGCACATCCATTTCTGGCCTGAGACCTTAACATCAACCATTGACTTAGTGGTAAGATCTCATGCGCTAACCGGGCAGTAAGCATGCAGCGAATGCTAATTGCCGATTACCGCCAGGTAAGCGCCACATGGTAGGAAATTGAAAATATTTTCTATCATGTGTTTTGGGCATGTGCCAAAAATGTAATTACCACCCGGGGCATGCGGTAGTTGGGCAGTAGTGCCAATTTGCCACTTATTGGATGCGTGTAGGCACCTACACACCTTTGTAAAAGGGCCCCTAAGGAAAGAAAGTTCAGTTCTTGGTAACAGCTTAAAACATAACATGCACCACCTGCTGGCCAAACTAGAGAAATGCATGTCAAGATTTAATAAAGGCAATTTTACTGTCTTAAAGCACACTGTTCTGTCACACTGTGTATCTGGATTTTCAAAAGGCATTTCACAAAGTACCTCATAAAAGACTCCAGAGGAAAATATAAAGGGGATAAGAGGCAATATCCTATTGTGGATTACAAACTGGTTAAATGATAGGAAACAGAGAGTAGAGTTAAATAGTTAGTATTCTCATTGGAGAAGGGTAGATAGTGGGGTTCCCCAGGGGTCTGTGCTGGTACCTCTGCTTTTTAAAAATATTTTTATAAATGATCTAGAGATGGGAATAACTAGTGAGGAATTTACATTTGCTAAAGACACAAAGTTATTCAAAGTTGTTAAATTGCAAGAGGATTATGAATTGCAAGAGGATTATGATAAGATGTAAGAGGACCTTACGAGACTGGGAGACTGGGCATCCCAATAGCAGATGGCATTTAATGTGCATAAGTGTAAAGTGATGCATGTGGGAAAGAAGAACCCAAACTATAGCCATGTGATGCAAGGTTCCACATTAGAAATCACTGCCCAGGAAAAGTATCTAGGTGTCATTGTTGAAGAAATGTTGAAACCCTTTGCTCAGTGTGCAGCAACAGCTAAGAAAGCAAATAGAATGTTAGGAATTATCAGGAAAGGAATGGAAAACAAAAATGAGAATGTTATAATGCCTTTGTATTGATCTACAGTGTGACAACACCTTGAATATTTTGTGCAATTCTGGTCACCCCATCTCAAAAAAGATATAGTGGAATTAGAAAAGGTACAGAGAAGGGCGACAAAATGATAAAGGGGATGGGATGACTTCTCTATGTGGAAAAGCTAAAGTGGTTAGAGCTCTTCAGCTTAGAGATGAAATGGATGAGGGGAAATAAGATAGAGGTCTATAAAATACTGAGTGGAGTGGAATGGGTAGACGTGAATCATTTGATTATTATTTCCAAAAATACTATGACTAGGGGGCAATCAATGAAGCTACTAAGTAGTAAATTTAAAACAAACCAGAGAAAATATTTCTTCACTCAATCAGAGCACCTTTCTATAACCTGGATGTGTCAAGTACCAGGTCTGAATACAACATCCATTTTTTTGGACATAGATGGCCCTTCCCCTTCTGAAATTGGGGTTGGGCATCCATATATTGGCCCCTCCTTAGTCATACCCAAACCACGCCTTCGTGTGCCGCATTTCCCTCTCTTCCCTTCCCTGTCTTCTCATCTCTTCATGTGCAGCATGTCTCCTCTCTTTTTTTACCTCTGTGAGTACATTGTTCCTCCTTCTTCTCATCCCTATTCCCTCTTGCAGATCCAATCTCTTTCCCTTCCTCCTTCCCCTCAGCCCTTGGGTCTGGTCTGTCTACCCTCGGCCACAAATTTACAAACTTGTGGCTGTTGACGGCAATAATTAGATCTGGCCTTCTTCTAGCTGCCTCGATGCTTTCCCTGTGCTGCATCCCATATGCACAGCAAAGGAAAGGAAAGGTGCAACAAAGAGAAGGACCCTGGTCTGGCCAGAGGAAGGCCTGATCTAATTATTGCCAGCAACTCCTATAAGTGCACTGATTCTGGCTAGGGTGGCAAATGGGTGGCAAGGCAATTTTGGGGGGTTGGCACTTGCCACCCCATAAGTAGCACTTATGAGTGAATGCATACTTTAAAAGTTATCAGACCCAGTAGATTGTGTGCTGTCAAATAACTTCCCCACTACCTTAACTTGTCTGTAAATGAGAAAAAAGCATATAAAAACAGTACTCAAAATCTTTCCGTGCAGCCTTTCACCAACTGAATGTCTATTTCAAGGAAAGCCTTTTATTATGTTATAGAAAAAGTCGTCAGGACAAAAATGAAAGCATAATAACCACTGAGACAGGAAAATATATACCTGGAAACAAATTCCCTCATCTACTCAAGTTCAAAACATTCTATTTGCAAATAATGTAAAGAGCAAATGATGTTATTATACTATTTAAAAACCAAAACAAAAGAAACCATGAGCATAAATAAGACCAGTAGAGTTCCAGATCTCCACAAGTCTTATGTTTAAATGGAGTTTCCCTTGGAGCTCATGCAACTCCAAAGGAAACTCACATTATAATTGCACGCCCATGAGTTAAGTTTTGATGCGAGTCAAAGCACCCATTGTTATCAATAAATTGTTCTGGAGTGGGCACTTTAAGAGGAGAGGTGGGGAAAACAGGGGGTACAGAATAGTCTTAATCCTGGGAGGGGGAGCCCCTCAATATGCATGGCACATATCTTTTTTTTACAAACCAGAAAGTAGAACCCCACAACCAGCCAATACCGCTGAATGGGATGAAGTCTCCAAACATCTGCAAAACAAATTATCCAGACTAACCATAATATATGCCAATATCTAGGAGTCAATTTCACTTTAGCATAAAATATCTATGTTTGATATATTTTAAGATGTTGAACAATGCTTGAAAAACATCTATCAATATCACTGGTTTCCAGGGGCATAGCCAGATGGACAATTTTAGGTGGGCCTGAGCCCAAGGTGGGTGGGCATAGAATTCACCCCCTCATCCCCCTCTGGTTTGCTCCTCTCTCCACCCCTCCCTGCCCACAAACCCCAAATATTAAATACTTGAGCTGGTGGGGATCCCCAAACCCTGCCAGCTGAAGATTTTCTCCTCCTTCTCGAGGAGCCAGCACTCTTCCAAACGGCAGCCAGCAGCACTTGCCTCAAACTGATGCTGCTGCCAGCAGGCCGTGCATGCTCAGTGCTTTTGTATGTGCAAAAACTGAGCATGTGCAGAAGGGCCGGTCTCAGTGTCAGCTCAAGGCAAGTGCTGTTAGCTGACATTTGGAAGAGCGAGGGCTGCCCAAGGAGAAAAAATATTCAGCTGACAAGGTTTGGGGATCCCCACCAGCCACAGCAAGAATGTCACAATTTTGGGTGGACCTGAGTCCAAAGTGGGTGGGCCCTGGCCCACCCAGGCCCACCTGTGGCTACACCACTGCTGGTGGGGGGGGCAAAGGAAGGGGTGGGGCATATTAGCATATTCATTTGCATATATGTATATGCAAATTATGCTAATATGGAGGAAGGAAGGGAGCAAGTGCTGGCTTTTTTTGGGAATAACCAGTGTTCGTTTGCCAATGGATAGCCACTGAATCAGAGAGGCAGCGGGTTTGGCGACAGGCAGTGGTGTGCTGGCAAATGTTTAACAACAGGCTCTCCCCCCAGTCCCCCTCTGCGCCCCCCCCCCCCCCAAATTGCAGAGCTGGCTATAGCCGGGGAGAGAGCCTGGGGGGGGGGTATAAATAAGTAAATATAAACTTTTAATGTTGAGCACCTGATTCTCAAAGTGAACATATTGCAAACACTATAATGAAAATAAAATGATTTTTTTCTACCTTTGTTGTCTGGTGACTGTTTTTCTGATCATGCTGGTGCAGTATCTGATTCTGCTGCTATCTGTCCTCTTAACTCCGTTTCCAGGGCTTCCTTTCCATTTATTTATTTCTTCCTTTCTTCTTCATTTCTGGTCCTCAGCTTCTGCCTATTTTCTTCATCCATGTGCAGTTTTTCTCCTCTCTTCCTTTTCCCTCATCTCATCTCCTTCCTCACTCTTTCCTCTCCTCCATCCATGTCCAGCATTTCTTTTCTCTCCCCTGCCCTCCATCCACCCAGTCCAACAGTGACCCTCCTCTCCCCTGTCCCCATACCCAGTGGCCCTCCTTTCCCCTGCCCTCCATCCACTCAGTCCAGTAGTGACCCTCCTCTCCCCTGCCCCCATGCCCAGTGGCCCTCCTTTCCCCTGCCCTCCATCCACTCAGTCCAGCAGTGACCCTCCTCTCCCCTGCCCCCATACCCAGTGGCCCTCCTTTCCCCTGCCATCCATCCACTTAGTCCAGTAGTGACCCTCCTCTCCCCTGCCCCCATGCCCAGTGGCCCTCCTTTCCCCTGCCCTCCATCCACCCAGTCCAGCAGTGACCCTCCTCTCCCCTGCCCCCATACCCAGTGGCCCTCTTTTCCCCTGCCCTCCATCCACTCAGTCCAGCAGTGACCCTCCTCTCCCCTGCCCCCATACCCAGTGGCCCTCCTTTCCCCTGCCCTCCATCCACTTAGTCCAGTAGTGACCCTCCTCTCCCCTGCCCCCATGCCCAGTGGCCCTCCTTTCCCCTGCCCTCCATCCACCCAGTCCAGCAGTGACCCTCCTCTCCCCTGCCCCCATATCCAGTGGCCCTCCTTTCCCCTGCCCTCCATCCACTTAGTCCAGTAGTGACGCTCCTCTCCCCTGCCCCCATGCCCAGTGGCCCTCCTTTCCCCTGCCCTCCATCCACTCAGTCCAGCAGTGACCCTCCTCTCCCCTGCCCCCATACCCAGTGGCCCTCCTTTCCCCTGCCCTCCATCCACTTAGTCCAGCAGTGACCCTCCTCTCCCCTCCCTTCATTCCGCCCTCTCCCCGTTCCTTCTCTCCCCCCCCCCCCAGCGAGCCAGTTCTCCTCCCTCCCTCCGGATCCGTCCCTCACCAACGATCTTCGAATTTTTCACCTGCCCGGCCCGCTAGCACTGACTCTCCACTGCCGGTTCACGCTTCAAAATGGCCGCTGAGACTTCTCGCGAGGCCGCCTCTGAAAGTCTCGGCGGCCATTTTTAAAGCGCGAACCAGCAGGGGAGAGAGCGCTAGCGCCTAGCGGGCAGGCAAAGGATTCGAAGATCAGGTCGGTGAGGGACGGATACGGAGGGAGGGAGGAGAGCCGGCTCATGGGGGGCCAGGGGGGGAGGAGAAGGAACGGGGAGAGGGTGGGGTGAAGGGAGAGTTGCCTGTTGCCGGCCCTGCGTTTGGGGGGCATTGCCCCCCTCGCCCCCCCCCCGTCTACGCCCATGCTGGGGCTGCACATACTGCAGCAGGACATGTTTATCCACTCCTACCCTAGCTGAGATAATATTTAACCATCTCTATGACCTCATGTGCAACTTCCTCTAAATTAGTCAGCTTACTTTCTAACTCTTCTTACTCTCTTACCTATCTATATGTTCCATCTTTGCGTTACCCTTCACTATCAATTGAAATGTTCTATTACGAATTGTGTTGACATTGTAAGTAGTATACTACTTTGTATTGTTATTTGAATAGTTTTACTGCTGTAATTGGCTATTGCTCATGTTTGATCTCTTCTTACTGTGCACCGCCCTGATTGAATTCCTTCAAAAAGGCGGTAAATAAATCCTAACAAATAATAAGTAAACTGTAGATTTTTAACACATGCAGAGTTTATCAAGACCAAGGATGTTAAGAAGCTTTTGACTGCTGCAAATGCTGTTTTATCCTTTAAAATCAAACAGCTGAGGTTTGGCTCCACTTTTAGATTATTTAACAAGTTTCTATACATGGGGTACAGATTCTGTTAAAGGAATCCATTAAAGTTTTAGGAGCCATTTTGGACCATCAACTAAAATTCTCTGTACATTATTTTTAATAGTGCAAAAAATCATTTTATATATTATTAAGATAAATCTGTGCTGCCTGCCCATTATTTGATATTCCATCACATCAATTACTGATCTGTTCCTTAGTAACATCTCGTTTGAATTATTGCAATGTTCTGCTCCAAGGCCTTTCCAAAATCAGATTAGAAAACCACAAATCATCCAAAACCCTGCAGTGAAAATAATCAACAGTGCCAAGAAATATACTAGTGTGTTACTACTACTAAAAAGCATGACTTGTAGTAAAATAACCCCTCAACAGCAGCCCATGTTTATAACTACCCCCTAAATACATACAAGAACATGCCACATTATTCTTTAAAGGAATGCTAAATCCTCCTTTCATGCATTCATTTCTTATCCATGAATATAGCACTAGTACAGCTCATAGCTAACCTAACAGAAGTGCATTAAAAAAACCATAAAAAACATGCAAAAACATAAAATCAAAATAATAAATATATATTTAAAATCAATCAGAATGCATGCTGGAGTATGCATGCATGTGTAGACACCTGGGGCGTATCTGCGTGGGGCCACAGGGGCGTGGGCCCCTGCAGATTTTGCCCCGGACCCCCCTACCACCGTTAACCCTCCCTCCCTCCCCCGCCTACCGCCGTCACCTACCCCGAGGTCCGCTTCCTCCGGCTTTTTAAAATATTGCTTCAGCTGGCGGGGGACCCCAACCCCCCGCCAGCCCAGCCGCGATCTTTAATTTTTTCATCCTCATCGTGCAGCGTGCTGTGAAAGCTGCATGCATCTTTAGTTCCAGTTGCTGCGACGTCAGACTCCATCCAACTGGAACTAAAGATGCATGCAGCTTTCACAGCACGCTGCACGACGAGGATGAAAAAGTTAAAGATCGCGGCTGGGCTGGCGGGGGGGTTGGGGGTCCCCGCCAGCTGAAGCAATATTTTAAAAAGCCGGAGGAAGCGGACCTCGGGGTAGGTGACGGCGGTAGGCGGGGGAGGGAGGGAGTGTTAACGGCGGTAGGGGGGTTGACGGCGGTGGGGGGGGGGGTTGACGGCGGTAGGTGGGGCTATAATGTGCCCCCTCACTCTAGCCCCTGCCCCCCCCTACCACCGAACCTCAGATACGCCCCTGGTAGACACAGGCCAATATTCAGTTCCTATGGTCAGCAGATTTCTTTCTTTCTTTCTTTTTTTTTAATGTTATCTGTGGCATGTGACAGCAGCACGGGAGGAGGGGTTATTCTATGACTGGCCACCTTGTAGGAATGAAGATGCCTACTTTCCTTTATAGAATACTAGTGTAACTGCAAAAATACATACCTTTAACACAGGTGAGAACACTTAAGGTAGCCATAGAGCTGGTGTTATGTGTGTGTGTGTAAGTTTTGGTGATGCATGCATAATTTATGGTATTCTGTAAGTCACATCCATAAGTATGAATTCTGTCCAGAATCCTACTATGTGTATGTCTACCTGAGGCATAGCTAGGTGGGATGCCAGGAGAGTGACCGCTCCCCCCCAAACGGACTTGCAACGGCGCCAGTGCCTATTTTTCAGGCACTTGATTATGCCTACACAGTGTGTGCATGTGCCTACATAGTCTGCTCTCTACTCCCCCTGGTGTCACAACCTGACTATGCTTCTAATGTCTACCTGTAAAATACATATTTACAGAATATATATATAGAATACTGGCATATGTGTATTGATTTTTGAATGTAATTGGCATACTGAAGTGGGAACCCCACCCATGTCTTGCCCAGGCTCCACCCTGTTGCAAATACATGCTTTGTAAGTTCAGCTGATATTTGTAGAGTAGCACTTAGGGCGCCCTGCTAGTATTTATTTGGTTAAGTTCACAGGTACCTGCATAGGGATTTACGCCAAGTTTTCGGTGGTGTAAATGGAGGCATGTAGTTTTAGGTGATGGAATAGCAACTAAGCATATTCTATATACCATGGCTAAATCTAGAATACACTTAGTCAGAAATGGTTACTGCATAGATTTTTTAGGCACCTTATATAGAATCTGGCCCTTAGCAGCTAGCCAGATGACTGGTTATATCGCATGACGTAGCCGGTCAGCACCCATATTCAGCATCTGGCTGGCTATGTTTGGTGGCCAAATATGGCCACTTCAATAGGTGGAATATGTTTGGCTGGTTTAACCGGCCAGCATTGAATATCAGCTTCGCCAGTTAAGTTCAATCGGCCAAAACTAAACCAGATATTCAATGCCGGTCACTGAAACGGCCTGTCATTGACTATCTGGGCTCAGTCTTGACCACGGGAGTTAGCCAAACTAACTGCTGTGGTCTGAATATCAGGCCCTTATGTTTAGCACATTCTATATATGTTGCCTAACATTATGTACTATTTCCGCACCAATTGTTTGGCATGCAAAAGCAATATAATGAAAGCAAGTTGCTGAAATGGGCCAAAAACGGCAGATCCATGTAAAAGTACACTTATGTGCCCAGTTATAGAAGAGCACAGATCTGAAAAGGGGGCATAACAATAGAAGGACATGGTCGTTCCATTAAAATGCTTGCAGTGTTATAGAATTCAGGGGATCCACACCTAATTTGTGCTCCGGGATTTACACCTGGTTTCAGTTGATGAAAACATTTAATATGAATAATGGTGAGTTAAAAGAAAAAAACAGGAAATTCACTTCACACAATAATGTCCAAAAATATGTAGGAAAAGACCTCATAAAGATCGTTGCAGATAATATTGAGGCACCAATATGAGGTCTTTTCCTCCTTTTTTTTGGACATTATTGTGTGAATTGAACAAATTGGGCACTAGGCACACACTCAGACATCCTCCCTTTATATTAAATACCAGTAACAATAGTCTGATTTCAACTAAAAAGGGGAATTTATTTTGGCCGCAGCCAGGACTTCAAATATTGTATTTGTAACATAATCCATACACTATTACTTCAATTGCTATACTTTAAACATTTAGCTCCTGCCTAGGTACACAGCCTTTTAACAACTGCTATTTGCTATTACCCCACAGGTGGGCCCTCCAAGCACCCTGTGTCTCTTCTCTGTGCTTTCTCTCTGAGCACCCATTGTTCTATGGGCATATCTCGTAGAAGGATGCACCTATACTTCTTTCAAAACACCCGATGATCTGGGCCTCCTGACCAGGGGCATAGCCAGACTTCGGCGGGAGGGAGGTCCAGACTCCAGAGCCTGAGGTGAGGGGGCATATTTTAGCTTCCCCCGGCACCAACAACCCCCCTGCCACTTTTGACCCTCTTCCCAGTGCCCCTCCTCTTTTGACCCCCTTCCCGCCGCCAGAGAACCCTCCCTTGCCCCCGGGCTCATCAGGTACCTGTGCTGGCGGGGGTCCTCAACCCCTGCCAGCCGAAGTCCTCTTCAGCGACGGTCTCCGGGCCGGCGAGTTGCTGCAGCTGATCTGGATGGAAGGATTCTGTTTCTGTGTGAGTCGTCCTGATGTCCTGCACGTTCTTACGTCCTACTTCGGCTGGGGGGGGTTGGGGACAGGTACCTGACAACAGCGGCAGGCAGTGGTGTGCTGGAGCTGGCTCGCACTGGCTCGCAAGAGTCGGTTGTTAATTTTTTAAAGATCTTGCAAGCCGGTTGTTCAGCACGGCAAGCCGGCTCCGGTAAACGAGGTAAGCATGGCAGGAGGGCACCACAAGCCAAGCTTACCCATTTACCTCAACTCCCACCACTGCCCTTGTTTGCCTGCACCACCCTGGGGGGGGGGGGGTTTAAATCATTTTTATTACCTCCATTGAAGCGGCCACGTCATTGAAAGCCCTGCCCATCTCTAGCCTTCCCTTCACGAGTTCGTTCCCTCAGAGTCATTTCCTCTTTCCATGAGGGCGGGACTTTGAGGGAACAAACTTGAAGGGAAGGCTAGAGACGGGCAGTGCTTTCAATGACGCAGCCGCTTCGACGGAGGTAATCAGGGGAGAGAGGATATTCACTGGGTATGGATGGCTGGAGGGGGGCAGGGGAGAGAAGAGAATCGCTGAGTATGGATGGCTGTAGGGGGGCAGGGGAGAGAAGAGAATTGCTGGGTATGGGTGGCTGGAGGGGGGCAGGGGAGAGAAGAGAATCGCTGGGTATGGATGGCTGGAGGGGCAGGGGAGAGAAGAGAATCGCTGGGTATGGATGGCTGGAGGGAGGACATGGGAGAGAAGAGAATCGCTGGGTATGGATGGCTGGAGGGGGACAGGGGAGAGAAGAGAATCGCTGGGTATGGATGGCTGGAGGGGAAGTGGAGAGAAAAGAATCACTGGGTATGGATGGATGGATGGAGGGGGCAGGGGAGAGGAGAGTTGCTGGATATGGATGGATGGATGGATGGATGGATGGATGGGGGAAGGGCAGAGGAGAGGAAAGTTGCTGGACATGGGTGGATGGAGGGGAGAGGAGGGTTGCTGGACATGAATGGAGGAGAGGGAAGGGAGAGAGAAGAAATCCTGGACATGGATGGAGGGGAGGGAAGAGTGAGGAAGGAGATGAGATGAGGGAAAAGGAAGAGAGGAGAAAAACTGCACATGGATAAAGAAAATAGGCAGAAGCTGGATCCACTGGACAGTCAAGTCTGCAGAGGTCCTAGCTTTTACTTACAGATGTAGGACAAGAAATGAAGAAGAAAGGCAGAAAGTAAAGAAATAAATGGAAAGGAAGCCCTGGAAACGGAGTTAAGAGGACAGATAGCAGCAGAATCGAATACTGGGCCAGCATGATCAGAAAAACAAAGGCACCAGACAACAAAGGTAGAAAAATCATTTTATTTTCATTATAGTGTTTGGAATATGTCCACTTTGAGAATCAGGTGCTCAACATTAAAAGTTTATATTTATTTACTTATTTATGGCATTTTATCCCACATTAAAAATGAATTAGATTGGAACCTGGGATCATTTAATTTTTTTTTCCTGGAGTAATGCATTGCCCCCCCATGCTCTCTCCCCGGCTATAGCTAGCACTGCAATTTGGGGGAGAGTGCAGAGGTGGATGAGGGGTGCAGAGGTGGATGGGGGGTGTGCAGAGGTGAACCGGAGAGAGAGCCTGTTGTTAAACATTTACCAGCACACCACTGGCGGCAGGGGAGGATTGGTGGGAAGGAAGGGGGTCGAAAGGGTCGGCGATGGGGGGCCAGGGCCAAATCTAGGGGGGCATGCCCCCGTGGCCCCACGTAGCTGCGCCTCTGCTCCCGGCCCTCCATATTTTCCTTAACCCTTTCCTCACCCTGATTGTTCTGCATTCTGTCTGTACTCACTTACCTTGCTAACCCAACCCCCCCCCCCTTCCCTTGTTTTCCCTAGCCTTCAGCCCATTTGTATATGGCCTCCCCTTAATGGGTTTGCCTAGGTCTTTTCCTGTTTTTTTCTTTAACTTACCATTATTCGTATTAGATGCTTTCTGTTTGTTTATGATTAAATGTTTTTGTTCAGTTAATGTAGATCCTCACGCCCAAATTTGGACATGTATTCTGGTGCTATGCGCTATTGTATAAAGGGTGCCCATCAGTAGGCATTCTTTATAAAATACCGTTTAGCTCCAGTTTGCCGCTGACATTACAAACAGAAAAAGAACTGTATTCTTTCTTTCTTTCTTTCTTTCTTTCTTTCTTTCTTTCTTTCTTTCTTTCTTTCTTTCTTTCTTTAAAAATATTTATTCCACTTGATCCATAGCTCTCAATGGATTACATAACTACAAACGCAATCTAAAAACAAATACAACAACAGAAAACACTTCAAAATATTTAACAAATCAAAATCCTGATGTGAATATTAGCATGTCATGCATTACCCCAGCTGTAGGCTTTCATAATTTGCTATTTGCTATTACCCCACAGGTGGTAATAGCTCCTTAAATTCCTTAACGTCTGTAATATTCTGTGTTCGCAACGGACGTTTATTCCAATCAACTGGTCCAGCAATGTAGAAAATGTTACTTCAGTATTCACTAGAGCATATCACATGATGAGATGGAATATCCAAAACTTTCCGAGTTGCTGATCTTAGTGCTTAGTTGATACACATGAAGCCTCATTGCTTCTATCTCTGAAACTTGTCGTGTAAATATCTTGAACACCAAACAGGCCATTTTAAATTGAATCCTATATTCTATAGGTAACCAGTGCAAACTTTTCAGGAATGGTGCTATATGTTTACACTTAGTCATTCCAACCTTGTTCCTTGAGTATCCCAAATTGCCTAGAACTAGACAAGGGAAAAGTATCCAAGAGGGTCAAAGAGCCCTGTCCCGGTTTTCAATCCTCAAAATTCAGGTGGTAAAAGAATGTTGTTAGCATGTTCTTAAAAATGCAGAGCTGTTTTAAGTATGAAAAGCAACCCTTCTCCTTTGTGTCTGGTACCTCACCTACCCTAAATTGTGAGTGCTAGCATGTTGCAATTAAGCCTCACAACGCCTTTACCGATCACTAGAAACAGAAACAGCTCTGTAAATTATATTTTATTGGAAAGAAGCAAAAAGAGACACAGAAAAACAGATTTTCACTGTTACAGAGATGCAAAGGAACTTCCTTATTTGCTTTTCATCCACCCACTCAAACCTCATCACCCGCTGCCCCTCTTTGAAAGCATACAAAGAGAGGATTTCAAATCTATTTAAAAGGAACTAAGTGATTTTTCTAGTTCAGGTGTTTGCTCTATGTTTGGATTATTTATACATTTATTCAATTAAACATAACATGCAATGCATCCTTTTAAAATAAAACCTCGACAGTTTCTCACTGATGTTTTTTTTTCATCTACAACACAGGCTTGACTTAATCAGTGGATCGTAGTGATAGAGGTTAGACATGTTCAGTTGTATTCCCCCCACACCCAACAGGGTGTATTTTCAGTTCATTTCACACATTTGGTTTAATAAATTTTTAGAACACCCAATGAAACTGTACAATGCACACAGGTCTAGAGGCATTAAATCTGTTTTGTGTGCACAAGGTGTCAATTTTCTGCCCGCGATGATAAGTGGCTTATAAGCCACGTATGGCCAGGGCCACTAAGATGGGGGCGGGAGGGGGGCAAAATTTCCCGGGCCTGGCCTCCAAGGCTGGGCCTGGTACCAGCAAGATTCTTCCTGCCTGCCTGCTTCCAGGTCTGTCCCTGTCCTGCTCCTGTGTGCCAGGACCCGGATGATTGTATTAACATGATAAACCGGGTCACCCTGGCACACCAGGGCCGCCGAGAGACTGTGCCAGGCCCGCAAGGCCCTGCCCCTGCCTCCCCTCCAAGGTCGCCGCCGCCCCCCCCTCCACCCGCCCCTCCATCCGCCACCAAGCTGGGCCCCCTGCATTGAAATCACAGTGCCTCTCACCTCCGTGTGAAAGCGCTGTAGGCAGCAGGGCAGCAGATCACCTCCCTTCAGCCCTCCTTCCCTCCTTGTGTCCTGCCCTCACAGAAGTTACGTCAGATGAGGGCGGGACACAGGGAGGGAAGGAGGCCTGAAGGGATGCGATCTGCTACTCCGCTGCCTGCAGTGCTTTCACATGGAGTTGAGAGGCACTGTGACTTCAATGCAGGGGACCCGGCCCGGTGACAGACAGTCGACAATGGAGGGCGGGTGGGACTGTGGCACTGGGCCCCACTTGGAGGACCGAGCCCGGAGAATTTTGTTCCCCCTGCCCCCCCTCTCAGCGGCTATGTGACAGACCATCAAACCTCTGTGAGTCAGATACAGAAAGGTAAGGGGGTGGGTGGGGCAATGGCCTGAATGTGGGGGCAGGGTATGTCACAGAGCACTGGTTCAGGTGTGGGGGGGGGAGCAGTAGTCAGTTCTGCCCCAGGACCAGCTGTGTCTCAGCAGCCCTGCATCTAGCTATAGGCTAAATTCAGATATTCAATATCAGGGTATGCGCAGCTGCAGGCACTGAATATCTGGATATGTTCACCAACTTAGAAGTTAACTGGGCACTGACCGATATTCAGACCAGTGCCCTGTTAACTCAGTGCATAAAGGGGCCCTTTTACGAAGCCATGGTAAAAAGTGGCCTGCTCTAGTTTTGGCACACATTGGGCCACTTTGTACCGTGGTGAGAAAAAGACCTTTTTTTTTTTTAAAAATAGAACAGTAAAAAGCCATGCACTAATATTAAAATTATATCCATGATCCAATATAAAACCTAAAGTCTTGCAAAACAGCATATAAATGGACTATTTTGGACTCTCTTACCTTTACGCACTTCCCCTTTACACCCTATTCTTTCTATCCTTGCTGATTACCACAATCTATTGTATTTGTATAACTACTGGATTGGCGATAGCCTTTTCGGTTTATTGTAAACCACATTGAACCTGCAAACAAGTGGAAAAATTGTGGGGTATAAATGTGTTAAATAAATAAATAATAAATAAAATTAGCGCACGGCTATTTACTGCCTGATCCCTTACTGACACCTATTTAGAAGGTGGTAAGGGCTCACACACTAACCCTGTGGTAATCGGGCAGCACATGGCAATGTGGTCACGTTGCTGATTACCGCCAGGAATGCCCCCTGTGGTAGAAAATTATTTTCTACCATGGGAAACTGTGTGTGCCAGCTTCGGAACTATCGCTGGGCTCCCGCACTATCCCAGTAGTAGGGCTGATTTGGCGAGCAGCAGTGGCATTCCTAGGGGCGCTGACACCCGGGGTGGATCGCCGATGCGCCCTGCCCCCCTGGAACAGCACGACCCCCCCAGCGAAATAGCCCCCGGGTGCAGCGTGACCCCCCGGCGAAAGAACCCCCCCCCCCGGGTGCACGCCGCTGGGGGGGTGCCGCGCGCCTGTTGGCTCTTAGTTTTCATGCTCCCTCTGCCCCGGAACAGGAAGTAGCTTGTTCCGGGGCAGAGGGAGCATGAAAACGAAGAGCCGACAGGCACGTGGCACCCCCCCAGCGGCGTGCACCCGGGGCGGACCGCCCCCACCGCCCCCCCTTGGTACGCCACTGGCGAGCAGTAACCCTACCGTGCCTTTGCAAATGGGCCCCAAAGTTAGGACAGCTGTTTTTGTGGTTACTGTGGTTACATATTTCTTGTGTGTTCATTTTATTATGTTTTAACTAGAGAACACTGATGGCATTTGTTTTTGCATTCTGGCTTTTCTGAATCTTAGATTTTTCATTTAGCTCTAGAAGTGCCAAGGCAAGTATATTAAACTTACGAAATGCACTAATTTTGAAAATTATTTAGAGTTGTGTTAGTATGACATATTTTTCATGGTATTTCAGATGTTTCATAATAGAGAATAAACTCTTACAAAATAATATATTGCTAAGCATTCAGAACTGATGGAGAATTGATTATTATTAGGAATATTATCAAGCTTCTGATGAACATGTTTTAAATTTTCCAGTAAATGCTTGCAATCACTAATGAATGAGTCAACTGTAATCCAGTATGAATTTCAACATCTTTAGACTATCCTTAAGGTTGGATTAATTAAATGAATCACAAGCTACAAGGAAACAAGTTTTCTACAATGCCAATATGGTTGCTATAACTATCTTGCAGTAGAAAAAAAAATGATGTTGTATCATTTGACTTTGCTTTGCTAGGTAAACAAGGCTTCATTTTAGGACTACTACTACTACTACTTAGCATTTCTATAGCGCTACAAGGGTTACGCAGTGCTGTACAAGTTAAAACATGGGGAAGGACAGTCCCTGCTCAAGAGAGCTTTCAATCTAAAGGTAACAAGCTATATTAGGATAGTAATGAAACATTATTAGAACTAGAGCAAAGTATTATCAGCTGAAAATGGCATGCAAGAAAATTTGCTAACCTGCAGCTGATGCTCCTATGGAGCTTAGGGTCTGTCATGAGTAAAAAGCAGCAGCTCCCCCTCTCCACGACACCCCTCCCCCCAGTAGCCAACTCTTAGTCTTCTGCCCTCAAGATACCCTTGAATCCCTTAAGAAGTCAAACCCTACCCTCACTCAGGGGCAAGGATCCATACCTCCTTCCTCCTCAAACACTCCTCCTGTTGCCCCCCCCCCCCCCCCCACACCTCAGGCCTTCTGAAGACATTCTGGGTGGTCACTCTTGCCCATGCTGTCGCTAGATTTAAAATGGCAACCAGAACCCATAGAGGTAATCTTGCAATACTACCTCTTGTGGATCAGGCAGCCACATAACAGCACTAGAAGCTGCATTACTTGATTTATATAATAATGAAGTATTTTACATGTATTTGCATGCTTTGAATATCAGTATTACATTACATTATGGCTTATATTCCATAGTTCTACATAGATCACATAAAAAAGGAAGATGCACCAGAACAGACACCTGGGAATGTACATATTAAAAAGCAAAATCTAAAAAGAAAATCAGTTCACATATTTCTTAAACAAGACAGTTTTAAGTTTTATGTGAAATGATTGTAAATGAGTGAGAACAGATAAAGGCAGAGTATTCCAAATGGTCACAGCTTGATATGGGACTGAAGCCAAATGCTCTTTTAAATATATGACTGACTTAACCGAGGGAAATAACCCATAGTAACGTAATCCCATTTAACTTGCATTAAGGGGCAAATAACATGTTATTGTCATAACACACCTCAAGAAGGTATGCAACATATTCATGCAGCCTTTCCATCAATATTCTTTTCACTTCCAACTATCTGTATTAAACTTTATGCCAATCCTAACATATTCCCTTACCCCCCCCCCCCCCCCCCCCCCCCAAAGGTTAAATCGGGCATGCAGCAATTTGAAAGAAAGAAAGAAAGAATATTTTGTATGGATAAAGCATGGCCACAGCCAAAATCAAAATAACAAAAACATGAAGACATATTCAATAACAATTGTACCTGATATTGGACAGCATTTCAGACTCAAAACTAAAAGAACATTACATTACCAAACAGTCTTAAACTTGCACTGGATGGCTGGATAAACTCTTGGTAGACAGCTTTCTGAGAGCCCCTTTTACCAAGCTGTGGCAAAAGGGGGCCGGTGGTGGCGTCGGCACGTGTTTTACATGCACGCCAAGGCCCCCTTTTACCACATCTGGTAAAAGGAAAATCTCGCTTTCCGACAGCAAATGGCTGGGCGGCAAGTAAAGCACTTGCCACATGGTCTGGCCTGCTTTCAGCGCCATTCATGCTCATTTTAATGAAACTGAGCATGTGCGAGCATTCTCAGTTTCATTAAAACGAGCTTGTACGGCGCTGAAAAACAGTACAGGGCGCCAGCAATGTAAGAGCAGCGCGGGACAAATGCCTTAGCTAGCAGGGGTTGGGGACCTCCGCCAGCCAAACTGGGGGCCATGGAGTCAGTTTGAGGGGAGCCAGGCCACCATGGTCCCCGTAGCTATGCCACTGCCACCTACATTGCCCCTGCCTCTTTCTCTCTACCCCCACCTAGTAATGCCCCTGTCTCTCTCTCCCTCTCACCAACAGTTCTCCTGTGTCTCTCCCTCCTCCATGGAGGTTCTAGACCCTTCAGTTACACAGCAGGATATAACTCACGACATTATCATTTGTAATATTCCCTTAGACCCAGTTTCTGAGACAGCAAGGAAAAGTCTGAACTCACACATAGCCTTGAAGTAGCTTGTTCTCATTTTAGCCAAAAAAAAAAAGTATCATCAAATCCCAGTCTTCTGTGTGGGCCAGAAGCTATACTGAAGCTGGGATCAGGGTAGGATATCTGTCCACTTTGTGCACTGCTGCTCTGAAAGCTGTTCACTTAAACCAAAACAAAGAGTCAGCAGTGGTATTGTCAATACCAGGGACTTGAGATGCACACACAACAATACAATTCTTTCAGCAAGGTTAACACTCTAGTGTTTGTTGATGAAAGTCTATTAATAGATTCTACTATTGCTTGATTATCCATGTGAAACTGTATGTTGGTATGCATTAGCTTGGTTCCTCATAAGTGCATGGCCAGTCTAATTAGAACGAGCTCCAGCAATGTTATAAATTTCACAACACTGTCTTCATGCTGCCAAACAGCCAGGACTCTGCACACCAAGATCCTTTGACATACATGCCAAAACCATGTCCCCCAAAAGCATCAGTGAAAAGTTCAGTCTCGCTATTGAAAATGGTACAGTCTGGCCAGAAAGTCAGCCCCTTGTCCCCCCCCCCCCCCCCCCCCCCAATTCTGTAAATGGCACAGTGAAAATTACCTGGTTCAATCTTGAGATTTTGCATAAGAACATAAGAAATGCTATACTGGGACAGACCAGAAGTCCAAGAAAGCCCAGCACCCTATTTCCAACAGTGACCAATCCAGCTCATAAGCAACATGAAAGGATTCCAAAAAGTAGTAAGATTCCATGCTGGTTAACCCAAGGGATACGCAGCAGCTTTCCATCAGTCTCTCTCAAGTCTTCTGTGCAAAATATTCTCCTTCTATTTTGTTCTCTATGCATTGCTTTTACTTGAGCAGACAGTAATTCCAACACGGGATACTGTTGCTCCTGAATTGTTTCCAGGCTCCTTTGCCAGAGTCTCTGGTTCTCTTCCTGTTTTTTTTGTATTTTTGGACAGTTCAGCCACCCATTTGTAAGATATGTTGGGGCCCCATCTTGCTTGAAGAGACTGAGAATAGAAGAAACACAAGAGACCACCAAGTGTAACACCTTTAAACCAAAATATCTAAACCTGCCCCCTGGTTCACTGCAAGTCTTTTCCATCTGATTCACCCCATATCAACAGCTACCAGCCTTTCACAAGTCCCTCTTTCCCAGGGTACCCAGACTAGTTTTGAGCGCCTTAATAGAGGTATTGAAGTCCAAATAATTCTCAGATAAGGAACCCAGCATGGTGATCAAATGATCCCACGTCTGACATCATTATGCGGCACATCCTCCTGACAAGCTGTTCTCAAGAAAAGACCCCAGCCAGTCTGGTAGAAAAGTCAGAGAAATTGATGTTTTGATTGAACCTTGAGTCAACGGTGGTGTCTTTTTATTCTTACTAGTTCACTCAAGGTGAAATGTCAAAACAATGAAGCAATCCAAGTCTTAGGTAATGAGTTCCTTTTATAGCTCAGGGAATGGCCTAGGAAACACATATGTCCATTGCCTAAGAGATACCTTGAAAAGTCCCCTCCCTTGTTTCTGCAAGGGTCCTTTTACTTTACCCTTCTTTTTCACCTGCTGGGGAGCATTCCTTTCTCCTACCCTTGATTTCTCATCACAATGCCCAGTAAAATAGCTTTCATTAGTGTTGTATGGCTTTTTTTTCTTAAAGGTTCACAATGCTGAAGTCCCCTCACATGTCTTGTTACTGCTGCTGCTTCTCTAATGATGGAATATTTTTTTCTTATTTGCTTTGTATACCGGTATTACTCCCTTGTCTTTCAAGTGACAAATCTCTGATGTGAGAATTATTACTGCTGTCAATACATGCAGTGCATTTTTCTTGTAGATGCAAACTTTTTGTTGTTGTTGTTAATGATTAACTGTGGCATCAAGCCATGAATGCTCAAGCAATTTTTTTTTTAATTGATGTATCAAGCAGTGCAACAGTGGAAGTGTTTTGACTAGCCCAGTATTCATTAAAAAAAAGAAAAAAACAGCAACATTCTGCCCAATATTTAATAGCAGTGGTCAGTGTTTATTCAAAATGGCAGCCACCATGGTTAAAATGATACTAGATATACAGTGCCAGTACCCATATATAGGCCGGCACTGAATATCCTGTCTCAGCACTGGCCCAGAAGTGCTATCTGGTTACCAGCTATATTCAGACTTCTAACTGGATAGCTCTCTGGATACAATAGTCTTTTTGCTGTCTTAAATTTGGGCCCCTTTTACCAAGCCACAGTAAAAAGTGGCCTTCGGTAGTGATGGCACATGGGACTGCCACCTGACAGGCCACTTTTTACCGCTGTGGGAAAAAGGCTATTTTTAAAATGGAGGTCGTTAATGACCATGCACAAATATAACAAACCCTTCTACCTCTAACCCAACTTGACTGAATCTTATCTTCCCCATCCCACTATAACATCTTTTGTACTTATCCCCTACTGGACTTGGCGAATGCCTTTACGGTATTATACGGTCTGTGCCAGAGCCAGTGGTGGGAGGCGGGACTGGAGGTTGGGAGGCAGGGATAGTGCTGGGCAGACTTATATGGTCTGTGCCAGAGCCGGTGGTGGGAGGCGGGGATAATGCTGGGCAGACTTATACGGTCTGTGCCAGAGCCGGTGGTTGGGAGGCGGGGCTGGTGGTTGGGAGACGGGGATAGTGCTGGGCAGACTTATATGGTCTGTGCCCTGAAGAGCATAGGTACAAATCAAAGTAGGGTATACACAAAAAGTAGCACACATGAGTTGTCTTGTTGGGCAGACTGGATGGTCGTGCAGGTCTTTTTCTGCCGTCATCTACTATGTATGTTACTATGTTACATTGAGACTGCAAATATGTGGGGAAATGTGGGATACAAATGTAACAAAATAAATAAATAAATAAATAAAACTTGGTGCACAGACATTTACTGTCTGAGCCCTTACCATTTCCTATTTAGTAGGAAGTAAGGGGTCAAGCGTTAACCTGGCGGTAATCAGACAATGTTTGGTACTGTCCCATTATCGCCAGGCATGCCTACTCCCCGCCCCCCACACTAGAAAATACAAATTTATTTTCTGGCATGGGAAACAGTGCGTGGCAAACACAAGACTACCACCGGGCAGTAGTGCTGTTCGCCATGCTACCGGTGCAGTAGCCCTACTGCTGCTTGATATAAGGGTCCCATTATCCAGTTGGCTCTCTGAATAGGACCATTAACCAAATAACCTCCAGTTCTGCCCAAGCCCCTCCCATGGACCAAACCAGCACTATCTGGATAGTGTTGAGATGGTCAGAGGAAATATTCAGCAGTATGTAAGCACTTGCAAACTACTTTTTTGGGATCTTGCCAGTTATTTGTGACCTGGATTTAGTGGATTGGCCACTGTTGGAGACAGGATGCTGGGCTTGATGGTACTTATGTAGATAAGTGCCTTTGAATGTCTATGCCATTTTGTATATTTATTTATGATTTTATTTTATTTAAAATTGGTCATGCTTTCCCTCTGATAGCAGAAGGTATGCTATAATATAAAAAGCTACTGACAATTGAAAAATGTTCCCTGAGTCCACCCAATTGAGGAGGAAGGCTTTCCTTCAGCCAAAGCCTAAGGGCCCTGTTTGCTAAGGTGCACTAGAATTTTTAATGCATGCTAAAAATTAGCGCACACTAACACTAGAGACACCGATATATTCCTATGGGTGTCTTTAGCATTAACGCATGCTAATTTTTAGCACATACTAAAAACACTAGCGCACCTATAGCACAGCTTAGTAAACAGAACCCTAAGGTTTTAGCTGGGGGAGGTACTTTTTTTTTCTTAAATTCCATTGTAAATGTTTGGTTACAATTGAAAATAATTCCTATATTTTCTTATATCCTTGTGATTTAAAGAGTTTTATTACATCCAAAACCAAGTAGAATTGATACATATAGGGTTTACTAATTTGTCATTGATGTACCTGCTTTAGCAAGAGAATAGTGTTATTCATTCTTGTTCTAGGGAGTTTTCCATTATCTGGGCTAGATTGAATAATGTGAATTGGTTTATTGTTTTGTATATTTTCTTCAATTTTCTGCAAATGTCCTGACTGTAACATTTAATTAATAACAATAATAAAGAAAGAAAAAGTATAGTGGTAGGATTTAATATATACTGTAACAGGTAATGGTTGAATGGGTCAAGTGATCTGTTTCATTCTGCTCAGTTCATACTGCCAAGGATCTATCTCAGCTGTCAGTCGAAGATTACAACTACTTATATTATTCTTTTTCCAAGGCAGGTTTTTTTTTCGATTTCTGACTTTGTACTTCAAAGTCTTGTGTACATGAGTTTCTAACATGTAGTTCATACATAACACCCCTTCTTTCACATTTTTAATCATTAACAACTTTGTTACTACCCATCTCTGACGACGAATTTTCAAAAGAGATATTTGCATGCACTGACTCCACTGCATGCAAATCTCTCTCATGAATATTCATTGTCAATATCCTGAAAATCTGACTGACTGGGGTGCCTCCAGCACCAGGTTTGGGAACCACTGGTATACAGGCTTCATATGGATCTTCCTGGTGTCTAATTTTTGACACCATATGCAGAATCCAGCCCACGTTCTTCAGTGTGCACAGAAGCAACAAACCCAGTGCATCTTTCCATGTACGATTGCTAGCTCACTCCAGATCAGTCGAACTGATCCATTTCTGATTTTGTCACATTGATGTCATGGGTTCTTACCTTCAGCTATCTAAGAGAAATCAATTGGACAAACAGAACTACAACTCTGTTGATGCAACAGGACAAAACCAGGTCTAGATCAGTCTGTGATTAACCTAAAGTGATGTAGCAACTCTATGCCGGTGGCTGACACCCGGGGCGGATCGCCGATGCGCCCCCCCCCCCCAGGGTGCAGCACAACCTCCCCCACGGCGAAACAATGGACACCTCCCCCCGGCGAAACGACACCCTCCCCCGGTGCACCTTTACCTGCTGGGGGGAGGTGCCGCGCGCCTGTCGGCTTCGCTCGTTCCCTGCTCCCTCTGCCCTGGAACAGGAAGTAACCCGTTCCGGGGCAGAGGGAGCAGGGAACGAGCGTTGCCGACAGATACGCAGCACCCCCCCAGCAGCGTGCACCTGGGGCGGACCGCCCCCACCGCCCCCCCCCCCCCCCTTGGTTCACCACTGCCCTATGCTGCTATGCCCACAACGCAACGCAATCCTTTCAGAGGTCCTTGAGCCTCTAATAGTCTCCAATTCCAATTTCAAGCACCCTGTAAATCTATCATTATAATTTGACAGCATTTCTATATGAGAGTAAAGTAGAAAGCGTATACAGAATTGGACAAAACCCCGCACCTCCAATTCTGTAATATATCTACATTCCCCAACAATGAAAGCAGATGGTTTTCCTTCCAAGACACCATACAAAATATGCAAATATTCAAACTGTGGTGTCATATCAGGAACAATATATTCACATTTCACTTTGGACTTGATTTGCTAAAGTGTTAATAGGTTTCACTAAATAAAACGGGATCTGTGGTAAATAACATTCATTAATGCAGCAATATATTAGCACCTTTTAGTCAAACTATCCCTTTGTGAGGATACAAAAATCCCTGCAAAAGTGACTGAAAATCTAAATAGCAAATATCATTCCAAATCTGCCCTAATTGCTAGGATTTAAACTGCAACACCCCATGTCTTTGAAAAGGCAAAACTGCATATATTATATCAGATGCTAGAACACCTGTACTCGTCCTACAGGAGAAACAGAACCAATAGGATTGCTACAGCTTGCTACACAGGAACTACAGACCATCAGAATTATTTGCCTAAGTCACACACACAGAACATAGATAGATCCTCAGTTAGAACAGAATAAAGGACCACAAATGAGAAACAAACATAGCTAAAAGCTGAAACCCTAAAAATCCAGAATGAGAAGTGTAATACTGGAAAAAGGAAATTAGAAATGAATATCCTAGGGTACTTTGAAAATAGAAAAATTAGAAGAGATGCAAGATTTCTAAAGATGATATAATCCAAGCCATTAAAATTGAAATCATTAAAAAAAAAAGTATTTTGTACCTTAATTTTCTGGCCATTTTATTTTTTTTAATTAGTCTGGTGCTTGGTTCCAGGCTCTCTTTTCCACTCTCAGATCTCCCATATGCGCCCGGTATAAGAGGCTTGGACAGGCTGAGCCTCCCCTGCTGTGCTCTAAGGGGTTTAAATTGTTGATTTACCTCCATCCTCACAGCAGGAGCTGCAGTGAAAGCGCTCTAGCCTTGTCCAGTTGTAGAAATTGGTTTATGGTTTGTTTATCTTACTGCTGGGAGAGCAGGGGTGGGAGGGGGCTTGGAGGTGTCCTGGGTTGCCAGGGAGATATTTAATGAGGATGACTTCCTGACCTGCACTGAGAACAAATAGCAGCAGATACTGGACCAGCATGATCAGAAAAGTCACCAAACAAAGGAAGAAAATATCATTTTATTTATATTATGGTGTTTGGAATATGTCCACTTTGAGAATCAGGTGCTCAACATTAAAAGTTTATATTTATTTACTTATTTATGGCATTTTATCCCACATTAAACATGAATTAGGGTGTTTTGTGGCTCTACATGAGAATTGTGATGATATGATCCCTTGTTTCATATTGTTGATGGTCTGCATTTTTCGTATCGGTGGTATGTTGGTGTATTAGGTTCTGCCCAGTGTAATATTTATGGTACAGTAAGGTTCTGAGTGTGTTTTTGCACAAAGTTGTGCATAGTGTTTTACAGTTGAGCGATTGTGCTTAGAATATGCTTTGAGCAACCACTTTATTCTTTGACGTATGATACATATCTAATATCTAAATTTAATAAAAGGTATTAATTGTGACTTTTATTTTTATTTATTTATTTTTTCTGTGTGTTATCAGACAATTATGGATTTAAGCTCCACCCCTGGCCCCACCACTAACCCCGCCCCCTTTAGCCTCCCCAAACAGTTGGGCCACCGACCGCCTATGAGATCTCCAGTCTATTTCTTCTTCCCTTCCCTCGCCACATATCTTGTACATCAATCTTTCTTTTCATCCTTTCCCCCCATTTCTCTTTCTCCTCCCTTCTATCCATTCATATCTAAGTTTTACCCTTTATTCTTGTTTTCTCAGTTACCCTTCCATCACCCAATCTAACCCTGCCCCTGGGATCCCATTGCCTCTATGTCTTTCTCCTTTCTCAGCCTCCTATATCTCCTTTAGCTTCCACCCACTCCCTATTTTCTACTCTCTGAACTCATTCTCATAACTTTCATCTACCTTCCTCTGTCTTTAATCCCAACACCAACCACATCTCTTTCCCTGTCACTAATTCACTTTCTTTCCATGGCCTCCAGCCCATTCTTCAGTCTTCTACCCTTCTTTCACCATTTCTCCACCCTCTCTCACTCCTTCAGAGATCCATTATTTTTCACACCTCTTACCCTCTCCGCAGGCCTCTAGGTTATTCACATCAGGTCTCAGCCTCTCCCTATTCCTCCATCTCACGCCATCACTGTCTACCAATTACTAGCTACTGTCCTCTCCAAATTTTCTCTCAGAAAGCACTGATGCACAAAAATCCCCAGAAACTACCATTCACTATTTCTACCTCCGTAAAAATTACCAAGGTGGAAACAGCTAGCAATTCCTCCTTTAAAAAATTGCAGGCCAATGAGCTGCTTGCAAAAACAGCATAGAGATGATATTGGAAGCCATGAGATGAGATCAGGAAGCCCAGGGAAGAGGTGTAAATTGAAAAAAGAAGGGGTCCAAGGACAGATCCCTGAGGAACTCCAACAGAGAGCGGGATGGGGGTGGAGGAACAGCCATGAGAATGTGCTCTGACGGTACGGTGGGAGAGATAAGAGGAGACCAGGAGAGGACGGAGCCCTGGAACCCAAATGAGGACAGTGTGGCAAGAAGTAAATTGTGATTGACAGTGTCAAAAGCAGCAGATAAGTCGAGGAGGATGAGGATGGAGTAGTGACCTTTGGATTTGGCAAGGAACAGGTCATTGCAGACTTTAGATAGTGCTGTTTCTGTCGCGTGTAGGGGGCAAAAGCCGGATTGAAGTGGATCGTGGATGGCATGAGAGGAGAGAAACTCAAGGCAACGGCTGTGAACGGCGCGTTCAAGTATCTTGGAGAGGAAGGGTAGGAGGAAAATGGGGTGGTAGTTGGAGGGACAGGTAGGGTCAAGTGATTCTTTTTTGAGGAGAGGTGTGACTACAGCATGCTTGAAGGTGTCAGGGACAGTTGCAGTGGAGAGAGAGAGGTTGAGAATATAGCAGATGGGTGGGGGTGACAGTAGGAGAGATGGTGTTAAGTAAGTTGGTGGGGATGGGGTCTGAGGAACAGGTGGTGCATTTCGAGGAGGAGAGAAGATGGGCGGTTTCCTCTTTGGTGATATCAGGAAAAGAGGAGAAGGAGGCCTGGGTTGGTTGGTTGAGGGAGTGGGTTATAGGGTGAAGAGGATGAGATGGTTTGGTGGTGAATTCGAGGTTGATCTTCTGCACCTTGTTGCGGAAGTAGTCAGCCAGTTATTGAGGAGAGAGTGAGGGGGGAGGTGGCAAAGTGGGAGGCAAGTGAGGAGTAGGTTGCAGTAGTCAAGGCGAGAGGTAATGCATGCGTCCAGCTTTTCCTACATAGGCACACAGCTGTGGATTGCATTGCCACTTGACCTGAAAACTATTCACGACCTAATCAACTTTCGAAAATCACTAAAGACTTTTCTTTTCAACAAGGCATACCATAATAATCAATAATAGGAATTCTAACACATCACTACTTACTTGATATTCTGACTGTTTTCTTATATACCGAATTGCTTATATCTATTATGTTACACTCAGTGCTTTTTTTGTAGAAAAAAAGGTGCTGGTACTCATTATGGGCGGCGGTCACCACATATGGCTCCACCCCTATGATAGCCACGCCCACATTAGCCACACCCCTTATACCAGCTATGGCGCATATAAACAGACATCATTGAAAACATTATACTAGTATAGGAGAACAAAATAACGTGATTTTTTTTCATTATAAATAATTGCTGTAAGCTGTTACAGCTCCAGTATACCCAGTGCAAAATAAGACAGCAGATGTAAGTTCTCAAATTGGACATATTTTAAACACTAAAATGAAAATAAAATGATTTTTTTTCTACCTTTGTTGTCTGGTGACTTTGTTTTTCTTTCTATATTGGTCCCAGTCTCTGATTCTGCTGCTCTCTATCTGTTCCCTTATCTCCGTTTCCAGGGTTTCCTTTCCATTTATTTCTTTACTTTCCGCCTTTTTTCTTCATTTCTTGTCCTACATCCGTAAGTAAAAGCTGTCCACTGGATCCAGCTTCTGCCTATTTTCTTCATCCATGTGCAATTTTTCTCCTCTCTTCCTTTTCCCTCATCTCATCTCATTCCTCACTCTTCCCTCCCCACCATCCATGTCCAGCATTTCTTCTCTCTCCCTTCCCTCTCCTCCATCCATGTCCTGCAACTCTGTTCTCTCCCCTGGCCCCCCTCCAGCCATCCATACCCACCCAGTAATTCCCTTGGCTCCCCTGACCCCCTCCAGGCATCCATACCTACCCAGTGATTCCCTTGGCTCCCCTGCCCCCCCTCCAGCCATCCATACTCACCCAGTGATTCCCTTGGCTCCCCTGCTCCCCCCCTCCAGCCATCCATACCCACCCAGCGATTCCCTTGGCTTCCCTGCCCCCCTCCAGCCATCCATACCCACCCAGTGATTACCTTGGCTCCCCTGTCCCCACTCTAGGCATCTATCCCCTCTCTCCCTGAGCCCTGCCCTCCTATCCATGCTCCTCTGTCCCCTGCCCCCTCCATTCATCCCTATCCAGCAATTCCCCTCTCTCCCTGAGCCCTGCCCTCCCATGCTCATCTGTTCCCTGCCCCCTCCATTCATCCCTATCCAGCAATTCCCCTCTCTCCTTGAGCCCTGCCATCCATGTCCAGATGGTCCTCTTTCCCTTACCCTCCCGCTCTCATGTCCAACTGCCTGCCTGCCCACCCTGGTGCCCTCTTCTCCCCCCAAGGATCCTTTTTCTTTTATTTTAAATTTACCTGACCTCCGAGTCTGACCACATGGGCAGCAGCGTCACTGAAAGTGCTCCCCTCCCGAGTCCCGACGTCTCTAGCAGAAGTTTCCTGATTCGTTCATTCTCAGTGTCAGTTTTTTCTAGTATTGCTGCATGCTGAGTCTGACTTCTTGAGGTAACTTTCCAGTTCAGTATTTTGCCTTCATATCTTTTGTCATGTGTTTTTCATGTGTGATCAAGATGCAGTAGTCTGCTAATGTGTAATATTTGCAGCCCTCTTTGTTTTGTTTTGTTTTTTGTTTCACTAGGTGTAGAGCCTAAATCATGACACACTACCTCTTGAAGAATCTATTTATTTATTTTATTTGTTGCATTTGTATCCCACCTTATCCCACCTCTTTGCAGGCTCAAAGTGGCTTACAATACATCATGAATAGTGGGAAAATGTTAGTAAATAAACATTTAGTATTGCAGGGTTTTGGTCAGCATGATGATAATAAAACAAAGTAATAGTATACAAGCAGATATTAAGAGACAATTCTGAATATAAATGGGCGAGTTGTGCATATTCACATTGGTTGATCTTTGTAGTAGGCTTTATTAAAGAGTTGGGTCTTCAGTAATGAATGGAAGTTCGTTTTTTCGTAAATCGATTTCAAGCTGCGCGGCAGTGCATTCCATAACTGCGTGCTCAGGTAGGTGAAGTTTGACGCATGCATTAGTTTGTATTTCATTCCTTTGCAGCTGGGGAAGTGCAGATCAAGGAATGTGCAGGATGATCTTTTGGCATTCCTAGATGGTAAGTCAATCAGGTCTGACATGTAAGCTGGTCCATCTCCATGGATAATTTAATGAACTAGTGAGCATACCTTGAAAGCAATACATTCCTTAAGGGGGAGCCAGTGTAGTTTTTCCTCGTAAGGGCTTGGCACTTTCAAATTTTGGTTTGCCAAATATAAGTCTAGCTGCAGTGCTCTGGGCTGTTTGGAGTTTCTTGATTATTTGTTCTTTGCAGCCAGCATATAGTGCATTGCAATAGTCTAGATGACTGAGCACCATTGATTGTACCAGGTTGTGGAAAACACTCCTTGGGAAGAAAGGTTGTATTCTTTTTAATTTCCACACTGAGTGGAACATCTTCTTGGTTGTGTTTTTCGCGTGGTTCTCTAGTGTCAGGTGTCGATCAATGGTAACTCCAAAAATGTTTAGGGTTTCTGAGATAGGAAGGTTTAAGGTTGGTGTATTAATGGCATTGAATTCTTTCTTGTTGTGTTGAGAGGTGAGTATTAGGCATTGGGTCTTTTCTGCATTGAGTTTTAGCCAAAATGCGTCCGCCCAGGAATGCATGATATTGAGACTTTGGTTGATGTCACTGAAAATTTCTTTTAGGTCTTGTTTGAATGGGATGTAGATTGTTACGTCATCCGCATAAATGTATAGATTAAGGTTTTGATTTGATAGTAATTTTGCCAGGGGTATCATCATTAAATTGAATAGGGTCGGCGAGAGGGGGGATCCTTGTGGTACTCCGCATTCAGGTACCCCTGCGGCTGAAATAGTCGAGTTAGATGTTACTTGGTATGATCTTGTGGTTAGGAATCCCTTGAACCAATTGAGGACGTTGCCTCCGATTCCAAAGTATTCAAGGATGTGTAATAAAATTCCGTGGTCAACCATGTCGAAAGCACTTGACATGTCGAATTGTAGAAGTAGTATGTTCTTACCAGATGCAATCGTTTGTTTGAATTTAGTCATGAGAGTTACCAATACTGTTTCGGTACTGTGGTTAGACCGAAATCCTGATTGGGAATCGTGAAGTATTGAAAATTTATCTAGATAGTTTGTAAGTTGCTTGGTCACCAACCCTTCCGTTAGTTTGGTTATTAAGGGAATAGATGCTACTGGTCTGTAATTAGTAAGTTCACTAGCACTTTTCTTTGCGTCTTTGGGTATGGGGGTGAGTAAAATGTTTCCTTTTTTCTTCGGGAAGAGTCCATTTTGTAACATGTAGTTCAGGTGTTTCGTTATGTCGTTTATGAATTGTTGAGGTGCAGATGTCATCAGGTTGTTTGGGTATATATCTAGTTTGCAGTGTGATTTGGCAAATCTTTTGAGCATTTGGGAGATGATGTTCTCCGATAATATCTCAAAGTTAGTCCAGGTCCTATCCGCTGGATGAATGCCAGGGACTGGATCTAGGCAGTTGAGGAGTTCAGCGTAATCAATGGTACTGATATGTAGTTTAAGTCGCAGTTGTACTATTTTTTCGTTGAAGTTTCTAGCGAGATTGTCTGCATCAGGCGTGTCTTTGCTGTTGGTTGTGATTGGTGTGATATCTAATAGTTTTTTCACGAGTTGGAAAAGTTTATGTGTGTCCTTGTAATTTGGTCCGATTATGGTTTTGTAATGTAGTCTTTTGGTTTGTCTTATGGTGTATTTGTATTTTCTTTGAAGTTGTTTCCAGGCGTTAAGTGTGGTGTCATCTTTCTTTTTATTCTAAGCTCGTTCTAACCTTCTGACTTGTGTTTTGAGTTTTTTCAACTCTTCATTGAACCATGGTGTTGAGTTCTTTCTGTGTGAGATTCTTGTTTGGGCTGGAGCAATGTTGTCTAGTATAGATCTACATCTGTCGTCTAAGAGGAAATGGATTGTATCTGTTTTTATTGTCCATTCGTTATGGTAAATTTGTTGCCAAAATATTACCGGATCTATTTTTCCTCTCGTTGTGTAAGTTTTCCATTCTTGTTTTTTCGGTGGTCCTTTTGTTCGCCATTGGAGGGAGATGTTTGCTTTGTAGTGGTCCGACCATAGTACGGGTGTCCATTTGGTGTCTGTTAGTATAGGTTTGCATTGGGGTCAAAGTTGTGTGTGATGATGTCTAGAGTGTGTCCTTTTCTGTGGGTAGGTTGTGTGTGTGTGTCCTATGAAAGCCCCATAATTGTAGGAATTCTTCACATTCTTGGGTAGTGGTTGAGTTGAGATCTTCAAGATACAGACTGATGTCTCCTAATATGATGAGGTTTGAGCAGGAGACACAAGTGTTCGAGATAAAATCCATTAGGTATGTTTGGGATTCTTGCCAGTTACCTGGTGGTCTATAGAGCAGGACTGCGGTAAGGTGTTCTTGCAGGTTTGACTGATTAATTCTTACCGAAGCGATTTCAAGTTGAGGTACAATGGATTTAGTTATTGTTGTGATGATGAACTCGGATTTGTATATAATTGCTATTCCTCCTCCTCTTTTTCCATTGCTTGTCCAGTGGGTAATTTTGTATCCCGGTGGACATAGACCTAGGATTATAGGGTCTTTAAGGTCATGAATCCAGGTTTCAGTGATGAATAGGAGGTCTAGATTGTCTGTGGTAATCCAGTCTGCTATAGTCCATGTTTTATTTACCACTGATCTGGCATTTATGTACCCCATTTGGATTTGTCTGTAGGGTTCCGTTTGGAATTTGGTTGTGTTGATTCTTATTATTTGTCCAGTTTCTTGGTATTTGGTTTTGTTGTGACCTTTCTTCTCTTTCTGTTGGTTGTTTCCGTATGTATTTGTTTTTCATTTTAGTTGGTTGTTATTCTTTTGGTTTGTTACGTTATTATTGGGTTGTCTGTGGTTGTTGTGTGTTGTGGGATGATTGTTGTTTATGTTGGGAGTGGTCCATACGTAGTGAATTAAGGGAAGGAAGTAAATTAGCATGAGTAGTTTGTTGGGGTTCATATTGGTTGTATTTGATAATGGTTGGTATGTCTGGTAGATATTACATATGGTCGTTAATAAAAGGAGCTCATTGTGAACACTATCCACCCTAAAAGGGTGTTTTGTGGCTCTACATAAGAATTAGTGGAGGAGTGGCCTAGTGGTTAGAGTGGTGGACTTTGGTCCTGGGGAACTGGGTTCAATTCCCACCGCAGGCACAGGCAGCTCCTTGTGACTCTGGGCAAGTCACTTAACTCTCCATTGCCTCAGGTACAAATAAGTACCTAAGCCACATTGAGCCTGCCATGAGTGGGAAAGCATGGGGTACAAATAAAAAAATTATGATCCTTTGTTTCATATTGTTGACGGTCTGCATTTTCCGTATGGATGGTATATTGGTGTATTAGGGTCTGCCCAGTGTAATATTTATGGTACAGTAAGGTTCTGAGTGTGTTTTTGCACAAAGTTGTGCATAGTGTTTTGCAGTTGAGCGATTGTGGTTAGTATATGCTTTGAGCAACCACTTTATTCTTTGACATATGATACATATCTAATATCTAAATTTAATAAAACATATTAATTGTGACTATTTTATTTTTACTTATTTTTTTTTCTGTATGTTGTCAGACAATTATGGAGGTAAGTTCCGCCCCTGGCCCCACACCTAACCCTGCCCCCTTTAGCCTCCCCAAACAATTGGGCCACCGACCGCCTATGGTTAATTCATTCTTTTTCCCTCTATTAAGTTGTTTGAGAACATAGTTACAACAACCTCAGTCTATCAGTTTTAATGCTTGTATAATAATTTCTAAAGGATAGGAAGGAAAAAGGCCAATGGCATTTTTTTTAATTAACTAGTGGAGTAAGCTAAGGGAACGTGAGAAAATGAATTCAGCAAGTTCATGAAAAAAAAAAATCAGTTAGAGAAAAGAAAGAAGTTTAATTATGTTTTTGATTTTCTGATTAAGATCTCTGCAGGCGTCATTTGTATTTCTTTGCCAGGATACAATAGGGATATGCCTTATTAACAATTTTATCATTGCAGAATGAACATAAAATGTGTCAAAAACTGAATTTCCAATACAATAATGGAATCACATAATGCCACTAAGTTATAGCCCTCCTATAATGTTGCAAAGCAATAGTAATCCCTTCAAAGTAAGGACTTTTTTTTTTTTTTTCACTAAATAAATTTTTGTTCTTAAATAGAGTCTATTGAGATAAAGGGGGACTGTTTCCTAACAGTGACCAACAAAAAAAGCAACACTGGGCCTTCAAGACTGGGACAACTGAAGCTCCTTATTGACAAGTGACCCGACACGGGCCATGTTTCGACGTTAATCAACGCCTGCCTCAGGGGTCAAGATATAATTCTGTAATGGGTAAATTGTATAGGGTCATTGCCTGTTCTAGAGACTGGATCTGGGTGTTTACACCTGATAAAAACATCGCAAAACAAGATAGCGAGGAAGACCACGACCACCCCACACCGTCTCCGTCGGTCGTGGTCTTCCTCCCTATCTTGTTTTGCGGTGCTTTAGGAAACAGGTGAAAGCTTGACTCTTCAATCAGGCCTTTAATGGAAGAACTAGCTTGCTAGTCTCAAACACACAAGCAAGGAGTGAAACGGATGAACATAGAGCAGCAGGACATGTTTATCCACTCCTACCCTAGCTGAGATAATATTTAAGTACCTCTGTGACTTCATGTGCAGCTTTGTTTAAATTAGTCCCCTTATTTTCTAGCTGCTCTTACTCTCTCTCTCTCTCTTACATATCTATATGTGTCATCTTTGCTTATACCCTTCAGTGTCTATTAAACTATTTTATTGTGTATTGTGTTGACAATGTAAGTAGTATTCTATGCCATGCTTTGTATTTTTATTTGAATATTTTTACTGCTGTAATTGTCTATTGCTTGTTTGACTTATTCATGCTGTACACCACCTTGAGTGAATTTCATTTAAAAAAGTGGTATATAAATCCTAATAAATAAACATTTAATAATTACTCTCTTAGCCACCTAAATTAGAATCTTACTTTTAGAACTTCAGCTTTTTCTTGAACCTTCGGCTGAAACAAGCTTAAAATATTATTTCCTGCTACACTGAGAAATAGCAGTGTATCTGTTTTCGGGTGTACTTGACTCAAATAATTTATTCATTATGTACACTGTGATATATGAAGTTTTCATTTGAAATGATTCATCTTTTATGCAAATAAATGTTGTGCATGCAATGCTGATCCAAAAATTCAAAGGCATACTTATAGATAGAGAGAGAGATATATCATTTGAGACTCTTGATAAGTGAAATTTTGTTCCTGGTATTCTAAACTTGCATTTAATAATTGTTTTTCAGTCCTTGAAAAAAAATATATTTCTTGGACTATATGTTGTAACAGAGAAAAATCATGATCATGTTATTTAAATCTCTAAAATGTACTTTGAATATTGTTCTTAGCATTATTCCTGTCCTTTGTATAAGGATCAGTTGTTTATTCAAATGATAAATGATGTGATAATTTTACTTGCCAAGAATGTGCCCTCCTAATTAAACATAAGCACATCTAAATGTCACATAAAATCATCTCTTCCCACAGGATTATTTTTAACATTAGCCAATAAAGAAAATAAAGGAAGTTTCCACATGAGATAAGACAATGTACATTACAATGTTTTCTCATGTGTAAATCTATGATTATAGAGAAAAAAAAGGTTTTGTATTCTGTCTAATCTTTAGGTTGAGGCCTACTTACCAAGATGCAACAAAATAGCACTTTTGCATTCTGTTTTACTGCAGGAAAATTACAGTGAAATCCATGATATTTGAATTGCTGTACTGGGAACGTCATGTGTTTCCAATCATATAAACTTGTAATTGTGTGACCCAACTGAGGCCTGCTCTCTTTTAAGGAAACCTGTCTATAGTTTCAAACAAGTTTCTTCCCTTTTCCAACCTGGCCATTATCAGTGTTGGGGTGTTGGTAAGGAGTAGGTTCCCCCACCAACACCCTCACCCAGTCTGCAATGTTGAATAAATTTAAATCTAAATCCAAATGTGGATAATCATGCCCCTCCCCCTCCCCCTCTCTGTATTTTAGATTTAGCTTTGGCAATGAACCAAAGGAAATAGTCTCATGGTACTACTGCTACGTTTGACCCCTACTAGTCTACAGGATGACTATAGCGGCTTAAACAACCATATTTAAAATGGCTTGTGCCCTTCCTAGATAACAGAGATTGTTGGCAGGTGGGGCAGGTAGTTACTAGTGGGAGAACCCGCTGAAATTGTTATAAAAAGCAGCACGGGACGAGAGACTGCGTTTCAATGTAGATTTAGATGTAACAATTTTCAGACCAAGTTCAGGGGCAAAACAACTAACTCCTGGCCACTACCCTACCACCCTTTGCAGCCTTGGCAGAAAGGGAAGAGGCAATTAAAGGCAATGGCTGGCCTCTTTAAGTAGAGCCCCCAGGAGCATCAAGTCATGTCTTTTTAGCTTGATGCACCTCTGAATGGGTTCTTTTACTAAAGTGTGTTAAGTTTTTGCACTTGCCACACCTTAATTGCAAAAATAAGAGTGTGATGTGCAGAGTCCATATGGTAAATGCAGAGGACATGCTCAGTATTTACCCTTTATTTAGCACATAGAGCAGACACTTACTTCACAGGCACAGCATTGCATACATCTGCAGATAGCTCAAGTATACCTGTACTGTCTGCCGGTGCATGTAATGTGGTTGACCAATCTCATTCCTTCATCACATCATTCTTCCTCCCCCCCTTCCTTTGGGGATTGCTGTAGCTATTTTTTTCTGAATACATTAAATTTTTGCCATTTTCTATCTCTGAATGTGCAAGAGAAATTGTTTCTGGATACGTAATGTTTGTTTTCGATTTCCTAATGAGCTACCGATATCATTAAATTATGGCAAATTGAGGCAGGGATAGGCTTGTTTGGCTACTTGTCAATACATTTCAATATATTTGGTGAAGTGCTTCATGCTTCTTTCTCCCACTTAAACTGGATCTGCTGCAGCAGTCTCATAGAAAGGGCTGTGGCAGTAGATGAATGGCACAAAGGAGGATTTGGCTAATTCTGAACCTGTGGTCATTTGGTTCATTTAATGGCACATAGAAAATAACTTCACTTGTCACATATTGCCACTCATTTTAAAATGAAGGCATATACCTAAAACAGTAAGGGACCCTTTTACTAAGGTATGCTGAAAAATGGCCTGTGGTAGTGTAGATGCATGTTTTGGGTGCGCGCAGAATCATTTTTCAGCACACCTGTAAAAAATTCCTTTTAAAAATGTTTTCAGAAAATGGACATGCGGCAAAATCAAAATTGCCGAGTGTACATTTTGGGTCTGAAACCTTACCGCCAGCCATTGACCTAGAGGTAAAGTCTAACATGGTAACCAGGTGGTAATGACCTACGTGCATCAAATGCCACTTGGCACACGCCCAATATGTGTGTCCAAAAATAAAAATTTTTCGGATGTGCTTATTGGACGCATGCCAAAAATGAAATTCCTGCAAGAACCATGCGGTAGCTGGGCGGTAACTCCATTTTGGCATGTTGGGCGTATGTAGACACTTATGCGGTTTAGTAAAAGGGCCCCTAAAACACATGGAGGGGCATAATCAAACGAAAACGTCTATCTCCATGGGCGTTTATCTCCGAGAACGGGTCCGTGAAGGGGCGGACCGGACCGTATTTTCGCAAAAAATAGACATCCATGTTTTATTCGACAATTTGTGAGCTGGGCATTTTTTGTTTTTCAGCGATAATGGAAAATGAAAGCGCCCAGCTCAAAAATGAATAAATCCAAGGCATTTGTTTGTGGGAGGGGCCAGAATTCGTAGTGCACTGGTCCCCCTCACATGCCAGGACACCAACCAGGCACCCTAGGGGGCCCTTTTACAAAAAAAAAAAAAAAAAGGTAAAAGAGCTCCCAGGTGCATAGCACCCTTCCCTTGTGTGTTGAGCCCCCCAAATCCCCCTCAAAACCCACTGCCCACAAGTCTACACCATTATTATAGCCCTAAGGGGTGAAGGGGGCACCTACATGTGGGTACAGTGGGTTTGGGGGGGGGTTGGACGACTAATAAGCATTAAGCAGCACAATTGTAACAGGTAGGGGGGGATGGGCCTGGGTCCACCTGCCTGAAGTCCACTGCACCCCCTAACAACTGCTCCAGGGACCTGCATACTGCTGCCAGGGAGGTGGGTATGACATTTGAGGGTGAAAATAAAAAGTTGTGAAACATCATTTTTTTGTGGTGGGAGGGGGTTAGTGACCACTAGGGGAGTCAGGGGAGGTCATCCCCGATTCCCTCCGATGGTCATCTGGTCATTTAGAACACTTTTTTGGGACCTGTTCGTGTGAAAAAAGGGTCCAACAAAAGTGTCCTAAATGTTCGCTAAAAACGCCTTTATTTTTTTCGATTATTGCCCTAACGCGTACATCTCTCCTCGGCCGATAACCACGCCCCAGTTCCACCTTCGCCACACCTCTGACATGCCCCCATCAACTTTGTCCGCATCTGCTACGGAGTGCAGTTGAAAACATCCAAAATCGGCTTTCGATTATACCGATTTATTCGTTTTTGTGAGATAAACCTCTATCTCTCGATTTGGGTCGAAATCTAGGCGTTTTTCTCTTTCGATTATAAGGTGGATAGGGTCCTGTTTACTAAGTTGTGCTATAGGCGTGCACTAAAAATTACCATGTGTTAACACTACAGATGCCCATAGGAATAGATGGGTATCTCTAGCGTTTAGCGCATGCTAATTTTAGTGTGTGCTAGAAATGCTAGCGCAAATTAGTAAACAGGGTCCATTGGTTTTGATTAACAAAATAACACTTCAGATCTTTGGATTTATGCTAAAAATGTTCACTGATTGAAATTTTTCACAGTCAAATTTATTGTCCTATGCACATATACTATTTTAGTCTAATCATAAGATACTGTCATTCTGTTTATTAAGTCTCACTTTGTTAGCAGATGGAATTTGAATTAAAGGTATTGTTTCTGAGCTATAACTGTCTTGAAGTATGTATGCTTGATTTTTCATTCAGCAGATGTTTGAACTCAGATATGAATCATTTTCATGGCATTCAATTAAAGTTTGCTAATGACTACATAATCCTTTCATTTTTACATCGCTGTTGAATGGATTTAGGAAATAGATTATGATAGTGTAGTGCAATGGTACTGACTATTTCTAAATTCTAATTTGCTGCATGCTTATGCAATCAAAATTTTTGTATTTTGCATATTTATTAGTGCAAGAATGGTGTTTGTTACCCTAGTAGCTTCAGATTATTTGGATAGTACGCAATGAAAATAGGTTATTATTATTATACATTGCTTTTTTTAACCTATCATGCAAATGGTATCCTTTACAAAGATGCAAATATAATTTATCATGCTACATCAGTACATAAGTATTGCTATACTGGGACAGACTGAAGGTCCATCAAGCCCAGCATCCTGTTTCCAACAGTGGCCAATCCAGGTCACAAGTACCTGGCAAGATTCCAAGACAGTACAATACATTTGATACTGCTTATTCTAGAAATAAGCAGTGGATTTTCCCCAAGTCCATTTTAATAATGGTCTATGGACTTTTCCTTACATTATATTAAGGTGCTCATTTTCAAAGCACATAGACTTGCAATGTTACTAAGGGGCCCTTTTACCAAACTGCAGTACAGCTACCGTGGGCTTGGTGCACGGCAATTAAGCTCTACCACCGGGCTACTGCAGGAGCCCAATGGTAGATCTGACTGCCACCATGCAGCATTTCTAGCGCCCAAAAGTTATTTTAATTTTTTAGCACTGGGGTCTTACCCAGCAGTAATCGGGCAGCACTGGGTTAGCATTGGAGCCCTCATAGGAGGTGGTAAGGGCTCCTCCCAGAAATGGCCACATGGCAAGTGTTACACTGACCACACCACCATTTCCATTTTATTTTTGAGTAGAGAGGTGTGGTAGCCGTGTTAGTCCACTTTTAAAGGTAATCAATAGAAATAAAACAAAACAAAACATGGAAAAGAAAATAAGATGATACCTTTTTTATTGGTCATAATACATTTCTTGATTAGCTTTCGAAGGTTGCCCTTCTTCCTCAGATCGGAAATAAGCAAGTGTTGGTAGATGACAGTATATATAACTGAAACATCAAAGCAAACTCCATGGTATACAGAGACAATACTGGGATTAAAAAGAACTTGAAGAATTTATGAAAGACAATAGAAGAAAACTAGAGAAAATAGTAAATATCAAATTTGGAGGGAAAATCTTTGAATTTATTATAAAGCTATTCAGGAAGCCAAACTTCAATTTTATGATAGGAAGATAACTGAATCTGAGAATTCTTCTAAGACACTTTTTAGAATATATTCTGGATTGACTAACATCGATAGGACTAAGAATATTTCTGAATTATCTCAACCTTCTGCAGATCAATCTGTTATTCTCTTTCAATCGAAGGTAAATAATAGTCATCCAATGTTTGTTTGAAATGTTAAACATGTCACTCAAGAATTGATTAGTCATCAGATTTATATTATGGATAGAATACCGGCAGACAGAGACTGGACAGTATTTGCTGCAGTTACTCCTGTAACTGTTGGAAGAATTATTAGCAAGATTTCTAAGAAATGATGTCTTATTGATGTTTGTCCTTTTTATTTAGCATCAATTCCTTCCAGCGATTCTTCTTTGGCTTACTTCTTTCATTAATAATGTTTTAACAGAAGGTATTTACTCCAGTGAAATAGCATCAATTGTTCTGACACCTATTCCTAAATATTTAGATGGAGATCTTACTCAAGTTGAGAATTTTAGACCGGTTGCCAATATACCATGGTTAGCACAACTTTTGGAATTTATGGTAAATCTCTAATTTACCTCTTTTTTTGGAAGGATCTACTTATTTGCATTGGTCTCAGCAAGGATTTTGTTTTATGCACAGTACTGAAATTATGGTTATAGCCCTTACAACTGAGATCAAACATCATCTATCTCTGTGTAGAGAGGTAGTTCTCCTTCAGTTTGATGTATCAACATTGATCACTGTTTACTAAGCCACGCTATAGGCGTGCTAACCTTTTAGCGCATGCTAACGTTAGAGACACCCATATATTCCTATGGGTGTCTCTAGTGTTAACGCACATTAATTTTTAGCATGCACTAAACCGTGTGCCTACAACGCAGCTTAGTAAACAGGACCCTTAATGTATTTTAGACGGAGTGAAATGGGGATTGGAGAAGCAGTTTTTAAGTGGTTTTCATATTTTTTGAGTGCAAGACAATATAATGTTTTGAAAAAAATGGGAAGAAATCTGCTAGTTGGCAGCTGGGTTGTGGAGTCCCGCAGGGCTCTCCACTGTCTCCTCAGCTTTTCAATTTTTATATGAGTCATTTAGGAGGTTATTTACATTCTTTAAATATTTTCTCATTATCTTATGCTGATGATATATTTGTTTTATGAACAGTTCAGGAAACTTTGGAAAGCACTTTTTTTAAAATTATTTAAATGTTATATAAAGCTAGTGGAAGACTGGCCATTAGTAAATTATCTTAAACTTAATACACAAAAGACCAAAATTGTGTGGTCTGAAAATTATCAAAAAGTAGCAGCAGAAGTAATAAGTCTTTCTTCAGGTATTTTTTTTTAAAGTTTGATTCTAAGTCAAAAGTGCTTGGAGTAATTTTACACTCTAGACTTACTTATAAAGAACAGATTAATGCTTTAGTTAGAACATTTTTCTTTCATTTTAGGAAACTGTGATTGATTCGAACATCCTTAAAACCTTTGGGATTTTGAATAATTACACAAACTACACTATTACCATTACTTGATTACTGTAATTCATTGCATTGTACTGTTAACAAACAAAAGATGTGTCGACTTCAACTTCTCCAAAACATTGCAGCTCGATTGATATTTGGCTTAGGGAAATCTAGTGAAGCAATTGAGCAATTTACACCGTTTAAGAATGGAAACACAATAGCATGTCAAATTCAAACATGTATCTCTGGTTTGAACTAGAGAGTTGCACAGGGATAGAAATCTTATCCATCTCCAGCCGTCCCCACTAAAATCTTACCCATCCCCGCGCAAACTTATCCCATCCCAACCCATCCCCACCCGTCCCCGCAAGAATTTAATGATACATAAAAGAAAATTCCGGTCAGCTCTCTCAGTCTCTCTCTGGATTTGAGCCACAGCGCTGCAGGCAAGGAAGGTATGGACGTTGAAACTTGGAACACTCTGGTGTGCACATGTAAGATTTGTCTCTGATTCACTGGCGTGGTGTGCTGAGAGGTCGCCACATGCACACACCAGTAGGTCAGGTGACAGCTGATGCTTGTGCCTGTGTCAGAGCTGAGGTCTGCACATCAGTCCAGGAGCAAAGAGGATTAATAGTAACATAGTAAGTGACGGCAAATAAAGACCTGAACAGTCCATCCAGTCTGCCCAATAGTCACATTCATTACCAATTTATGGTTAAATCAATGAGTGTGATATTATACTTAATTATGGTCTTTCCTTGGTGTTTCTGGGACATAGACCATAGAAGTCTATCCGGCCCTATCCTTATGTTCCAACTGCTGGAGTTGCTGTCGAAGCTCACTCGAACCCTGCAGAACTTCCTTCCCTGCGGGGACCCCACACAACTGCTTCCCGTGAACCCCATTCCCATGCAGGTCTCTAGTTTGAACTCTATTATGGTAGGAAATGTAATATTATACCCACGATTTATGGGCTTCCTAAGGAGTTTAAAGAATTTGACCCTTAATCTTCTGTCTATGAAGAAGGTGAAATTAAAGTCTGTCTGGGAATACTCTATTGCATTTCAAGGTCCAAGAATTTGGAATAGTCTACCAGTAACTTTGAGATTAATACCTGATCATAGTCTTTTTCATAAGAATTTAAAAAAAATTATTTATTTCTTTGTAAACTTTCTCATTGTAGGTATTATAATTGGTCAATATGTACATCATCTCTGATTGTGATATTTTCTTCTTCTTGTGAACCGCTTTGAAGGTTTGTTAAAGCAGTATAGAAGACACAGAATATAATAGATGCTGATGGTTCTTTGAGTTTATGTAGCTGTCAGGATTTACTGCTTTGCTTTGATTGCAGCTGCTTTTTCTGTTATCTCAGCTAGGGTAGGAGTGGATAAGCCTGTCCCGCTGCAGTATGTGCAGCCATGTCACTCCTTGTGTATGTGAGTGAGACTTACAAGTTAGTTACTTCTTCCATTAAAGGCCTGATTGAAGATTCAAGTTTTCATCTGCTTCCTGAAGTAGAGATAGTCTTGTGTTAAGCAGAGCCTTTCAGGGAGTGCATTCCAGAGTGTGAGGGCTACTCCAGAAAAGGTTCGTTTGTGGGTATCACATTGTGTAGTGTCCTTGGTGAGGGTGTGCTTAGTGATAGTCCTTGGGATGACCTTAGTGTCCTTGGAGGTGTGTAGAAGATCATTCTATTCTTCAGGTACTCTGGGCCATTTCCTTTAAGGGCCTTGAAGATCAGGCATAGAGTGATTTTTTTTTGCAAAATAGGTGTGATGGGGTCATGTCACTTGTAGCCTTCTACTAGTCTTGCTGCTGCATTCTGAATCAATTGGAGCTGGTGCAGGCCCTTTGTATTCGTACCATTGTAGAGTGCATTATATTAATCCAGCCTTGATGTTATCATGACATGCACAACTGGGATAAGATTTACCTTCTCAATGTAAGGAGAGAGGCAGAGTAGCTGTCACAAATAGTAGAAGCAGTTTTTGAAGGTTGCTTGGATTTGGGGAATCAGAGTAAGTGTTGAGTCTAACTGTATTCCAAGGTTCCTGATGTGATTTGAGGAAGAGTTCGTACTTCCCAAAATAGATTTTGTGGTCAGGTATGTATCCACTTGTGTTAGGGACCTAGAGAAGCTTGGTTTTACTTGGGTTCAGGCAAAGTTTGTTGTGTTTAGCCCATTCTTGAATTTATGTTAGACAGGTAATCAGTTTATTCAGAATAGGTGACAGTATTGATCATTTTGGTACCCCACAGGTCAGTGCCTATGGTGGTGATGAGTTGCTGCCAATCATTATGGATTGTTGCTTGTCTGATAGGATCTGAACCAAGCAAGTACTGTTCCATTGATACCTAGGTTGAGAAGCACTCTGTTATAGAATTATGGGCTAAGGTAACAAATGTTAACAATAGAATCCCTTAATTTAGTAAGAAATGTTAAAGAACAATATTGATTGATTGATTGATTCATCCTCTTCTGTCATGTAAAGTCACTATTTTCCAATCATTAAGATGTTCTTTGGCCCTATAAGGGTCAGTATTCAAAGTGAATTAACTAGGCAGGAGAGTCTTGTGTCCAGTTAAATCACTTGTGCAGGGCTATTCACTGATATTCAGCACTAGCCACTAAAGTCATAGCTGGCTATTTTGTGGATAATTCAGGGGCTTAAGTTAATCACACAAATAAGACCCTATAAAACTCAGTCCTAGCTTTGTCCAGATTAACTTAAGTGGATACCTGATGAATATTGCACTTAGGGGGTCTTTTACAAAGCGAGGTAAGCCCAACGTGGGTTTACCACACACTAACACAGAACTACCGCCAGCTCAATGCTGCCGCTGATGGTAGTTCTGGCTGCAGTGCATGCCATTTCCAACGCTCCGGGAAATTTTGACCCCTAGTGCAATGCTAACCCAGTGGTAATTGAGTATCGCCAAGTGCTGCCCAGTTCCCGCCAAGTTACCGTGGGAACCCTTACCACCATCTCAATGAGTGGCGGTAAGTGCTCCCCATTGCATGGCTATGCAGTAAAACTTATCTTACCATGTGGCCATTTTTTTTAGCATTTTACTGGCTGTGGTAAAAGGGCCCTGGAGCGTGGGAGAAATGGCCCCCCGCCGCTACCGCAGGGCCTTTTTTCCCTCAGTTAAGTAAAAGGACCCCTTAACCGCATAAGCAACATTTGGTCAACATGGTCAGATATTGAATGCCAGTGCCCAGACATGACCTGCCACTGAATATCCTTTCCGGACTTAATTCTAGTGGTAGCCAAAAAACCGCTGACGACAGCCGGCTGAATATTTACTCCATAGTGTTCTTGTCTCCATACTTGTATATTTGATATCTATTAGTATGTGTCCTTAAAAATACGCATTTAATAAGAACAATTTATTTAAAAATGCATTTATATTCTGCTGATATTATAATACTCAATACTAATGCCTTTGGGCCCTGTTTACAAAGGTGTGCTAGCGTTTTTAGCTTATGTTAAAAATTAGCGTGTACTAACCGTGTAGAGGCCCATAGGAATATTATGGGCATCTACTTGGTTAGCACGCACTAAAAAAGCTAGCACACCTGTAGAACAGCTTAGTAAACAGGGCTCTTAATATGTTAAAATAAATGTAATAAATTCAAAATGAGATACCTAACCAGATGTAATGTTAAATCTAGTATGCATTTCCTTTCAGCTATTTTTCAATTGCAGACCTGGTATGAAGTCTAATAGATATGGTTTTAGATACAACTCTTTTTTTTGTAATTAAATTCTTCTGGAGCAGCTTTTCTAAAAGACTGGTATTGAGAGTTTCTGGACTTTGCAGAGCTGAATAAAAATAAATCAGTAGTGTAAGCCAGACAAAGATTTGGTCCTTAAATAATATGTCCTTTTACAGACTGTTCAACTAATTTAGAATGACTGTAATTAACAGAATGAGCAGGAAAATGTCATATTTACAGATTTATGTTGAACTTTACAATAGTGCAAAACTTATATTTGAAATGGCATTCTACCACAGGTAAAATGATTCTGACTGAGCATGATGGTCATTAGAGATCTCTAGAGTAGCCCTTATTACATTTTTCCCAATCACGTTACTGGTATATTAACCTTGGCAAAGGAGTCTTACAGTCTGCAGACATTTAAGCTTGAAAGCTTTGAAATGGCTGTGAACCAGCATACTGCTGCAAACCCTGAGTATTTTCTATTGTAAAAGCAAAACACAGGCCTTTGAATAACATTTAATTTTGTTTTGAGGCTTTGTTAGGATGTTCAAAGCAAATGAAGAAAAAAAAAACAATTTCTAATGAACTTATGGAAGAAAAATGAAAAACAACTTTTAGAAATAAAGGGTCCCTTTCGCTAAGCTGTGGCAAGCATTAACATGTGATCACCACAGCTTAAAATGTCTTATCAGAAGACACGCTCATGGGTCCTGCTGTAAGTTCCAAATTGGCGCGTGCTAACTGCGCAATAAGACACATTTTTTTTATTTTTTTGTTAGAGGGGGCATGTCTGGGGGTGGAGAGTGGGTGTTCCTGCACTTTCGGTTAACGTGGAGTTACTGCGTGAGTCCTTGCCTCCTACAAAATAAAGGTGTTAATTCCTTTTAATTGCTGTGCAATAATTGTAATATTAGTGTATAGGCATTAATAGGAAAAATAGAAAATCAGCCATTTTCCAGCTGCGATAAAAATGGCCTTAGAGTGTAGGAAAAAGTTTCAAGTTTCCAAGTTTATTCAAAATTTCCTATCCTGTCCTCTGGGGAACCATCGGCTTAAAGTCTATTAATAGTAAAAAGAATGCTTAAAATGAAGGAGAAAAGAATAACAGTAAGTGTCAAACAGAGAAAGAATGGGGGAAGGAGGGAAGAACTACAATAATTGCAATAGGAAAGGAAGTGGGGCAAAACAAAAGGAAGGGAAAGACTCCGTAGAAAATCAGGATTCGTGGAACTGCGGCATCAATTATCGTAGGCATCTGAAAAAAGATATGTTTTTACCTCAGTATTAAACTTAATAAGAGACGTTTGGGAGCATAGAAAATTGTGAAGGGAGTTCCAGAGACGAGGGCCATGTATTGAACAAAAATGGAGTGCCTTGTATGTTCGTGGGTAATCAGCTGGTAGGATGGAATGGTAAACAATTGTTGGGAAGAGGATATAAGAGCACAAGCTGGACTGTAAGGAGTCAGAAGACAACAGAGATAAGGTAGTTCACTGGATGTAAGTGTCTTAAAGACAAGTTGCAAGAGTTTGTAGGTTATGCGGTGGGTTATTGGCAACCAGTGGGCTTCTTTCAGATAGGAGGTGATTATCATATTTCCGAAATATTATAAATTAAACGAGTAACAGTATTTTGAATAAGTTGCAGGCATCAGAGATCTTTGACTCTAAGGCCCTGGTATAAAGAGTTGCAGTAGTATAATTGTGAAATAATAAGTGAGTGGACCAGAATATTGAGCGCAGAAAGAAAGATGAAAGAGCGCACCTTAGCATACCCATGTAAGAGAACACTAAGGCCACTTTTTACCACAACTTAGCAAAAGGACCCCATTGTTCATTATCTTATACTGTATATGAAGTGTTCATTCCTGTTTGGGTATTAATCTACACAATGATTTATTCATTAAGGGGTCCTTTTACAAAGTCGTGGGAAAAGTGGCATTTGGTAGTTTGGGCGCGTCTTTTAGGTATTTGCTGGACCATTTTTTTTACTGCGGCTACATTTTAATGGGCCGTGAAGTGGGCCTCCACTAATATTAAAACTAACGCATGCCTATTTATGGCCTGAGCCCTTACTACCACCCATTGATCTAGTGGTAAGGGCTCATGCAGTAACCATGCAGCACTCGTCAACATGGGCATGCTGCCAGTTACTGCCAGGAATGTCCCCGCAAGATTTGGCGTGTGCCAGACTCGGAATTACTGCCATGTGCACACGCTACCCCAGCAGTAATGCCGATTGGGCACACGCTACCCATGCATTTGCCCTTCCACATCTTTGTAAAAGGGCTCCTAACTGTTTTTAAATATCCTTTTTTTCTCTGCATGCCTTTTTGTGGAAATTTCAAACATATAATCCTAAATTTATGTTATATACGCTATATAGTGCAAAACAAGCAACACTCAATCTGAAGTGGATGCCACAATGACAAATACACAAATGTTTATTGTCCAAAGAATTAAATATACAAATGAGTAATCAATGTAATTGTTCAGCCCATACAGACAGACACACAAATCAGTAATTTGTGTAATTGCTTAGATTGTACAGTCCAAATATAGCAGCTGGGCACACATATTTAAATTCATATTCATAGAACACAATATGATGTTGCGAAAAGTGTAAAGGTCATTTTGTAGGTCCATTTTTCCCTACTTGGTCTAATACCTCAGACTATACTTGAACTCCACTTCCCTACAACTAAAACTCCTTTGTACCACCACCATTTCCTAGGGGTGGGAACAGATAAATATACATATTTTTGTCTCTATTTATGCAGCTCTTATTGATGTTGTCCTTAAATCATAGATGTGACTAATGGTTCAGCCTCAGTCATGCCCTTTGCAAACTGTTGCAATCTGGGGATTATTCCTGCCCTGAAAAGTAAGTAACCAGGAAGCAAATAGGCAATCGAACCACAAGAGCCAGACCAGCAGGAAAAAGTGAGCAGACAAGAAAAAAGACTGCTTAGACTAAAATACAGTCCAAAGAAGCCATTTTATTGAACTTACACTAGAGCCGGTAAAAATGTTTCCCTCCCTCCCTCAACCAACATTTTTATTTGGTGAAAAATTTTAATGGTTCATCATCTGGTATTTTAGGCCCCAGTTGCAGCCCAGAAATGCGAAACTTAGCTAAATCAGGTTCAGTTTTCACCCTTCCGCTGCTGTTCAGTAAAATGGCTTCTTTGGATGATATTTTGGGCTATTTTGTCTTTTTTTCTGGTCTGCTCACTTTTTCATGTAAAGAAAGTAAAACAGTCTGGGGGAAGAAGCGGAAGGGCTTTTCTGATTGTTTTTGGAGTGGCAGCAAGTTAAAAAAACGAGATTCATTTTTACTTTCAATTTAAAATGAATAAATGAAACAAGAAATTGCATTAAAAGTTCCCATTTTATTACAAATGAAAGCATATCCCTCCTACTTCAACTGAAGGACTACTCCATGCATTCAGCACCATTTTTATTAAGACACATTTGTTATGCTTCATACCTTTATATCTTGTTTTAGAATGTCTTTTCCTCTGAAAATATATGACTCTTGCTCATTATTTGATCTCTAAAATGATTTCAAGAAAATGATGAGCGAAAAAGCTTCCAATAGTTTTGTGAATGCTTCATGAGGCTCATATGAGATATTCTGCTCTGTTCACAAGACAGTTGGAAACAGTGATAACAAAACTGCTGTTTGGCTTTCTCTCCCTTACCTCTTACTTAGACTAATTTATTGAACCAGCATAAAGCTTAGTTGTCTGTAGGCATTGCTGAAGATAATACTTTTTTGTAATAATGAAAGATATTTCACTTGGCAATTATCTTTGACAGAAACCTGCGGTAGTAATGAGGCTTGCCACATTTCTATTTTCTCCAGGGTTGGCCTCAGGATTACAAATAGCCTAATTCATGGAAGAGATGCCAATCTTAACAGAAAAGTGTCACCATGCTTCTATTTCTTTCTAATGATATTTCTGACAATGTTCCCCCGGATGACTGTCAAATAATAGTTTAAGTTGGAAACAATAAATAACACTGATCATGTGAAACTTAGCACCCCAAAAAGGAACAAATCTTGCATGATACACCATTGTCTGCAGCAATTCATGGATACAAATAAAGAAGAATGTATTTGAGGCTACATATGATGTAGCTGTCCTTTCACTGAAAAGGAAGGGGCTAATCCTCATTGTTGCTATTACGGAGACGTGGTTCAATGATTCTCATGAATGGGATGTGACCGTACCGGGTTATAATCCTTTTAGGAAGGATAGAGAGGGCCGAAGAGGTGGAGGAGTAGCTCTGTATGTGAGAGAGAATATTAGAGCGGCTGAAATGCGGGGAACCTGGGGAAAAAAAGAAGCTTTATGGATCATCCTGGAAAAAGAAGACGGAACCTGTATCCACACGGTGAGTTATCTACAGACCTCCTGCGCAAACGGAGAAGTTAGACAAGGATCTGATAGAAGATATTAAAAATATTGGTATGAAAGGGGAGGTGCTACTGTTAGGAGATTTCAATTTGCCTGACGTGGATTGGTGTCGCGTCCCTCGCGAACTTAGTCTGCTCCCCTATGGACGCGAACCCCGAAGAGGAACCCTCACGGGAATGGCCGGCTGTAATGCCGCCGCTGGGCGGCTTACCTGGTTCCTGCCCCGATGGCCGGCCATCATGGTCCCGGGGTGGGCTTGGCCGGGATCTGTTGGGGAGCTGGCCGGCCGTTCTGGGATCGGGGCCCAGGGCCGGCTTTCGCGACCCCTTGCTCCCCATCGCCGGCTCTGGGGTTCCCGCGCAGCCCAGCGGGGAAGATGGCACCGGGATCCTGGGCCAGCGTCTATTCCGCGTCTTGGGCGCAGGAACCAAGACCCCGCCCTGGAGAACCCTGATTGGGCGGAAGGAACAGAGGTCCCGCCTGAAGACCGATGCAGAGTCACTCCAAGATTTTTCCGCAAGGGAAGTCATCAGAAGTCTCCACCCCTGTCAGCTGAGGCAGGCTGACAATATTTAAGGAGCAGGTTCTCCGCAGATCTTTGCTTCGGCTTCTGACTCCAGAGGTTCTAGCCTACGTGTGTGCTCTGTGGATTTGCTGCTTTTCCCGACAGCTTCCTTTGACCTTCTGCTTGTCCCTGGACTACTTTGCTTGCCGCCTGCCTTGACCTTCTGCTTGTCCCTGGACTACTCTGCTTGCCGCCTGCCTTGACCTTCTGCTTGTCCCTGGACTACTCTGCTTGCCGCCTGCCCTGACCTTCTGCCTGTCCCTGGACTACTCTTGGTTGCCTGCCGGACCTATCCCTGGCTGTTGTTCGTGGGTTCGGTTCCCCAGCGTCCGGTCAGTCCGTCCACCCCCACGGTTCCGGAAGCCCCGTTGGCCACCTGCAGCTGGGGGCTCAACCCCTGGTGAACGGTGGTCGCCGCGGGTGAAGATTCGGGGTGCTCAGCTGTCCTTTGGGGAAACAACTGGGACGCCCCTCGTTTTCCTGAGGGACCCAAGGGCTCACAAGTTGTCAGACAAGACAATTGGAACGTCCCGTCTGCGGAATCGGAAAGAAGTAGGGAGATTGTGGATGCCTGTCAAAGTGCCTTGCTCAGACAAATGGTGGCGGAACCCACGAGGGAAGGGTCGATGCTGGATCTAGTGCTCACTAATGGAGGTAGTGTTTCTGATATCCGGGTGGGTGCCCACCTATGTAATAGTGATCATCACACCGTATGGTTTGATATAAGGGTGAAGGCAGAGTGCGGACGCACAAAACTCAAAGTACTGGATTTCAGACATACTGATTTTGATAAAATGGGGGAATACCTGAAGAAGGAGCTGTTGGAGTGGGAAGGCGTAGGAGAAGTGGAAAAACAGTGGTCCAAGCTAAAGGCTGCTATAAATATAGCGACTGATCTTTTTGTGAGGAAAGTTTAAACAAAAACAAGAGAAGCAGGAAACCTATATGGTTCTCCATACAAGTAGCTGAAAAAGTAAGAGCAAAAGAGGCTTTGTTCAAGAAATACAAAAGAAGGCAACGAGAGGATCGCAGAAAAGATTATCGGATTAAACTGAAAAAAGCATTGGGCTTACCACCACTTAGTAAAAGGGGCCCTTAGTGAATAAAGGAATATTAAGTTCCAACTGATTGTTAGAGGTGCCAGCATGTAATATTCAAACATGTGGGGCAGTTTAAAATGTTCCTCCTCATATTCAGTTTTGGGAACAGTTTAGGGGGCATGATAAATTTCTCCTGACTGTTTTTGAAGTAAGGGATGGAGAGATCAGGGCCCAGCCCACCATTAATTAATGCTTGGCCTGCTAAATTCCTCTGATGGTCAAAAGTAGAAAGAATAATAAATAATAGAAGAACCCAGCACTTAGTATTCAAATGTAGAAATTTTATAAAACATGAGACCTCAAAACACCCAAGCACTTACTAATTATTCAGCGTCTTTCACTGGGGTAGTGTTTTTATCATTGGTCAGAAAAATCTAGTGAACTTTTTAAAGCATCATATCTTTGATGCAGCAGTCAATGTAATATAGTTGATATGCCTATTCTTTATAGAAGTCGAGTATTTAACTGACACCTGACAGTTTCACTCTAACGGCTTCTTCAGGGATTGTATCTCGACAATTTAGGTTCCATTCATTCTAATGAAACAAACAACATTGCTGCTCATATCTTAGTGTAAACCATTATCTGACCTATTAACAATTTTCTTTTTGGGCAAAAGAAAAGAGGAAACAGGGTGGAATGAGGTGGAGAAGAGATGGGCATGGGCAGAGGGGTGGGGGTGGGTTGGCTGGCTTATTTAGGATTATTCTTCTAGGGCTAGATAAGAAAGGAAAAAGTTGGGAACTACAGGCCAGTAAGGGATCCTTTTACTAAGCCGCAGTAGTGATTCCCATGTGACAAATGCAATAAAGCTCATAGGAATTGAATGGGCTTTGTTGCATTTGCCTCGCCGGTATTCACTACAATGGCTTAGCAAAAGGAGCCCTAAGTCTGACTTCAGTGGTAAGTAAATTAATGGAAACGCTATTAAAACAGAATATTAAAGCTTTTTGATTCCAATGGATTACAGGACCTGAGGCAACATCGTTTCACTAGAGGTAGGTCTTCTCAGACAAATCTGATTAATTTCTTTGACTGGGTAAGCAGAGAGTTGGATCGAGGGAAAGCATTAGATGTGGTGTATTAGAAGAAGGCAGACCCCTTTAAGGGAATGCCGTACACAAACGGGCGGAAGGCCAGGGGATCAGAGGAGGGAAGGGAGGGAGGGGCAGAAGAAGGAAGGGATAGACAGAGATACAGTTAGGGAAGAGGGCAGGTAAAAGGAAGGAAAGGGTTAAAAAGGAGAGAGACAGGGATGAAGAGGAGGGGCGTGAAGGATATAAATGACATGGGGAGGGAACAGGCAGCCCCCTTTCATCTAGCCAGTGCAGGAATGCCCGGTTTGTAGATTTTAACAAAGCCTTTGACACAGTTCTGTACAGACAACTAATAAATAAACTGAATGCCCTCAGTATGAGCCTTAAATGACTGACTGGGTTAGGAAATGGTTGAGTAGAAGGCGACAGAGAGTAGAGGTAAATGAAGCTCATTCTGAGGAAAAGGTTGTTACCAGTGGTGTGCTGCAAGGTTCTTACTTATGTTCGGTACTTAGGCCACTTCTTGTTAACATTTTTCTAAGCGATATTGCTGAAGGTTGTCTGGTAAGGTTTGCCTCTTTGCAGATGATACCAAAATCCGTAATAGGTTAGACACCCCTGTTGGTGTGGATTCAATTCAATTCTTGTATACCGCTAATATCCCCTTTCCAGGGTTCAGTGTGGTTTACATTCTAAGTAAGACCAAAGCAGATAGTGTTAGTGTGAGGTATGAGAAACATTAGAAACCACTGGTGTAATACATGAAACTAAAAACATTAAAGGAAAGGATAATGGATGATACTAGAAAGTAGAAGTCATGATGGATAATATGAGGAAGGAATTAGTGAAGCTAGAGTAATGGTCTGGAATTTTGCAGCTTAGATTTAATGCATTTGGGCTACAAAAAGAACAAGGGAATGGTACAGTTTAGGGGGTGAAGTAATATTGGTCACAAAAGAGGCGCAGGACTTGGGTGTGATTGTATGTGAAGGTAGCCAAACAGGTAGAAAAGATGATGGTAAAACTAGAAGGATGTTTACGTTCATAGGGAAAGGAATGGCCAGTAGGAAAAAGGAGGTGACTAAACCTTTGTATAAGACTCTGGTCAGACCTTATTTAGAATATTGGACTAGATTCTATATATGGTGCCTGAAAAATTTGTGCAAAATATATTTCCGCCTAGGCGTATTCTGTAAACCGTGTCTAGATTTAGGTGTGGTTTATAGGATATACCTAGTAAGTTTATAGAATATGCCTAGCAGCCTTGCCTGCGCCAACTCTAATCACATCCATTTATGCCAAGTAAAACTTGATGTAAATACCGGCACCTAAATTAGGCGCAGAACAGGAGTATTCTATAACAGTGTGCATAGATTTTTGGAATGACCAATGTCCACTCATTCCACACCCATGGCCATACCCCCTTTTTGGCAACGTGCATTAGAATATACTATACCACATTACAGACTATGCTTAGCAAGTTGTGCATGTAAAGTCTACTTAATGCCAATTAGTATCAATAATTGCTTAAGTGGCAATTAGCGGCACTGATTGGCTTGCTAATAATTAAATTGAGTGTACACATCCAGAATACAACCAGATTTGTGCACATAATTTCACTCACGCTATATAGAATCTGGGAGGATTGTGTACAATTATGTAAACTGAACATTCAAAGATATATAAATAGGATGGAGTTGGTCCAGAGGGTAGCTACTAAAATGGTCAGCGTTTTTTGTCATAAAGCATATGGGGACAGACTTAAAAATCTCAATATGCATACCTTGGAAGAAAGGTGGGAGAGGAGAGATATGATAGAGACATTTACATACCTATGTGGCATAAATGCACAGGAGGCAAGTCTCTTTCAATTGAAAAAAGGCTTTGGAACTAGGGGGCATAGGATGAAGATGAAAGGGGATAGACTCAGAAGTAATGAGGAAAGGGTGATGAATTAATGGAATGGTATTGGAATTCCAGAAAGCTTGGGACAAGTACATAGGATCTCTAAGGGAGTTATAGGGAGAGTAGATGGCCATGGATAGGTCATGTGGTCTTCATCTGCCTACATTTTTCTATGTTTCTATTGGTTAGAGGGCTAATGCTGAATTTGGCATTATCGTTTAAACTATCTCTTCCTCTCCCAACTTTGTCCCCAAAACCAGAGAAATACATCCTCCTAATTATATTTTAAGTCCTAAATTTAGGTGGTTACCTCAATCAATTTTGAAGGAATTTGATGTTGTTAGTTAAGTCCTTACATATCTGGCTATATCCCTTTGAATACTGGCCTCAGTGTTATCTACACATCTAATGAAAGAGTAGCATATGAAAATGAAGCTTTGGTAAATAGCATAATATGCTCTTTCTCCGCACTATTTATCGTGTACATACTAATGACACATTATTAAATACATGCCTTGAACAAGTGATAACATGCTAATGAGCAGTGGCGTACCAAGGGGGGGCGGTGGGGGCGGTCCGCCCCGGGTGCACGCCACTGGGGGTGTGCCACGCACCTGTCGGCTCTTCGTTTTCATGCTCCCTTTGCCCTGGAACAGGTTACTTCCTGTTCCGGGGCAGAGGGAGCATGAAAACGAAGAGCCGGCAGGCGCGCGGCACCCCCCCCCCCCCCCAGCGGCGTGCATCGGGGGGAGGGTCTTTCGCCGGGGGGGGTCGCGCTGTTCCGGGGGGTGCTGCACCCGGGGGGCGGGGCACATCGGTGATCCGCCCCAGGTGTCAGCCCCCCTAGGAATGCCACTGCTAATGAGTTGACCAGTTACTTTGGTTTGAGTACAAAGCTGATTTCTGTGAATTTTGAGGTATTAGCTGACTGTGCAATGCAACCATTAAAGTGTCTATAGTACGGGATGATTGTAGAGGGGAGAATTGTCAAATGACAGTGCCTTCTGTGTCAGTCAACTAGACACTACATATGTTCCCCCCTCCCATATTCCCCATGTCCCTCACTGCATTCTCTCCTCTTTGAGGATGGTTATTGATATGAAATAAATATGATTCTAAATACATGCTTATGTCAGTTTTCTATTCTCCTGAAACTATACTGTCCATGTACTTCTTAATATGAAATACAGTAGATATCCTTTTTCTCTCTGCACTGTCAAATAAAGCTCAGATACTAGGTTTATTTGCATCCCATTTGGAAGCAAGTAGGAGGTACCAAGAAGATATCTGGAATGCCCTCCTACAGGGCAAAAACAGTGACGTAATTCAAAAATGCATGTGCTGCTGCGGCTAAGAAAGCAAATAGAATGTTAGGTATTATTAGGAAAGGAATGGAAAACAAAAATGAGAGTGTTATAATGCCTTTGTATCGCTCCATGGTGCGACCGCACCTCGAATATTGTGTTCAATTCTGGTTGCCGCATCTCAAAAAAGAAATAGTGAAATTAGAATAGGTGCAGAGAAGGGCGGCAAAAATGATAAAGGGGATGGGATGACTTCCCTATGAGGAAAGGCTAAAGCGGCAAGGGCTCTTCAGCTTGGAGAAAAGGCGGCTAAGGGGAGATATGATAGAGATCTATAAAATAATGAGTGGAGTTGAACGGGTAGATGTGAAGCATCTGTTCACGCTTTCCAATAATACTAGGACTAGGGGGCATGCGATGAAGCTACAATGTAGTAAATTTAAAACAAAATCGGAGAAACGTTTTCTTCACTCAACATGTAATTAAACTCTGGAATTTGTTGCCAGAGAATGTGGTAAAGGCGGTTAGCTTAGTGGAGTTTAAAAAAGGTTTGGACGGCTTCCTAAAGGAAAAGTCCATAGACCGTTATTAAATGGACTTGGGGAAAATCCACTATTTCTGGGATAAGCAGTATACATTGTTTTGTACATTTTTTTGGATCTTGCCAGGTATTTGTGACCTGGATTGGCCACTGTTGGAAACAGGATGCTGGGCTCGATGGACCTTTGGTCTTTCCCAGTATGGCAATACTTATGCACTTATGTACTTATAAACACAAATCCTCAGCTTCTATATAAGGTGCATCCAAGATGTGCGTTCAGACAAATTGGCTAATCATCAATTATTGACCTTAATAGTCAATTATTTCAGTTATTTGGCACTACTTTGGTTTTGCATGTACATCTGTCTACGCGCTATTTTGTGACATCGGGTACCTAAATCCTGTAGTGTACAACTCAAAAGGGGGAGTGGCTAGGGGAGGATCAGAGGAGTGCTGAAAAGTTGCATGCAGTAATATAGAATAGCACCACTTATGCACCAAAATGCCATGAGCTGGCTGCCGGCATTTGCTCCAGGTTTCAGCTGACATACATACCGGTGCTCAACTTTTGGCATGGGAATTGGCTCTCAGCACTATTCTGTAAATGGTGCTCATCCCAGAATACACTTTATAGAACAGTGCTTAGCAGTGATTTTTTCCGGTGCCTATTTTTGAATGCCGTTTATAGAATTCCCCCCAAAGGATTCCAACAATGGGATCAAAGCACACTTAGCAGTGCTTAGATGGCAATTCCAGTAATTGGGAAATATGGCCAGTGCCAGGCAGATTTCTTTGGTATATGTTCCACTTCCAATTATGGCTAGACAGATCTGAAGGAGCTGAAGTGGGCTTCAATAGCAGTTCCAGTAGTTGGGGAATGAAACTGGTTCTGGGCAGACTTCTATGGCCTATGCCCAAAACTGGTAAGGACAAATCAAGAACAAGTATGCATATGTTATATTGTTATCTTGTTGGGCAGACTGCATGGATCATGCAGGTCTTTATCTGCCAAATCAGAGAAAATATTTCTTCACTCAACGTGTAATTCAACTCTGGAATTCGTTGCCAGAGAATGTAGTAAAAGCAGTTAGCTTAGTAGGGTTTTAAAAAGGTTTGGATACCTTCCTAAAAGAAAAGTCCATATGTCATTATTAAGATGGACTTGGGGAAAATCCACTGCTTATTTCTAGGATAAACAGCATAAAATGTATTGTACTGTTTTGGAATCTTGCCGGGTACTCGTGACCTGGATTGGCCACTGTTGGAAACAGGATGCTGGGATTGATGGGCCTTCAGTCTGTACCAGTATGGTAATGCTTATTTTCTTATGTTACTTAACTATGTTCTGCACGATCATTTTTTTTTAGCATCCCCTAGTCAAGTGAGATATTCACACTATTTACTCAGTATATTTAATGATAATAATATGAGAATGATACTTGGGACATTTTTTTTTTTACCATACTCATGTGTACATAATTTTATTTTTTTATTTATTTTACAAGGGCAGGCTAAACTGTTTTTTAAATGTGAGTTTTATTGCATAGGCCTCGTCAACACCAAAAACAGCTTGTATCAGCAACCAAAAGTTTCTCAAATATAAAAATGCATGACTTCAAAAACATTACCTCTGCAAAGTGGTAATAAAATATTTTTCTGCATAAATTCTTGGCTCTATTTGCTGGTTAGTTTATGTGAGCTGAAATAGCTGTACAATCATTCTTTGAACTCTCTACATTTGCCATCAACACTTGCTATGAGTTTGTCAGTTCCATTAGGCATTCCTGATTTCTGGCCATTTAGCACTAATGCAGTTGTCAGGAGGAATCTGTTACACTCACTCAGATTCTCTAAAAAGTGGTCCTCTGGCAAAAGCAAACAAAAACAGAGAAGCATACTTTAAAATGGGAAAATAGAATGTATATGCATTCTGCAATGCATTATTATTGAAATTCTCCTATGCCCAGACACCAGACACCCAAGAGCTGCAGGGTAAGATTCATTGTTTAGTCACTAAGGGCTCCTTTTACTAAGTGACGGTAAGTCCAATGCGGGCTTACCGCTCGCTATACAGGAAGTACTGCTGGGCTACCGCAGCAGCAGCAGCCCGGCGGTACTTCCCACCCCTAGCACGCTGTCCGGTGCCATAAATTTTTTAAAAAATTTTTTGTAGCACCTGAGTGTACCCGGTGGTAATCAGGCAGTGCCACATGCTGCCTGGTTACCGCCAGGTTAACGTGGGAGCCCTTACTGTCACCTCAATGAGTGGCGTTAAGGCCCCCCCCCCCCACAAATGGCCGCACAAGTGCTTCACTTGCCGCGTGACCATTTCCTGCAGGAAGACAAGACTTCCCTTTTACCAGCTGCGGTAAAGGGGGGCCTCGGCGCATGTGTAAAACACGCACTGATGCCAGTGCCGGCCACCTTTTGCTGCAGCTTGGTGAAAGGGTCCCTAACTGAAAGTGTACTGGAATCCTGTTAGGATTATCTCTTTTTAGGCCTTGAGCTGTGGGCCTGGTCTGACAAAGGTTCAGTGCTTTATTTCTTCAGCATCCAGTGGATACCTTGGCAGTCAACACCTTTTACAAAGTTCTCATTTATGGAACTGGTTATTGAAATTGCTGTTTCCTCCTGGTTTATAGACTCCCAGGGCCCTGTTTTGTTCTAGCTGCCCCATCCTTTGAGTCAATACATTGTTCCAAGGCAACCATTCCCCTGAAGTAAGAGTGCCCTCATGCTAAACCTGATGTCATATAACATGGCCAAGCCTGCCATAATGAGCAGGAGCTTGGGTAGTAACGGTAGGGTGGGGATGGATTGGGAAGTAATGGAGGAAGATAGAAGTAGGGTGAATGATTGTGGAGATATATATGTATTATGGGCAGGGTTTAAGGGGTTAGTGGTAAGGAAAGATGTAAAGGGATTGTGAAGCAGTGAGGGTTAAAATGGATAAGGTGGTCAGTAGCAGGAGTATTGGAATTGTTAAGGACTAATAGGAAAGAGGGTTAGGTTTGGGCATTAGTGAGCAATCAATCCTCAAGAGACCTCATGTTTTTTGGGGGGCACTCATGTGCATCACTACCATGAGTATGGGTATGACCGTGTGACACCGCGAGTCATGCATTATTAATAATAAAATTTGTGACAGTCTTTGGTACTCGCTCATAAGTGGCTAGTTCAACACCAACTAGCTGCAGAGTAGGGTGGATAAAATATGTTATGATGTTTGTGCAGTATTCGCATTCTATGGTTATCTATTTAACATTGTTATTATGCAATAAAGCTGCAGCCAACATTTTGCCAAACCTCTTGAATTTTATTGTTTTAATCTTGGTAATGACTATTTTGCTTTGTCACACTATGAAGAGTCAGAAACCATGTAACCGAGATCTCTCGGAACACTTCTCCTTTCCCATAAACTTGAGGATAAGTTGAGGGCTGCTTGACCTTGCTGGTCAAATCTGCAGTTAGTATCCATGATCCCAGTCTCAAATACCTATCCTAATATCCACAATGTGATTTTTGAATATCTGAATATGTGATCTGTTACGTCTGCTTTTTTCATGACCTGTGAACCAGATCATTTCTCATGTTATTAATAGTGTATACTATCAGTCCAAAGTGGAAGAGGAGCCTAATGGTTATTGCAATGGCCTGAAAAGCTGGGGGACCAGGTTCATTTCCCACTGCTGCTCCTTGTGGCCCTGAACAAGTCAGTTAACCCTTTATTGTAATGACCAGACTAGATGTGTTGAGGAGGGGGAATATAAAAGTCTGAAAAATTCACCTGGTAGTTGTAAATGAAGGTTTGTTTTGGCAAGTCCTAGCCCAACATATGCAATGTAAAGATTTACCACGGCACTGGCCTACCACCATATTTTCAAAGTAAACTGCACTAATATTGGCTTGCATGCTTAAAGAGAGGATCTACCATGGGGAGTTTGTAAATTGGCCTCTCAGTGAGTAGGGAAATATTTAATTTGCTGTTTGCCTTCCTGAGGGCATCTCTGTATTTGATATGAGATGGTTTTCCATGTTTCATCATCATGCATTTTTTTCCCAGTTGCCTTGATATATTTGATATCCTGGAGCTTTATTAATATACTAGGAACTGAAATAAATGCAAAGAGAAAGTGCAGAACTGTTGTAGGAGCTAACAGAAAAAGCAGCCACTTTTTTTGTGGGCAATTATTCCTCAGGAAAAAAAATCAAAGCAAAATATGAGTTCACAAAAGTACCCTTCATAAAAAGTTCATTTAAATTCCCCATCAATAAATTACTAAAGTGAAAAAAAAATCATGAGTAGATGCCCATAAACAGAGAATTTTACAAAAACGGGCATGCAAAAAAGGCCTCAAGGGCCCATTTTTGTAAGGAAAGAGTATGCACTCAGAAGACAACGAAGGTGACTCAGAAAAATAATGATGCTATGTAGTCTTAAAAGTTTGTTACTCCACAACAGCAACTCGACACGGCTGTGTTTTGGCCCGATGGCCTGCCACAGGAGTCTTCTTGTATTAAGTGGCTGGGTTCTTCATTGTCACTTTCTGTGATGAGGTATTCCTAGTGTATTGTAATAAAACTCAAAAACTACTACTACTACTACTACTATTTAGCATTTCTATAGCGCTACAAGGCGTACGCAGCGCTGCACAAACATAGAAGAAAGACAGTCCTTCTCAAAGAGCACTGAAGCACTGTGCGGGAAGCACTGTAACTAGTCGCACAACCTAACAACGCCTTAGAAATTAACTTCAGACTCGAGTAATAAACTTTCCAGACTACACAGCATCATTATTTTTCTGAGTCACCTTCGCTGTCTTCTGAGTGTCATTATCGCTGCAAGAGTTTTTGTTCTTCTGCATTTTTTGTTGATTTCCTTGAGGATAGAGTGTGCACCATTCGTGAATAGTCCACTCTATTTTGAAAGAGTATGTCTTCTTTTAAGCATTGCCATACTGGGACAGACTGAAGGTCCATCAAGCCCAGTATCCTGTTTCCAACTGTAGCTAATCGGATTATAACTATTTGGCAGAATCCCAAATAAGTAAAAACAGATTTTGTGCTGCTTATTCCAAGGACTAAGCCATGGATGATTCATTTTTAATAATGATATATGGACTTATCTTGTAGGAACTTGTTCAAACCATTTTTAAACCCTGATAAGCTAAATGCTTTTACCACATTTTCTGGTAACCAATTCCAGATTTTAATTACACGTTGAATGAAGAAATATTTTCTTCAATTTGTTTTAAATTTACTTCTTAGTAGCTTCATTGTGTACCTCCTAGTTCTTGTATTTTTGGGAAGTGTAAACAAGTGATTCACACCTGCTCTTTCCACTCTACTCAGGATTTTATAGATCTCTATCATATCTCCCCTCAGCCATCTCTTCTCCAAGCCGAAGAGCCCTAGCCTCTTTAGCCTTTCCTCAAAGGGAATTCGTCCCATCTCCTTTATCATTTTCATCACCTTTCTCAGTATCTTCTCTAATTCTGATATATCTTTTGAAAGAGTGCACACTTTTGATGGTACAAAAAAAAAAGCACCCAATTTTGTGAGTTTTTTTTTCAAGTCACTGGCAAACAAAAATGGTCAGAAAAATGTGAGAAATGTCGTTGGCATATTCCTTGTTTATTTATTTATTTATTTTAGCTCATTTATAGCCCACATTTTCCCACAAGCGCAGGCATAATGTGGCTTACAACAGTGCATGAAACAATACAATAGGAAAGAGAAAATATAGGATGACAGAAAAGACAGAGAAAACATGAGGGGGTAAACTGTTCGGCAGTACATTCCTAGCATTTCTGTCACCGTACAGTAGTTGTGGTGAACCCAGAGGCAACATATTCAACAAGTCATAATGCAACACACTGAAAGGCATTTTATAGTTTGAAAAAGTGTACTAGGGATGGCTTGACACTTTGGTGACATGGAGGGGCATTTTCAATATAACGTCTAAGTCCGACTTTGGACATTTCGCAAAAAGCGTCCAAAATCTGAGTAGGAAAGAAGGTCATTTTCAAAAAAGAAAAACGTCTCTTTTTTTTTCTGAAAATACTGTTTTCAATAAGGTTTTGTGATTTGGATGTTTTGTTTGTTTGCCCATTTTTGAAAAAAAAAAAAAAAAACCACGTCCAAATGCAAAACGCACAAAATCAAGTCATTGGGACGTAGGAGGAGCTAGCATTTTTAGTAGACTGGTCCCCCTGACATCCCAGGTCAGCAATAGGGCACCCTAGGGGGCATTGCAGTGGACTTCATAAAATGTTCCCAGGTACACATCTCACCACTGCTCCCTTATCTTGTCTGCTGAGCTCCCCCCAAAACCACCCCCACTACCCCCACCTGTACACCACTACCATAGCCCTTACAGGTGAAGGGGAACCTATATGTGGGAACAGTGGGTTTCTGGTGAGTTTTGGAGGGCTCACAATTTCCTCCACAAGTGTAAGAAGTAGGGGGAGGTACGGGCTTGGGACCTTTTGTCTGCAGTGCACTGCACCCATAACTAGACTACTTCAGGAACCTGCAGGTTGCTCTAATGGACCTGAGTATTACATCTGAGGCTGGCATATAATGTTTTAAATCACATTTTGGGGGGAGTGGGAGGGGGTTAGTGACCACTGGGGGAGTAAGGTGAGGTCATCCCTGATTCCCTATAGTGGTCATCCAGGGCACCTTTTTGTGCCTTATTAGTTATAAAAACAGGTCTAGCTCAAAATGTCTTAGTTTTAATCCTAAACGGTTTTGTTTTGTTCCGTTATGGCTGAAAAAACCCCAGATTCTGCCCTTAAAACAACCCCTGACATGCCCCCTTGTGATTTGAACACACTTGCGATGTACTTCAGAGAAAAATATCTAAAAACTGGTTTTGAAAATAACAATTTGGATGTCTTTGTGAGAAAAACGTCCAAATGCAGATTTATGCCACTTTTTGGATGTTTTTTTTCTCTTTTGAAAATGAGCTCCATAAATTCCCTAAGGCTAATAATCAAAAGATCTAGGAATCTAACTTAGGGGCTCTTTTACTAAGCTCTGGTAAGCACTGGCCCATGTTTACTACAGCTTAAAATGGTTTACCACGGAACACGCTCCGGTGTCCTGTGGTAAGTTCCAAATTGGCTCATGCTACCTGCAGGATGAGAACCAGTGGCATAGCCACAGGTGGGCCTGGGAGTAGCACACGTTTAGTGGTAGCTGGTGGGGATCCCAAGCTCTGCCAGCTGAAGACTTCCCCCTGATGGTAACAAAAACGCTACTCTCCACAATAACAGCACCTGCGCTTGCTCAGTTTTCAGTGCATGCCTGCTGCAGACTGCCAAGACAGAAAGAAGCATTTTCTCACCAGCTGAGATATTTTTTGGGTGGTGGTTGAGGGGAGGGGGAGAGAACACTTGGTGCCCACCCACTTCTTGCCTAGGCCCACCCAAAATCTGTTGTCTGGCTACGCCCCTGATGGGAACTGTTTTTTATTTTAATTTTTTGTTGGAGTGGTTGTGTCTGGGAGGGAGTGTAGGCATTCCTGCTGTAAATCAGTTAGCGTGGCCTGCATTACCTTGTGTTAACTGGTTAGCACAGGACTACCGTGTTAGGTCTTAACACCTATAAAACAGGTGTCAGTAAATGCTCCCACAGTAATTCTTAATGATGGCAGTGTGCAAATGGCAACATTAGTGCGTGGCCATTAATTGAAGAAATAGAAAATTGTCCATTTTCTGGCTGGTGTAAAACTGGTATTAGCACGCGGAAAAGCCTGCATAAGGTCACGCTGAGGCCACTCTTTACCACAACTTAGTAAAAGAACCCTTAAAGAGTTAGGCAACTAGATCTGGCTTATTAAATGTCTTCTCAAAACATATTATTTTCATTTAGCTTTCAACGATCAGTCTTCAGTCGCTGAGTAAAGTTGCAAGGCATTGTGGAATACTGTTTTTTAATAGCTGTGTGTGTGTGTGGCTTGCTTTTTATCTTTTGTATTTGTGCTCCACTTTGGTCTGTGTATCAGGTTCAATGGTTACATCAAATCAAGATAAACATTAACTACTAACTCTACTGAGCAACTAAACTTAGGTGTAGTTTAACCCAATCTTGTATTGGATGCTGAGGTCAACAATCAAACACGTGGAGAATAATTTTATAAGGAGATATATATATATATTTTGCTCACACCTTTTTCAGTAGTAGCTCAAGGTGAGTTACATTCAGCTATACTGGATATTTCTCTGTCCCAGGTGGGCTCACAATCTAAGCTTGTACCTGAGGCAATGGAGAGTTAAGTGACTTGCCCAAGATCACAGGGAGCAGCAGTGGGATTTGAACTGGCTACCTCTGGATTTCAAGACTGGTGCTCTAACCACTAAGCCACTCCTCAGGACGACACATCTTAATGACCTTGTAAAAAAATACCAACCAGTGCAAAATTATGCACCTTGATATCCTGGTGTATACTTTGCTGGTGGATATGTACCAGGGTAGAATTTGGGAAAAATGTGGGTGGAGTGCAAAACTGTGCATGTTATCAGTTTACATGTATAAATAGCAGTTTTTCTAAAACTACCACATATATATATGCATGTCAGTTTATCCATGTTTTTAAATCTCATGCTTTTTAAACATGTAAATGCTACCTGATCATTCAAATCCGTAATTCAGAAGATGAGGATGGCCAGGGGTAAGTTTAGGTCAGGATGAGTTGTTAGAACCCTAAAGATTTTCAATTCAAGGCACTTACGCCTGGATTCAATAGATGTTGCCTAGATTAGCGTGCTCAAATTTGGCTTCACGCCCAAAATTCACTCTCAGATTAATTGAGTAACGAGCCCTAAACTAACCAACATCGTTGGCCATCTGTTCCCTCCAGTTTTTCCACCTCCTGACTATTGTTAGTGAAAAATAATTCTTTGTTGTGCTCCCTCCAGCAAAATAATCAAAATGTATCTTGCTGTTATACATGCCCAGTGGCATGAGTTCAAATTCTTGACCACCAGCAAAATTTTACTGAGCCCCCCCCCCCACCCCCATACAAAGAGGATTCCCTCATCACCAAATCCTCAAGTTAAGAAAGAGGTGAGTACAGAAAATATTGTACTTATCTCCAACAGTGATGTTGTGCCATCTCCCAAAGCTTTGCTTCAATTAGATTTACCAGATCTCACCCAGAAGCCCAAGAAGTACTTAACTGGATCATCTCCTGCTCCCAGGACCTGGAAATGTGCAGAAGGTGAAACATTTTGGTTCTTTTGGCTTTTCCCAAGTTTTGGATTTTTTATTTTTTTTTATTGGGGGGGGGGGGGGGGGGTGAGGTTGCTTCACTCAGCAATGTAGGGGTTGATAGTTAACACAATTTAACCGGCCAAAAATGGCTTCTGGCCAGTTAAATCACCTGTTCGGGGCTAACGCCAAACTCAAAACCAGTTATTTTGGGGTCATTCCAGAGGTGGATTGATGATATTCAGAATTTAACTGGCCAGGTTAACTGCATAAATAGGACCGCATAAATGTCAGTCCTATCTTTATGCAGTAACCCATAGCTGGTTAAGTGCTGAATATCGCACTTAGGGGTCCTTTTACTAAGGTGAGCTAATGAATTCAGTGCACGCTAATGATTAGCATGCGCTAATTGATAAGATGCCCATTATATACCTATGGGTGTCCTATTATTTAGCACATGTTAAATTTGTTAGCACACCTGAGTAAAAGGACCCCTTAACTGGCTATGTGTTAGCTGGCTCTGCAAATCCGGGAATTTATTGACAGTGCCTGGACATGGCCCAGCAGTGAATTTCCAGGTTTAGCACTGGAGGCAGTCAGCAAAATGCTGATTGTCACTGACTGAATATTGAGCCTGGAGTAGTCTAACTGCTGATTAATTATATTGGGATTAGTGGTGAGGAAATATGTGACAGATAATCCATCAATCTGATTGGCTGGATACCCCCTAGTGTTTAATAAGATCTAGTAGAGCGCTTGGGTACCCTTTCACTCTAATACCTAAAGGTCATAGCAGCAGTACCAGATTATTGCTTGAAACTATAACTTGCCTGTTTCCTGATTTTCTTTATTTCATTTGTTGACTTTATTCTTTAGGAAGTAATTTTATAAACTGCGCTTCTAAAAATTTACCACAGGCTTAAAATGTACATTGCAAATACACAAGTACTTGTAAGCAACTTTAGAGCTGGCAACTTGAAGAACTATGATGCAGCATGGGCGAAGCTGCAGTTTACATGCATGTTGAATTAAATATGGGGGTCTTTTACTAAAGCTTAGCTCGAGTTATCTGCAAGTCCCATAAGAATAAAATGGGCCCTGCTGCAGAAAACTTGAGCTAAGCTTTAGTAAAAGACCCTCTATGTGTATAAGTAACTTCTGTTCCTGAGCAGGCATAAATTTTGCATCTTTAATCTGAAGGATTTGTGTTAGAATTTTATAAAGACTGGGTACCTCACTTGTCTTTATAAAATTGGTGGAAATAGGCATATTCCTACCCAATTAATCTGGCAATCTGTTAGATAACTGTCCCCTTACCCCTTCATTCTATAACAGGTTGCCTAATGTTAGGTGTAAATTTGTGCATGAATGACATAGACTTGCTAGCACTAACATGTGTGACTGATACGCACACTAGCTGAATGCTAACTGGTATTCTAAAAGTTTAGTGCACAACTTGCTTAGTGCCCTTTTACTAAAGTGCTCTGAAATCTGGGCTAAATATGTAACAGAGAATTTTACCGCATGCTAAGCCAGCTTTATCGTGGCACCTTTTAGAGATGTCCCTTCTATTTTTTGTTGCAGGGCATGCATTAATGCAACTGATAGCACATGATACCTGCAGGTTGTTAACTTGGGACCGCTTACTGCCTCCTGTTACCCTCCAATCCCTGTGGAGGGGCATAATCGAACGCAAACGCCTATCTCCATGGGCGTTTATCCCCGAGAACGGGTCCGTGAAGGGGCGGGCCGAACCATATTTTCGAAAAAATGGACGTTTTTGAGCTGGGCGTTTGTTTTTTTTTAAAAGCGATAATGGAAACTAAAAACGCCCAGCTCAAAAATGTCCTAATCCGAGCCATTTGGTCGTGGGAGGGGCCACGATTCGTAGTACACTCTCACCCCTGACATGCCAGGACACCAACTGGGCACCCTAGAGGTCAGTGCGGTGGACTTCAGACAACGCTTCCACATGCATAGCTCCCTTACCACTGATGCTGAGCACCCAACCCCCCTCCCCCAAAACCCACTACCCACAAATGTACAACACTACCATAGCTCTTAGGGGTGAAGGGGGCACCTACATGTGGGTACAGTGGGTTTTGGAGGCCTCCCATTTACCAGCACAAGTGTTACAGGTGGGGGGGGGGGATGGGCCTGGGTCCACCTGGCTGAAGTGCACTGCGGTACCCACTAAAAGTGCTCCAGGGACCTGCATACATGCAGGCCTCTGGGACTTGTTGCTGCTGTATAACATTGGCACACCAGTTGACACCTGAAGACAAATCTCTCCGAAAACGTCCTTTATTTGAATAACCGCGTTTACTCACAGTTAACTGCAGATCAGAGGTTGTGCCCCAATGGCAATGAGTCTCCCTGGTACTGAGATTAGCAGTAGGTCAGAGCTGGCAGAATGCTGTACAATGCCCTCTTTCAGCCACATTCAAGGTAAGAACTAAGTTCTCTAACGTGGCTAACACAGGAAAGGGAACTAAAGCTGGCTTACAAAAATGGCCACTACCGCATGGACTACAACAAGAAACAAAACAGGGCACACTCTGAGCCAGTAGGCAGGGGGAAAAGCACCATGGGAGAAGAGCCTACCAACTACCAACATCGTGAGAGTGTAACACAAGCTAATGAAATCACAGAGCCCAATACCCTACACCCACCACAATGCAATGCTGACGTGACCCTGTACTGCACCCGAGAGCCACATCTGACCCAGGGAAAGGCTGTGAGAGGATTGAACACATTCTGCTGTCATGGAGGTGGGTACGGCATTTGAGGCTGGCATACAGGCCGGAAAAAAGTTTTTAAAGTGAGGGTTTTTTTGGTGGGAGGGGGTTAGTGACCACTGGGGGAGTCTGGGGAGGACATCCCCGATTCCCTTCAGTGGTCATCTGGGCAGTTGGGGCACTTTTTTGGGACTTGTTCGTGAGAAAAAAGGGGTCCAAAAAAAGTGACCCAAAATCGCGGTCAAAACGCCTTTTTATTTTCCGATTATCAGTTAAAGACGCCCCTCTCTCCTCAGCTGATAACCACGCCCCAGCCCCGCCTCCACCATGCCTCCGACACGCCCCCATCAACTTTATTTGTTTCCGCAACGGAGTGCAGTTGGAAACTCCCAAAATTGGTTTTCGATTATACCGATTTGGGCGCCTTTGCGAGAAAAACGCCCATCTCCCGATTTGGGTCGAAATATAGGCGTCTTTCTCTTTCGATTATAAGCAGGATAGGCTTCCTGGACCTACCTTTAATGACCCTGGTGGTCTAGGGATCCCAAAGGCAGGCATGACGCCCATTCACTCCTGCCTTTCATGGCTTGAGTCATACTTTTACGAATCTCATTTTTCGTATTTGGTCTAAATGCTGATATCACCTCACTTGGACTACTGTAATTCTGTCTACATCAGTCTAAATGTTGTTTTGATGAGAAAATTGCTGCTTATTCAAAACACTGCAATTTGTTACACTTTTTGGATGACTAAGGGCTATGTTTATTAAGCCGCGTTACAGGCGCGTTAGCATCTTTAACGCACGTTAAACACGTACATGTGTTAACCGTGTAGGCACCTACAATATCTCTATAGGCGCCTACATGGTTAATGCACGTGCTAATTGTAGGCTATATGGTTAATATGCTCTAATTGTAGGTGCATTAAAAACACTAACGTGCCTTAGTAAACAGGTGACGCTTCATACTGTCCATATTGGGACAAATTTGGCAGATACCTCACAACAGATTTCAAAGAGAAAGTCTGTAATTTTCCTGTGAGATTTGCTACAGACGTAGATTACACATGCACGTTTCTGCCTGCACTTTGTGGGGAAGTTTGAGAGTGTTATTAAGCATTTGCAAGAATTACATTGCCTTCCGTTGAAAGTACACTCTCTTTTTAAATGGCCTGTGTAGTATTTCATATTCTACAGTTGTTGAGTTGGTTTCCCAACTTTCTTTTTGTTGTTCACCTCATCTTTGAGACCAATTACTTCTTAGATATCTGGTTATCAGGGGTATTTGTTATAACCATATATTTAACTCCCTGTTTACTTTTCAGGCTGTTGCTATTTGGAAATTGGAATGCTTTACCACATTATATATTAGAGGGATTTCAAATTATTTGCTATTTTGCAAATGGCTGAAAACATTTTTATTTGTTTGGCCTTTATATGTCTCTTTTTTCATTTTATATGGATATAATTTGTATTTTTTACATTTTTTAATTCCTTGAATTTTAAGTTTCTTTTTCTGTAAGTCGCTTAGGGATTTAGCAACTCAGTGAGCTTTCTATTAGATTAGATTAGAAAATGTCTCCTGGTACTAGCTAGGGAGATCAGGATTGGGGAAGAGAGATGGGGGAACCTGAAATGGGGTGGGGGGAGGATCTGAATCAGGGGGAGGGCAGAGGATTGGAATTAGGAGGGCGGGATGGGAAACTGAATTGGGATGGGGGTCAGCCACTGCTCTGGGAAGCTCATGAGGGAGGGGGGACCAGACAACCCTTCAGACCACTTCCCAGAAGATATCTATGTACTAGCCAATATTCAGTTCTGGTGCCTGGGTACCTAACTGACATGGAAGGGGATAATCGAACTGTGCCGGCCATCTCCATGATCGGCTCTGCAAGTGGGCGGAGCCAACTATATTATCGAAAAAGATGGCCGACCATCTTTTGTTTCGATAATACGGTTGGGGCCGCCCAAATGTCAGAGATGGCCGGCATCGGTTTTTGCCCATAATGGAAACTGAAGCCAGCGATCTCAATTCCGGCCAAATCCAAGGCATTTGGTTGTGGGAGGGGCCAGTATTCGTAGAGCACTGGTCCCCCTCACATGCCAGGACACCAACTGGGCACCCTAGGGGGCACTTCTAAAAAGTAAAAAATTAAAATAGCTCCCAGGTGCATAGCTCCCTTACCTTGGGTGCTGAGCCCCCCAAACCCCCCTACCCACAACTATACACCACTATCATAGCCCTAAGGGGTGAAGGGGGGCACCTACATGTGGGTACAGTGGGTTTTGGGTGGGTTTTGAAGGGCTCCCATTTTCCATCACAAGTGTAACAGGTAGGGGGGATGGGCCTGGGTCCACCTGCCTGAAGTCCACTGCACCCACCACAACTGCTCCAGGGACCTGTATACTGCTGCGATGGACCTGAGTATGACATTTGAGGCTGGCAAAAAAAGTTTTTAAAGTTGTATTTTTGAGGGTGGGAGGGGGTTAGTAACCACTGGGGGAGTCAGGGGAGGCGATCCCCAATTCCCTCCGGTGGTCATCTAGTCAGTTGGGGCACTTTTTTGGGACTTGGACCTGAAAAAAAAGGGACCAAATAAAGTGGACCAAATTCTCGTCAAGGCCGGCTTTCTTTTTTCCACTATCGGGCAAAGCCGGCCATCCCAACGCACGCCCCCATCCCGCTCCTGTCCTGCCTTCACTACCGTGCCGACAGGTCCCCTTGAACTTTCACTGGTCCCACGACGGAAAGCAGTTGGAGCCGGCCAAAATCGGCTTTCGATTATACCAATTTGGCCGGATTCAGGAGATCGCCGGCCATCTCACGATTTGTGTCGGAAGATGGCCAGCGATCTCTTTCGAAAATAAGCTGGAAAGCTAGTTCTCTTTTTTTTTTTTTTATGCAGTCCTATCTGCTCACACTGACACTGAATATCGCCTGTGCCCAGTTAAATGCTGGCATGGCCAGACTCCATCCTCAGAACACTCATCCATTGCCAAGATTTGGGTGGTTAGTGATATCTGGTTAAATACAGCTGAATATCAGCAGTTAGTCATGCAAAAGCAATTTAACCATCTGGCTAAGTCACTTTGAATCTTGACTCCATAATTTTTATTTTGCTTGCACACCCTGTTTTTAATCAATTGAAATCTCTTTCCTTATGGCTTTTCTAAAACTTGTGTGCTACATTAATGTTTTGTATATACATATACTATTTTCAATGATGCATTTTTATATTCTCCATGGTTAGTAAAATGGGTGTGACAACTGGGGGGTGTGGCTACTGTGGGGGTGGAGAAATTTTAATTTCTATATAGAATTCTGATGAGTCAGCACAGTCATCTCATGCTTTACTAGGATTCATAAAAAGTGAAGGGGGAACGGTACTTGATATACCACTTTTCGGGGGGGGGGGGGGGGGGGTTTGCAACTACATACAAAGCGGTTTACATTATTTGTACCTGGGGTAATGGAGGGTTAGATGATTTGCCCAGACTCACAAGGAGCTACATTGGGAATTGAATCCGGTTACCTAGGATCAAAATCTGCTGCATTAACCACTAGGCTACTCCTCCACTCCAAGTAAGATGAGCTATCAAAGATATTAATCTTAATCAGTGCCTTAAGTTCACTATCAGTGCTGTAGATAGTGACCTTAAGGGCAGGGCCACTATCTATGACTCCACCCCTACCGTAGCCACCCCTCCACAGTAGTCACACCCATTTTACTAGCTATGGAACATATAAAAAGGCATCATTGAAAATAGTACATAAGTTCCTAGGTCCAACAAAAGAACACCTAAGAGTGACCGTAAACTAATAAAATGTGTAGACAAAAAAAAAAATTAAAAACCTAACATATACCTTTCACTACATTACAAATTAACAACTACAAATAAAACTAAAAATAAATTTCCCCTCTCTCCCATCTAGCATCTCACCCTTGCCCCCTCTTTCAAGTTTCAGCATTTCTCACCTTGCCCCCTCTCTCCCCATCCAGCATCCAGCATCTCTCTCCTTGCCATCTCTCTCTTCTCATGCAGCATTTCTCCCCTTGCTCCTTCTCTCCCAATCAGCATCTCGCCTCCTCTCCCCATCCAGATTCTCTCCCTTTGCCCTCTCCCCCTCTCCAGTATTTCTCCCCTTCCCCTCACTCCCTATGCAGCATCTCTGCCTTTACCCCTCCCTATCCAGTATTTCTCCCCTCCCCCTCTCCCCGTCTAGCATCTTTTCCATCTCTCCCATCCAGCATCTTCCCTTGTCTTCTCTCTCTCTCTCTCCCTCCAGCATTTCTCCCCTGCCTCTTCTCTTCCCAACCAGCATCTCTCTCTCTCTCTCTCTCTCTCTCTCTCTCTCTCTCTCTCTCTCTCTCTCTCTCCCCGTGCCACCTCTTTCCCATCCAGCATCTCTCCTGCAGCCAATGCTGCTTCTCCTAATGAGCAGCAGTGGTGGGCAAATCAAGTAGTAAAAGGTGCAGGGCCCCAATGCTCAGAAGCACACTGTTGACTTTGCAGATTTCCTGCCCCTCTGACATCAACTTCCCGTTCCGGGGCAGAGGGTTGGCAGAGCCATCAGCTCATGTCCTAGCACTGCAGCCCTGTGCCTGTTACTCCTTGCTTTGCTCGCTGCTGCTCATTGGGAAAAGGAACTGTGGACACGGGTAAGGAAAAAAAAGGTGCTGGTAAGATATACCGGCGCACACTGGCACAAAAAAAGCCCTGATCCTAATTTCTCCTAAGGAATTAAACAAAAGCAGAATGAAAAAAGGAAGTTTTAATGATTATGTTTAATTACAATATTGTTATTCTAATTTCTCCTCTGGGTAGGCAGCCAGTTATAGAGAAGGATTCACCTGAGAGAATCAATTTTCTAATATTATTTCTATGTCACTGAGAACAGTGCAAGTTCTTTTATTAGGAGAGGGATAATCTAAAGTTCTAGGACATTCTGTTTCTGAAAATTCTTAATAAACTTTCACTACACAGCAGCTTTTCACCATACCGAAGGGATATGGGTTCATTCTACTAAAACTGGAGTCGCTTTTTGTTTATTGTGGTCCACTATTCCCACATTTAAATGCAAAGTAAATACCAGAGTTGAGTAATAAGATTCAATTAACAAGAGATAGAAGCATCCTTTTGATATATATAGTTAAATGGAAGGAAAAACAATGCAGTACTATTCCAAGCCATTTATGCATTCCATTTATTATTCATATTTGATTAACCACTATGCCATGGGCAGAACACAGCTGCTTACAATAAAAATAACATAAATAAAAATATAAACATATAGATATGTATAAACAAGAAACAGCTCAACATCACCCCCCCACCCCTTACCAAGATATAGCTCTTCTATTTTTTTTTTTTAAAGAACTAGTAAAATACAGGTGAATTACATTTATAGGTAAACATCAGATAGTCAAACAACTGCCCAAATCATCATCTATCATGCACTGGCTGAATCAATCGGAGGCCTGGAAAAAGAGTCAACTTTGGGAGTTAATCGAACAAATGTTTGTTTTAAATTTCCTTGACTAAAAAACATATGGGATATTCAGCTAGTGATGGTGAGTGTTTTTTTTTTTTTAAATCCAGGTTTATGCAGCCAGCTGTCTCTTATGTGGTTAAATGCAATATTCAGCACTTAACTATCTAAGTGAAACCAGATAAAGATGAGACTGTGTTTATTGTGACCCAATTTGGCCATTTAACAAGGCAGTTAAGTGCCAACTCTTTCCCCAAGCTGCCCACAAAATAGTTGGCTGAGAGGCTAAAGTTATAAAGGACAAGTGCCCTGTGAGGGAGTCTATAGGATGTGGCCACTTCCCCTTAAGGACATTCCCTCACAGAGTGAGAACCATCTTAAAACTCATAGTCCTGCCCACTGGGGAAGTGACACAGGAAAGGTGGAACCAGGAGACCGTGGCCTAGGAAGTTTAAGAGATCAGTGCACAGCTAGGTTAAGGAGGCCTACAGGAAAGCAGCAAAGGCCCATTGCATATGCCTCTACCCCCATATCTGTGATAGGCAACCATGACAGCTAGGTAGATCAAGTTTAACTTGGGACCTTGATGAACGGTATTCTTGACCCAACTGGAGGCAGGCTGGTGAATATTGTTGACAAGAGACTGAAGTGCATTCAGTGGCCTGCAGGAGCAAGACCATGGGAGGACTTTGTAGCATAGGACTACTTCATGTTAATTCTCCCTTGCATATGATGCTAACAGAACCCCTCATACATGGTACTGTTATTAAATTATTGCTTTATGTCCCCCTGAACCAGCTGTGTGTCTCTACTTTGCTAGGTTCTAGACCCACTCTTGCTCACATTACTATATGCCCATGTTACTTTTATAAAACAGGGAGAAACTTTTCATATAACCATCCTGTTATAAAATTACCCTTCAGGAGCCACAGAGGGCCAATGCAGGTTCTTTGGTACAGATGATACATGCTCAAAAGATTGTGTACTCTTCAATAACCTGACTGCAATATTCTGTATTAAAATATAACTTCCATATAAAGTGAGTTCATGCACTCAATAAGAAATTAAGTGAAAGAATGGCTTTGTGTCTTAAAAGCAGCATGGTCTATAAAAGGCCTGATTTGCAGCAGCCTGAATGAGTAAAGGCAGAATTTGAAACCATAGTGATATAAGACTTCATTTTTAACTTGGAGTCTATAATCATCCCAAGATTTATTTACATCAGAAGTGTAACCAATCTTGATGCTATTAATAACTTGAGAACAGGGGAGCTGCTGAGTTTCCAGTTCATAAAACTACTGTTTTCAATGGGTTTTGATGTAACTGATTTAGGTCAAACCATGCTGCGATCCGTTACCATGAATGATTTAATGCAGTTATTGCTGAAACACAGCTAGGTATGAGTAAAGGGTACACCTGCAGATCAGCAGCATAAATATAAAGGGGATAAACTTACATAACAGTATTGACTTACAATATCTTAGTATTTGATATGAACAGGAATAATGTAAGTGAATAATTACCCTTAGAATCAACAATACTATGTAGAGAGTTGATGGTTATAAGGTGAAACATAAAATGAGCAAAAGGAATTTGCCCCTTCCTTTCTGAACACGCCACCAGAGCCCTTATGCACACCCTTGTTACTTTTCGCTTAGACTATTGCAATTTACTTCTCACTGGTCTTCCGCTCAGCCATCTCTCACCTCTCATCTGTCCAGAATTCTGCAACATGACTTATTTTCCGCCAGAATTGTTATGCCCACACTAGCCCACTCCTCAAGTCACTTCACTGGCTCCCTGTCCGCTTCCGTATTCAGTTCAAACTCCTCTTGCTGACCTTTAAATGCATCCACTCTATGACCCCTCACTACCTCTCATCTCTCATTTCTCCCTACATTCCTCCCCATGAACTCCACTCTCTGAACAAATCTCTCTTATCGTCCCCCTTCTCCTCCACCGCTAACTCCAAACTTCGTTCCTTTTGTCTTGCGGCACCTTATGCCTGGAACCGACTTCCTGAGCCCATACGTCTAGCTCCATCTCTACCTGTTTTTAAATCTATGCTAAAAACCCACCTTTTCACTACTGCCGTTGGCTCCTAACCCTACTCATTTGCCCTCCTTCTCTCCTGTTCCTCTTTACCAGTAATTCCCTTGCCCGTAAATGTCTTGTCTGTCTGTTTCTACCTAGATTGTAAGCTCTTTGAGCAGGGACTGTCTCTGTGTGTCTCATGTTCAGCGTTGCATACGCCTGGTAGTGCTATAAAAATGTTATTAGTAGTAGTAGTAGTGTAGGTATTAGGATGAGGGTCTATGATTAGGCGTGATTAAATAAAGGGCAATTAACCGAGAAGGGCAACAGTAATAGGAATGAGGAATATGGTATAATAGGGTCTGACGTGAAAGTGATTCAAAGTAATTCCTTACTTTGTAGAAGGTTGAACTGAAAAAATGGATTTTCAAAAACTTAAAACTTCACTTGTTTGTTTGTTTAATTAGTTTAGGTAAAGAATTCCAAGTTTTAGTACTGTACCTTGATATGAGAAGTTGGCAGTATGAATTGTTTTGTCATTCTTGCAAGTAGGAAAATGTAAGATGAGATATTCCCTGGATGATTTGATAGCATTACGCGGTGGTAGTTCAATGAGATCATTCACATAGGATGGAGACATTCCATACAAAATTTGGTGAATGAAAACACAGCTTGAATGATATTCTGTCTTTTTTTGGTAACCAGTGCAGGTCATTAAGAAGAGGGTTTGCTTTGGCGAAGCTTGGTAATCTGCATACGAGACACACGGCAGTATTTTGGGCGGTTTGTAGTTTTTTTAAGATGACCAGATTTAATGCCTGCATAGATGGAGTTATAGTCAAAATTAGTTAAGACCAAGGATTGAACTAAGGTATGAAAGAGGTTTTGTAAAAAAAAAGGGTCTTAATCTCTTTAGTTTCCAGAGTGTGTTGAAACCACTTGAGACAACTTTAGAGGTTTAAGTTCCGAAGGAGAGAGATTAGTCAGTTGTAATTCCTAGGATTTTCATTGTAGAATCGAGGGGATAAGTAATATCAATTGTGAAATATTTAAGATACAAGGAGGGACATTTTTGATATAACATCTAAGTCTGACTTTTAACATTTTGCACAAAACTTCCAAAATCCGAATAGGAAAGAAGGTCATTTTTGAAAAATGATAGGGTCTGTCTACTCAGGAGATTAGCATGCAGTTAACCAGAGTATAGAATATCACTGTAAAGACTCAGAACTATTGAACCAAACTCTTCTTTAATGCAAATCGAACAAAAGAAAATAACTTACAGTTGTAGATGTGCTGGACAAGAGTCTCTGCCTTGCAGAACTGGGAGTCTGTTCGGTACCAGCTCACCCTGTCTCTCAAATATAAGCTGGGGTGACTTTCAGCACTGAAGAGTGAATGCTGTAAATACATTTAAATGGGTAAAAACCTGGTCATTTACAGTAGCTTGAAAGAGGGGCAGTATGCATCAGGGTTAGCAAAGTCAGCTTACAGTCCTTAGAAAACCATGCTGTAGTTGCACTCTCAAACTGCAAAAGAAGAGAAGGGTGGGCTCCAGCCCACATAACAGGGACAAGGCCAGCCAATAAGAAAAGTTCCACAAGGCACAAGGAACTGGGAGAAAACCCTATTACAGAACACTGCAGGAAGACCAACATTTGTAGTCCAAAGGCACTTCTTGCCTTTCTTAAAGGCAGAAGCAATGTAAACTGTTACAGGCAACGCAATCTGATATAAAAATGTCCACCATATACACATAAAAAATAAACAACCTGCCTCCATGAATATGGGGGCAGAACAAAAATGTGTATCTTTTTTTTTTTCAAAAATACTGTTTTGAACAAGGTTTTGTTTTTTGATTGATTCCTAATTTAGTTGTCGGGATTTACACCAGGTTGTAGTTGGCGTAATTCACCATGACTAAATTTAGTCACGTGGACCAGCGTTTGGAGTATTCTATATACCATGCAGAAATTTAAGCCTATTCTATAAATTTTAGGCATGCTTTAGAGAATATGCCTAGGTGTTTTTTTTTCCATGTGGGACTTTTAGGCACTATAGATAAAATCTAGCCCTCTATGGGGTCCATAAGGCATGTAAGCACCTATGAGCGTCCAACACACGTCAGTTTGGAACTACTGCCCTACTACTGTGAGTCCCGGGCGGTAATTCCATTTTTTTATGAGCATTTGATATGAGTGTCCGAAAATATTTGTTATTTTCTACCACGTGGTGCTAACCGGTCGGTAATTGGCAGTGTACGCGTGCTGACGATTACCACCCGGTTAATGTGTGAGACCTTACTGCTAAATCAATGGGTGGTGGTAAGGTCTCAGGCCCAAAATGGACGCGCGCCAATTTTCATTTTACCACACATGCATTTTCGGCCAAAAATAAGGCTTTTTTTGCAGGTGCGCTGAAAAATGAACCTGTGCAAGTCCAATACACGCATCTACACCAGCGCAGAACATTTTTTGGCACACCTTAGTAAAAGGACCCCTATCAGGCTTATTTTCGAAAGAGAAGGGCGCCCATCTTTTGACACAAATCGGGAGATGGGCATCCTTCTCCCAGGGTCGCCCAAATCTTTATAATCAAAAGCCGATTTTGGGCGCCCTCAACTGCTTTCCGTCGCCGGGATGACCAAAGTCCCCGGGGGCGTGTCAGAAGCATAATGAAGGCGGGACTGGGGCGTGCTTAATACATGGGCGTTCTCGGCCGATAATGGATAAAAGAAGGGCGTCCCTAACAAGCACTTGGCCGTAGTTACTTGGTCCATTTTTTCTTGCGACCAGGCCTCAAAAAGGTGCCCGAACTGACCAGATGACCACAGGAGGGAATTGGGGATGACCTCCCATGTTAACTCGGCAGTAACCGGGCAGTTTGTGGCACTGCCTGATTACCACAGGGAACACTCCGGCGCTACAAAAATAAATACATTTTTGTAGTACCGAAAATACGGTGTGCTAGGGGTGGGAAGTAATGCTGGGCTGCTATGGTAACCCGGCGGTACTTCCTGTATAGCAAGCGGTAAGCCTGAAAAGTGAGTCCTTCAAAAATGCATCTTTTTGTTGCCTGCACACTTTATTGATGTTAAAGATCTGAGCTGAACACCAACCCTCCCCTCCTTCTGTCGAATGGAAGGGGCATGGAGATATGATAAGCTGTAGTGCAGAAGTGGCAGCTGGAAGCTAGATAGAAGTTACAGAGGGTATGGTAAGCTGCAGGGAAGAATTTGGCAGTGATAGAAGCCAGGCTCTGTGCAGTACTTAAAAATTTGTGCACGGCAGAATTACTTTCTATATGCTGCTGCATTCCTGTGCAGCCTAGAGGGGGCATTGCTACTGACATTGTTATTATATTTAAATATCTATGATCAATATTATAGCATCATTCTATGAATGAGAATCAAACAACCAACAGAGCAGAGCACCAATTTAAGCTAAACGGTTGCACTCAGCTGCTAAGATAAGGTGGATGTGAATAGTTCCGTTTTTCCATGCACAATATGAGGGGTATTTTTGAAAAGTCCTCTAAGTCAGAATTGGGATGTTTTGATGATAATGTACAAAACAAAACCCATCCATCTGACAGCCATTTTTAAACAGGAAAAATGTCCAGTTTTCCAATTTGAAAGTGGGCTATGAGAGAGATGTCTTAGTCTGAAAATACCTAAAAAGAACAGCCATTTTCAAAAGTGAAATGTCTAAATTTTGGACACCAAGAAAGTAGGGACAAAAAAGTCTGTCTGGCCTCATTTTGAGAGAAATGACTACACTGATGTCACTACAGAGCAGAGGGGCAGCCTAGTGGTCAGTGCAGTGGACGTTACATAATGGCACCCAGGTACACTTCCCACCATAACTCCTATATGATGTATTCTGAGCTCTCTAGGAACAGAAATAAATCCTACTGTACCTAACTATACACCACTGCAATCACCTTCTAGCCTACAGGTATCTCCTTTATTTAGGTACAGTGGGTATTTGGTTGGTGCTGTAGGTCTCACAATTTCCACCACAAATGAAATAGGTGGAGTGGGATATGGACCTGGATTTCTTTGTGCACATTCCACTGCACTGACCACTAGGCAAATCTAGACACCTGCTTGCTGCTATGTTGGGTATGTCCACGATACTTGCTTCTGTCAATCTGGTATCCACTGGAGGATTAAAGAGGGATCACGCCTTAATCCATCCAGTGGTCATCTGGTCAGTCAGAGCACCTTTTTGTAACTTGGACGTGATTGAAACTGGTCTAGACAAAAACATTCTTCTTTTTTGCCCTGGATGTTTCTTTCTGTTTTATTACTGTTGAAAGATGTCCAACTTTTCATCCCACCCTGGTCCCTTTCAAGTCCTGCCCTTGCCATGCCTCCAACACCCCCCCCCCCCCTCCTTGTTATTTGAACAAACTCAGTGAAAAATAACCCAGTTCTGCCTTTTTGAAAATTGTTCTGCAGATGGATATTTTTCTGACCATTTTGAGTCATCCATCTGCTTTGAAAACGAGCGCCTATGTTTTTGCCATGTTCACAGATTTCATGATCATTTTCCAGTATGGCTCACATAGTCAGTGTTCTACATTATAGCAAATAAAAGGAAAATGGATTTGATTTGATATTCTGCTTTTCTGTGATTACAAAGTAGTTACAAACACACACACACACACACACACACACACACACACACAAGTACTTACATAGTAACGTGGTAACATACTAGATGACGACAAATAAAGACCTGTGCAGTCCATCTAGTCTGCCCAACAAGAGAAACTCATTACATAAGGCATCCTATATAATAATTCTCACCACCAACGTTCTAATGTGGGACTGCCTGTGTCCATGGCTCCTGGACTTGCTGAGCTAGGCTCCGTAGCCAGGATGACGTCACTCACAGCTGATTCCCAGGCAGGGCGTGTTTCCCTACTCCTACCCCCCTCCAGCTACCCATGTCCAGTGACCCTCCCCTCCCCCCCGGGCACATCAACCCCCTCGCCACCCGCAGCTGCCACTGGTAACACTATCCGGCCACTGCTGCTTCTCCTGTTGAGCAGCAGCAGCCGCTACAAAAAGAAAAAAACCCATAAATGTCACTGCCCCTGGAGTAAGACCCCAGAGGAGCGCAGCGATGTGACAGGCGAGAGGAGGAGCGGCTGTAGAGACTGCGTTTTAAACCTCAAGCATTTGCGAATGATTTGGGCTGGGTTTAAAAACATTTATTGCTTTTTTTCTTTTTGTAGCGGCCGCAGCTGCTCAACAGGAGAAGCAGCAGCGGCCGGAAAGCGTTACCACTGGCAGCTGTGGGTGGCGAGGGGGTTTTATGCTCCGGGGGGAGGGAGGGTCACTGGACATGGGTGGCTGCAGCGGGGCAGGGGAAGAGGATGGTCGCTGGACATGGATGGCTGGAGGGGGGGCAGGGGAGAGGGAGGCGGGAAGGGGGTCCTGAGACCAGACAGGGGGGGTGGGGAGGGGGGCCCTGTGAGAGGGGGGTGGGGGCTCACACTCACTCACTTACTCACTCACTCTCACATACACTGTCTCTGACACACTCCCTGTCTATCACACTCTATCTCTCTGTCACACACACACAGTCTCACACACACAAACACTCTGTCTCTCACACACTCTGTCTCTCTCACACACACACACACACACACACACACACACACACGCTGTCTCTGTCTCTCTCTCATTCTCTCTATGACACACACACTCCATCTCTCACACACACTCCGAGGAAAACCTTGCTAGCGCCCGTTTCATTTGTGTCAGAAATGGGCCTTTTTTACTAGTGATGTGGTACTTCATATGTATACCTGCTCTTGATTTGTCCTTACCATTTTCAAGGCATAGACCATAGAAGTCTGCCTGGCACTGTCCTTGTTCTAAAACTTCTGAAGTTGTTGTCGAAGCTCCTGAAAAGCTCCACTCTATTCCATCCAAATGTATTCAGCCACGATCAGGGCACAGACCGTAGAAGTCTGCCCAGCCCTTACATGGGCCTGGAAATGGGTGTGCACTGAAATTAAAACTAGCATGCACCTATTTATGGCCTGAACCCTTACTGCCACCCATTGACCTAGCAGTAAGGGCTCACACGCTACCCATACGGCAGCCACGCAGCACATGCCAACTGCTGATTACTGCTGGGAACGCCCCCTGCAGTAGAAAATAGAAAATTATTTTCTACTGTGGGATTCAGCACATGCCAAACTCAGAATTACCGCCAGGCACGCGTGCTAACCCGGCAGGAGTGCCAATTTGATGGGTCCTAGCCACGCATTCTCACTCCCATGCCTTAGTAAAAGAGACCTTAAGTGATTTGCCCAGAGTCACAAGCACCTCATCATTAAGCAAACTGTGTTTAACATTTAACACAGTTTAACAACCGCCCTTGCTGAAAATACATATAGATACCCATGCAGTCCAGCTGAATTTTGTCCTTGGCATCGTCTACTGTGCTGTAAAAATTGCACCATGGCATTTTATACCACTGACTCAGTTTCTCAAAATTGTAATTCTTAGGCTGACACATCAACTAAATACAAATCAGATTGCGTTGTTTAATAGACAATGTTTAATTAAACTGCTGCATTAATAATTTATGCTTATCTCTGTGCAGTCTGTTTGCTTTATGTCTCCCTTTGTGATGCATCATACAGTTTCTACTTCTTTCCTCCTCTTCTTTCTTTGTCTCCAGACTCTCTTACCCTTAGGCTTTAAAAGACTGAGCGAGTTCTGTGAGATTTCTCCTGTAATCTTTCTCCTTGATTCTGGAAAATATTTTTTTCAGCAGCTGGTAAGAACTTGAGAGTATGTAAAATTAAGCCTTATTAAATCACTAGTTACCAATGGATGGAAGAGGGGATTTGATATGCTACCTTTCTGTGGCTTGAATCAAGGTGGTCTGCATATTATATAAAGGTACTTGTTTTGTACCTGGAGCAATGGAGGGTTAGCTGGCTTGCCCAGAGTTACAGGGAGCTGCAGTGGGAATTGAGCCCAGTTATCCCTGGTTCTTGGGCTGCTGCATTGACCATTAGGCTACTCCTCCTCCTCCAGACACTGTTCAGCAGTTCACAGTAGCAAGGTTAAGGTGTCCAGGAGTGGAATAATAGGCTAATAGTTCAAGCAGTGGGCTACAAGCCTGGGGAACAAAGTTAAATTCTCACTGCTTTTCCTTGTCAATATCTGTAAGTCACAAAAGGGATGTTATAATGCAGGCTACCCTTACAGCAGGTTGTTTTAGCACAGGCTAAAATAATCCAGCTTGTGGCAAAATAACCCAATGTGTGGTAAAATACCCTGACTTAATAGTAGCCCACATTGATAACTTCCCCCTTAACTCTGCATTATCTCAGATACAAAGCATAGGGGTCCTTTTACAAAGGCGCACTGATGCGTGTTTTGGGCGCGTACAGAATCATTTTGCAGTGCAGCTGTAAAAAATGCCCTTGTTAAAATTTTTGCCGAAAATGGATGTGTGGCAAAATGAAAATTGCCACGCATCCATTTTGGGTCTGAGACCTTACCGCCAGCCATTGACCTAGCGGTAAAGACTCACACGGTAACCGGGTGGTAATGACCTACGCCAGTAAAATGCCACTTGGCGCGCATCTGATACACACGTTAAAAAATATATTTTTCAGATGCACGTAACGCACGTGTGCCAAAAATGAAATTACCCCAAGAGCCACATGGTTACCGGGCGGTAATTCCATTTTGGCATGCGTTGGGCGCGAGTAGACGCTTACACTGCTTAGTAAAAGGTCCCTTAGATTGTGAGCCTACTAGGGACAGAGAAAGTACCTGCATATAATTTAAGTAAACCACTTTGGTTGTACCACAGAAAGGCAGTATATCAAACCCATGACCTTTGACCTTTATTAGTAAGTACGTTCCATTGCATAAAATGGGATCTGTGGTAAAATAATAAGTATTAAAAAAAACTTAGTGTGTACAAGTTCAATAATACCTGTTAGTAACTCCAGCTGACAAAAAAAAAAAAAGATTTGAGTTACATTTCACCCAAATTCTTTTGAGCAAAAGCTAAGAAGAATTATGGGGTCCTTTTACAAAAGCACGCTTGCGTTTTTAGCATGTGCTAAAAATAAACGTATGCCAAATGATAGAGATTCCCATATATTCCTATGGGTGTCTCTGATTAGCACACACTAAAAACACTGCCTTTGTTTTTGTAAAAGCCCCCTATGGGAAATGTGATTGCTGTAACAAACAAAACCAAACTAAAATTAAAAAAAAAAAAAATTAAATCAGAACATTACCAGGGCAAGTGGTGGAGAAACTTAGCTATTCCAAAACAAGTCAAATCCCCTTATCTTTGATTTGTGGTTGAGAGGAACAGAAGTGAGAGATGACAATCTAGCTTTATTGTGAACTACAGATAGAAAGTCTAGGTATGGTTGTATGACAAACTTTAAAAATATATGGGAGAAAAAACTTTGGGCCTCTTTTACTAATCTGCACTAGCGATTCCTGGCGCAGCAAATGAGAAGAAGCCCATTCGATTCCTATGGGCTTCCTCTCATTTGCCGTGTGGGAAATGATAGTGTGCCTTAGTAAAAGAAGCCCTTCGTCCTTTTCTAGGTAAAAGTAGAAAGACACTAGTGAATCTGAAGCTTCATGCAAAGCATTGATTGGGGGGGGGGGGGAGGAATGGCTATTTATCATAGCAACAAATCAACTAGGTCTTCATTAGGCAGACTAATATCATAAGAATGGAAATCTAAAGCTGTAACTTAAAAACCTATTAAGAAGTGTTCGTTCATTTTCAAGGAAGGGTGGGATCTCAGTGTATCAGCAGCAGATAAGACTGCAGCAGCAGCAGTGTACTGAAAGCAGAGCAAAGATGACTGCGATTTGGTACAGATATGGGGGCGTTTTTACTAAGCTGCGTAGGCACCTACATGCACCCAACATGCGCTAAATTGGAACTACTGCCTGGCTACTGCGTGGCCCGGGCGGTAATTTCATTTTTTACGCATGTCTACTATGCACACTGAAAAATTTCCAGCGTGCAGCGCTAACCAGGCGGTAATCGGCAGTGTATGTGCGCTGACGATTACTGCACAGTTAACACATGAGAATTTACCGCTAAGTCAATGGGTGGCAGTAAGGTCACAGGCCCAAAATGGATGTGCACCAATTTTTATTTTGCCATATGTCCATTTTTGGCCCCCTCCCCCAAAAAAGAACTTTTTTGCAGGTACGCTTAAAAAAGGACCTGCGCGCATCCAATACATGCATCTACATCAGCACAGGCCATTTTTTAGCGCATCTTAGTAAAAGGACCTCATAGGGAATCAAATGTCATGCTAGCATCCAGAATACTGAGTTGTGTCAGATGTCAAGTAAACCACAGCTTTCAGCAAGAAACTGCTACATCTATTTCATATTTTAAAAATAATATATAGATGTTTTTTAAAATTAAAATGAGTTTTATTTTATAACTCTTTTTTTTTATAATTGTCATTTCAAATAGAGCAGAATTTAGAACTCAAATTGGCTGCCCTTAATTGTTTTAGAATATGCCAAAAATGATTGATTTAGCCACTGATGCTTACTACAGAAATTGTCTTTGTTTTATATTTGTTTACTCCATCTTAACCCGGTGGGATATCTGACAGGTAATTATTAGTCAGATCGTTATTATAATTTTGATTTACAATTGTAGATTTTTTTTTTAAGCTATCCTTTAAGAGTAAGAGATTTTCTGGTCTGTCTAAGACAGGAATTCCCAAACCTGTCCAGGAGGCCCCTCAGTCAGATTTTTTTTTCCAGTACATCCACAATGTCTATGCATCAGATGAATTAGTATTCAATGGAGGCACTCCATGCAAATCTGTCTCTTGAAAATAAATTGTTGGATATTCTGAAAATGAGGCTAGCTTGGGTTTGCCTAGGGCAGTTTAGGGAACCACTAATCTAGTCCATAATGTGGATCTCTTCACACTTGCCTACTTATTTCGCAAAGTTAGCTTCCATTATTTAACAGATTGCTTTTTGAATCTTGCATTTCAAATGCAGACTTTTACAGATTTAACTTTGACTGAACTGTGCATTACGTATATAATGAATATCCATAGTTGCTCTAACATGTTTGCCTGCATTTATAGCACAGTAAATACTTTAGCACAGCAAAACAGGAAAGAACATGACACACCTGTATTTATGCAATCTACTACACATTATTTCTGGGTTTGAAATCAGGAACACTGAGGGTATGGCAATGACATTCATGCAAAGCAATTCATAACTTTGCAAAAGAAAGGGCACAGCTTAGGCTCAAGTTTGCAAGACATTTTCTTCTCAGGAAGTTAATTTTATTTCAAAAGATATAGGGCCCCATTTATGAAAGGGTGCTAAGCCCTTGGGGCCTGATTATATATATATATATATGGTGCCTAAAATGTTTGTATATATTACATATGTCTTAATAACTTGTAGACTCCTGACGCAGGCGCATTTTGTGCCGAAACTCGGCAGCTGTGTCGAGTCATTATAGAATAGATGAATATTACATCAGGGAACATTAGGGAGGCAAAATTCCTAGTCATAATAAATAACTGTTTCTTGGAGTAATTGGTCTAGGAACCAACGAGAGGGAACTATTTTAGACCTAGTCCTTAGTAGAATGCAGAGTATAGTATGAGAAGTAACAGTGTGGGGTCCACTGGGTAAACAGTGATCATAACATGATCTAATTTAAACTAATATCTGGAGTGAAGTCACAAAGGAAATTTACAGTAGCAGCATTTATTTTTTTGAAAGGGAGACTACGATAAAATGAGGGAAACGGTTAAAAAGAAGCTAAAAGGATTGACTGCAAAAGTTAGGACTTTAATTCAGGCATGGATGCTGTTTAAAAATACCATCTTGGAAGCCCAGATCAGATGCATTCCATGTATTTATAAAAGTGGAAAGAAGAGCAAATGACAGCCATCATGGTTAAAAAGTGAAGTGAATAAGGCTATTAGAGCCAAAAGAATGGAAAAAGTACCCAAATGAAGAAAATAAGAAGCAGCATAAGCACTGGCAATTTAGATGCAAAGCATTGATAATGAAGGCTAAAAGAAACTTACCACAGAGGCAAAAATTCACAGTAACAACTTTTTCAGGTACATCAGAAGCAGAAAGCCTATGAGGGAATCTGTGGGGCTGTTACAGCATGAAGAAGCAAAGGGGGCACTCAGGGAGGATAAGACCATAGTGGAGAGACTAAATGAATTCTTTGATTCAGTCTTTACAGAAAAAGATGTAAGAGATCTACTTATACCAGAAATGATTTTCAAGAGTGATGATGCTGGGGACTGTAAGAAGTCTCAGTGAACCTGGAAGACATACTGAGCTAAATTGACAAATTAAAAAAGTAGTAAAATCACCTGTAGGGGATGGCATGCACTCTAGGGCAGTGTTTCTCCAAGTCCTGTCCTTGCTAGTCATTTTTTCAGGATATCCACAATGAATAGGAGGATCTGGCCAAAATTGGTTCCGAGGATTTTTTAAAATCAAGATCCTATCAAATCAAATCTCCTAATTCCATTTCCCCCCCAATGGGCTTCAGACTTCTCCCCCCAATGGGCTTTAGACTGCAGAGTCCCACGGGGATCTGCCCTTTCACCCATCATATTCAATATTATGATGCCCCCCTTAGAAGAGGTGCTTGATGCCCATAGTTATAATAATTTTATTTATGCTGATGAGGTAATCATCTACATCCCTTTGAAAGATTCTATTGAAGAAATGTTATCTATCACCAAATCTGGTCTAGACCTGATGGAGAATTGGGCCTTCAACATTTAAACTAAAATTGAAAAGAGAGAAAACAAAATTTCTGCTATTATCTAAACCTCACTTTGTCATAAACTGTCACAACTTTACAATTGATAATGTAACTTATCCATTGGAGTCCCAACTAAAGATACTTGGTATAATATTTGATTCCTACATGTTATTCAACATCCAAGTCCAAGCAATGTGGAAACTAAAAAGAATCAGACATCTCTTCCCTAATGATATGTTTAGAACCTTGGTACAAGTATTAGTATTATCACACTTCGATTATTGTAATGCCATTTATGCTGGTCATAAGGAATCTTCCTTGAAAAAACTGCAGACAGCTCAAAATACAGCAGCCGGATTAGTCTACAAGTCTATGAGATTTGAAAGTGCAACCCCTTTGCTTATAAAGGTATACTGGCTCACAATCAAATCAGAATAACATTCAAACTATGTATATGAGTTCTCAAAACTCTATATGGCTTAACCCCTAATTACGTGCAACCTTTAATCGATCTCCCCCTTTGCAACGCTCTCCCTGGTTCAAGAGATTATCTAATCCTCCACTATTCCAAATGTGATCTACAAGTCAATATGCATGTCAGGATTTTCTTACCTCTGTATCAAATGGTGGAATTCCCTCCTGAAATTCATCAGATCGGAACCTATTTGATATTCTGGAAATACCTTAAAGCCTCTCTGTTTAAGCAGTTTCTCACGGATGATCATAATTAATTTAAACCTCTAATTGTACAATTATTCAATTTCTTAGTTCCATTCTAATTGTTATTATACATGGATGACTATAAATTGTTACCTTTTTGTGTCTAGCATTTGTTTCTGTATTACATATTGTAATTAGTCATTCCTAATTTATTTTATTACTACGTAATGTATACTGTCCCACATCACTTTTTGTACTGTTCATCACAATAAGTTTTTAGCTACATTGAACCTGATCTATTGGGATAATGTGGAATATAAATGAAATAAATAAATATGCATTAACTTGATTTGCATACACTGCCTCCATTATATTCAAATCTACTTCATGCATATTCATTGTGGATATCCTGAAAACTTGACTGGCAAGCCTGCTTATAATCGAAGAGAGAAAAACGCCTATATTGTGACCCAAATCGGGAGATAGACGTTTATCTCCCAAAAACAAATAAATCGGTATAATCGAAAGCCGATTTTGGACGTTTTCAACTGCATTCCGTTGTGGATGCGGACAAAGTTGATGGGGCGTGTCAGAGGTGTGGCGAAGGCGGAACTGGGGCGTGGTTAATGGCCGAACAGAGATGGGCGCATTTCACCGATAATGGAAAAAAAGTATGCGTTTTTAGCTAGAATTTAGGACACTTTTCCTGGACCCTGTTTTTTCACGAATAAGGCCCCAAAAAGTGCCCTAAATGACCAGATGACCACCGGAGGGAATCAGGGATGACCTCCCCTGACTCCCCCAGTGGTCACTAACCCCTCCCACCACAAAAAAATGAAGTTTCACAACTTTTTATTTTCACCCTCAAATGTCATACCCAGCTCCCTGACAGCAGTATGCAGGTCAATGGAGCAGTTCTTAGGGGGTGCAGTGGACTTCAGGCAGGTGGACCCAGGCCCATCACCCCTACCTGTTACACTTGTGCTGCTTAATGCTGAGTCCTCCAACCCCCCCAAAACCCACTGTACCCACATGTAGGTGACCCCCTTCACCCCTTAGGGCTATGGTAATAGTGTAGACTTGTGGGCAGTGGGATTTGGGGGGCTCAACACACAAGGGAAGGATGCTATGCACCTGGGAGCTCTTTTACTTTTTTTTTTTTTTTTAAAGTGCCCCCTAGGGTGCCCGGTTGGTGTCCTGCCATGTGCCATGTGAGAGGGACCAGTGCACTATGAATCTTGGCCCCTCCCACGAACAAATGCCTTGGATTTGGTCATTTTTGAGCTGGGCCGCTTCGGTTTCGATTATCACTAAAAAACAAAAACGCCCAGCTCAAAAAATGACCAAATCCAATGCATTTGCCTGGCACAAACCGTATTTTCGCAAAAACAGATAGACGTCCATTTTTTTTGAAAATACGGTTCGGTCCGCCCCTTCACGGATCCGTTATCGGAGATGGACGTTCTTACACATAGGCGTTCGCGTTCGATTATGCCCCTCCACGGGGTACTCCAGGACCGGACTAGGGCAACACTGCCCTAAGGTAATGAAAGAACTCAAACAAGAAATTGATTATCTGCTATTAGTGATCAGTAGCCTGTCATTACAATTATCCATAGTACCTGAAGATTGGAGGGTAGACAATATAATGTCAATTTTTTTTAAGGGTTCCAGGAGTGATCCAGGAAATTACAGAATGATATGCCTGATATGAATGCCTGGCAAAATAGTGGAAACTATTATAAAGAATAAAATTATGGAACACATAGATAAACATGGTTTAATGGGACAGCAAGGATTTAGTAATGGGATAGAGTCAGCAGGAATTCAGCCAAGGGAAGTCTTGCCTCACCAATTTACTTCATTTCTTTTAAGGTGTGAATAAACATGTTGATAAAAGTGAACTGGTTGATGTAGTTTATCTTGATTTTCAGAAGGTTTTTGACAAAGTTTCTTACGAGAGACTCCTGAGAAAATTAAAGGGTCATGGGATAGAAGGTAATGTTCTTTTGTGGATTAGGAATTGGTTATTTGACAGAAAATAGAGGATAGGGTTAAATGGCCATTTTTCTCAATGGAGGAGGATGAATAGTGGAGTGCTGTAGGGATCTGTACTGAGACTAATTCTATTTAAGATATTTATAAATGATCTGGAAATGGGAACGATGAGTGAGGTAATTAAATTTGCAGATGACACAAAACTATTCAACGTTGTTAAAACACATGTGGTCTGTGAAAAATTTCAGGGAGACCTTAGAGGTTATCAATAGAAATCAAACAAAATAAAACATGGAAAAGAAAATAAGATGATACCTTTTTTATTGGACATAACTTAATACATTTCTTGATTAGAAGACTGAGCATCCAAATGGCAGAGGAAATTTAATGTGAACAAATGCAAATTGATGCACATTGGGAAAAATAATCTGAATCATAGTTACCTGATGCTAGGTTCCGCCTTGAGACTCAGCACCAAGAAAAAGATCTAGGTGCCATTGAATATTATACCCTGAAATCTTCTGCCCAGTGTGTGGCCAAATAGGCAAACAGATGCTAGGAATTATTAGAAAAAAGATGGCAAATACAGTGGGGGAAATAAGTATTTGATCCCTTGCTGATTTTGTAAGTTTGCCCACTGACAAAGACATGAGCAGCCCATAATTGAAGGGTAGGTTATTGGTAACAGTGAGAGATAGCACATCACAAATTAAATCCGGAAAATCACATTGTGAAAAGTATATGAATTTATTTGCATTCTGCAGAGGGAAATAAGTATTTAATCCCTCTGGCAAACAAGACCTAATACTTGGTGGCAAAACCCTTGTTGGCAAGCACAGCGGTCAGACGTCTTCTGTAGTTGATGATGAGGTTTGCACACATGTCAGGAGGAATTTTGGTCCACTCCTCTTTGCAGATCATCTCTAAATCATTAAGAGTTCTGGGCTGTCGCTTGGCAACTCGCAGCTTCAGCTCCCTCCATAAGTTTTCAATGGGATTAAGGTCTGGTGACTGGCTAGGCCACTCCATGACCCTAATGTGCTTCTTCCTGAGCCACTCCTTTGTTGCCTTGGCTGTATGTTTTGGGTCATTGTCGTGCTGGAAGACCCAGCCACGACCCATTTTTAAGGCCCTGGCGGAGGGAAGGAGGTTGTCACTCAGAATTGTACGGTACATGGCCCCATCCATTCTCCCATTGATGCGGTGAAGTAGTCCTGTGCCCTTAGCAGAGAAACACCCCCAAAACATAACATTTCCACCTCCATGCTTGACAGTGGGGACGGTGTTCTTTGGGTCATAGGCAGCATTTCTCTTCCTCCAAACACGGCGAGTTGAGTTCATGCCAAAGAGCTCAATTTTTGTCTCATCTGACCACAGCACCTTCTCCCAATCACTCTCTGCATCATCCAGGTGTTCACTGGCAAACTTCAGACGGGCCGTCACATGTGCCTTCCGGAGCAGGGGGACCTTGCGGGCACTGCAGGATTGCAATCCGTTATGTCGTAATGTGTTACCAATGGTTTTCGTGGTGACAGTGGTCCCAGCTGCCTTGAGATCATTGACAAGTTCCCCCCTTGTAGTTGTAGGCTGATTTCTAACCTTCCTCATGATCAAGGATACCCCACGAGGTGAGATTTTGCGTGGAGCCCCAGATCTTTGTCGATTGACAGTCATTTTGTACTTCTTCCATTTTCTTACTATGGCACCAACAGTTGTCTCCTTCTCGCCCAGCGTCTTACTGATGGTTTTGTAGCCCATTCCAGCCTTGTGCAGGTGTATGATCTTGTCCCTGACATCCTTAGACAGCTCCTTGCTCTTGGCCATTTTGTAGAGGTTAGAGTCTGACTGATTCACTGAGTCTGTAGACAGGTGTCTTTCATACAGGTGACCATTGCCGACAGCTGTCTGTCATGCAGGTAACGAGTTGATTTGGAGCATCTACCTGGTCTGTAGGGGCCAGATCTCTTACTGGTTGGTGGGGGATCAAATACTTATTTCCCTCTGCAGAATGCAAATAAATTCATATACTTTCCACAATGTGATTTTCCGGATTTAATTTGTGATGTGCTATCTCTCACTGTTACCAATAACCTACCCTTCAATTATGGGCTGCTCATGTCTTTGTCAGTGGGCAAACTTACAAAATCAGCAAGGGATCAAATACTTATTTCCCCCACTGTAAGACCAAGAATACTATAATGTCACTGTATCACTCCATTGTGTGACCTCATCTTGAATATTGCATTCAGTTCTGAACTCCATATCTTAAAAAAATAACGGAATTAGAAAAGGATTGAAAAAGAGTGACCAAATGATAAAATGATGGAACACCTCTAAAATTAGGAAAGGCTAAAGTGGTTAGGGCTCTTTTGACTTGGAAAAAAGACTGATGAGGGAAGATAAGTTTGAGGTCTACAAAATCTTGAATGGTATAGAACGAGTAGCAAGGAATCGATTTTTTACTCTTTCAAAATGACTAGGGGACACTCAATAAGGTTACATGGAAATACATTTAAAATAAATAGGAGGAAATATTTTTCATTCAACAAATAGTTAAGCTCTAGAGCTCATTGCTGGAGGATGTGGTAATGGCAGTTAGCATATCTGGGTTTTAAAAAAAGTTTGGATAGGTTTCTCCATAGTCTGATATTGAGATAGACTTGGGGGAAGCCACTGCTTGCCCTGGGATTGGTAGCATGGAATGTTGCTACAGTTTGGGTCTCTGCCAAGTACTTGTGATCTAGATTGACCACTGTTGGAAGTAGGATACTGGGCTAGATGGACCATTTATCTGACCCAGTATGGCTATTCTTATGTTCTTATGTTCTTACAGTGCAAACCATTTTGAACATATGAAAATCATTGGGTGGTCACACAAAAAAGTCTGTAACTTTGCTGTGTTTAATGATGTTCTCATTCCACTCAGCACTGAAATGCAGATAGTAACAGCAAATTAAGCTGTAAAATTTCACATTGAAAAAAATCTAAGATGGGATGTTACTTTTTTATCACTCTGTATACACATACACATACACACACACACACACACATATATATATATATATATATATATATATATATATATATATATATATATATATATATATATATATGAGAGAGATTTATATATATATATATATATATATATATATATATAATTATATATATATAGTTATATATATAGTTATATATATATATATATATATATATATACAACTATATATATATATATATATATATATATATATATATATAGTTATATACAGTGGGGGAAATAAGTATTTGATCCCTTGCTGATTTTGTAAGTTTGCCCACTGACAAAGACATGAGCAGCCCATAATTGAAGGGTAGGTTATTGGTAACAGTGAGAGATAGCACATCACAAATTAAATCCGGAAAATCACATTGTGGAAAGTATATGAATTTATTTGCATTCTGCAGAGGGAAATAAGTATTTGATCCCCCACCAACCAGTAAGAGATCTGGCCCCTACAGACCAGGTAGATGCTCCAAATCTTATGGAGGGAGCTGAAGCTGCGAGTTGCCAAGCGACAGCCCAGAACTCTTAATGATTTAGAGATGATCTGCAAAGAGGAGTGGACCAAAATTCCTCCTGACATGTGTGCAAACCTCATCATCAACTACAGAAGACGTATGACCGCTGTGCTTGCCAACAAGGGTTTTGCCACCAAGTATTAGGTCTTGTTTGCCAGAGGGATTAAATACTTATTTCCCTCTGCAGAATGCAAATAAATTCATATACTTTCCACAATGTGATTTTCCGGATTTAATTTGTGATGTGCTATCTCTCACTGTTACCAATAACCTACCCTTCAATTATGGGCTGCTCATGTCTTTGTCAGTGGGCAAACTTACAAAATCAGCAAGGGATCAAATACTTATTTCCCCCACTGTATATATATACAACTATATATATATATATATATATATATATATATATATATATATATATATATATATATATATAGTTATATAGTTATATATATATATAGTTATCTATCAATCTTTCTATTTATCTAAAAGTAACTTGTTATAAAGAAATCCTCCATTGCTGTTCATAGTATCATGTGATTTATGATTCAGAACTGAACTATGCTTTTCTTCTTTGAACCTGTCTAGATGACTGTGTAGTTCTTTTGATAATGACAAAAGGAAAACATCACAATATAAATATTGGAAGATGCAGGATGCTTTATGTGTTTGATCAATATGGTTGACTTACTGAGGGTTTTCAGGCTCACTGAATATCTGTCTCCGCTGAATGAAACACTGCACTATTGTTAGTGCTGAATGTTGCTGAGTAAACATCCCTTCAAGGGGGCATTTTTTTCAGAGAGGATTTCATTTCATCAAAATAAGTCTAGCTGATATTTTACAAGAGCATTTGAGAAATGTTCTGACAAAATCTACTTTGTCATGCTAAAAGACATGCCATTCAAGTGTGAAGGACCTCATGTGTCACCTAGATAAGATTTTTAGATAGTGCTGGGGAGGAGCTGGCTGTCTTGGTACATGTGGGTACCAATGACATAAGAAAATGTGGGGGGGGGGGAGGTTCTGGAAATCAAATTTATTACTACTACTAATCATTTCTATAGTGCTACTAGATGTATGCATCACTGTACATGTTATACACAGGTATTTTCTCTGTTCCTAGAGGGCTCACAAACTAATGGGCAGATGATCAAAAGCCCCGTTCTATTCCAAACAGCGCGGAACTTTATCGCCCCTATGATTAGAGATAATTGCATGCCTCCCTCCTCTTCCATCTGTGCCGCCTCGAAAATCGGCACCCAGCCCTGCCCAGTGCATCCTGGGATGTGCTTCACACCATATAAGGGAGAAAACGCCATTATATGGTGTGAAGCCCTGCCCAGTGAATCAAGGCGGTGCCAATGGAAGAGGAGGGAGGACATCTCATTCCTCCAACTGAAGGTAGGGGGGTGGGGAAGAGCTGCTGGACTACCAGGTGGGGGGGGGGGGGGGGGAATTAACCTGTGGGCCACTTGGACACCAGGGACATCTGAGGGATTCTGGGGGAGTTAGGGGGGCTGGAGACTCACCAGATCTCCAGCCCTCCCTGAACCTGTGTCAGGGGGGTCAAGGGGACCGGAGGTCTACCGGATCTCCAGCACCTGTCGCTGGGGGTGGGGGTGGGTTGGGGTTCCTGTGAGGGGGTGCTGCATTGGGGGGAATGGGGGCCTGTTAGTATGCAAATGCATGCTGGACAGGGCTCACCATTCCTACCCAGTAGTCTGCAAACCCAATTATTGGCGCTAATTGACTTGTTGTTTGAGTGCCAGATATAGAATCCAGGAGTTACTGGCCAAATATCTCTCATTATCCATCCATCTCTGGCCGTCTTCAAATCTAAGCTAAAAGCCCACCTTTTTTATGCTGGTTTTAACTCCTAACCCTTATTCACTTGTTCAGAACCCTTATTTTATCATCCTCACCTTAGTATTCCTTATCTCTTGTTTGTCTGTCCTAATTAGATTGTAAGCTCTGTCGAGCAGGGACTGTCTCTTCATGTTCAAGTGTACAGCTCTGTGTACATCTAGTAGTGCTATAGAAATGATAAGTAGTAGTAGTAGTAATAGTAGAGTTGGCTTTTTCTGCTGGTCAGCCTCTATTTCTGTTGGTTTATTTTGCTTATTGTGGAGGTTTCCCCTGTTCCTTGTTCCCTATCCTTAGAGCTAAACACAATACCTGTGCTCTGCTTTTTTTACAGTAACTCTCCAGATAGTGCTGGAGAGATCTGTAAGCATTTTCAGCAGCATCATCCAGATAGTGCTGAAAAATCATTGTTAGGGGCCTGTATAGGACTCTTATCTGGATAGCATCTGCCACTCTAGTTAAGTACTTTTGAATAATAGGCTGAATGAAAACACTTCATTATGCTAATAACACAAAGTACTCAACTCCTATGCCCATCAGGAACTAGAGAAGTAACAGCAACTTATCTTAAACTGTAGGAGTGCTCCATAACTTCAATCATCTCAGTTCTATGTGTGTGAATACTTTTGTTTTTACATGTAGTTAAGAATAATCAATTTTTACATTCAGTTTAAGGGCTTCACATAGTTAGAGCACACTGAATAAAACAAAAACTTCAAATTCTTAAAGTGCAATGAATGAAACATTCATTTGCAATGATACATATTGATGTCAGCTGCTAATATTCACTAATCAATTAATTTACAATAAAAAAAACTATACTTATCAGAAACACCATAATTTTTCCCTGATTGACTGACTTTGTTCCAAGTTTTGTTTCTACTTGCAGGATAGGTGAGCACATTATAACTTATTTCCTGTAGGTTCACTGGTTACTTCTTGAATGACAGATTAAATTTGAAATTCTGACTATTACAAGGTTCACCTCCTATTTAAGTCCAAGCTGATTTTGGGTCCCTTTTACTAAAAAGTATAAACCCCTAAAGTGTGAGTAGTGCAAAAAGAAAAGTCTTACCATATAATGGTACTGAAGTACTGTGAGGCTGCTGTCAGAGGTTGCGTCAGACATTTTGTCGAGGCAGCCAAAGGGGCAGAAGCAAGTGGGTCTGCCCCCACTGCACCGATGGACCATTGGGGAATTTAGGTAGGCCTGGGGGGGGGGGGTCTCCTGACTAGGGGGATGGGATGAGGGGGGTTTAACCTTGTCAATGGAGTGGGAAGAGGTTCAATCTTTTGGGGGGGGTATGGGAGGGGAGTCTGGACATGTATGGGGGTTAGGACAGGGTATAGAACTTGCCAGGGGGTGGGAGGGGGCTGGGCCTCACCAAAGGGAATCAGGACTGGAGCAGTGAGAGGGGGGTCAGAGGAGCACAAGACAGTTTTTTAGTTTATGTGGGTCCCGGTCGATATTTAGCTAGGGCCCACAAGACAGTCTTATGTAGGCTGTGGCTTAATATTGGTTGGGACCTATATATGCTCTGGTGGTTACTACATGCTAAATTAGCCCCTGATATTCAGTGGCCCAGCAGTGAATATCCAGGACTAATTCTGCCCACAGCAGTCAGGGATTAAAAAAAATCACTGATTTCTGTGGGCTGAATATTGGCCGGAATGTGTAGAGAGACCATCTCGGTGAAATTTAGGGATGTGAACAGGTCAAAATAGTTTGTTTTCAGTTGGTTTGGCCCTTACTCCCAATTTTCAGATATGGTTTTGTTAAATTCATTTCAAAAATTCATCTAAATACATTTTTAAATTATTTTTTGAACTTATTAATACATTCAGATTGTGTATGCATTTATTCATAGCTTAATGCACTTTAAATAGATATTGAGTTCACTAAACTTTTCAGGATGCAATAACAAACTGAATACACACCAGAAAATTCACATCCTGATGAAATTAATTGGCTGATATTTTTGTGCAACTATGGCTGAAAGAGAATGATTGTCTGTGCCTCGTGATCTCAGTGTTCAGTATTTTCCAAACATTAAATGCAGACTATTTGGCATAAAGAAAATATTCATATAAATGTAGTCTTGTGTCAATCAAATCATCTTTTATGTAATAAACATGTTCTTCCCCTCGTCAATGATGAGACTAGATATAGTTGCATTTTCTCTCATTTTCAGTGCCACATCTAGAGTTTATCCTGAAGATCAAACCATGTCTTTTCAAGCTACAGCAAATGCATGACAGTTCATTTAAAGATAACAGTCAGGCTGACTTTGATTCAGTTCTAATATGCTATAAGGAAGGGTCACAGATATTATTTATTTATTTATTACATTTGTATCCCACATTTTCCCACCTACTGTATTTGTAGGCTCAATGTGGCTTACATAGTACCGGAGAGGCGTATGCAGAGTCCGGTGAGAACAAATACAAAGTTATGTAGTGGTAAAATAAAGTTCATGTGACATAGCCACATTAAGGAAACGTACAACGGAAGAGTTGACTTTTGTCCATTGCATACTTTAGGTTTGTTGTGTTGCAGGGATCAGGCATTTAAGTTGGATCGGTGGGGTGTGCCTTTTTGAAAAGGTTAGTTTTTAGTGATTTACGGAAGTTTAGGTGGTCGAACGTCATTTTCAAGGCTTTTGGTAATGCGTTCCACAATTGTGTGCTTATGTTGGAAAAGCTGGATGAGTAAGTCAATTTGTATTTAAGACCTTTACAGCTTAGGTAGTGCAGATTAAGATGTGATCGCGTTGATTCTGATGTGTTTCTAGTTGGTAGGTCGATCAAGTCTGTCATGTATCCCGGGGCTTCACCGTAGATAATTTTGTGGACCAGGGTGCAGATTTTGAAGGCAATGCATTCTTTGATTGGGAACCAGTGCAAACATGAAGGATCCTCAAACACAAAGCTAGGGCCCTGTTTACTAAGCTGCGCTAGAGGCGTGTTAGCATTTTTAGCAGGCACTAAGCAGTAGCACACATAATATTTATGTATTTATTTATTTATTTATTTATGTGTTGCATTTGTATCCCACATTTTCCCACCTATTTGCAGGCTCAATGTGGCTTACAATGTTCCATCATGGTCGTCAATATTCCTATGGTTGTCTACACAGTTGGCGTTTGCTAATTTTTAGCATATGCTAAAATGCTATTGTACCTTAGTAAACAGGGCCCCTAGTATCTTTGCAAATCTGGGCTTAAGAAAGCTTTAATAGAAGTGATATGCATATATTATGGCAGCTTTGAAGTATACAACATATTTTTGAATATTCAGCTTTGAATAGTACATACAGAAATATAATTTGCCTACTCTAGAGTTATGAAGAAGAAGCCATAACAAGTCTGAATTTTAAAGATGAATGGAAACTTACCAATGGAACTGAAGAATGTCATTTGACCTTCACTACCTTTCCAAAAGAAATCACCATTATCAGTCTTCAAAAGTTGTGAGAATTCTGCAAGGAAATGTAAAATGGAATCATAATCTACTTATCAATAGGAGTGGAGGAGTGGCCTAGTGGTTAGGGTGGTGGACTTTGGTCCTGAGGAACTGAGTTCAATTCCCACTTAAGGCACAGGCAGCTCCCTGTGACTCTGGGCAAGTCACTTAACCATCCATTGCCCCATGTAAGCCTGCCATGAGTGGGAAAGCGCAGCGTACAAATGTAACAAAAAAAATAGGTTGAGTGAGATGGGAATAGGAGGGACAGTACTAAATTGGTTTACTTCCATTTTTAAGTTCTAGACAGTATACTGTTTAAAAAAATGGCATGATGTCTACAGGATGGAAATCATGTTGTGGGATTATTCAGGGGTCCTCTTTATCACCTCAGCTTTTTAATGTCTATATGAGACACCTGATTTACAATCTATAGATATTTTTTCAGGATCTTATGCAGACGTTATCTTCGTTCTTTGCCCAGTACCAACATCCATAGATAAAACTCTTCTATTGATAAAACATTACGTAACATTGATTGAAGAATGGGCATTAGCAATTTGTTTAAAACTTAACACCCAAAAGACTAATGTTGTGTGGTTTGGTGACTATCCTCAGGAACCTCTTTAAAGATCAAAGCAAGTACTAAAGTGTTAGGAATAATGTTATACTCTAACATAACATAAAAATCAGATCAATGCCTATTAGAAAATACTATTTTTCATTTGCATAAATTACATGTTCTAAGATTGTTATTGAGTTCAGCTAGTTTTAGGACACTTGCCCAAGTGATCTCGATCCCTCCTCGATTACTGCAATTCATTAATCTATAAAATCGGTAAACAGCAGTTGCACCGATCGCAGCTATTGCAAAATTTGGCCGCTTGATTAATATATGACTTGTGAAATTATAGCGAAGCTAGTCTTTTATTGCAGGAACTGCATTGGTTAAAAATGGAGGCATGTATCTAATTTAAAATTGCATGCTTAGTTCATAAAAGTGTTTATCGGGAATGTTTGTCAATGATGGGTCAGCTATTACCACCTTTGGGCACCAAAGGACAGTTGAGGAGTTCCAAAAATCTAGCATTAGATACACTAATAGTAAGGAACTTGAAGTTGAAGTCAGTCTGGGAACATTCCTTCTCTTTCCAAGGTCCTAAGATCAGGAACTCAATCCCAGTTTCTTTACGGACTATTGTAAACTATATCTTATTTTATAAAGCTTTAAAATCACATTTATTTTGATTTATTGTAAAGGTCTTGATAATTCTGAAATTGTAATTTAAATCTTAATAAGATATATTCTTGGTTGTAAACCACTTTAAAGTTACAGTTATAAGCGGTATAGAAGTGTCTATATAGAACAGAATAGAATATGCCCCAGCCTACATGTCAGACCTTGTTGACTTGCCACCCAAGAACGCCAAAAGATCAGCTCGCAAATTCCTTAACCTATACTTTCCCAGCTGTAAAGGACTAAAATACAGACTAACAAATGCGTCCAGCTTCTCCTACCTGAGCACACACTTGTGGAATGCATTGCCAATTAACTTAAAAAACAATTTACGAACTAATTAACATCCGTAAATCCCTGAAGACTCATCTCTTCAACATGACATACCATAACAATCAGTAATTGTTAGTTGTAACACATCACCACTATACCTTATATTTTGAACGTTTCATTTCATATCTGTATGTTTAATTCTATGATGTCAATCATTCTCTCTATAACACCAATTGTATTTTCTACTCTGGAATGGCGAAAGCCATAACAGAACATTGTAAGCCACATTGAGCCTGCAAATAGGCGGGAAAATGTGGGATACAAATGCAACAAATAAAATAAAAATAAAATAAATAAAATATTTTTTTGAAAACTATTTTATTGAATATAATTGAAAACATAAAAATATATAGTTAAATTCAGGTATAAACAAGTCATGAATGTATAATATTAACAAGAACAGTATAAGAAGTACTACAAAGAAGGCATGAGTATATATTCAGGATCAAAGTGTAAATATTCTCAGATAACAAATAACAAAGTGGCTGACCTTTGTGATTTATGTACTAGATAAATAATTATCTAAAGTTTTCCATTTTAACAGTTTATGAGATTTCTGGAAAGTACAACTTAAATTATTTCCATATTTTTATACAATATAATCCAATTCCACCACATATGGAAAGAAAGAGGTGAGTTATCCTTCCAATGATTAACAATGAGTTTAAGGGCAACAGATATTAGAAAATCAAATAGAAATTTGTCTGATTCATCTGATATTTCAGGTAGGATAATTGATTTGGATATAATAAGTTTCAAGGAGATAGTAGTTGACAAGTGAAGGATATCAGATATTTTACTCTAAACCTCAGACCAAACAATTTGGAGATTGCTACATTCAAACAACATATATGAAAGTCTACCAATTGCTTTGGGACATGACCAGCATTGATCCGATAGAGATTGACCACTGACCCTTGTTTTTCTGGGAGTCCAAAGTGAACGATGATAAATGTAATGTAAGGATTGTGTGATTGAAGCGGACATAGAGACTCTAGGGCCATGGATCCAAAATGACTTCCATAATTCCTCTGGTATATGGGTGTTCAAATCCTTTTCCCATGCTTGTTGAGTGGCTAGGCTATAGTTTATTTTATTCAATTGAAATGATTTGTAGTAGATCGAAGCACGATGAGAGCAGTGAAGAGTCTTTAAGATGAAAACTTCCATTGTACGTTCTTTAAGGAAGGATTTGTGAAAATTGAGCAGATGGTTTATAGAATGTTCCAGGTGTAGGAACTGGAGGAATTCTGCATCCGGAAGGTTGTATTCAGTTTTAAGTTGAGCAACTGATTTGCATTTATTATTTAGCAGTAATTTATCTATGAACCAGATGTTATGGAATTGCCAAATCGGCCAATGAATGGCCAACTTGGCAATTAATATATTTGAGTTATTCCATAAGACAGAGTTATGAAGCTCATTGGATTTTTTATATAAAATATTTTCTAATAATTGAAATGAAACAAGAATAGTTTTTAAAATCAAAGGTATTTTTAAGTGAGTAGGTGACATAAATGCTAATTTATTCAATGGGATATTCGGAGATAAAGCTGGTGTAGAAAATGAATGAGATATATGAAACCATTGACTTCCTTGATTTAGAATGAATGCTGAGTGGTATTGAACAAAGTCTGGGAAGTTTATCCCTCCAAGGTGTTTATTTTTGACGTCCCCACGTGCTATTGGAAAAATTAGCACACAACCATATTAAAAAAAGGAAGAAAAGTCCTATTTTCCAGTTTTGGTAAAAGTGAGTTTAGCATATAGAAGAGTCCTGGGTGTAGCCTTGCTAAAATCTACTGCTAAAGATGGGGCTCAGAGGCTTTCCTCCATTTTAAGTGTTTAATTTTCACGTTTGCTCTGCCTCTGCATTATGGGGGCCTTTTACTAAGCCGCGTAAGCGTCTATGCATGCCCAACACACACCAAAATGGAGATACCGCCTGACTACCGTGTGGCTCTTGCGGTAATTTCATTTTTGGCACATATCCAATACGTGTGTCTGAAAAATATTTTTTTATTTTCGGACGCGCGTAATGAACGCACGTCAAGTAGCATTTGGCGCGCGAAGGCCATTACCACCCGGTTACCCTGTGAGTCTTTACTGCTAGGTCAATGGCTGGCAGTAAGGTCTCAGACCCAAAATTGATGTGTGGCAATTTTCATTTTGCCGCACGTCCATTTTCGGCAAAAATTTTAAAAGGCCTTTTTTACAGGTACGCTAAAAAAATGGATCGTCACGCACCCAAAGCCCATGCCTATACTACCGCAAGCCATTTTTCTGTGTGCCTTTGTAAAAGGACCCTTATGGTATTGAGAATAATGAATGAGGGTAAACCAATAGGCCTTGTTTAGCTCGCTTTTTGCTGATATTGGTAGAGTTTTGTTGGATGATAGTTCATTTAGGGCTCTTTTACAGAGCAATGGCAAGCCCAATGTGGGCTTACCGCTCGCTCTTCTGTGGAAAAAAAAGGAAGAAACCCAGAAATAGTTTGCATGGCAGTAACCCAGTGGTAATCAGGCATCACCGTGTGCTGCTCAGTTACCACCGGGTTAGCGCAGGAGCCCTTATCGCCACTTCAATAGGTGGCAGTAAGGGCTACCTGGCACATGGCCATGCGGTAAGAGAGAACTCTTGATGCTTGATCGTATGTCTGGGGGCTTTTTATCCCCCAGCTGCAGGTGGGAAAAACAGCTCCTACTGCTAGCACAGGGCACTTTTTCCCGCAGCTTGATAAAAAGACCCCATATTCTTTCTCCTCCTCTAAGCACATTTTATACTGCTGCTAAATAGGGCCTCACAGTGCTTTAAGAAAACTTAATGGGATTGAAATTCATCTGGCAGTGATCAACATTTTGCTGACCGCTGCTGGCATTAAAACCAGAAATTCAATGCCTGGCCATGTCCAGGAACTGGCTTTGAATTTCCAGGTTTATGGAGCAGTTAATGCATAGCTGGTTAAAGGGTCCTTTTACTAGGGTGTGATAATGGATTTATCATACAATAATGACTAGCGCTAAATGATAAGATGCCCATTATGTTCCTATGCATGCTAATCATTAGTACACACAGAGGGCTAGATTCTGTATATGGTGCCTGAAAATTCAATGAAGAAAAAAAAAACGACTAGGCATATTCTCTAAAGTATGCCTAAATTTTATAGAATAGGCTTAAATTTCTGTATGATGTATAGAATTATGCTGAGTGCCTCTTCACATGGCCAAATTTAGTTGTGGCCATTTATACCATGTTTTATATGGTGTAAATCCCGATGCCTATATTAGGTGCAGAGCAGGTGTTTTATATAACAATGTGTATAGTTTTTAGAAATGCCCACACCCCACCTATGGTCATGCCCATTTTTCAACTATAAGGCCCTTTTACTAAGCCGCATAGGCGCGTATGCACATCCTATGTGCATCAATTTTGAACTACCATATGGCTACCGTGAGACCCATGTGGTAATTTCATGTTTTATGCCCATCCACTAGGTGTGCCAGAAAATTTCCAGTGCATGGCGCTAACCGGGAATTAATTGGCATTGTACATGCGTAGACCATTACCGCACAGTTAGCATGTTAGATTTTACCACTAGGTCAATAGGTGGTGGTAAGGTCTCAGGCCCAAAATGGACATGTGCCCATTTTAATTTTGCTGCATATCCATTTTCGGCCAACAAAAAAGGCCTTTTTTACAGGTGCGCTGAAAATTAGACCTGCATGTCTACCCAGCGCAGGCCATTTTTCAGCGCACCTTAGTAAAAAGACCCCTTAGTGAATTGTGTGCATAAAAATTAATTAATGCCAATTAGTGCTGATAGTTGCTTGTTAACATCCAATTGACAGCACCGATTAGCTAGTTAAACAATAACGTTATACACATTGTTATAGAATACACTTCAATTTCTGCACAGAAATGAAGGCACGATATATAGAATCCTGGAGTAAACGCATTAGCACGCCTTAATAAAAGGACCCCTAAGTACGATGTTCAGCACTTAACGTACTATGGGTTAACTCATAATGATATCAGCACTTAACCAGCCAAGTGCTGGCTGAGCGCCCGGAACAGCCCCACAATAGCTGTTAAGTTCCACTGAAAATTAGCAGTTTCTGGTCGGTTAAAGTGTTGAATATTGACCCAAATATTTTTATTGTACTCTTTCTCGTTTTGTGATTAGGAGACTATTAGCACTCCTACCCCAACTTTTTAGCAGTAACATTACTCTGCATTACTATTTCTTTGGAAGTTGGCCATTCTCACAGACATACAAATGCCGCGGGCTGTAGACAGTTTATCCAACAATAGTTCCAAGACTTGGTAATTAAAGTCAAGAACACAAAAGCAGAGGGATCTCTTTTGCTAATAGCACAACACTTTTAATATAATTGCAATTAGTACTGTAAATATTTTTTCTTGCATTTTATCCTTCTGTCTGATGCAGTGAAGTGATCAGTCTTTGGAGCTTTTCTATAAAGCTGCTTCAATGTACTTAAAAGCTAATTATCAAATTGGAATACAACACAGGCACCTTCCATTCCTGTGAAGGCAACTCAAATGGATCTGTAATACATCTTGGTATCATATTAAAATATGCCGTTTTTCATTCCTGAACAACAGAAAATATTTGGGGAAGAAAATACAGTTTTGTTAGTGTGCTTCTTTTGTAATCAGGTCAATATAAAAGTTTCAGTGGTGCGCATTCATTAGCACACATTTAGGGCCCTTTTACTAATCCGCAGCAAAATCTTCTTCCCGTGTGCTAAACTGAGATTTACTGTGGCAGTATATTAAGGATTTTTATTTTCTTGCAGGTATGGCATTAATTTTTCCAATAGTGTGCGGACTTGCAAAAAAATAACACGGGAGACCTCGCTGTTTGAGCATTTTTTTTTTTTTTAATAAATGGGCATTATTTAAGAATAGAGATTTTTTTACTGCAACATCAGTCAAATTTAGAAGAAGAAAAGAGGAAGAAATGTGTTTTGAACTATACCACTTTGTCCTCTAAAATGTCTTCTTGAATTAAGCGTCATTGGAGGATTATCATTGATTGTATGATTGCTTATGCCAGAAATGGAAGTTCAACTGGCAGATTATGTAAATCTGATGTTTGGTCAATCAGACCAGTTCAACAGCGGGGCCATCAAAAATGTGATAGGTGCTCTATCTGCTTCATTACTGAAGATTGTACCTTATTTTATGACAAGAATAACAATAAATGCAGCTTAGGAGTGAGACAACTTGTGAATCTATGGGAGTAATCTATGTTATTCGTTGTCCCTGTGTTTTTATTATATGTGGGACAAACTTCCCGGATCTTCAAGACAAAAATTATTGAGCACCGCCACTGTGTAGCTATAGGAAAATTGGAAGCTCATGTTGTTCAACATTGCATTAAAGCTAAACACAAATTTTGTGATTTGCACTGTTGGATGGTTGAACAGATGACCATGGGTGGGAGAGGTGGGGGTTTAAAAGAAAGTACTCAGATAGCGAGAACAACACTGGATCTTTTCTCTTAAAACTGTTGAATCAATGGGGTCTGAATATGACTGTGGAGTGGTAAACATTCTAATAAACACTACTACCTTAAGAATTGGGTTGTCTGTGATTGGCTGTTCCTGTAAGTGTTTGGTATAAATGTCGGTGGCCATTTTGGACAATCTTGTAAGCTCTGGTTCCACCTCCTGAATCAGCAGGTTCATTAAACAAGTGGCTCTTGCCAGGGTTTTGGACAGCTGGAATTTGTTCATGTACTGCAGCATTTGAATAGAGTCCCTTTATGCACTGGAACAGTAGCATTTTGATGACCTGGTACTGGGAAAGGATACCTCTTCAGTCAAGCTAAGTATTTGAGGGACTTTATTTTGATATGTCATGAACTACCAGAGGTGTTTGTCAGAACTTTGAAGCTCTGTGGGTTTTGGCTATTTTTCTCTAGTTTTTTGGTTAGCAACTTTTTTGTTGCTCTCTTTTTTTGGAGATAGTGGGGCCAATGAAAATATCTGGGAATCCCTTTGGGATAGACTGAAATGTTTGGTCAGACCATTGCTCGTTGAGTTTTGAGGCCTCATTTGTTTAAATTGTGAGATTTTTTTTATAGCTCCTCACAGTCTGACTATTTTGTTAGCAAACTGCATGTTTCATGCTCTTTTTGGTGTAGTAATTATTGATCATACTGTATTAAGAGAGGACATCTGTCTTATTTCTATGCGTCTCTAGTATATGGGCAAATTAGTTCTTTATTAGACTTCAGGAAGTTGAGAAAGCTGTTTAGAATTCAGACTTTGATTTAGTCTATGTTAAAAAAAAATCACAAATGTAGAGGTAATAGCAATTTCTGGGGTCCTTTTGTTAAGGAGTGCTAACAGATTTAGCGTGCGCTAATGATTAGTGTTTGCTAAATGGTAAGATGCCCATAGGAATATAATAGACAACATCATTTAGCATGAGCTAATCATTATCATGCGATAAATCCATTAGTGCACCTTAGTAAAAGGACCCCTTTGGTAGCAAGAGTTGAGAAATTATCCTCCAAGTGGTGAAAGTTAAAAAGATCATGTGAGTTTTCTATGACCCAGCATGCACTGAGTAAACTATGGCAGTTTTGGCCACTCAAGACAGAAGAGTAAGAAAGAATTTGAGGATTATTTGAAGCTACTAAAGGACCTTTTTATTAAGCTGTGGTAGGCTCTAGACATGTGCAGCGTGCACTCAAATGAGACTACCACCAGGCCAGCGTGCCCTCCTGTTGGTAATTTTAGATTTGGAACGCTCCCATAATGCGTGGATGAATTATTTATTTATTTATTTCTTCCTGTGCACGCTGGTTCTGCTGGTAATCGGCACTTGGCACGTGTAGTGCGTGAGCTTCTATTGCTAGATCAATGGATGGCGTTAAGGGCTCAGGCTGGTTTTGGGCATGCACTGGTTTCATTTTTATCGTAGGCCATTTTCCCATCCCATTAAAAATGCCATTGTTTGTAGATGCGGTAAAAACTGGCCCAGCACACACCCAATACATAAGCCTACACTACCGCAGGCCACTTTTTACCGTGGCTTAGTAAAAGAACCCCTAAATAAACAGCTACAGTTACTAACATATTACTACTAATCATTTCTATAGGGCTACTAGATGTATGCCGTGCTGTATGTGCTATGTGTAGGTACTTTCTCTGTCTCAAGTAGGCTCACAGTCTATTTTTTGGAGGGTTCAGTGACTTGCTCAGAGTCCCAAAGAACTGCAGCAGGAATTGACCCTGGTACCCCAGGATGTCAGACCACTGAATTAACCATTAGGCTACTCCTCCATGCTTGATTAGTATTGACACTATTAAAACAAGCACATGGAGGTAATTGCCTGTGAGTCTGGAGATCGTAAATATAGGAACATTGCAAATATGGGAAATTAGAAGTTGTATACTTTTTATCCTAGAATCAGGTTAGAAGACAGCAAAGGGACAGAGTGATAGCAGTATTTCTGTAAAAGTCAGGAGGGAGAAAATAAAAATTAGATAAATTAAAAGAAGATGAGAGCTTAGTTTGAAGGTTGCAGGATCAGAGGATAGTTTGCAAAATGAAGGAACTAGAAGTGCCGTAGAGACCAAAGCTGTCACTGTAAAATTAGAGCTCAAGTGGTGGAAAAAGGTACACCACAAAGTGATTTTTAGAAAGAGGAAATTTATAAAAAGATGCATGCAAATAAATTAAGTTCCATGAGAAGCCACCCGGTGTGACTGAGAGGAAGAAAGCTGAGCAAGTAATACTACAAAACCAAGGAAGTGAGCCAGGAAAGTGCATTAAAAAGTAGGCACCGTGAAAATTAAACAGATGTTAATAATCCATGTAGTCTCATAGTGTACAGTACGTCTCCTTCTCCTTAACAATGCTCCCTTTCCCTTCCAAGAAAAGTAATTTCAGACTAAATTCAATTACGGTTCTTCTTCATTCACAAAGGGGAAAAAAATAACAAACAAATCCCTTTTTAAAATGAACAGCTCCTTTAAAACACAATAGAGAGTACAAATGTAATTCTATTCGTTCCCCCCTCCCCCCAACCACGCTGATCCCATTTAGTTTGGAAATTGGTCGGTGTAGTTCATGCTGTTTAAATTTTTTTTTTAACCCTCTCTTCTATTTCGTGATTGAAATCTCACTTCACCTCAGGCGTCCTCTCATTTAGACCAGTGGGCTATTCCACTTTAATCAATGGAAACAATCTAGAAAAGTGGCATGATTAATGTTGCATTTTATGATTGTAATAAGGAAAAAAAATTGTAATGCAGGTCAATGCACACAACCTGTTACATTGTCCAAGATGCAGCAATATTTATAGAACGTTCACACATTATGGGGCAGTAATCACAGTAATACAAGAGTAAACAAGTATTTACAAATATAAAATGGGGGCCTAATTATTTCCCTTCTTGTTATATGCAAAATGACATTCGGTGGCCGAGTAGCCTGACGGTTAGGGCAGTGGGCTTTGATCCTTTGCCATTAAACATGCTCAGAATGGAGTTCAGGGAGTGGACAGGTGCAGTTCTCAAATACACTCATCTTAAATAATAATTCTCACCACCAACGTTCTAATGTGGGACTGCCTGTGTCTGTGGCTCCTGGAGTTGCTGAGCTAGGCTCCATAGCCAGGATGATGTCACTAACAGGGGGAGGAGTAGGGAAACAGGCGGAGTGTGTTTCCCTACTCGCCTGTTTCCCTACTCCTCCCCCTGCCTGTGAATCAGCTGTCAGTGCGCCGCTCCCTGCCACTCGTGACAGGCAAGAGGAGAAGCGGCTGCATGCAGAGACTGCGTTGTAAGGCTCAGGCATTTGCGAATGATTTGGGCAGGGTTTAAAAACATTTATCGCAGCGGCCAGACAGCGTTACCACTGGCAGCTGTGGGTGACGAGGGGGTTTGATGCGCTGGGAGGGAGGGGAGGGTCGCTGGACATGGCTGACTAGAGGCGGGGCAGGGGAGAGGGAGGTGGGGAGGGGGTCCTGAGACCAGAGAGGTGGGGATGGGGAGGGGGGCCCTGCGAGAGGGGGTGGGGGCTCACACTCACTCACTCACTGTCTCTCACATACACTCTCTCTGACACACTCTGTCTATCACACTCTATCTCTCTGTCACACACACACACAGTCTCACACACACAGACACAGATCTGTCTCTCACACACTCTCTCTCACACAAACACACACACACATGCTGTCTCTGTCTCTCTCTCTCATTCTCTCTATGACACACACACTCCATCTCCCCGTCTCATATGCCCGCAACCTCGGAGTCATCTTCGACTCCTCCCTCTCCTTCTCTGTGCATATCCAGCAGATAGCCAAGACCTGTCACTTCTTTCTTTATAATATCAGCAAAATTCACCCTTTCCTCTCTGAGCACACTACCCGAACTCTTGTCCACTCTCTCATCACCTCTCGCCTTGACTACTGCAACCTACTCCTCACTGGCCTCCCACTTATCCATCTATCCCCCCTTCAATCCATTCAGAACTCTGCTGCACATCTTATGTTCCGCCCAGACCGATATACTCATATCACCCCTCTCCTCAAGTCACTTCACTGGCTTCCGATCAGGTACCGCATTCAGTTCAAGCTTCTCCTACTAACCTACAAATGCACTCAATCTGCAGCCCCTCATTACCTCTCTAACCTTATCTCCCCCTACACTCCTACCCGAAACCTCCGCTCACAGGACAAATCCCTCCTCTATGTACCCTTCTCCACCACCGCCAATTCCAGGCTCCGTCCTTTCTGCCTCGCCTCTCCCTATGCTTGGAATAAACTTCTTGAGCCCATACGCCAAGCACCCTCCCTGCCCGTCTTCAAATCCTTGCTCAAAGCCCACCTCTTCAATGTCGCCTTCGGCACCTAACCACTCTACCTCTATTCAGGGAAACTCTAGACTGCCCCAATTTGATTGTCTGCACATGTTGTCCATTAGATTGTAAGCTCCTTTGAGCAGGGACTGTCCTTCTTTGTTAAACTTACAGCGCTGCGTAACCCTAGTAGCACTTTAGAAGTGTTAAGTAGTAGTAGTAGTAGTTTGGGTTCCTCTTTCCCACGTGTCACTTTGAACTTGCTCACATTAAATGTCATCTGCCATTTGGATGCCCAGTATCCCAGGCTCATAAGTTCCTTTTGTAATTTTTCACAATCCTCTTGCAATTTAACAACTTTGAATAAATTTATGTCATCAGCAAATTTAATTACCTCACTAGTTACTCCCATCTCTAGATCATTTATAAATATGTTAAAAAGCAGCTGTCTCAGCACAGATCCCTGGGGAACCCCACTATCTACCCTTCTCCATTGAGAATACTGACCATTTAACCCTACTCTCTGTTTTCTATCTTTTAACCAGTTTTTAATCCACAATAAAACAATACCACCTATCCCACAACTCTCCAATTTCTTCTGGAGTCTTTCATGAGCTACTTTTTCAAATGCCTTTTGGAAATCCAGATACACAATATCTACTGATTTACCTTTATCCACATGTTTGTTCACTCCTTCAAAGAAATGTAGTAAATTGGTGAGGCAAGATTTCCCTTCACTAAATCCATGTTGGCTTTGTCTCATTAATCCATGCTTTTGAATATGCTTCGTAATTTTGTTCTTTATAATTGTCTCTACCATTTTGCCCAGCACTGACTCAGCTTAGTAAAAGGGCCCCTTAAACCAGTGTCCTGTCATAAAATTACCTTCGGATTCAGAATTGCCTTCGCCATTCGTAATAGCTTTCAGAAGAGATATTAATTTAAAGATCAACATTGTTTTTTAGTCAACGAAACTCACTGAAAATGAAATTGGCAGTTACTTTTCCACACTATCCTTTTTAATCATGTATAACCCATAAAGATCTGTAAAGTGACACAGGTCACAGCACTGGGGATCATATTTTGAAAAACTGGCTATTAGGTATGTATTTCATGTCAGTTTTGTAATCCAATAAAATAGAGATGTGAGTAAATACATACACCCCCTGTTTACAAAGCCGCGCTAGCGGCTGCTGGTGCGCTAATGATGACACAGCACATTTACTTTAAATGGACCGTATTGGCATTGCTGCACAGCAGTCGCTAGCGTGGCTTTGTAAACAGGGGGATAGACTTTACCTCATGCAGTTTTTTCACTCTACTTTAATCCCTCTGCATTGCCTGTTTTCTGTAAGGACCTGAATCGTTTGAATTTATCTTAGACCTTAGAAAAAGTTCTAGAATAAATATATTCAGCTACTTCAGTGAGTAGAAAGAACTACATCCTATGCTTTCAAAAACGCAATCCAGAGGTCCTATGTATCTTGGAAGAAAACAAATCTCCCTTATGAGCTTCGGAGCTGTCCATTGCTTAAAATAGCACAATACATTTCCAGATGCATTACGCAATGCATGAGCCTTATTAACCCTTTTCAGATATGTGGAATCATTCTGCTGCCCTTGCACTAATGTGAAATTGGATAAAAGAAGCCCAATAATCTTAGGTTAAACTACAGGCAAGAAGCCAGAAACACTTACTTACACTTCAGTAATTGCATTACCTTTTCCAAACATGTGAAAAATAAGCTCCCTTACATGCTTCTATCCAGATAGAGAAAAAATTACAGGGGATAGGTATTCAAAACCATTTATGTGGTCTCCATCAGGTGCTGCCCACATAGGTGTTTTTGTAGGCAAATCAACCACTGGTGAGTGAATACATTTTGTGCCATATAGCAAAGATTTATTTATTTATTTGTTTGTATGATTGTTAGATTTATCTCACCCTTCTGAATGTTTAGGGCACTTATAATAACATTTATGTATGCCACAATAAGACATAAACCCGTTGCAATATTATAATTTAAAAAGAATGGTTGTAGTGGCAGAGACGTAGCAATTGTATTCATACCCCTGTCTGGGACTGCACCAGGATTCAGAATGGTGACGAGGACTCCTAATGGTAGTCAAGCAGCATTACTGCTAAGGGGCCAACACTTCCATGCAAGTAATGTTGCTTCATAAGAACATACATAAGAACATAAGAGTAGCCATACTGGGTCAGACCATCTAGCCCGGTATCCTGTTTTCCAAACAGTGGCCATGCCAGGTACCTGGCAGAAACCCAAATCGTGGCAGCACTCCATACTACAAATCCCAGGGCCTAAAATGCAGAGGAATCTCATCATACACATCAGAAGCTGCTTTTCTGTTGAAATCCTATGCTCAGTGTCCAAGAAAACAAATAATATGCTTCTTGCTGGCCTCCCACTTAGTCACCTCTCCCCCTCCAGTCGGTTCAAAACTCTGCTGCCCGTCTCGTCTTCCACCAGGGTCGCTTTACTCATACTACCCCTCTCCTCAAGACCCTTCACTGGCTCCCTATCTGTTTTCGCATCCTGTTCAAACTTCTTCTACTAACCTATAAATGTACTCACTCTGCTGCTCCCCAGTATCTCTCCACACTCGTCCTTCCCTACACCCCTTCCCGTGCACTCCGCTCCATGGATAAATCCTTCTTATCTGTTCCCTTCTCCACTACTGCCAACTCCAGACTTTGCGCCTTCTGTCTCGCTGCACCCTACGCCTGGAATAAACTTCCTGAGCCCCTACGTCTTGCCCCATCCTTGGCCACCTTTAAATCTAGACTGAAAGCCCACCTCTTTAACATTGCTTTTGACTCGTAACCACTTGTAACCACTCGCCTCCACCTACCCTCCTCTCTTCCTTCCCGTTCACATTAATTGATTTGATTTGCTTACTTTATTTATTTTTTGTCTATTAGATTGTAAGCTCCTTGAGCAGGGACTGTCTTTCTTCTATGTTTGTGCAGCGCTGCGCATGCCTTTTAGCGCTATAGAAATGCTAAATAGTAGTAGTAGTAGTAATGTTAAGAGCTATTACGAAGGGAATGGAGAACATAACTGAGAATATTAAAATGCCTTTGTATCGCTCCATAGTGCTACTGCACCTTGAATACTGAATGCAATTTTGGTCACTGCATCTCAAAAAAGGTATAGTGGAATTAGAAAAGGTGCAGAGAGAGACAACAAAAATGATAAAGGGGATGGGACATAGTGGCATAATATATGACAGAAGATAAAGACCTACATTGTCCATCTAGTCTGCCCAAAAAGGTGACCAGACCCATTTCTGCCACTCTATGTAGGATACACTCCATCATGATCAAATACTTCGTCATTAACTGGGCAGTCACACAATCATGAAAGAGTGGTTGTATAAATTTTGATGCAGCATAGTCACATTTAATGTCAATACTTGATTAATACCTGTGGGTATCTTATCTGTTGGTAACATTGGATATCGCCTCAGTTTTTGACACGATCCATCACGGATTGCTGATTCAGAGATTAGAAGCTTTGGGGTTTCAGGGAAAGGTATTGGAATGGTTTTCTTCCTTTTTGTGCAGTAGGGTATATGAAGTAAAAATGGAACAGGATGTTTGCTTCTTGGATTGATGTGGTGGCAGGGGTCCCCAAGGTTCAGCCTTATTCCTGGTTTTGTTTAATATCTATTTGCTATTTTTGTGCAAACGTGTAGTGGGACTGGGTCTGGATTATAATATCTATCTGGATGACATCCAATTTTTTTTGCCTATTATTGATTCATTGGATAAGATGCTAGAATTATTATGAATTTGTTTGCAGTCAATTAATTCTTGGATGACTGCTAATAGACTGAAATTGAATCAGACTAAGGTCTTGACACTTTCTTATTCTTCCCATGTAGAATTCCTTTTGGATATCAGATTTGGGAATGATACTACACCTATTCAGCGAGAAATTAAGGGCCCCTTTTACAAAGTGGCAATAAGCCCAACACGAGCTTACCACTCGCTAAAAAGGAAGTACCGCCCAGCTACCGCAGCAACCCGGCAGTAGTTCCCACCCCAGCGCATGCGATTTCTGGCACAACAAAAATATTTTTATTTTTGTAGCACTGGTGTGTACCCAGCAGTAATCGGGCAGCGGTTACTGCCGGGTTAGCACAGGAACCCTTACTGCCACCTCAATGGGTGGTGATATGTACTCCCCCCGAAATGGCCACATGGCAAGTGCTTCACATACCACATGGCCATTTTCTGAAAAAAAGAAAGACCTGTCTTTTAACCACTACAGTAAAAGGGGGCCTTGGCGCATGTCAAAAACACACACACCGATGCCAGCACAAGCCCTCTTTTTCCGCATCTTCATGACAGGGGCCCTAAATATCTAGGTATAACTATGGATTCTGTTTTATCATTTCAGCCCCATGTTAAATTGTTGGTAAAAAAGATCCTTTTTTTAAGTTGAAAATTTTATGTAGACTGATGGGATTACTTTTTTATGAAAACTAGAACTGTTTTGCAATTACTGGTAACTCCATTATTTGACTATATTAATGTATTGTTTTTGGTTTCCCCAGCTTATGTGTTGAGACTGTTGCAGATGACTCAGAATGTGGAGGCATGCCGAATTGCTGGGTTTTCGAGATTTGAACATATCTTACAGGTTCTACAAAATCTTCACTGGTTACCTGTAAATGAGGAGGTTCCTCTTCCCCTTGTGTCTGCACTTAGAATATGTTCCTTTTTGAGTCATTGAGGTTAACTGTGCCCTCTTATAAACAAGTTACCTTGCATTACATTATATTGATTTTTTTTTATATATTGGGCTTCGTGATAAATTGCATATGATGAAAAATTATCTTCTCTGCTGTAAATGTCTCAAGGCATACCTTTTTGCTCAAGCTTTTAATTAATTGGAGAAAGATCTTATAAATTACCATGCTGGATTCTGTGCTTTGTGTGTGTTAGTAGATATTGAGGGGCATAATTGAACGCAAATGCCCATCTCCATAAGCGTCTATCTCCGAAGACGGGTCCACGAAGGGGCGGGCCAGACCGTATTTTCGAAAAAGATGGGCGTCCATCTTTTTTTCGATAATATGGTTGGTGCCGGACAAATGCATCGGATTTGAGCAGATTTGAGCTGGGCGGTATCATTTTTCAGCGATAATGGAAACCGAAGGCGCCCAGCTCAGAAACAAACAACTCCAAGGCATTTGGTCGTGGGAGGGGCCAGGATTCATAGTGGACTGGTCCCCCTCACATGCCAGGACACCAACCGGGCACCCTAGGGGGCACTTGTAACAATTAAAAAAAAATAAAAATACCTCCCAAGTCTATAGCTCCCTTACCTTGGGTGCTGAGCCCCCCAAACCCACTCCCCAGAACTCTACACCATTACCATAGCACTTGTGGGTGAAGGGGGGCACCTAGATGTGGGTACAGTGGGTTTTGGGGGTGGTTTGGAGGTCTCCCATTTACCAGCACAAGTGTAACAGGTGTGGGGGGGATGGGCCTGGGTCCACCTGCCTGAAGTCCACTGCACCCACTAACAACTGCTCCAGGGACCTGCATACTGCTGTGATGGAGCTGGGTATGACATTTGAGGCTGGCATACAGGCTGGAAAAAAAAGTTTTTAAAGTTATTTTTTTTGGTGGGAGGGGGTTAGTGTCCACTGGGGGAGTCAGGGGAGGTCATCCCCGATTCCCTCCGGTGGTCATCTGGTCAGTTGGGGCACTTTTTGGGGACTTGTTCGTGGAAAAAAAAGGGTCCAAAAAAGTGGCCCAAATTCTTGCTTCTGTCACCCTTCTTTTTTCCATTATCGGCCGAGCGCGCCCATCTCTCCTCGGCTGATAACCACGCCCCAGTTCCGCCTTCACCACACCTCCAATACACCCCCATCAACTTTGTCCATTCCCGCGACAGACTGCAGTTGGAGGCGCCCAAAATCGGCTTTCAATTATACCGATTTGGGCACCCATGAGAGAAAGGCACCCATCTCCCAATTTGGGTCGAAATATGGGCTTCTTTCTTTTTCGAAAATAAGCCTGATTGTATTGTACTGTTTTTTGGTTTTTATTGTGAATGTTATTTATTTATTATTTATTAGGATTTATTTACCACCTTTTTGAAGGAATTCACTCAAGACGGTGTACAGTAAGAATATTATAAACTGCATAGGACCTTGGATAGTGTAGTTTAGAATCTGTGTGATAAATAAAATAAAATAAATCTTACAATGTTGCAATCTGACAACATTTTACGAGCCAACTACCTGAGGGTATTTCTCCTTGCCCTCTGAGATACACTTATAACATATGAATGTGGCATAAAACACACATACTTGTTTTTGATCTGTCTCTGCTATTCTCAGATCCCTATGAGGAAAAGTTAAAGTGGCTAGGACTCTTCAGCTTAGAGAAGAGATGACTGAGTGGAGATATGATAGAGGTCTATAAAACACTGAATGGAGTGGAAGGAGTAGACATGAATCACTTGTTTAGTCTTTAAAAACAGTATGAGTATTAGAGGGCATGCAATGAAGCTACTGTAGTACATTTAAAACAAATTGGAGAAAATATTTCTTCATGCAACATGTAATTAAACTTTGCAATTTTTTGCCAGAGAATATGGTAAAAGCAGTTAGCTAAGCAGGGTTTAAAAAAGGTTTAGACAAGTTCCTAAAGGAAAAGTCTATAAACAATTATTAAGATGGACTTGGGAAAATCCACTGCTTATTCCTGGGATAAGAATTATAAAATGTATTTTACGCTTTTGTGATCTTGCCAGGTACTTCTGACCTGGACTGATCGCTGTTGGAAACAGAATACTGGGTGTTGTTGATGCTTATGTTCTTATGTTATAAACTAAAAATATCAGTAGGAAACTGGTTCAATCTAGTAAATCATCAATCCATATAAATACAGAACCCAGTTGTTAAATATAAGGTTACTCTTTTCAAAAAAGGAGGAAAAACGCCTCAAGAAAAAGCTTTTCCCACAATTGTAAATGGGATAAAAGCTTTTATCCCATTTACAATTGTGGGAAAAGCTTTTTCTTGAGGCGTTTTTCCTCCTTTTTTGAAAAGAGTAACCTTATATTTAACAACTATGTTCTTATGTTGGCATAGTTTGAAAAAAATATTGGGGGTGATATTTAGTGCAGTATATCTTGTTAAAGTTCACTAAATAAATAATTTAGTTCACTTTGACTGAAATATTAAAGAAAGATTAAGGTTGTGTTGCTAATTTTGTAAAAACTAGAAAGACAGAAAAAAAAACATAGGCCATAAATTATCTTTGTTTTTCTATCTAATCTGCCCATCCATGTCATCTGTTATCCCTTGTTTTGCCTTAGAGAACCTATGTACTTGTCCCAAGCTTTCTTGAATTCAGATACAGATTTTGTCTCCAGCACCTCCACCAGGAGTGCATTCCACTCATTCACCAGATATATGTATATGGTTAAGTTTCGGTCAGACATGTGAACCAATCATGCTTAAGCAGACATCTTTAACCATGTATTTGATACTATCCAGTGTAATTATAACTGTGCCCCTGACACACATTTTGCCCTTCTTCCTTTTAACCAGTTAATTTTGGGTTGACCTTTGACTTGTCCAACTATTAGGTACTTATGATTTGTTGGAGTTGACTTCCAGATTTAACCAGACAGATCATTTGAATATTGATCTTATTATCTCTGTGCATTATTTTCTCTTAATTTCTAGTCTTCTGGAAAATGCTTTATTCTACAAAACAATTTATTGGATTTAGTGAATGAAAATATTTGTAGAATTGTTCATCACTTTCTTACATAACTGGAAAAGGTGATTAAACACATTTTTAAATAAACTAAGGATTCAGTTTCCTAAGGTGTGGTAAAGTTTTGCAGTTAATATGTATTCATTGCAAAAATTAATGTGTGGTGTTTGCAGTGGAGTGCTGGAGCCGGCTCACACCGACTCGCAAGAGCCGGTTGTTAAATTTTGCTCCGACTTGCGAGCCGGTTGTTGCTCCGTGCGAGCCAGCTCTCCTCCCTCCCTCCCTCTGGATCCGGTCCCTCACGTTCACTCACTCTCTCCCCCCTTTCCCCCTTCTCCCCAAAATTGGCTGTCTGGCTAACCACTGCCCAGAACCCCCCCCCAAGCCACCGCTGCACGTTTCTCCGGCACCACCTACTGGCACCCAATGGGCCTTCTTTCCCCTCCCTCCATCGGGCAGCGCCAGCCTAACTGTACAACAAAGCTGCACTGCACCGGGTCCGTCAGCATGCTGCCGCTAGCTCCTACTCTTTCTGAAGAGGTGGGGCTAGCGCAGAGGAAGCAGTCGCAGCAGCATACAGAGAGACAGCCCTGGCACCGCGTGGATCCACTGCAGATTTAGCAGCAGAACTAACACCTCTGCTGAAAGATGACAAGGTAGGAGCTAGCGGCAGCATGCTGATGGACCCGGTGCCGTGCAGCTTTGTTGTACAGTTAGGCTGGCGTGCGCTGCCCAACGGAGGGAGGAGAAAGAAGGCCCATTGGGTGCTCCATTGCTGGGTGGGCTTGAGCCCAAATTGGGTGGGCCCAGGCCCGCCCAGGCCCACCCGTGGTTATGCCTCTGGTGGCTGGAGGGCAGGGCAGGGGGAGAGAAGGGTCGCTGGACATGGGTGGATGGAGGGCAGGGGAGAGGAGGGGAGAGAGAAGAAATGCTGGACATGGATGGAGGGGAGGGAAGAGTGAGGAAGGAGAGGAGATGAGGGAAAAGGAAGAGAGGAGAAAAACTGCACATGGATGAAGAAAATAGGCAGAAGCTGAGAACCAGAAATGAAGAAGAAAGGAGGAAAGGAAAGAAATAATTGGAAAGGAAGCCCTGGAAACGGAGTTAAGAGGACAGATAGCAGCAGAATCGGATACTGGGCCAGCATGATCAGTCACCAGACAACAAAGGTAGAAAAAATTCATTTTATTTTCATTATAGTGTTTGGAATATGTTCACTTTGAGAATCAGATGCTCAACATTAAAAGTTTATATTTATTTATTTACTTATTTATGGCATTTTATTGCACATTAAACATGAATTAGATTGGAACCTGGGATCATTTAATTTTTTTTTCCTGGAGTAATGCATTGCCGCCCCCCCCCCCCCCCCCCCCCCAGACTCTCTCCCCGGCTATAGCCAGCTCTGCAATTTGAGGGGGGGGGGGCGCAGAGGGGGACCGGGGAGAGAGTCTGTTGTTAAACATTTACCAGCACACCACTGGGTGTTTGTATCCAGTAACTGGTGAGGATAGGCCAATTATATGACCATGCAGTTATCACACAGGGTAGGCATGTCACTGTATCTTAATTGCATTGTGATAGCATAGTTATACCTACCTGGGGTAGATTTGGAAGAAAAGTGTTTCATGTTTCAGGAACTCCGTTCACTAGGCAAATCTCTCCTAATTGCACCCTTCTCCTCCATCGCTAACTCCAGACTTCGTTCCTTTTATCTCACCACACCTTATGCCTGGAATAGGCTTCCTGAGCCGTTACGTCTAGCTCCATCCCTGGCCGCCTTCAAATCCGGGCTAAAGGCCTACCTGTTTGATGCTGCTTTTGACTCCTAACTTGTCACTTGCTCATAACCTTGTCTTCTTCTCTTCAATAGACCCTGTCCGTATGTGTCCTTCTGTCTGTCCTACCCTTATCCTTATTGGTTCTGTCTGTCTGTCCTGATTTAGATTGTAAGCTCTTTTGAGCAGGGACTGTCTTTTCTTCATGTTCAATTGTGAAGCACTGCGTACGACTGGTAGCGCTATAGAAATGATTTATAGTAGTAGTAGTAATGTTTTTCCTATGTGGATATTACTATTTATGTTCTGTTTAATAAGATCAAACATATTATTAATATATTTGTTAATGATAGTGTTAGGCTGGTGGAATGATGGGCATATTGTTTACAATTGAAATTAAATAGGAAAAAAAGACAAAATTCCTACTTTTAAGTTCACCTTACATTTGTACTTCAAATTTACAATTACAGTTGTATGGTAGGCCTTTGAAATTTGAATCCAAAATGAAAATAGTAGGAATTATAATAGGGGCTCATTTTTGAAAGAGAAAACCATCCAAAAAGTGTCAAAGCACCATTTGGATATTTTTCTTATCAAAACGTCCAAATTGGAATTTTTGAAACCTGTTTTGCAGATGCCTATGTATGAAATTAGTCTGCAGTGTGTCCAAATCACATGGAGGCACGTCTGGGGGTGTTCTGGAGGCAGTATTAGGGTGTGTCTAACACTTGGATGTTTTATAGCTATAACACAGCACAACAACAACAAAATAATTTGTGTGCTACTGGGCAAAAACCATTTGTCCTATACTAAATTCAGTATGCATATTCCAAATCCGAAGTCAGAATTGTTGTAACACGTCAGGAAATTTTGTTATGCATAAGTTTGCCCAAATTAATTAAGCACTTGGAAAGCATTGAATAATTTTTTACAGAACGAGTTTTACTCCAACAATTACCTGATCTACATCAAAGTTTTCGTAGTCAACAGTATATGAAAATGTAATGGAATAACAAAATTTAAAAAAAGTCTCGCATTCCAGTTTAAAAATCTTACTTCAGCAAGGCCCAGTACTGTTAAAAGTGCTCCAGGCATCTACTTTTGCGTTTGTGACCGGTCATATTTTCCCGTTGCAAAGTCCCCCATCATGTTGGGATTCCAGCGGCCTTGATATCTGTTTTCCATTGTAGAAATGTCTTTATGGAACCTCTCTCCATGTTCGTCACTTACGTGTCCCAAATTGGGTGGGAAAAAGTCAAGATGGGAATGTAATAAAAACGCATTTTCAATGACATTCGGCAGCCAAGTTGTTCATATGCTTTAAGCATGTTGTCTACTAGTTCAGCATAGTTTTCAGCTCGTCTGTTCCCAAGGAGGTTCTGCACTACTAGCACAAATGCATCCCAAGCATTAATATTATAAGTGAATAGGCTTTGCATGTATAACTTAAAAATCTAGACGTGTCAGGCAAACTCGGAGTTAATATTTGGAATCGGCGGGTTCAATTTAGTATAAATCACATGTTTTTCTCTCAGTAGCAAAATCATTGTTGCGTTGTGTAATGGAACAAAACAAAATCATCTAGGGCTGAAACTTCAAAGTTTTGGTCTAGACTTCTTTTCAGAATGAATAAGATACAAAATGGTGCCCTAAATGACTAGATGACCACTGGAATACTACCCCTCCTACCCTCAAAAAAAGGTGAATAAAAAGAGGACTCACCTGCCTCTATGACAGCCTCAGATTTTATAGCCAGGTCCATGGAGTAGTTCAGTGGTGAGTGCAGTGTAATGTAGATAGGTGGAACTAGGCCCATGCATCCCTGTACCTATTACACGTGTGGTGGAAACTCTGAGCCTTCCAAAACGAATTAAAGCACACTCTACCAACATATAGGTACCCCCTTCACCCATCAGGGTTATTGTAGTGGTGTATAGTTGGAAGTAGTGGGTTTTAGGTGGGTTTTGAAGGGCTCCGCAGCGGTGAGGTGTGTACCTGGGAACATTTATTTGAAGTTCACTGCAGTTCCCACTAGGTGGCCTGATTGCTCTCCTGGGGTGTACGGGGGACCTCCTACATCTCGATGTCTTGATTTTGTGCATTTTTATCTTGTGCAAGGCTTCGTTCTGTGAGTCTGACGTTCTGCACGTTGTACGTGCAGGATGTCAGAAACAGAAGGAAGCCTTTTGCGAGAAGAAGAGGACCTCGACTGGTGGGGGTTGGGGTCCCCCGCCAGCAAAGGCAGGCGACGGCGGGTAGGCGGCGGGAGGGGGGTTGGGTGGGTCATCGGCAGGGGGGTCCAGGGCCAAATCTATGGGGGCCCAGGCCCCCCAGGCCCCACGTAGCTACGCCACTGGTATTGAGGCAAATGATTGACTATCATAACATATATATAAATAAAGGTAAAAAGAAACAGAAAAAGTGACTACTTAACAGACACAAGAATCCAGCGCTATAATAATTAAAACATACTCCCAACGCCTACATAGAACAAGTAGCGTTTCAGTCTCCTGATCTGTTTTGGGGGATAAGTAAGTAGTCACTGAAAGCTACAAAATAAAAAGACAAAAATAACTATAAAGCGTATATAAAACAACATTGCCATTAACCCCAAAACATCTTATATACAAGTAGAAAAAGAAAAAAAAAAGAAGGAACTTACCTCTACTTAAATCCTAATTAGTGCCAAGTAACATCAATAATTGATTGTTAATGGCTCATTAGCTAATTAGTTTGCATGCAGATCTCAGATCTGCACTCAAATTTGGGTGACCTCTATAGAATCTGAAAGGATAATGCTCTCTTAACTATGCCCAGTTAATTATCCAAGTACCAGCCAGACCCTGATAAATTCCTGCAGTCCACAAAGGCCTGGATAGTCAATGCCGGTTGCTGGATTAGGCCTCATACTGCAAATCTACGTCTAATTCAGCTCACAAGAGCCAGACTTTACAAAAAGACTATAAATGCAGGCTGAATATTGCTCCCTTGATATTGTGTTCTATAAACTGGAAACAGGTAACAATGTTTGCACCTTATGGAATATCTCTCACCGGTAACCTGGGCTATATCTATGCCTATATAGATACTGTAGTTACATAGATGCATATATAGATGTATTACCTTTACAATTGAGGAGCATAAAGATCATGATTAATCACTGACTTTAATACCATATTTCATCTTCTGTGTTAAATTCAGTTCAATATTATAAACCAATGAAATCTATGGTATGTTTAGATGTTTTGCATATCTACATTTTAAATATTTCAACAGCAAAACTAAAATGTGTGTTTTTTTTCATTATGGAGTTACAGTACACTCTGATTTAAAGCTGTGTCATCTTGATTCATAGCAACTGGTTTGAATGGTGAAATCCACTATTCCATGCACCATTAGTTCGCTGGCAAGGTTATCTCCCATGAACAACCATACACTGCAGGTGTAATAGCCCATGTGGACTTGCAGTGTCCTGAATGAAAAACAGCTGCAATATTCTAGGGAAGTCAGTGATCTGAAAACCAAACATAAAATAGTGTCTTGTATTATTTCCCCTCCCCCTCAAGTTGTACAGTACATAATATCACCGTTCTAGAAATGGTGTCCAGAAACCACAGTAATGTGTTCGGTCTCTTCCGCTCTTTTGGCTGGTTTGGATTCATACAGGATGCCTCTGTATGAAATTCTGTATTACAAGAATGCAAAGTTGTTCTCAGGAATTTATAAGATAGTGCTGTGAGTCACAGATTTAATTGAAATCTACTACACAACCAAGGTAAAGTTGCAGACCTTGACAATTACTGCATGCGTACTGCGTCTTGTGACATCAACTAGAGCTTCAGACTTTCCGTTTAGATTTATACAGCAAAACAGTGTGTTATACAGTACTGAACTGATAATAAGGGGTACCATACTGCAAGACAGAATAGAGTCCAATGAAGATATTAAGAAAATCCATATTAAATAGGATTTCATTTTAACAGCTTTTGTCTTCTTGAAATTAGTGGCTGAATACATGCTGGTTCATGTTTTATATAAATTATCTACACTCCAATCAGATTGGTTCAAGATGGGTTTCTAATGTGAACTGGTTTTCCATGGCAAACACCAGTGGTGTAACCACAGGCCCATCCACTTTGAACGGATGCCCACCCAGCAATGGCACAGCTGTGATGTGGCTGGCAGTGACTTTTAAGCCCTATCAGTTGTATACTCCCAGCATCACTCCTACTCCTAGGTGATCAGGGGTCTTTTAACTAGTCCCCCAGCCTTAGGGTTACCATATTTTGTCCTCTCAAAAAGAGGACACATGTCTCGCCAAACTGTCACATATACCCCTCCCCTTACTTACTATCTACTGCCCTGGTGGTCTAGTGAGCCCCCTCTTTCCTGCCTAGAGCTCTGTCCTTGCCCTGCAGCCTGTTGCTGTGACGGTCTCAGGATTCAAAATGGCCACCAAGAGTTGAAGTCTCGCGAGGTCGCTTTAACTCTCGGCGGCCATTTTGAATCCTGAGACCTTCACAGCAACAGGATGCAGGGCAAGGGCAGCACTCCGGGCAGGAAAGAGGGGGCTCTTTCCTGTCCCAAAGAGGTCACTAGACCACCAGGGCAATAGATAGTAAGTAAGGGAAGGGGAGGCTAGGATAGGACCACCACCTGCCCATCCATTTGTCCAGAAATCTGGACAAACGGGCGGACTGGCAAAACCTGTCCGGATGCCCGGACATGTCCTCAAAAAGAGGACAAGTCCGTGTAAATTCGGACATATGGCAACCCTACCCAGCCTCCCATTACCTTTTAAATCCTTCAGTTCTTTACCAGCAGCAAGCAGTGACACATCCCTTGACAAACAGTCCTTGTAAGCTGTAAGATCTTTTTAAAGGATCAACCATGCAATATTTCAGCCATTTCCAGTTTTGTCTTCCAGAATCTGCATTTAGTTGTTACATTTGTTTTTATTTGTCTACGTTGGCTGTGAATCTTCTGTGTGATCCTATAAGAAAAAAAAAAAAAGATAAAAACAAACAGGAGGTAAAAACCCTCACGAAACCCTGAGATATGGAGAAAAAAGTGAGGAAGTTGAATGAGGATACCAAATATGTTTATTCACATAAAAAATGACGAAAGTTTCATAAAAAATGACCCGACATGGCCGTGTTTCGGCCCAAAAGGCCTGCCTCAGGGGTCTTTAAAACCTCAGAGAGTGTGGCTTGAAATATGTGCTCCAAGGTGAATGATAAAACAAAATTCTCTTGGGTCTTCTCTCTTCTAAAAAAGTATTTTTTTAATTTTAGAAAAAGGAAGAACGGAACAGGCTCGTTAAACTCCTCTACAAAACGACATATTTGGCTGTATCTTATGTGTTTGTTTAATAAGAACAAAAGATAAACCATGATAGTTAAACCAAAGGTCAAGCCTCCTGTCTCCAACAGTGTAAAATCAGGTCACAAGTACCCAGCACGGTCTGAAAGAATAGATCCATTACTTCCTACCTCTATCTGGCTAACGATGGTTTGTGTGCAGCTGTAATGATCTACACTACAACATACAGGTGCTGTTTTACTAAGTCGCATAAGCGTCTATGCTTGCCCACTACACGGCAATTCTGAGTTACCACCCGGCTACCTCATGGCCCATGCGGTAATTCCATTTTTTTACGTGTCCCCACTACACATGCCAGAAATATTTTTCATTTCTGGTGCACTGATGGTAATTGGGCGGTAATCGGCATTTTACATGCATAAACCATTACCGCCCAGTTACCACATGAGACCTTACCGTAAAGTCAATGGCTGGCGGTAAGGTCTCAGACCCAAAATGGACACGTGGTAATTTTCATTTTGCCGCTCGTCCATTTTAAGCAAAAATAAAAAAGGCATTTTTTTACAGGTGCGCTAAAAAATGATTCTGCGCGCGTCCAAAACATATGTCTACACTACTGCAGGCCATTATTCAGCCCACAATGCATAGAAGATCATTAAATACCCGATAAAGATAATAATGTTGCATTGTCCCCTTGATGCACCACTTGTTTTCTGTAGGGGTGTAATATCTGTTCAGATAGAAGCTGAAACTCCAAGATACCTTCTCAAGTGACATCCCAGCATATTTTATATTGGAATGAATTCTACGTTTGTTTATGTACTTTTTAACTGCTACTTGATGCACTTGATGGTCATACACACAATACTGAATAATCCAACCAACAAGAAGAATTGAATGAAGGAGACATTCCAATCGTGTTTTTCAAGAGGAGCATGTCCTTCACCATAGTGTAAGTTTTATTATATTTTCTGAAAAAAAGGGAACTATTACAGTGGGGGAAATAAGTATTTGATCCCTTGCTGATTTTGTAAGTTTGCCCACTGACAAAGACATGAGCAGCCCATAATTGAAGGGTAGGTTATTGGTAACAGTGAGAGATAGCACATCACAAATTAAATCCGGAAAATCACATTGTGGAAAGTATATGAATTTATTTGCATTCTGCAGAGGGAAATAAGTATTTAATCCCTCTGGCAAACAAGACCTAATACTTGGTGGCAAAACCCTTGTTGGCAAGCACAGCGGTCAGACGTCTTCTGTAGTTGATGATGAGGTTTGCACACATGTCAGGAGGAATTTTGGTCCACTCCTCTTTGCAGATCATCTCTAAATCATTAAGAGTTCTGGGCTGTCGCTTGGCAACTCGCAGCTTCAGCTCCCTCCATAAGTTTTCAATGGGATTAAGGTCTGGTGACTGGCTAGGCCACTCCATGACCCTAATGTGCTTCTTCCTGAGCCACTCCTTTGTTGCCTTGGCTGTATGTTTTGGGTCATTGTCGTGCTGGAAGACCCAGCCACGACCCATTTTTAAGGCCCTGGCGGAGGGAAGGAGGTTGTCACTCAGAATTGTACGGTACATGGCCCCATCCATTCTCCCATTGATGCGGTGAAGTAGTCCTGTGCCCTTAGCAGAGAAACACCCCCAAAACATAACATTTCCACCTCCATGCTTGACAGTGGGGACGGTGTTCTTTGGGTCATAGGCAGCATTTCTCTTCCTCCAAACACGGCGAGTTGAGTTCATGCCAAAGAGCTCAATTTTTGTCTCATCTGACCACAGCACCTTCTCCCAATCACTCTCGGCATCATCCAGGTGTTCACTGGCAAACTTCAGACGGGCCGTCACATGTGCCTTCCGGAGCAGGGGGACCTTGCGGGCACTGCAGGATTGCAATCCGTTATGTCGTAATGTGTTACCAATGGTTTTCGTGGTGACAGTGGTCCCAGCTGCCTTGAGATCATTGACAAGTTCCCCCCTTGTAGTTGTAGGCTGATTTCTAACCTTCCTCATGATCAAGGATACCCCACGAGGTGAGATTTTGCGTGGAGCCCCAGATCTTTGTCGATTGACAGTCATTTTGTACTTCTTCCATTTTCTTACTATGGCACCAACAGTTGTCTCCTTCTCGCCCAGCGTCTTACTGATGGTTTTGTAGCCCATTCCAGCCTTGTGCAGGTGTATGATCTTGTCCCTGACATCCTTAGACAGCTCCTTGCTCTTGGCCATTTTGTAGAGGTTAGAGTCTGACTGATTCACTGAGTCTGTGGACAGGTGTCTTTCATACAGGTGACCATTGCCGACAGCTGTCTGTCATGCAGGTAACGAGTTGATTTGGAGCATCTACCTGGTCTGTAGGGGCCAGATCTCTTACTGGTTGGTGGGGGATCAAATACTTATTTCCCTCTGCAGAATGCAAATAAATTCATATACTTTCCACAATGTGATTTTCCGGATTTAATTTGTGATGTGCTATCTCTCACTGTTACCAATAACCTACCCTTCAATTATGGGCTGCTCATGTCTTTGTCAGTGGGCAAACTTACAAAATCAGCAAGGGATCAAATACTTATTTCCCCCACTGTATTTGTTCAGAACATTATTATATTTCACTGCACTTTATCATACTTACTTGACAGTCAATTGCAGGCTCTTTCATTTTAATTTATTTTCCTAAATTCATCTAAACCTCACTATATTTATATGTCTTTTGACCATATTGTTTGACAAGAGGGCTGACCCTACCATTAGGTGCTGCTCAGGGCAGCAGGCTTTGGAGGAGGGCTGATAAGATAGTGTTGGCACAGCCAGAAAGGCAGATCTTTAAAGCTACTGTCAGTGGTCGATCTTTGAGCATCTATGCACATGCTAATGCTCAAAGGCCCACTGCCATATTTCACTTTTATTCAATGCAAGCTCTGATCCCATAATGGTAGTGTCAGTGGATGGGAGAAGGGGAGGGGGATGCTGGACTCTTTGGAGGTAGATACTGTGGTAGTGAAAGGAAGGAGAGAAATGTTAGACATCTGGATGGGAGGGATGGTGAGAAATGCTAGATAAATGGAACATGAAGGAAAGGAGAGAGATGCTGGATAACTTGGGAGAGGAAAAGAGGAAGAGAGATGCTGGAAAACTGGATAGGGGAAGGGAAGAAGTGATGTGAAGGACACTTGGGAGAAGGGAACTGTATCTCAATTCAAGAAAGCATGGGTCAAGCACACAGGATCTCTAAGGGAAATATGAGCAGACTGGAGAGGCTCTGTAGTCCTTATCTTCCATCATTTTCTCTCTGTTTCTCTGGCAAATCCATATGTATGTTGTCAAATAGATGTAATTCCAAAAAATATGGGTAGAGGATGAACTGATCCAACCAGCTACAAATATTCAATACAATCCTCAATACGTATTCAAGTCTATGAAGTAAATCTATAGTGAAAAGTTGGTGGAAAAATCTTCAAAGAGCTCCTGGTAGAACACTTCCGGAGCTAATAACTCTTTATCATTGGCAAAAAAATACACCACACCACACTCTTTATTTGTAGAAGTCCCAAACTTGAGACAGCAGTGCAAAACACTGGCCAACTTTGGTCTGAGGGCAACTTTATTCTGTTGTAGAAGGATAAGTTACCACTTACGGAACTATGTAAGCCACATTGAGCCTGCAAACAGATGGGAAAATGTGGGATACAAATGTTATAAATAAATACATAAATAAAATAAATAAGTGAATTTCACTTTGTTAAAAAAGTATTATCAGAATACTTTGTGATGGGGGAACTAAGATGGCCGCCTGACCGGTTTGGTGGGAAGACGCTCTGATCGGTTTTGAGCTACAAATTATTTCCTCAAAATGCCACACTCTAAAAGAAAGGGAACGCTGAGATCGGTTCCTCTACCTACTTCAGCGTCCTCGCCGCTACAGCCGACATTGGAGCGATTCTACCCCGGCGTCTCCAGGAACTTGCAGGGAGAGGACCCCATAACGGGGATTCCGGGAGAAGCGGCGTCCCCGCTGGGAGAAGAAACCTCCCTGTCTCCACCATCTTTCTCAACTGCACCTCCGTGTCCAGCGTCAAGAGCGGCCCTGGAGGGAAACCCCACTGACTCCGGAAGTGTGTCGGTAGGGGAGACCAGAGAGGATCCAGGCACGCAACAGGTGACGCAGCCTGCTGAGGGAGCTGGAACTCCTTCAGCAAAGAAAACGGAGGTGACTTTGGAAACGGTATGGGGGATGTTAATCCGGATTGATTCTACACTTCAGAAGACCTCAGGTGATGTAGGAAATCTTGGCACAAAATTGGAAGGTTTAAAACTAACTGTAGAATCTGTGAAAGCAGATTTCTCAAACCAAGTAGCAACTCTTCAAAAAGAAATGGAATCAATTAAAGATTTCAAAGCTGTAGTCGTCAAAGATAATATAGATATTAGAAGGAGAGTGGAACAGATTGAAAACTATAATAGACGCCTTAATCTCCGTTTCCTAAGTTTTCCTATTTTAACTGGGGTAACTCCGATGGACACACTTCGAAGATATTTGAATGAAATATTAAGAATTCCTCTTGAGGCCATACCCCCGGTTAATAAACTTTACTTTATTCCTAGACCTAGAGGAGAATTAAAAGGTGCAGGAAAAAAAGATATTCCTGACTTACAGAATATATCTGAGATTTTGTAACAATCTACCGACACAATAATTGACAGAGCTACATTGATTGTATCACTGGTTTTTGAGCAAGACTATAATACCATCTTAAGACTATATTTTCGAAATACGAAGGCCCAATTTTGTGGCTCTAAAGTCTGGATTTATCCAGATGTAACTAAACAAACTCAACAAAAAAGAAAAGCGTTTCTTGCTCTGAAACAAAAGACAATTGATATTGGGGGTTCTTTCTTTTTGGCGTATCCTTGTAAATGTATAGTTAAGCTGGGTCAAACAAAATATACATATTTTTTACCGGAACATCTAAAATCGTTTCTGGAATTGAAACAACTGAGATAATGTATAAATAGACTTGGAGTATAGGCAGCCTTGTTTGTTTTACTTATTCCTAATAACTTCTTTAAATTCTTTTCTCCCTCTCAAGATAATGGGGTCTAAGAAAGGCTAAATTATTATATTTGTATACTGAATTTTTCTTCATTAATAGACGCCTCAAATAATTGATTACATTGTAATAATTTTGAAGATATGGTTATGCTTATGTATAAATTTTCTTGCCTGTATTTCTGACACAAGGGTATCCTTGTTAATTACATTTAAAATAATAAAGACAATATAACATAGAAAAAATATTATAAGAAATAAAAGGGTGGTACTTTTACACTTATGCAAATTATGTTTTGTTTTTTTGCCAATGATGAAGAAATATTAGCTCCAAAGGTGTTCTACTTGGAGTTCTTTGAGGCTTTTTCCACCCATTTTTTGCTTTGTTTAAATCTATAGATTTACTTCAAAGACTTGAATATTTATTGAAGATTGTATTGAATATATGTAGTTGGTTAAATAGGTTTAGTTGTCTCATGTTTATTATGGGAATTTTAATTTTTAAAAAATATGTTTTAATGTTATTTTTAAGCTCAAAAGTCAAATACATCAGGAAAAGTAGCTGGTATAGAAAAGCAAAATTATACAATACAAAAGTTAATCATTACATTAATGAAGCTACTAATATACAAAATAAATAGTAAGAAAGTCTCAGCAAAATGGAAAATACATAATGAAGGAAAAGCATTAGTAGACAAACTTTGCACTATTGGACTGTAGCACAATCAAACCCTTCTTTCATCAGATATTAGACAGGAAAGAGAGTAAAAAAACAAATTACTCTAAAATCAATAATGCAAAATGTTTGTGAAGAGTATACACAACTTGTAGAGTGTGCTTTGTAAAGAACGCATGCTATGTTTTCTATAATATGTGCGCTCTGTTCTAACACTGTCCTCTTTCCAAAGTGTGTGCACTATTTTATGACACATAAGAACATACAAATAGCCCAGTATCTTGCTTCCAACAGTGGCCAATCCAGGTCACAAGCACCTTGCAAAAACCCGAATAGTAGCAACATTCTATGCTACCAATCCCAGGGCAAGCAATGGCTTCCCTAAGCCTGTCTTAATAGCAGACTATGGACTTTTCCTCCAGGAATTTGTCCAAACCTTTTTAAAACCCTGATACGCTAACGGCTCTTACTACATGCTCTGGCAAAGAGTTCCAGAGCTTAACTATTTGAGTAAAAAATGTTTCATCCTATTTATCTTTAAAATATTCCCATGTAAATTCATTGAGTGTCCCCTGGTCTTTGTACTTTTGAATGAGAAAAAAAATAATTCACTTCTACTCATTCTTCACTGAGGATTTTGTAGGCCTCAATCATATCTCCCCTCTGCAATCACTTTTCCAAGCTGAAGAGCTCTAACCCATTCAGCCTTTCCTCATATGAGAGGAGATCCATTCTCTTTATCATTTTGTTTTCTCTTCATTGAATCTTTTCTAATTCCACTATATCTTTCTTGAGATACGGCGACCAGAACTGAACGCAATATCAAGGTGAGGTCACACCATGGAGAGATACAGAGGCATTGTGGTATTCTCGGTCTTATTTACCATCCTTTTCCAAATAATTCCTAGCATCCTGTTTCCTTTCTTGGCCACTGCCACACACTGGGCAAAAGATTTCAGTGTATTGTCAACAATGATATCTAGATCTTTCTCTTGGATGCTGAACCTCAAGGTGGACCCTAGCATCAGTAACTATGATTCATATTATTCTTCCCAATGTGCATCACTTTGCATTTGTCCACATTAAAATGCATCTGCCATTTGGTTTCTCAGACTTCCAATTTCCTAAAGTCTACCTGCAAGTTTTCACAATCCTCATGTGTGTTAACAACCTTGAATAGTTTTGTCATCTACAAATTTAATCTGTTGGGCAGACTGGATGGACCATGCAGGTCTTTTTCTGCCATCATCTACTATGTTATTATGTAATCACCTCACTCATCATTCCAATTTCTAGATCATTTATAAATATGTTAAATAGCACTGGTCCCAATACAGATCCCTGCGGCACACCACTATTCACCCTCCTCCATTGAGAGAAATGGCCATCTAACCCTACCCTCAGTTTTCTGTCCAATAACCAATTGCTAATTCACAACATAACATTGCCTCCTATCCCATGGCATTTTACTTTTCTCAGGAGTGTCTCATGAGGAACTATGTTGAAAGCTTTCTGAAAATCTAGATACACTACATCAACCAGCTCACCTTTATCCACATGTTTATTCACATGTTCAAGAAATAAAGCAAATTAGTGAGGCAAGACTTCCCTTGGCTGAAACTATGCCTTCTATACTACAGGCCTTCCCCTCCTCTGCTACCTAGATGGTCCTTTTACAAAGGTGCGCTGAAAAATGGCTTGCAGTAGTGTAGGCGCAGGTTTTAGGTGTGTGCCAATCCATTTTTTAGTGTGCCTGTAAAAAAGGCCTTATTTTATTTTTGCAAAAAATGGACGTGCAGCAAATTGAAAATTGTCATACGTCCATTTTGGGTCTGAGACCTTATCATCAGCCGTTGACCTAGTGGTAAAGACTTACATGGTAAACGAGTTGCAATAACCTATGCACACCAAAAGTCACTTGGTGTATATCTGTTACACACGCCCAAAAATAAAAAAATTATTTTCAGACGTGCGTATTGGACGCACACCAAAAATGAAATTACCACAAGAGGCACACAGTAGTTGGGTGATAAATCCATTTTGGCACATGTTGGGCACGTGTAGATGCTTACGCAGCTTAGTAAAAGGACCCCTAAGTTTCTCCTCAGCTATATTCTGCCTTGTACCTCCTTTTCTCTTAACTCCTTTTTTATTTTAAACTGCTATGTTGCCTGTGCTGAGGCTAACATTCAGTATTTCAAGTGCCATAAATAAAATTAAATAAATAAATATATGATTTTGAGAGCTCAGGGATTACAATGTCTTACCTGCCGCTGCTTTGAAAAGAATCAGTACCAAGGCTCTAGACAGTTTATTCAAAGTATTTGCCAATTCCTATTCCCATAGGAACACTAATGCGAAAACTGATTACTGAGTTTTTGCAAGTCAACATAGAATACTCATTCTTTTACAGCCCCAGCTGCTACACTTTAAACAATCTAGTGTGTTCGTTGTCTCTTTTGTGAACAAAAATACAAACTGAATTTATGTTTATATTTTATGCATAAGAACACCATTTGTATGTGTTCTGCTTGACTTCTGACCACTGGGTATTTCTATATGAAGGATCGACACCACTTTTTATTTAATATTAGCAGCATAACCCAATCCTTAACATTGTTCTCATATATAACCCTTTGCATAAGATTAAATAAAGTTGAAGAAAAAGCCCCAAACCTGGTATAGAAGAAAGACTAAAGGAATTGAGGTAGCAACTGTTTAATGTTAATGGGACTTTTTTTTCCTGCTCTAGCAAAAAAGTTTGAAGCGCTAGCATTTATTTATTTTAGAGTCAAATAACCAAGCAAGCTTTGCTATAAGCATTTCAAAATATAGCTTTCTTTGGCAAAAAAATATATATATATGTTCCAGTAAAAGTGCTCTTTGCTAGGCAGTAACTATTCAATAAATCAGGATATATTTTGGAATTGGTCATTTTCTATGGGGGTCTTTTACAAAGCCGCACTAGCATTTTTAGCTGATGGTGAAAATCAGCTGGCAGTAAACTCTGAGACACATGGGCATCTCAGCGTTTACAGCCAGCTGATTTTTACTGTGAGCTAAAAACGCTAGTTCAGCTTTGTATAAGGCCCCTTATATATCTATATTTATATCTATAGATAGATAGATAAGTAAGTAAATCTGCATAACCTGTACACGATATATGTTACATTTGTTGTAAGAATCCAATTTTACAATACAGCATCATAAACATGCTAGGATAATTATGGATGTTTAACATTTAGAAAATCTATTATGAATGAGAAATTGTACATGAAGCAAAGAGAAAGTTAATGGTGAATAGAGTAATAACCAAGTCAGGTAATAATTAGTTATATTATAATATATTATTTATATTATATTATATAAAAAGGGGGGTGCGTGCCTAATTTAGACATGTACATTTGCACCACGTTTCAGTTGGTGCAAATGGCCACGCTCAATGTTAGGCATGATTCCTGGGCAAGCTATTCTATAAACCGTGCCTAATTTGAAGCACACCAATGTGAGCTTATGTGTAAACCAAAGTCAATAATTGTTTTTTGAGGACCTCGGTCAGGAGGAGTGATGGATGGTAGTGTTTATTCCGTCAAACCCCTCTCCAAGCAGTGGTGTAATCGGCCTTACCGCGCCCTTATGCAGGTTTTCCCCATGCAGTAAGACCATTTTTACCGCAGCCGTAAAATAACTAATTTTCAAATGTTTTTATTAATGGTCACATGCTAATGTTGCCATCAGCAGGTGGCCATTTTGAAAAATTACTGTATGTGCATTTATCGCCACACATTTTGTAGGTGGTATGGGCATTTATCAGTTAGCATGTGACAAAGTAGGAAGGCCCACTCTTTGCCCTCTGACATGTCCCCTCAAAAATATATGTTTTAGCTCATAGATATCATGTGCACTTTTTGACAGTTACCTTACACCTGTGCATGTCCCATGGTAGGCCATTTAAAGCTGCATTAGGCGCTTGTTAGCACCTAAACAGCTTAGCAAAAGGGCCCCAAAATGAGGTAAAAACATAGGCCTTGCAAATAAAACAAAAATGTGGCAGTGTCACCTTACAGAGGCTCATTCCAATCAAGTTGGAAGCCCCCACAGAAAAGGAGCAAGAGGAAACTGTCCAGCTAAAAGTAAGCCCAAGTCTTTTATTTCCCTAAATCCTTGTCTGTTCAGTAATTCAGTTGATCACTTTTAATAATTATAGTTCATTCCTATTCTTACAATATTTGCACTTTATTAAGCAGAGAGAAAGAAAGGAAAAAATTCTTTATGAATTCACTTGCATTCACTTTTATAATTCAAGGCTCTAAATATTCCAGCTTTTAAAAAATACAATGAATACAAAATGAGCCAGTGATGTATAGTGTAATGCTTAGAACAGAGCTGTGAGCTCTTTAAGCCTTTCACTGCCACTCACTGTGTCACCTCGAACAAGCCATTAACCTCACTGGACTCCAGCTGGATGCTGGTTGGGGGAAGAGACACTGTAACTACATGCATTAGATGAGATTATGGGAATGACTGTAGAACATACATATTATTAATAGTAAACTGAATCCATTAACTCGTTTCCATGCTAACAGATTATTTAAAATAGCTGTTAAAAGCTAGGTCTGATATACATTTAAGGGATGGACCTGAACGTTGTTTAACAGAAGTAACTTCCATTACATTGATAAATTGAAAGCTTCCTAACCATGTCTCTATTTATCTAAGCAAAAAGAAGACTGGTTTATCATATGCTGCTGTTCTAATCTGGACACACATACCCCTCATTCAGGGGTCCTTTTACTAAGCTGCAGGAAAAAGGGCCCTGTAATAGTGGCCAGGGCCATTTTTCCCCACACGCCAGGGCCCTTTTTACCACAGCGGGTAAAAAGCCCCTTTAAAAATGGGTGTGCAGTAAGGTTACTCTTACCGCATGGCCATATGGGGGTGGGATCACTTGCCACTACCCACTGAGGTAGCAGTAAGGGCTCCTATGGTAACCCAGCAGTAACTGAGCAGCGTACGGTGATGCCCGATTACTGCCAGGTTAGTGCCGTGCTATGAAATAAAAACTGGAATGGCGTGTGCTCGAGGAGGAACTACCGCCGGCAGCTGCGTTGGTCCTGTGGTAGTTCCAGGTTAGCATACAGTAAGCTCGCGTTGGGCTTACTGATGCTTTGTGTAAGGGCCCCACAATAATCTTAGGGGTCCATATTCAACACCGTTCAACTGGCCAGAAATGGCTCCGGCCGGTTAAATCACCTGTTGAGGCCTAACCAGTCATTATCAGCGGCACTTAATCGCTTAGCGCAACTGAAAATAACCAGATACCCTGTTTCCCCGAAAGTAAGACATCCCCCAAAAATAAGACCTAGTAGAGGTTTTCCTGAATTGGTAGTTATAAGGCCTCCCCCGAAAGTAAGACCTAGCAAATTTTTGTTTGAAAGCAGGGCCACCGAGAGCCGGACAAGGCCGCCGCCGGGCCGCCCCAACCACCCGAGGTCGCCGGGCCCCCCCTCCACCCACCCTCCGTCGCTCCCGGAACTAACCTTAAACGCCTCCTTTCACCTTTGCAGCAAGCAGCAGCAGGGCAGACCTCTCTTTCCTTCCGTGCCACGCCCTCGCGGACGTTACGTCAGGCGAGGGCGGGACATGGAAGGAAGGAGTGGCCTGCCCTGCTGCTGCTTGCTGCAAAGGTGAAAGGAAGCATTTAAGGTTAGTTCCGGGAGCAACGGAGGGCGGGCAGGCCAACCCCCGATCCAACCCCAATGTTTCCCCGAAAAATAAGACAGCCCCTGAAAATAAGACCTAGCGCATTTTTGGGGGCAAAAATTAATATAAGACAGTGTCTTATTTTCGGGGAAACACGGTAGTGCTGAACTGAAAATTAGCTATGGGGGGGGGGGGGGGGGGGGACATTCTGGAGGCAGAGTCAGCACTTGGCTGGTTAAGTGCTGATATTCAGAACTTAAAACGGCCAGGTTAACTGCATAAATAGGACCACATAAAAGTTGACGCATCTCCTGATTTATAGAGAATGTGTCATAAGTTTGCTGAGCTGACCAGTTGCTACAGGAAAGGGTTAATAGTGCTGAGGAAGGGGCGGAGGTTGGGTATAGGTTTAGAGTTTGAAGAAGGTTATAGAGGAGAAGTGCTGACTGGTAAATTCTTCTCTTTAAGGCACCAATCAAATATAGTGTTGAAAATCTGGTTCAGGAACTATTTTGGTGGGCTCTTTGTTTTTATTTTTGAGGAGCCCGGGAAACAGGCTATTTTTGTCCCTCCTACTCCTCCCTTGGAAAATGGACCTGCACATGTCCAAAACATGCGCCTACACCTTCTCAGGCCATTTTTTGCTGCACTTTAGTAAAAGGACCCCTAAGATTGCAAAATACTAACACTTATGCCTATGAATGTTGTATCCATATCACGTTCTAGAACTTAGCGGTGTTCTAGAATGTGAGTGTTCAAGACACATAAGGCCCAATTCTATAAAAGTCACTACGAATTGTGTTCAGATTTGGGCACTAATTAGATTTAATTGGAATATATGCACATAAATTTAGGCATGGGATTCGCACCTAAATTTTACATGTGAGTTTAAAAAGGGGGCACGAAAATGGGAAGGCCATGGGCAGAATGGGCACATAACAGAAGAGAACAGTAATATTTGTATACAGCTATAACCATAAAGTTCAAAGCAATTCACAATAGGTAATTATAAATTCAGGACAATCTCCCAGGAATTACAATAAAACATATCATACATAGGCCCAAAATTATTTAAATAAAACAAACTTCTGAAAAAAAATAAGTCTTAGTTTCCTCCTAAATGACGCATAAGAATCAATTTGAGAAAAACAAGAAGAAAGTTCTTGTCAGAGCTTAGTACACCAACAATAAATCATGAATTTTTAACCACCTGCATCCTTTAACTGAAGGAAAACTGAAAAGAGAGTTATTGTTAATTCGCCAAGACCTAGACAAAAATGGGAACTGCACATTTTCCAGCATATAATTTGGAATTGCACCATCTAAAATTTAAAATAAAAAAGAAAGCAAACAAATTAAATCCTTACTTCAACTGGTAGTCAAAACAATTTAACAAAATATTTCAAAATCTTATCAGATTTTTTAAAGTAAAAAAATTAGGGGGGGGGGGCTTTTACAATGGTGCGCCAAAGTGGCCTGTGGTAATGTGGGTGCGTGTATTGGACGTGTGCTGGACCATTTCTCCACCATGTCTGAAAAAAGGGGGGTTTTGGGGCCAGGAAGTTGACGTGCAGCAAAATGAAAACCAGCACACATCTATTTATGGCCTGAGTCCTTAACCTTACCCATTAACTTAGCAGTAAGTACATAAGTAATGCCACACTGGGAAAAGACCAAGGGTCCATCGAGCCCAGCATCCTGTCCATGACAGCGGCCAATCCAGGCCAAGGGCTCTCTCGTTACCCATGCGGTAACCGTCCAGTGTGCACCAACTGTCAATTACCACCAGGAAAATTATTTTCTCCCATGGATTTTTGGCACACGCCAAACTCGGAATTACAACCGGCCGCACGTGCTAGCCGGGGGGGGGGGGGGGGGGGGGGGGGGGATAATGCTGATTTGATGTAGGCCTTTATGCGTCTTTGTAAAAGGGTCTCTAGACGCATAATTAAAATTAACCCACATAATTATAGAATAAGGAGGAATCACACCTAATTTAGGTGTGTACATTTGCACCACGTTTCAGTTGGTGCAAGTGACCGTGCCTAAAGTTAGATGTGATTCACAGGCATAAGCACTATTTAAACCGTGCCTAAAGTTTAAGCATAGCTTATATAACAGCACCTTTTTTGGTAGAGCGTAAATAAAAAAGGGTGAGGCCTATGGGCAGGGTAGGGCATGAGACGATCTCACACTTACACTCGTAAATTATAAAATACTATAAGCTGTGAGCTAAATTGCATCATTTATACACTCATATTTACGCCTGCCTTTTACATAGGATGTGTTGGCACTCAAATGCTAACTCGTACTGTACTGTATAATAGAATCTAGGTGTTCAGATGCCATTATAGAATTTGTACTCAGCGCTTGGCATTTTGGTACCCAAATATGGGCAACCTTTATAGAATTACTCCCATAGAGGGTACTTTTTATAGGTTGGAAAATGGATGTTTACCTATGTGCAGTCAAACTGCCCCCCCCACCCCCAATAGTTTAGAAAAAAACCTACAAACAGAAGCATTTCTAAAATTTGTATAATACCATGAAAAAAAAGGATGACACGTGTAAGGAGAACAAATAATCTTTATTCAAAGCACCAGATTTGACCTGACACAGGTCTGTGTTTCGGTGGAGAGCACCGCCTGAATAAGGAGTCTGATATAATTGCTGCGAATGACAATGCTCCTATATGTGGTGCTATGGAAGAAAGTCTGCTGTAATGGAGGCAAAGTGAGGAGTCAGCGTCACTTCTTCACCATGAAGAGTGAACTCACTAAGCTCCTAGCTGCTGTCAGGCAAAAGGCGTGAATGTGTGAAGTCGTGTGTTATCCTCTACTCCTTTAGAACCTGTTCTGGTCTGTAGAATAAACGAGCACATCAAAGTGACATCCAAAGGATTTTATTAGAGATATCGTATATAAGAAAGTTGCCCTACACAGGCCGTGTGCCGCCCATACAGGGCTGCGTCAGGGGCCAAAATGTATCCTCCCGAAAAGAAAAACTAAAATGTATCCTCCCTAAAGGAACAATTGCAATACTCATATAAGGACAAGAAAGAGTAAAAGAAGAAAAAAAGAGCACAGACGGCAAGGCCTATTATGTGCTATAATCACAAAGCAGTACTCCGTTACTGAAGCTGGAAAAAAAATGTAAATGAATTTTGGAGAACAGAGAGGGCGAATGCTGGGGAATGGAAGAAGGTATGGGGAAGGGGTGGATGCTGGAGAAAGAGGCAGAGGGTTATGGAAAGGATGAGAGAGAAAGGGGAGATATCTGTGAATGAGGTTAGAAATGATGGAAATAGGGAAGGAAAAACAGGATGGAAAGGGGTGATTGGATCCTGGATAGGGGGTAAAACCTAAGAAAGGGACTGGAGGTAGAGAGAAGATGAATGAAAAGAAAGGAGCTTGGGTTGGTGAGATGATGGGATTGGAGGAATATAAATGAGTGGGGTAGGATCCTAGGGAAAAAAAGGGGATGCTGAATGGAGGGTGTATTGATTGAAAGGGAGACACTGAATGGACTGAGGGAGGAGGAGCGAGAAAGGGAAAGATGATGGATCAGGAGAGTTGAGGATGTGGAACTGTGTGGCAAAGGCCATGAGGAGTGTGTAGACGAGGAGATGAGTAAAAGCAGATGAAAAATAGAGTTGGGGATGTGGTGAAAAGGGATAATCAGTGACTAGTGGGGGGGGGGGGATAAGAAGCAGATGAAAAGGACTGAAGATAAGGAGGTTGTAACCAACATGGAAGGAAATGGCGCCTGTGAAGGGATGAGAGACAGAAGGAAGCTGAAGAGGACATGGAAGGAATGATTTCAGAGGGTAGATACTGGGAATCATTGAAAGAAGGGAATAATATGCTGGCAATGGACTGAGAAATGGAAAATGGGAAGATTAGGGAAAGATGAAAAATGGGAAGATGGGCTAGGAAAAAGATGAGTGATGTAGATGGAAAGCTGGCAGATGAAAGTTAAAATGTGAGAGTGATGCAAGGAAGGAAAGGGAAATGGGACTTGATATAATGCCTTTCTGAGGTTTTTGCAACTACATTCAAAGTGGTTTACATATATTCAGGTACATATTTTGTACCAGGGGCAATGGAGGGTTAAGTGACTTGCCCAGAGTTACAAGGAGCTGCAATGGGAATTGAACTTGGTTCCCCAGGATCAAATCCACTGCACTAACTACTAGGCTACTCCTCCACTCCAGGAGGGCGAGACAGGGTGAAATTTGAGTGAATAGAGAGTCATAAAAGAAAGATATGGAAGAAAGAGCTAAATGGCAGTGTTGTTCAAAGTATTAGGTCAAAATAATGAAGTAAAAGTTAAAAAATAAATTCATGTTTAATACTTAAGTAAAAGTAAAATTAAAGTGAACACATCACTGCCATTTTACTTATATGAAAGTAAAAACGTTATTGCCTAATTTAAATCTTTTTGACTGATAAAAGCACTACAGCTACAATTGTTTTACAATTCAATCACTCTGCTTTTAGTAAAACTATATTTTGAAAATGACTGTCACTCATATGGGTGCCCTTATGAGTCATTATTAAAATAGCACAGCTAAAAAGACAACTGCACTGCCAGGAAGTAGAGTGTTCAGTCTGATCAAACATTCCTTCAAATCTGACCAGGCTTCAATATTACTTATGTCTTCTGACTGGGTCTGCAGGTATCGATCAAGTAAATCTCTCTCTGAAACACTTGACTTCCTTATAGCAAAGAATGCTTTATCATCATCATTGTCATTATTATCTGCGTTAGAAGCAGTACTGTCTAATTCATCACTTCTACCTTCATCTTCATTATCATTGTCATGATGTCCAATTATAGAAAAGGCTTTCACAAAGGTGGAATCATTGTTTTTCACCTGATAGCATACTCCTTATGAATGTCTTCAAGAACTGATGCAAAAATGTTAAATATGTATAGACCTTTCATCCTAAAGGCCAGACAAGGAGACTTCCTCTCTAAAGACTCTTATCGATGTAAATTTGTTTATGGGATGACCAGCAGTCTTTTGTGGTGGAGACATATATCTGTTTACAAAGAATTGCAATTAGCTTCAGTTTCATCTTTGCTTCAAAGTAACCCAACTCATCACTGTTCTGTTTTGCTGGAGACCAGTGACCAGTTTAACAAACACAGGCAACTCCACTGTTCTCATAGGCTGTATTTCCTGAACAGCAAAATTAAAGATGAGATGATCCACTGTTGTTTGAGTGACAAGGTATGCATTAGCAAAATCCTGTTCCAGTTTTTGCTTCCTTTGGTTTACTGAGGAATTATCATTTACACCTCACTTCTGCTTTTACTTTGTACTTTTAATTATATCAGATGAAACCAAGTAAAAATGGTAAACATTAGTGAAATTATTACTTCAGTAAAAGTAACAGATGTCTCCTATACTTCTTCACAAGTAAAAGTGACAAAAATGTATACAGTAACCAGTTACTTTTAATTAGGGGTCCTTTTGCTAAACTGCGGTAAAAAGTGGCCTTATGTACCCTTACATGGGTCTTTCCTGAACACTAATACCATTTTTACCACAGCCCTAAAATGGCTGATTTTCTATTTTGCAAAGTATTCCTGGGGCTAGGGGCGGGGAGGGGTTTACTTTTGTGCATATACAAATTCAAGTATTTGTGCATAAATTAACCCTGAACATTTTTGCATGCCAAGAGCAGAAATCAGTGCAGATTGTCTAGTTTCCCTGGGTAATTCTCCAAGCAGAAGTATATGCACTTATATCCACTTTGGAAATCCAGTCATTTCCTCATAGAGAAAAGCATGGCTGTACTTTTTATACATGAGCATAATCATGCAATTAACCTCAGAATGGTTAAATGCATGTGAAGTTTTCCTGTATTCAAGGGAAGCTTTCATTGACCTCAACAAATCTTCCAGGATGCAGGTAGAAACCAATTAGGTATGTTTTTGTATTCTGCAGGTACTAGCACAGCTTGGAGAAAGCTGCTGTAATCGTTGTGTAAAAGTTTTCTTTAGCAGGGGAAATAATTTATAGGAGTACAGTATATAAAGAAAGTACATTTCAGCATCCCTGGATAGTTTGCAGATCTCATGGACCTGAAATTCCATTTACAAAGGATCTGAGGAAGAAGGGCAACCTTCGAAAGCTAATCAAGAAATGTATTATGTCCAATAAAAAAGGTATCATCTTATTTTCTTTTCCATGTTTTATTTTGTTTGATTTCTATTGATAACCTTTAAGAGTGGACTAACACGGCTACCTCACCTCTCTACCATTTACAAAGGAAAAATCTTCTGAGTTTCCCTGTGAAAATGTACCAATGTACACAGCACAGGTATAAAAGAACCCATTGATCTTGCAGCATCTTTAAAGCAAAGCAAAAATCTACAACAGTGGATGCACCTGTGCAAATTGAAAACAATGTATGTTAAAAAGGAGTCTCAGAGATATATATATGGCCTGAAGCCACACCATGCTAGTTGCTCTGCCCTACTATTTAGCCAGCATATAGCAACACAAGTGGTGTATTATGGTCACATGTACACAGGCTTCCTTCTTTCACCACTCCCATCTGTAAATATAAATTCTCCGAGGACAAGCAGGCTGCTTGTTCTCACTGATGGGTGACGTCCACGGCAGCCCCTCCAATCGGAAACTTCACTAGCAAAGTCCTTTGCTAGCCCTCGCGCGCCCGCGCGCACCGCGCATGCGCGGCCGTCTTCCCGCCCGAAACCGGCTCGAGCCGGCCAGTCTTCTTTTGTCCGCACTCGGTACGGTCGTGTTTTCGCCGTGTCGAGCCCCGGAAAGTCGACCTCGCGCGTCCAATTTGTTTGAACGTGTTTTTTTCCTTCGGGAAAGTTTTGTCATAGTCGGGAAGTGCTCCGGAAACCCCCCGCCGGGTTTCGTGTAAATCCTCCCCGTACTTCCAGCTTTTTTGCCCCGGTAAGTTTTCTTTCGTCGTCGGGGTAGGCCTTTTTTCGGCCTCGGTCGAGATTTTTTCTCCCTCTAAATTTGGTGCTTCGAATTTCGTCACTTCGGCTTTTGATTTCGCCGGCGTGATTTTTCCGCCCATGACATCGAAGCCTTCCAGCGGCTTCAAGAAGTGCACCCAGTGCGCCCGGGTTATCTCGCTCACTGATCGACACTCGTCGTGTCTTCAGTGTCTGGGGGCCGAGCACCGCCCTCAGAACTGCAGTCTGTGTTCCCTGCTTCAAAGGCGGACTCAGGTAGCGAGACTAGCCCAGTGGAACGTGTTGTTCTCGGGCTCTTCGTCGGCATCGGCACCGGGATCTTCGAGTGCATCGACGTCGTCAGCGTCCAGACCATCTTCCTCGGCCGCCCCTGCATCGAGTGCATCGAGGCATCGGGCCTCTGCATCGGCGCCGAGACATCGGATAGCTGCATCGACGTCGGTGGTACCAGGACCTCGTCTGCTGATGTCGTCGGACGGTGGTGCATCGGGTGGAGTGCAGGTGAGGGCTGTCCATTCCCCTGCTGGTGGCGGTGAGCCCTCGGGTGGGTCTCCGCCTACCCTGAGGGCTCCTGCGGTACAGCCCCCCCGAGATCGACCTTCTTCAGTCTCGGCCCCGAGGAAGCGACGGGTGGATTCGACGTCCTCCTCGTCGGTGCCGGGGAGCTCCGGTGACATGCTTCGGAAGAAATCGAAGAAGCATCGACACCGGTCTCCTCCCCGTGTCGGCACCGAGAGCTCTGGGTCGCCGAGGGATTCGGCACCCAGCAGGCATCGGCACCGAGAGGACCGCTCACCCTCTGTTCAGGAGGTGTCGATGCGCTCCGCTCTGGACAGCCCGGAACAGCCTCCACGCCCGGAACAGGTACTGACGTCGACGCCTGCATCGACCCCTCAGCCTTTCTCTGCAGCCGCTCTAAACGAGAGCCTCCGGGCCGTTCTCCCAGAGATTCTGGGAGAGCTGTTGCGCCCTACCCCTCCGGTACCGGCGGTGCTTGCGCCACCGGTACCGTCGAGCGTGGCGCCGGCTGGCCCATCGCCCAGGTTGAGGTCCCCGACGTCGGTACCGCGTGCGGTACCGACCGCGGCCACCTCCCAGGAAGGCTCCCCGACTACGTCGGCGGAGGGAGCTTCGCCGATGCGGGCGAGGGAGTCTACCTCTCGACGCCCCCATCGTGGACAGGGTTCCACGGAGTCGAGCAGGGCGAGGTTGCAGACACAGGTCCGTGAACTTGTGTCTGACACCGAGGGTGAGGCCTCGTGGGAGGAAGAGGAAGATCCCAGATATTTCTCTGACGAGGAGTCTGGGGGTCTTCCGTCTGATCCCACTCCCTCTCCTGAGAGACAGCTTTCTCCTCCCGAGAGTCTGTCTTTTGCCTCCTTTGTCCGGGAGATGTCTACGGCCATCCCCTTCCCGGTGGTTGTGGAGGACGAGCCCAGGGCTGAAATGTTTGAGCTCCTGGACTATCCTTCTCCACCTAAGGAAGCGTCCACTGTTCCCTTGCACCATGTCCTGAAGAAGACATTGCTTGCGAACTGGACCAAACCATTAACTAATCCCCACATTCCCAAGAAGATCGAGTCCCAGTACCGGATCCATGGGGACCCAGAGCTGATGCGCACTCAGTTGCCTCATGACTCTGGAGTTGTGGATTTGGCCCTAAAGAAGGCTAAGAGTTCTAGGGAACATGCTTCGGCGCCCCCGGGCAAGGACGCTAGAACCTTAGACTCCTTTGGGAGGAAGGCCTACCATTCCTCTATGCTCGTGTCCAAGATCCAGTCTTACCAGCTCTACACGAGCATACACATGCGGAATAATGTGCGGCAGTTGGCGGGCTTGGTTGATGCTCTTCCCCCTGAGCAAGCCAAGCCTTTTCAGGAGGTGGTCAGGCAGCTGAAGGCGTGCAGAAAATTCCTGGCCAGAGGAGTTTATGACACTTTTGATGTTGCGTCCAGGGCCGCTGCTCAAGGTGTGGTGATGCGCAGGCTCTCATGGCTGCGTGCCGCCGACCTGGAGAATAGAGTCCAGCAGCGGATTACGGACTTGCCTTGCCGTGCGGATAACATTTTTGGCGAAAAAGTCGAGCAGGTGGTAGAGTCTCTCCACCAGCGGGACACCGCATTCGACAAGTTCGCCCGCCGGCAGCCTTCAGCTTCTACCTCTACAGGTAGAAGATTTTTCGGGGGAAGGAAGACTGTTCCCTATACTTCTGGCAAGCGTAGGTACAATCCTCCTTCCCGACAGCCTGCGGCCCAGGCTAAGCCCCAGCGCGCTCGCTCTCGTCAGCAGCGTGCGAATCAGCAAGGCCCCGCGGCTCCCCAGCAAAAGCAAGGGGCGAGCTTTTGACTGGCTCCAGCAGAGCATAGCCGACACCCAAGTGTCAGTGCCGGGCGACCTGCCTGTCGGAGGGAGGTTGAAAGCTTTTCACCAAAGGTGGCCTCTCATAACCTCCGATCAGTGGGTTCTCCAAATAGTCCGGCAAGGATACTCCCTCAATTTGGCCTCTCAACCTCCAAATTGTCCACCGGGAGCTCAGTCCTACAGCTTCCAGCACAAGCAGGTACTTGCAGAGGAACTCTCCGCCCTTCTCAGCGCCAATGCGGTCGAGCCCGTGCCATCCGGGCAAGAAGGGCTGGGGTTCTATTCCAGGTACTTCCTTGTGGAAAAGAAAACAGGGGGGATGCGTCCCATCCTAGACCTAAGGGCCCTGAACAAATATCTCGTAAAAGAAAAGTTCAGGATGCTTTCCCTGGGCACCCTTCTCCCCATGATTCAGCAAAACGATTGGCTATGCTCTCTGGACTTGAAGGATGCCTACACACACATCCCGATACTGCCAGCTCACAGACAGTATCTGCGATTTCAGCTGGGCACACGCCACTTCCAGTACTGTGTGCTACCCTTTGGGCTCGCCTCTGCGCCCAGGGTGTTCACAAAGTGCCTAGCTGTGGTAGCAGCGGCGCTTCGCAGGCTGGGGGTGCACGTGTTCCCATATCTCGACGATTGGCTGGTGAAGAACACATCCGAGGCAGGAGCCCTGCAGTCCATGCAGATGACTATTCGCCTCCTGGAGCTACTGGGGTTTGTGATAAATTACCCAAAGTCCCATCTTCTCCCAGTGCAGAAACTCGAATTCATCGGAGCCCTGCTGGATTCTCGGACGGCTCGCGCCTATCTCCCAGAGGCGAGGGCCAACAACTTGTTGTCCCTCGTCTCGCGGGTACGAGCGTCCCAGCAGATCACAGCTCGGCAGATGTTGAGATTGCTGGGCCACATGGCCTCCACAGTTCATGTGACTCCCATGGCCCGCCTTCACATGAGATCTGCTCAATGGACCCTAGCCTCCCAGTGGTATCAGGCCGCCGGGGGTCTAGAGGACGTGATCCACCTGTCCACGAGTTTTCTCGAATCCCTGTATTGGTGGACGATTTGCTCCAATTTGACTCTGGGACGTCCCTTCCAAATTCCTCAGCCTCAAAAAGTGCTGACCACGGATGCGTCTCTCCTGGGATGGGGAGCTCATGTCGATGGGCTTCACACCCAAGGAAGGTGGTCCCTCCAAGAAAGCGATCTACAGATCAATCTTCTGGAGTTGCGAGCGATCTGGAACGCTCTGAAGGCTTTCAGAGATCGGCTGTCCCACCAAATTATCCAAATTCAGACAGACAATCAGGTTGCCATGTACTATGTCAACAAGCAGGGGGGCACCGGATCTCGCCCCCTGTGTCAGGAAGCCGTCAGCATGTGGCTCTGGGCTCGCCGTCAAGGCATGGTGCTCCAAGCCACATATCTGGCAGGCGTAAACAACAGTCTGGCCGACAGGTTGAGCAGGATTATGCAACCTCACGAGTGGTCGCTCAATTCCCGTGTGGTGCGGCAGATCTTCCGGGCGTGGGGCACCCCCCTGGTAGATCTCTTCGCATCTCAAGTGAACCACAAGGTCCCTCAGTTCTGTTCCAGGCTTCAGGCCCACGGCAGACTGGCGTCGGATGCCTTCCTCCTGGATTGGGGGGAAGGTCTGCTGTATGCTTATCCTCCCATTCCTCTGGTGGGGAAGACTTTGTTGAAACTCAAGCAAGACCGAGGCACCATGATTCTGATTGCTCCCTTTTGGCCGCGTCAGATCTGGTTCCCTCTTCTTCTGGAGTTATCCTCCGAAGAACCGTGGAGATTGGAGTGTTTTCCGACCCTCATCACGCAGGACGAAGGGGCTCTTCTGCATCCCAACCTCCAGTCCCTGGCTCTCACGGCCTGGATGTTGAGGGCGTAGACTTTGCCTCTTTGGGTCTGCCAGAGGGTGTCTCCCGCATCTTGCTTGCTTCCAGGAAAGACTCCACTAAGAGAAGTTACTTCTTTCATTGGAGGAGGTTTGCCGTCTGGTGTGACAGCAAGGCCCTAGATCCTCGCTCTTGTCCTACACAGACCCTGCTTGAATACCTTCTGCACTTGTCTGAGTCTGGTCTGAAGACCAACTCCGTAAGGGTTCACCTTAGTGCAATCAGTGCATACCATTACCAAGTGGAAGGTAAGCCGATCTCAGGACAGCCTTTAGTTGTTCGCTTCATGAGAGGTTTGCTTTTGTCAAAGCCCCCTGTCAAGCCTCCTACAGTGTCATGGGATCTCAATGTCGTTCTCACCCAGCTGATGAAACCTCCTTTCGAGCCACTGAATTCCTGCCATCCGAAGTACTTGACCTGGAAGGTCATTTTCTTGGTGGCAGTTACCTCGGCTCGTAGAGTCAGTGAGCTTCAGGCCCTGGTAGCCCAGGCCCCTTACACCAAATTTCATCACAACAGAGTAGTCCTCCGCACTCACCCTAAGTTTCTGCCAAAGGTTGTGTCGGAGTTCCATCTGAACCAGTCAATTGTCTTGCCAACATTCTTTCCCCGTCCTCATTCCTGCCCTGCTGAACGTCAGCTGCACACATTGGACTGCAAGAGAGCATTGGCCTTCTATCTGGAGCGGACACAGCCCCATAGACAGTCCGCCCAATTGTTTGTTTCTTTTGATCCCAACAAGAGGGGAGTGGCTGTAGGGAAACGCACCATATCCAATTGGCTAGCAGATTGCATTTCCTTCACTTACGCCCAGGCGGGGCTGGCTCTTGAGGGTCATGTCACGGCTCATAATGTTAGAGCCATGGCAGCGTCGGTAGCCCACTTGAAGTCAGCCACCATGGAGGAAATTTGCAAAGCTGCGACGTGGTCATCTGTCCACACATTCACATCTCATTACTGCCTGCAGCAGGATACCCGACGTGACAGTCGGTTCGGGCAGTCAGTTCTTCAGAACCTGTTTGGGCTTTAGGATCCAACTCCACCCCCCGAGGGCCCTGTTTGTTCTGTTCCAGGCTACACTCTCAGTTAGTTGGTAAATTTTTTAGGTCAATCTCAGTTATGTCCTCGCCGTTGCGAGGCCCAATTGACCAATGTTGTTGTTTTGAGTGAGCCTGGGGGCTAGGGATACCCCATCAGTGAGAACAAGCAGCCTGCTTGTCCTCGGAGAAAGCGAATGCTACATACCTGTAGAAGGTATTCTCCGAGGACAGCAGGCTGATTGTTCTCACAAACCCGCCCGCCTCCCCTTTGGAGTTGTGTCTTCCCTTGAAGTGTATTGTCTTGCTACATACTGGACTGGCCGGCTCGAGCCGGTTTCGGGCGGGAAGACGGCCGCGCATGCGCGGTGCGCGCGGGCGCGCGAGGGCTAGCAAAGGACTTTGCTAGTGAAGTTTCCGATTGGAGGGGCTGCCGTGGACGTCACCCATCAGTGAGAACAATCAGCCTGCTGTCCTCGGAGAATACCTTCTACAGGTATGTAGCATTCGCTTTGCTGCCATTCCAAAAGAGAAATCATATTGCAACACCCACTTTAACTTATATCAGTTCCTTATATCTTGATTAACTGTACAAAGAACTTGCCTTGAGTTTTAGCCACCCATTTATTTATCCCAACTGACTCTGTACCACGCATCTTATCCCCATCGATATAGCTGCATTTGGCCCCCTCAGCTATATGGTCAGCTGTATTATAACAAAGCATTAGCATCATAGCAATGTTATTTGAATATTCTAATTGTGTGCTTATTAGATATGCCATTGCCCTTATGCTCACTGGCAACAGTGAAAATGACTTGAAAATAAGTCTCTTGACAATAATGTATCCAAGTTTATTTGTATCATTGTTCAGACTCAACACGGCCTCAGGAGTCTGTACAATCTGAGTTAAAACACATAAGAATGTACAATGTAAACCAATAAAAAATTAATTAAGACATTGAAATCTAATTAATATGTAATTAAAAACAGTACATGCAATAAAATGAAAAACTGCAAAAATGACACAATCGAGAAAGTAAAACTGATATACATCAATCAACAAGAATAAAAGATGTATACAAATTGTGAAACTATAAAAATTTATAAGATTGTGTACTGTATGAGAAGATAGACTCTAAATCTCCAAGATTAAACATAATTAAGCATAGAATCATGCTGTGTATCCACAATGAATAAAAAAAAGCATAAAATGTAGTAGTAATGTGCATCTAAAATAAATAGAGATGGATTTGTGGAGCAATACATACCTCACATCCAACCATTCATGTCAAAAAACATATGTATATATTCAAATTACAAATATAGTATGTGCAGAAACAAAACAATGTGTAAACATATAGGACACACATAAATCTGTATGAATGTAAAATAAATTATTAACTATGTATACCTCTCAAAGACGTCTTGATGGAAAAAATGTGTCTTGCACAAGATGAAAACAGTGTATAAACAGGTATGGTAGAACCCTAAATGAAAAGCAATGTATGAAAATGTAAAATGGAACTATAAGTATAAAACATAAGGGTGGAACTATAGTATAAATATCAGTGAAATCACGCTAATAGTACCCATGTGCCAGAAAATTTATAAAAAGTTGGGAAAATTACACTTAGTTATTGTAAACAAACTAGCTGAGAGAAAGTTATGATCAGATATAAATAGAGTGCATTAAAAATATTATCTATAAATATAACAACATGTGTTGAGGAGAGTGCATCAAATAGATAAGCATGAATGATATGTAACTGGGAGGGAAACAATAACAACCAGATTTATGGATTAATTCACGCGTGCCGGAATGTGTTAAAAACTAATATTTATAAATATAACAACATATGTTATTTGAATTTCAGTGCTGTTAAATCTGTATATTTTTTATCCTGTTTCATGGCAGTCCTATTATTAAGTCTTAATTTGCTGCTTTCAATTTTTCCTCTTTCATTCTGTCTGTTTTTACTTGCAAAAGAACCACAACAGTAGAAAGAACACCCACGTAAGAATCACAACCTGACAGTGGCGTACCAAGGGGTGGGGCGGTCCGCCCCAGGTGCAGGCCACTGGGAGGTGCCGCGCGCCTGTTAGCCGAGTCCGCTCGTTCCCTCCCTGCTGCTCCCTCTCTGCGGAACAGGTTACTTCCTGTTCCGGGGATGAGGGAGCAGAAGGGAACGAGCGGACTCGGAGCCGACAGGCATGCGGCACCCCCCCAGCAGGTAAAAATGCACCCAGGAGGGTCGCGCTGCACCCGGGGGGGGGGGGGGGGCGTGTAATTTTGCCGGGGGTGGATCGCATTATATATATATATATATATATATATATATATATATTTTTTTTTTTTTTTTACCATATATACACAGCAAAGCCAAAACCATACTGGACATAACTAAACTCTTCCTCCTCCTTACGATCCCTAATGTGTTTGTCACACATGAACTTTACTCTACTAAGACATCACTCTGTATTTTGTTCATACCGGAATAGGCGATCGCCTTAACAGTACTATGTAAGCCACATTGAGCCTGCAAATAGGTGGGAAAATGTGGGATACAAATGTAATAAATAAATAAATAAATAAATATCAAGAGTCCTTGGTCTGTTTTGAAGAGCCAGATCCTGTTCCCATGTTTTGTCAGGTTGCTCGACATAGTACCTATTCAGTTGAGCCATCAATGAAAATCTTGGGCATCACAATAGATCGTTTCATCACCCTCCTTGAAAACCAAGTCTCTAAGCTGACCTCAAGTGTCTTTCACTCACTTTGGAAACTAAAGAGATTGAGGCTATTTTTCTCTAAATCTGTCTTTCATGCTTTGATTATCCTCACCAAATTCGACTATTGCAATTCCATCTATGCTGGACTTAAAGGTGGTCTTCTAAAAAAAATTACAAACAGCTCAAAATGCTGCTGCTCATCTTAAATGTAGATTTCCTTGCTTCTCCAAAGCCACTCCTCTTTTATATGAGCTACATTGGTTACCAATAATAGATACATCTTTCAAATTATGCATTTTCATTCACCACATCCTGTTTGGTGAAGCCCCATCATATACAGTGGTGGAAATAAGTATTTGATCCCTTGCTGATTTTGTAAGTTTGCCCACTGACAAAGACATGAGCAGCCCATAATTGAAGGGTAGGTTATTGGTAACAGTGAGAGATAGCACATCACAAATTAAATCCGGAAAATCACATTGTGGAAAGTATATGAATTTATTTGCATTCTGCAGAGGGAAATAAGTATTTAATCCCTCTGGCAAACAAGACCTAATACTTGGTGGCAAAACCCTTGTTGGCAAGCACAGCGGTCAGACGTCTTCTGTAGTTGATGATGAGGTTTGCACACATGTCAGGAGGAATTTTGGTCCACTCCTCTTTGCAGATCATCTCTAAATCATTAAGAGTTCTGGGCTGTCGCTTGGCAACTCGCAGCTTCAGCTCCCTCCATAAGTTTTCAATGGGATTAAGGTCTGGTGACTGGCTAGGCCACTCCATGACCCTAATGTGCTTCTTCCTGAGCCACTCCTTTGTTGCCTTGGCTGTATGTTTTGGGTCATTGTCGTGCTGGAAGACCCAGCCACGACCCATTTTTAAGGCCCTGGCGGAGGGAAGGAGGTTGTCACTCAGAATTGTACGGTACATGGCCCCATCCATTCTCCCATTGATGCGGTGAAGTAGTCCTGTGCCCTTAGCAGAGAAACACCCCCAAAACATAACATTTCCACCTCCATGCTTGACAGTGGGGACGGTGTTCTTTGGGTCATAGGCAGCATTTCTCTTCCTCCAAACATGGCGAGTTGAGTTCATGCCAAAGAGCTCAATTTTTGTCTCATCTGACCACAGCACCTTCTCCCAATCACTCTCGGCATCATCCAGGTGTTCACTGGCAAACTTCAGACGGGCCGTCACATGTGCCTTCCGGAGCAGGGGGACCTTGCGGGCACTGCAGGATTGCAATCCGTTATGTCGTAATGTGTTACCAATGGTTTTCGTGGTGACAGTGGTCCCAGCTGCCTTGAGATCATTGACAAGTTCCCCCCTTGTAGTTGTAGGCTGATTTCTAACCTTCCTCATGATCAAGGATACCCCACGAGGTGAGATTTTGCGTGGAGCCCCAGATCTTTGTCGATTGACAGTCATTTTGTACTTCTTCCATTTTCTTACTATGGCACCAACAGTTGTCTCCTTCTCGCCCAGCGTCTTACTGATGGTTTTGTAGCCCATTCCAGCCTTGTGCAGGTGTATGATCTTGTCCCTGACATCCTTAGACAGCTCCTTGCTCTTGGCCATTTTGTAGAGGTTAGAGTCTGACTGATTCACTGAGTCTGTGGACAGGTGTCTTTCATACAGGTGACCATTGCCGACAGCTGTCTGTCATGCAGGTAACGAGTTGATTTGGAGCATCTACCTGGTCTGTAGGGGCCAGATCTCTTACTGGTTGGTGGGGGATCAAATACTTATTTCCCTCTGCAGAATGCAAATAAATTCATATACTTTCCACAATGTGATTTTCCGGATTTAATTTGTGATGTGCTATCTCTCACTGTTACCAATAACCTACCCTTCAATTATGGGCTGCTCATGTCTTTGTCAGTGGGCAAACTTACAAAATCAGCAAGGGATCAAATACTTATTTCCACCACTGTATGAATAATCTTATTGAATTACCCCCTCCTAATGCTGTTTCATCATCTAGATAATATTTTGTCTTATATTTCCCTATTTGTAAGAATATGATATATAAAAAAATACACTCTGCTAATTTCTCCTATCAAGGCACCAAAACTTTGAATTTTCTTCCTAAATAAATCAAGTTTACAATGAATACCTAACTTTTAGAAGTATTCTAAAAGCACATTTATTCAGTATGGCCTTTCTGAATACAAAGAACTCTATTTGAATTTTACCCACACTCTTTTCTTAATCTCGTTTACCATCTAGTCCTGCCTAAGTATACTCTCACCTATCCACCCTTAATTATTTGATTGTCCTTGAGATAGTCTAAATCCCTACTGCAGATGTATTAATTTGCTTCTTGAAGTTATTGTAATTTGTATTATATTCTGTACATTATGTTTTAATCACTTTATTTTTGTTTGTAAGTCACATTGAATTTGAGTCTATTTTGGTCTAATGTGGGGTATAAATGTCATGAATGAATAAATAAATAAATAAATATAAATCTCAGTTTAGCGCATCTTAATGCAGGACTTTCCTGTGCACTGATCCCAGATTCAATGTGGCAGTATTTAGTTTATTTATTTATTTATTTATTTTACAGGTCCTGCACTAATCTTTCCATTAGGGCATAGGACTTGCAAAAAATTAATGTGAGAGCACCTACCACCTCCTATTTAGGAAGCACTAAGTGATCCTGTGTTAACTCAACGTTAGCCAGTTAGAACGTGCTAATGGGAAAATGCTAGTTGGTTAATGCTTCCACGCCTATTCTCCATCCATGACATGCCTCCTCCAAAAGAAATTTGAAAAAAACAAAGCACAGTTAACACGTAGAAAAGGGAAGATTATCAAAAACGCTTTAACATGTTTTTCGATAAGCATTTTCTCACACATTAACCCTGGGATTCTATATATGGTGCCAAATTTCTGCACAGAAATTGAAGCACATTCTGTAACAATGCGCATAACTTAATTGGTTAACTAGCTAATCAGCACTGATAATTGGATGTTAACAAGCAATTATCAGCAGTAATTGGCATTAATTGAGATTTATCTACACAACTCGCTAAGTGTATTCTATAACGTAGTGTGCCTATATTTTAAGTTACGTGGAGGGGCATAGTCGAACGGGGTGCCCAAGTTTTCCTGAGGGCATCCTCGCAGGATGTCCCCGTGAAGGGGCGGGGAAACCCATATTATCGAAACAAGATGGGTGTCCATCTTTCATTTCGATAATACGATTGGGGACGCCCAAATCTCAACATTTAGATCAACGTTAGAGATAGTCGTCCCCAGTTTTCGGCAATAATGGAAACCGAGGATGCCATCTCAAAAATGACCAAAAGCAAGTCCTTTGGTCATGGGAGGAGCCAGCATTCATAGTGAACTGGTCCCCTGACATGACAGGACATCAACCGGTCACCCTAGGGGGCACTGCAGTGGACTTACTGATGCACTAACTGAATGGAAAAAGGCATGCAGTGGTCACTAACCACCTCCCCCAAAAAAACAATTTTAAAAACTTTTGTCTTTTTTTTAGAGTATGGGTGAAGGACCTCCTTCGCTATGCCTCTGTCCCTGCAATGGCAGTTGAGGACGTCCTTCGCTATGTATTTATTTAGATTTTGCTCACACCTTTTTCAGTAGTAGCTCAAGGTGAGTTACATTCAGGTACACTGGATATTTCTATGCCTCCGTCCCTGCAACGCAGTTGAAGATGTCCAAAATGTGAATGTTTGTGAGAAGGACATCCATGCCTGCTATGCCTCTGACACCCCTTTTATTTATTTGGATTTTGGATCACAAATAGCAACAATGGGATTTGAACTGGCCATCTCTGGATTGCCAGACCAGTGCTTTAACCACTAGGCCATTCCTCCACTCCACACCACGTCTTTGAAATTTGGCCATCCCTGTGGGGGGGGGGGGACGGGACAGTTGAGGATGTCCAAAATGTTTGAAAGAAGGACGTCCATGCCTTCGTTTTGCCTCCGCTGACACACACATACCTTCCCCCCAGGGACCTGCATACTGCCCCCCCACCACCACACACACACGGATGGCCAAATTTCAAGGGAGTGGAGTGGCAGCTAAATAACCTACGGGAAATCTGGAAGGTTTTTTATGGCCAATGATGAAGAGTTGATCAAATTGATCTATATAGCTCTATGGGATTTGCATTATCCTGGCCTTTTTTGAGGCCTTTTTCCTTCCAGCCTTAAACTTTTTTGTTTGGACTGACACATTGAGCCAAACCCGAATTTTTGTTTGTGGGAATTTTTTAATGTTTCATACTCTAGTGTTTTGTATTTTAGACACTCAAATGCCACCTTCTAAAATGGGTATTGAATAAATGGACATAGGAACATGTCTTATATATTCTTGGATCCAATGCATTTAGAAAGTTTTCTCTGAAATAAAGTAGTTATATCTTCAGGTGTTAAGTAAAAAAAAAAAGAGCAGGATAATAGGGTTTAATTTTTTTTTTGTTTCCAGACTTGATTTAAAAAAAAAAAAATTATTATTGTTACTGATGTTGTGATCCCAATATGATCTCTCCTTGACGTGGACATGTTTGCAATAATGTGGTAGTTACTGTATTAAATTTGCCTTTTTTTCTGTTTTGCAATTTTCCTATTACTTTATCATGTAATATTTAAGAATTCTAATACAAAAATGGACATAGGTATAACTGCAAATACTTCCCTTGGGCCCTCGGATTTCAGCAGTAAAATCTCATAGAGAACATCTGGTCTTAACATTTGTCACTTTAGTACACGTCATCGGTGTCTTGCTCTTGCATGTAAGATGCAAAAAAGGTTTGTACTATGAATAGAAGCAGCCCCAGCTGTCCTACTCTCTGAAGGGAGTCGGGGCAGCTATTTACTTACCAGGAGTCTTGTAACACTGTAGAATTTGCTTAAAAGTAACATTTAATTGCATCTGTTATAAGCAGATGTACGTTTTTGTCAGCAGACCCCAAAAAAAGCAAATCTCAACACAAATGAATACCACCATATGTTAGTGGCATTCTGTTTGTATACTTTTGTTAACATTTTTATAATGCATATGATGATGTGAGTACAATTGCAACAAACTGGTATCAAGTCATGTAAATCTTTATCAACGTGTTCTGTTGCGTTAATGCCATAATGCATAGATCTGTTACAGCATGAATACTGAATTTTAATCCAAGTATGATTGCAATGTTATGGCTCAGCTGGTCAACATAAAAGCTTCTTTCAGATTCAAAAATTATAGCTTATGCTCTGAACATTCAAAAAACATTGATGTTTTAGTGAAATTATTTCCCAGGTAGCAGTAGAGGTTGATACGTTCAATTTTGTTAGATGAATTCCAGTTATATTTAAAGGCCATCCTTTTAAAACACACATCTATAATTTGTTAGAATGTGTTTATGTTTATGTTTATGTTTATACGAGTTCTTTATATACCACTCTTCATAGAAATAGAGCAGTTTACATTTCCTTAATATAAAAAAAAGAACCCTTCGATGCCATCCACATGTAACAGAACACCAAAATGTGACTTTCTTGTAATAACAGGAGAAACATTCTTGATTCCTGCTCCAGATTAGTGCCATTCAAAGATCATGACCGGCCCAGTAATAGGCGATCTTTAAAATTGGTAAGTAGTTCAAAAAACTAGTGTAGAGAACTACAATCAGCCTTCCTTCCCTAAAAGGAGTCCAAAGATGCAGGAAGTGAAGGAGTAGGCCATAAAAGTGGAAGTAAGGAAGAGGTTGGAAACTACAGGCTAGTAAGTCTAACTTCTGTGGTTGAGTAAATTAATAGAAACACTTTTAAAACAGAGAATAGTAAAGTTTTTAGAACCCAGTGGATTACAGGACCCAAGGCAACATGGTTTCACTAGAGGCAGGTCTTGTCAGACAAATTTAATTAATTTCTTTGACTGGGCAACCAGAGAGTTAAATTGAGGGAGAGCATTAGATATGGTGTACTTAGATTTTAGCAAAGTCTTTGACATGGTTCTGCATAGATGACTAATAAACTAAATGCCCTCTGTATGGGCCCTAAAGTGTCTTTCTAGTTAGGAACTTGTTGAGTGGAAGGCAACAGAAGGTAGTGGTAAATGGAGCTCATTCTGAGAAAAAGGATGTTACCATTGGTGTACCGCAAGGTTCGGTGCTTGGGCAGGTTTTTAAAAATATTTTTGTAAGCAATATTGCTTTAGGGCTGTCTGGTAAGGTTTACCTTTTTGCAGATGAAATAGTGTAGATACCCCTTATGGTGTGGATAATATGAGGAAGCTCGTGAAGGAATGGTCTGGAATTTGTCAGCTAAGATTTAATGCTAAAACATGCAGGTTCATGCATTTAGGCTACAAAAACCCTAGGGAACGGTAAAATATAGAGGGTGAAGAATTTTTATGCACAAAAGAGGAGCGGGACTTGGGTTTGATTTTATGTGATAATCTCAAGGTGGCCAAACAGGAACGGCGAAAGCTGGAAGGATGCTTGGGTGCATAGGGAGAGGTGAGACCTCATTTTGAATATTGTGTACAATTCTAGAGACCACACCTTCAAAAAATATAAACAGGATGGAGTCGGTCCAGAGGGCAACTACTAAAATGGTCAGTGGTCTTCATCATAAAGGGTATGGGGACAGACTTAAAGATCTCAGTACGTATACTTTGGAAGAAAGGCAGGAGAGGGGAGATATGATACAGACATTTAAAAACCTCCATGTCATAAATGCACAAAAGGTAAGTTTCTTTCAATTGAAAGAAAGATCTGGAATGAGGGGGCATAGGATGGAGGTGAAAGGGTATAGATTTTGAAGTAACCTGAGGAAAAACTTCTTCACAAAATGGGTGGTGAATTCTTAGAATGGCCTCCCAGTGGAAGTGGTGGTGATGAAAACAGTATCTGAATTCAAAAGAGGATCTTTAAGGTTGTGATAGGGAGAGTAGATTGCTTGGATGGGTAGACTGGATGGGCCATATGGTCTTTATGTGCCTGCATTTTTTTCTCTGTTTTCTTTCCATAGTGCTACTAGACTTACGCAGTACTGTACACATTATATGCAGGTACTCTTTCGGCCTTATTTTCGAAAGTGATGGGCGCCCATATTTCGACCCAAATCAGGAGATGGGCACCCATCTCGCAAAGGCGCCCAAATCGGTATAATCGAAAGCCGATTTTGGGTGTCTTCAACTGCACTCTGTCGCGGGAATGAACAAAGTTGATGGGGGCGTGGTGAAGGTGGGACTGGGGCGTGTTTATCGACCGAGGAGAGATGGGCACCCTCGGCCAATAATTGAAAAAAGAAAGGCGCTTTTACCGCGAATTTGGGTCACTTTTTTTGGATCCTTTTTTTCACAAACAAGTCCCAAAAAGTGCCCTAAATGACCAGATGACCACCGGAGGGAATCGGGCATCACCACCCCTGACTCCCCCAGTGGTGACTAACCCCCTCTCACAAAAAAAAAAAAAAAACAACTTTAACAACCTTTTTTTCCAGCCTGTATGCCAGCCTCAAATGCTATACCCAGCTCCATCACAGCAGTATGCAGGTCCCTGGAGCAGTTGTTAGTGGGTGCAGTGGACTTCAGCCAGGTTGGCCCAGGCCCACCCCCGCCCCTACCTGTTACACTTGTGGTGGTAAATGGGAACGCTCCAAACTGCCCCCAAAACCCACTGTACCCACATCTAGGTGCCCCCCTTCAGCCATAAGTGCTATGGTAATGGTGTAGAGTTGTGGGCAGTGGGTTTTGGGGGGGGGGGATTTGGGGGACTCAGCACCCAAGGGAAGGGAGCTATGGACTTGGGAGGTATTTATCACTTTTTTTTACTTGTTACAAGTGCCCCCTAGGGTGCCCGATTGGTGTCCTGGCATGTGAGGAGGACCAGTGCACTACGAACCCTGGCCCCTCCCACGACCAAATGCCTTGGATTTTTCGTTTTTGAGCTGGGCGCCTTCGGTTTCCATTATCGATGAAAAACGAAACCACCCAGCTCAAATCCGCACAAATCTGATGCATTTGCCTGGCACAAACCATATTATTGAAAACAAAGATGGACGCCCATTTTTTTTGAAAATACGGTCTGTCCCGCCCCTTCAAGTACCCGTTCTCGGAGATAGACGCCCATGGAGATGGGCGTTCGGGTTTGATTATGCCCCTCTTTCTGTACTTAGTGGCCTCACAATCTATTAAGTTGTACCTGGGGCAGTGTACAAGAACGGAGCATTTTGAAATTATAAGGACATTATTTATTCAGAATCAAACATTTGGCACAACAGTCTGAGAACCCCTGACACAAGCATATTACACCAACACACTGTCCTTTTTGGGCCTCTGTTAATGCCAGTTCATTTATAATAAATAAAGTCATAATTGTTAGATTCCTGAGTCCTGTAAAAGGTAGCTCGTCCAACTCCTGTGGTCAGCGGTTAGCCCGGATATTCAATGCTGGGCCATTTTTGGTGACTGGCATTGAATATCCGGTTTATTTTTAAGTTTAAACTTACCCAGCTATCTTGATATTCAAAGACAGTCGGTTAATTTTAAACCAGATAAAGATATACAGTGGGGGAAATAAGTATTTGATCCCTTGCTGATTTTGTAAGTTTGCCCACTGACAAAGACATGAGCAGCCCATAATTGAAGGGTAGGTTATTGGTAACAGTGAGAGATAGCACATCACAAATTAAATCCGGAAAATCACATTGTGGAAAGTATATGAATTTATTTGCATTCTGCAGAGGGAAATAAGTATTTGATCCCCCACCAACCAGTAAGAGATCTGGCCCCTACAGACCAGGTAGATGCTCCAAATCAACTCGTTACCTGCATGACAGACAGCTGTCGGCAATGGTCACCTGTATGAAAGACACCTGTCCACAGACTCAGTGAATCAGTCAGACTCTAACCTCTACAAAATGGCCAAGAGCAAGGAGCTGTCTAAGGATGTCAGGGACAAGATCATACACCTGCACAAGGCTGGAATGGGCTACAAAACCATCAGTAAGACGCTGGGCGAGAAGGAGACAACTGTTGGTGCCATAGTAAGAAAATGGAAGAAGTACAAAATGACTGTCAATCGACAAAGATCTGGGGCTCCACACAAAATCTCACCTCGTGGGGTTTCCTTGATCATGAGGAAGGTTAGAAATCAGCCTACAACTACAAGGGGGGAACTTGTCAATGATCTCAAGGCAGCTGGGACCACTGTCACCACGAAAACCATTGGTAACACATTACGACATAACGGATTGCAATCCTGCAGTGCCCGCAAGGTCCCCCTGCTCCGGAAGGCACATGTGACGGCCCGTCTGAAGTTTGCCAGTGAACACCTGGATGATGCCGAGAGTGATTGGGAGAAGGTGCTGTGGTCAGATGAGATAAAAATTGAGCTCTTTGGCATGAACTCAACTCGCCGTGTTTGGAGGAAGAGAAATGCTGCCTATGACCCAAAGAACACCGTCCCCACTGTCAAGCATGGAGGTGGAAATGTTATGTTTTGGGGGTGTTTCTCTGCTAAGGGCACAGGACTACTTCACCGCATCAATGGGAGAATGGATGGGGCCATGTACCGTACAATTCTGAGTGACAACCTCCTTCCCTCCGCCAGGGCCTTAAAAATGGGTCGTGGCTGGGTCTTCCAGCACGACAATGACCCAAAACATACAGCCAAGGCAACAAAGGAGTGGCTCAGGAAGAAGCACATTAGGGTCATGGAGTGGCCTAGCCAGTCACCAGACCTTAATCCCATTGAAAACTTATGGAGGGAGCTGAAGCTGCGAGTTGCCAAGCGACAGCCCAGAACTCTTAATGATTTAGAGATGATCTGCAAAGAGGAGTGGACCAAAATTCCTCCTGACATGTGTGCAAACCTCATCATCAACTACAGAAGACGTCTGACCGCTGTGCTTGCCAACAAGGGTTTTGCCACCAAGTATTAGGTCTTGTTTGCCAGAGGGATTAAATACTTATTTCCCTCTGCAGAATGCAAATAAATTCATATACTTTCCACAATGTGATTTTCCGGATTTAATTTGTGATGTGCTATCTCTCACTGTTACCAATAACCTACCCTTCAATTATGGGCTGCTCATGTCTTTGTCAGTGGGCAAACTTACAAAATCAGCAAGGGATCAAATACTTATTTCCCCCACTGTACCAGCTATTTAAGCGGCCCGATGTGGCCCGCTTAGAATAGTCTGATATGGCTTGAAAATCCAGGGATAGCCGGTTATATCATGCAATATAGCCAGTTATCTCCTAGGCGCTAACCGGGAATATGCAGCGGGGGTTAACTGGCTATATCCTGCTGAATATCGCAGGTTGAGTCCCATTTAACTGGCCAGGTACCGCTCTTGAACTATTAAATGGTTTTGAATATCAGGGGGTGTATCTCCCTCTTCCTTGATTGTCACTTCTTTACCTGCGTTGTCTTGCATTCTGCAGTGAATCCTCCTCTTTGCTGTTTTAGCATATGTATGCATAAGATTCTACACATAGACATATAACTGTGGCCATATACCCATCTTGTATGTGTGTGTGTATGTTTGTATATCTTTGTTTATTGATTCTTTTCTACAATATTGGCTCAGTTTTATATGGGGCTAATTGGCTCATTAGTCAATTAAATTGCATATGCAAATTGGGCACACTCCCAAAATTGTGCATGCAATTTTGAGCACCATATATAGAATTCAAGGGTATATACATGAAACTACAGTAATTACTTTGATAGATAAAGCATCAGTTTGGTTTGATACTAGGGACCTGGTTATGAATAATAATTTCTGTAATACAGGTGACAGCTTATTATAGTATTGATGGGGGGGGGGGTTACTTTACATTTGTTTCAGTTTTGCTCTGGTAATAAAAAAAACATGTACCAAGTTTTTCAATAAACAAAACCAGAATTAGGTCAATTTTCAAAGTGAGTTATGCATTCGCTGGAGGGCATTTTGAAAAGTTATGAACCCTGTTTTGTATAGGGCATTGACATATGAATTGGAAGATCCTACAACCAGGTTGGTTGTTCACAATTGCCCTAATATTTTTCAATAAATGTTTTATAAGGATGCTGACAAATACATAGGTAGTTGCAGGCACATTTCAAGAGCCTACACATGCAGAAAAAGAGTGGCATCACTCAGCATCTTCCACATAAAACTGATGATAATAATACATAGAAGCAATGATTCTCACTACTTTCACCTACGTATAAGAGCTGAGAAATATGCATAAATGAGCCATATCCTTTGGGGCTCATTTTCGAAACAGAAAAATGTCCAAAAAGCAGCATAAGCGGCAGATGGACTTTTTATTTTTTGCCAAAATGTCCAAATCACTGTTTTTGAAACCCATGTTTAAGACATTTTTCTATGCAGTTCATCAGCACTGCATCCAAATCACAATGGGATGTGTTGGAGGGGTGCGTGTGGTGCAGGATTTGGGTGTTCCCAGAACTTCGACATCTTTCTGCAATAATGGAACAAAACGTCCAGGGCTTAAAAGATGTTTTGGTCTAGACCCGTTTCAATCATGACTAAACTAAAGTCACAAAAAGGTGCTCTAAATGAGCAGATGACGACAGAAGGGATTAAGGGGAACTGAGGAACTGAGTTCGATTCCCACTTCAGGCACAGGCAGCTCCTTGTGACTCTGGGCAAGTCACTTAGCCCTCCATTGCCCCATGTAAGCCGCATTGAACCTGCCATGAGTGGGAAAGCATGGGGTACAAATGTAACAACAACAACAACAAAATTAAGGCATGAACCCCCCTTTGTCCCCAAGTGGTCACAGCTTCAGATGTTATGGCCAGGCCTATTAGAGTAGCAAACAGGTTCTTGGAGTAGCCTATTGCAGTGCACTGTAGAAAAGGGAACCCAGGCCCATAACCCACTCTAACTGGTACACTTGTGTTGGAAAGTGTGAGCCTTCCAAACCGCACCAAAAACATACTGTATCCACATATAGGTGGACATAAAGGCTGCAGGTACAGTATGTTGATGGGTTTTGGAGGTTTCCCCATACAATATAAGGGGGTAAAGGTGGGATGTGTACCAGGGACCTTTTATTTATTTATTTATTTATTTATTTATTTGCTGCATTTGTATCCCACATTTTCCCACCTATTTGCAGGCTCAATGTGGCTTACATTATGCCGCAATTAACGGAATGAGAATTACAGAGTAACGTTTCAATTATGGTAAATAAAATGTCAAATAAATTAGAAGAAATAAACAAATAATTCATGTCAGTATATGAGATAAAGGATAAGGAATGATGTTCAATAATAACAAAGTGAGTAAAGTAACCAAATTAAGAGAATTCAATGCTGGCTTGTTCTGGTACATTTTTGATATTAAGTCTTTTATGGAGGATTCCTTTTATAAGACTCTTTGAACAGGCTAGTCTTCAGTAACCTCCGGAAGGCTGTCAGATCGTGCATTATTTTTACAGCTTTCGGTAGTGCATTCCATTGTTGCGTGCAAACTTAGGAAAAGCTAGATGCATATATTGATTTGTATTTAAGTCCTCTACAGTTGAGGTAATGGAGGTTTAAGAAAGTACGTGATGAACTTTTTGTATTCCTAGCTGGTAGGTTTATAAGGTCTGACATATATATCTAATACATATATATTTTATGTGATGTCCACTGCAGTGACCTCTAGGGTGCCCCACTGATCTGCTGGGTTGTCTCTGTGACCAGTCTACTAAGAATGCTAGTCCCCCATACATCCCAATGGCTTGTTTTTGTGCAGTTTCCCCATGGTCACAAAAGAAAAAAATGCACCGAGCACAAAATGTCTAGGATTGTAAGCTCCTTCGAGCAGGGACTGTCCTTCTTTGTTAAACTGTACAGCGCTGCGTAACCCTAGTAGCGCTCTAGAAATGTTAAGTAATAGTAGTAGTAGAAATGGCCATTTTCAAAACAAAAAGACATTTTTCTGGTTTGAAAATCACTTGATTTTTGGATGTTTTCAGCAAAATGTCCAAAATTGGATTTAGATGTCATATTGAAAATGCCCTTCTTTATATATAGGTGTAATAACCCACTCTAGAGATATTGAACTGAAAAATGCACAATGCATATAAGAAAATAGCAAAATCAAAATAGTGGAAATTCATCAGTAAAGACTCACCTGAGCCCAAGATTTTATCATGAAATTGCTATATAGAAATCTGCCACCAGGTAAGCAGGAGTCTATAACTACATGACCTACTGTAACAGAAACTAACATCTTCTCAGCCCTTCTTGCAATGTTTGATTTCTATGGAACATGAGGAGGCGTGTCCAGCCTGGACCGGTCTTCTCCACAGCAGGGACCACTCTGCAGATTGCAGTGGGATCCAGGTGGCTGATTTTTGGTATAGGTTGGACAGGAATATAGAGAAGTTTTTCACAGAAGAACCCTTGTAATTAGTTTAGGATTTAAAATGTCTCTCTGTAATGAGTAACTCCCACTTGAGCTGAAACTGAAGAACTATTGTATCTTGATTGAATTAACAAGATGTGCTTATTTTTGTAGAAGAAACTAAAGCCTGTCTACAAAGATTTTGTGAATGCCCTGTGAATGAGGGAGTGTCCTACCAGAACAGTGGAGCCATGTGACCTTTTAAATTAATGTGAAAGTATCTTTTTTTTTTCTTTCTCTTTCAGAGTTCATGCTTTAAATTTAGGATTCTTATGGAGCAAGGATTTCATACATACATGGCTATCCCAGAAACATCTTTTGCTGGCTTCCTGCTTTTAATATACCTAAAAAAAATTTTTACTATATGTTTTTGCCTCCAACGCAATCTTTTTTTCAACGTCCCTCTTTGCCTTCCTTAGCACTTTGCATTTGACTTGACATCCCTTATGCTGTTTCTTATTCTTATTATTATTAAGCTTCCTTGCACCTACTGTTACACTATTTTCCACTCTGTATATATTCCTGGAGTTGGTACTCTCCTCTCCAGAACCTGTAAGCCACATTGAGCCTACTGCTATGCGGGAAAATGTGGGATACAAATGTAATAAATAATAAAAATAAATATATAAGGAAAGCACATAGAACGGTCTTGTATTTGGCAATTCCATGTTAATCTCTTGGGCTTGGGTGAGTCCTTATTGATGAATTTCCACCATTTCAATGTTAGTTTATTTTTATTGTGCATTTTTCAGTTCACTGCTTCTATGGTGGGTTATTACAGGTTTATGTGTCACACAAATATTAGCACCTACAAATGGCATCTACACCCGCAACTTATAGTATTTTGAAAGTTGGCAGCTACACTTGTGACCCACTCAGGCTCTTCCCCTGTGGAAACCTTCTTTAACAGTTATGCACTATGGGGTCCTTTTACCAAGCTGCGGTAAAAAGGGCCCTGTACTTGTGACTGGGCCATTTTTGCTGTGCGCTGAGGCCCTTTTTACTGCAGCGGGCAAATAGGCCAAAAAAAAGACAAGGCTATGCGGTAATATTGCTTTTACCATGTGGCCATGCTGGGAGGGGGAACACTTACCGCCAGCCATTGAGGTGACAGTAAGAGCTGCTGCACTAACCAGTAGGTAACTGGATAGCACGTGGCACTACCTGATTAGCGCCATGCTAAAAAATACGGGCTGATTATCCCTAGTGAGGAAAATGGCATGTGCAGGGGCTGGAACTACCGTCAGCGCCCACATTGGGCTTACCACCGCTTTGTAAAAGGGCCCTTATGTCACTTAAGTATATAGTTGTACAACAGAGCATAGATGTGCTAGTAAGGGAAAGAGAATGGATTACAATCAAAAGCAATTTCCATATTATATACAGGTATTTATTTTGTTCCTTGGGCAATGGAGGGTTCTTAGGCCACTGCACTAAACATTAGGCCTACTCCTCCATCACTTACCCAAGTGAATAACAGTATTCTATAAATTTAAGCATGTAAAGGGCACTTAAATTGAGGCTCCCTATTACAGAATGAGGGGGTATATGTCTATTCCCACTGTAAAATGAGAAATGCATGTATCATTTTTTGATTTGTCCAAAACACACCTCCTTTAATCAGTGTATTCTGGGCTATTTCCACTTGTAACAGTGGAATTCTGAAATCACCGTTTACACATTTTTTTCAATCTGCATGCGTAAATGTCATTATTTATACATGGAAAAGCAACGCAAGTCTTCCAAATAACACAGCATTTAACTATTAGAAAGGCATTCACAGAAGAGGATCATGGATAGGACATAGGCAAGTTTGGCATTTACATGGGTAACTTACAGAAAACTGTCATAACTGTTTGCATCTACATGATACTGGTTTATACTAGTATTCTTTAAGGACATACTTTAAATAAACTTAGTCTACAAAGTATTTCCCCCTCCCTTCTAGCATTTAAATATAGCTACCTTTTGGAACTAAATGTCTATATTTAGCTGCTGAGGGGGAGGGTGGAATTATACTTCTAAAGATCTAGCCAACTAGGCTTGTTTGTAATTATACCCTTCTACAGCACAAAGAGGAAGAAACTAAAGTACAAGGGACTGGGTGGGTGAACACCAGAAGACAGACAGACAGGAAATGGATGAGTATTTGGGGGCAGATGGGGAAGTGCTTAAAGGAAGTCAGGGTCCTGTGTGTTAGGTGAGTGCTGGGGTTACAGGGACTAGGGTTTGGGGGAGTGCTTTGGGGTCAACTCTCACCCTCACTGAGTCTCTGTACATGACTCCCTTTCATTGAAAGCTACACATTCTCAATGCAATGGAGATATCAGTGTGTATTAAGAGAACTACAATATGTTAATTTCCTATAAGCATAAAGCTATGCTGTGCAAAAACATTTCATAAATATGTATTTTGAGTATCCTGACGTTCAGGATTTCTTGCAGAACTCAGGTGCCAGAATTTGACAGATCTCTTTTAGGTATTTAAATGTTCAGACACTTGTTCTTTTTACAAAACACAAAAGCATATTTGTGTCTCATTAAGGTGATTGCCACTTCTCTGAAATCCTAGGCACACTATATAGAATCTGTCAGTGATTGATTGTGTAAGTCATATGCCTCAGTATCAATGGGTAAATGAAAGGTATATCACTGGAGAGGCCTAACTACTGCAAAACTGTAATTCCCAAACAAAACTCAGTAGGCAGTCCAAACTAGTCTGGTAATTAAAAATCTTTTATTCATTTTAAAACAAGAGTCCTTTATAGAATTCAAAAGAATAATTGTCAGCCTAACATGTTTTTGCTGATTTGTCTATATTAGGGCGATTTGATAACTGTGAATGATTGTTTTGTCATCTAGGTACAAACAATAGGGATAAAAGTGTGACTAAAAGATTCCAAAACAGACTAGTGAGAGGTTTCTTGAATCCAATAGATTGTAAGACATGAGGCAGTATGGTTCCCTTACCCTTAATTGTTCTGTCTGCCTGTCTTATCTAGATTGTAAGCTCTTTGAGCAGGGACTGTCTTTTTTTGTGTATGATGTACAGCGCTGCGTATGCCTTGTAGCGCTATAACAATGATAAGTAGTAATAGTAGTAGTTTTATTAGAGACAGATCTTTTCAGACAAATCTGATTAATTTATTTGATTGGGTGACCAGAGAGTTTGATTGAGGGAGAGCACTAGATGTGGTGTACTTAGATTTTAGCAAATCTTTGACAGTTCTGCATAGGTGATTTATAAATAAACTGAGTGCCTGTATTTCACCACACTTTAGTAAAAGGGCCCTGTGATGGGGTTTATAGGACATCGCCCTTAGCCCTTAAGAAAAGTCCATCTTTAAGTAGCCTGAGCCACCTTAAAAGCGCAGGTTCCACCCTGGGAGGGGTGGAGTCATGACTGGGAAGTTCAAAAGGCACAGCCAGGCAGAATTTAAGGGGCTCTTTTATTAAGACGCGTAAGCGTCTGTGCGCGCCCAACATGCGCCAGAATGGAGTTACTGCATGGCTACCGCGTGGCTCTTGCTGTAATTTCATTTTTGCCACATGTCCGATACGCGCAGCTGAAAAATAATTTTTATTTTCTGCCACACATATCGGACATATTCCAAGAGGCATTTGGTGCGTGTAGGTCATTACCACCCGGTTACCGCGTGAGACTTTACCACTAGGTCAATGGCTGGTGGTAAGGTCTCAGACCCAAAATGTTCACGCGGCAATTTTCATTTTGTCAAACGTCCATTTTCTGCAAAAATGTTAAAGACCTTTTTTACAGGTGCGTTGAAAAATGATTCTGCGCTCACCCAAAACCCTCGCCTACACTACCGCAGGCAATATTTTCAGCGCATTTAAGTGAAAGGACCCCTAAAGGAGGAAAGACATGAATCCCCACTGTGTGCTGAAGTACCCATTCAATAATCGTGGCCTGGCTGAGGTAAACCATTGTTACGTCTTGAATTGACTTTACAAGTCTGTTTTGCGGTCTGGCGGGAGCCAAACCTGGAGTCTGGAGAGTAACCCGGAACCTTGCAGGCTGTGTTAGGGGTATGGTATTCCCAACAGCCATGGACAGTGTTTGCCTGCTGCCAGAGGCCTGCCTAAGACTCTGTTACTGGACTGCACAGGGTTTCCCCACCCTATATCTCGGGCCCTGTGAAGGAACAGGCCTGAGAATCTCTTTAAATTAATACACCAGACAAATGGATGAAACACAAAAGTAAATAAATACTTACTTTTGTGTTTCATCCATTTGTCTGGTGTATTAATTCACTGGTCATGCCTAACTCCCGCTCGGGGTGTCATGGACCCGTACAGCTAGAAATTAAGGCTAAATATGAGGGTTTGGTAAAAGAGTATATCAGGCCAGATGGAACTACCAGGCAGATTCAGAAGTCAAAAGGAGCAATGTTATATTCAAAACCTGACACAGCCCATGTTTTGGCTATCGCCTGCGTCAGGGGTCAATTAGTATGGAGAATCCTTCTCATCAACAACAATACAGGAGAACACACAGATAATTATCTGCTCAGCTTGTTAAAAAGCAGTGGCAGTTGCTAACATCTCCAGACTGATTTTTACCTCTGATTGACCGCTGATGCAGGTGATACTACTACTACTACTACTTAACATTTCTAGAGCGCTACTAGGGTTACGCAGCACTGTACAGTTTAACAAAAAAGGACAGTCCCTGCTCAAAGGAGCTTACAATCTAAAGGACGAAATGTCAAGTTGGGGTAGTCTAGATTTCATGAATAGAGGTATAGTGGTTAGGTGCCAAAGGCGACATTGAAGAGGTGGGCTTTAAGCAAGGATTTGAAGATGGGCAGGGAGGGGGCCTGGCGTATGGGCTCAGGGAGTTTATTCCAAGCATGGGGTTAGGCAAGGCAGAAAGGGCGGAGCCTAGAGTTGGCGGTGGTGGTGAAGGGTATGAAAGGAGGACAGGACCAGAGTCCATCACCCTAACCACTAGGCCACTCCTCCACACATCCAGTTAATGCATATTAATGTGAGCGCGCTAGGTAGAATAGCACTTCTACACCCATTCTCTGCTCATGACACGCCCCCTGTTGAAAATATTTTTAAAGAATATATACCATGCACATTAGTGCGTGCAAAGAGGTACATTAATACAAAAAAATGTAGTACCTTTTAGGGTAAGCCTTTTCTCACGTGCTAAACCTGTGTTTGGGTTTAGTGCACCTTAGTAAAAGGATGCCTTACTAACTTACAGTAACCTTTTTCATACTGTAGGAAAAATTTCTGTGTCGTATCCTAACTACAGCTGATTCGGTGAAAAAATACAGAACCTGCTACTACGGCTGCAAGGAACAATTACAGCAATGGTTCTCAAGGGAAGAAACCAAAAGCAACAGTGTTATATAGAGAGCAAGCAAATTAACACCCAGAGAATTAATTTGCCAATGTCTAAATCAGTGGTGTATCGTAGATACCAAACCCTTCCCCCAGCTGTTACTGTACTATGCTGTATCCTTTGCAGTCCAGGTTGCCGGCGTTCCACTCCTCTCATAATGTTAGCTCAGATTCTAAGAGACCGCTGCTAAAAGGTAATTGATTATTTCACAGAGACATTTTCCTTTTTTATCATCTCTTCGCCCTCATGTCAGCATCGCTGTTTTGTTTTATCCGTGAGGGTTCATTTAGGTTTGCTTGCTTTGGACATTTTGTAAAATCTTGAAAAGAAACTGTAGGTAGTGCACTTTGAAACATAAGCCCTAGTTGATGTCGATAGTTGCTACAGAAGACAAAAGGGTAGGCTTTCTAGAGTACGGATTAGTTTATCAATTGGATTAAGAATTTATAGATTCCAGTTCTGCTTTTTGTTGCTGATTATTGAATACAAACTGTGTTAGCACTCTGTTTTCATTTTCCTGGTGTTCAGTTTCATTTAATAAGGACTGAAGGTTTTTTCCCCATAGGTATTTGGAGAATGCCCTTTGTAAACAGGGTTTCTCTCAGGGGCAATTTCTCTATGGGCTAATGTTTTTTTATTCTGTGCATTTTATAAACCTCACAATTTATTTTATTTCATTTCATTTTTAAAGCACAAATTGTACAGAAGTATGTGCAGCTATTCAACCTGATAGATTATAGCTACTGTGAAAGTGTTTCTTTTTAATTAATGTACTGTATTACTGGTTGTAGCTGAAGTCTGTGCTGGTGGGACTTATCATATATTTCCCCAAATTCAAGCTCAAGCACTCATTTATAACGATAATCATATTTGTATAGTGTCATCAGTGTACATAGTGCTTCTAGACATTCCTTATGTTTTGCTTGGAGCTTTGTTTAATGATGGATGGTTTTTTATGCATCAATCTAAATAAATAACTGTATCATATTTACATGATAAATATGAGTTCTGGGCAGCTAAGTCGCTAGCTCAAAATCATATTGGAGAAAAGGGGAATTGAACTCAAATTCCTGGGTTTATAGATCTGCGTTTCAATTAGCACTGCTAATCTCACTTTATATCCTCCACATTCTATATATGGCACTCAGATTTGTGTGCCCAAATTTGTACTTATGCCCCAAGAAGTGCATACAATTTAATTACATAATGAGCCCTTAACTATCAAGAATTGGGTGCTAACAACCAGTTATTGACGTTAATTGACACTCATTAAAATTTGCACACATATCTGGCTGAGCTCTTTTCTACAAGGCAAGGCACCTAACTGTACTGGTGCAAAACTCAAAAGGGAGCATGGCCATGGGTGTGTCAGGAACTTTCTGAAAAGGTGCATGCATATTTATAGAATATGGCCTCAGCACACCATCGTTTACATCAGGTTTCAGCAGGCGCAACTCAGGCGCCTAAAGTTAGGTAAATAATATGGAAGGCAAAAAAATACTACTAAGAATATGTTTGCCTTTAAGGTTAAGAAAGAGGACACTCACCGCTCATGGATAACTTTACTCAAATGAGCCTCAACTACCGAAGGAAAGTCATGGGCCTTTACTTTATACAACCCCTTGAGGTCTTACTCTCTTGAGCTTAATGTGATGATAGACTGCAAAAACAATTGTGGGAAATAACTCCTATTAAAGGAGGGAAAAAAAACACTATAGAAAAAAAGCAGTCACTCATCACTAAGAAAAACAAATCACTGAACAACCAGAAATGTCCTCTAAACTTAATCTTATAATATTAACAAAAACAGTTCCACAGGATAGAATTAGGCAGGCCAAAAAAATCACTTATCCAGTAGTGTCATTATTTATGTCTTCAATATACCAAATGTGCCACACAAAAAGGTTGCCAACAGTTCAAATCCAAAACCCCCGACAAGGGCCCCCTTGTTTCGTGACCTGCTTCAGGAAGAGGGACCTTAAAGCCTAAAGTTAGGCACCAGAATTGGGAGCTAAGTGTGATCACGTAAAAGGGCACATACCTTTATAGAATCGCGCTTAACAGCGATTTGTTTTCTGGCGATTAATTTTGAGTACCATTTATAGAATCTCCCTCCTATGCAAATGAAATATAACAAATAAGGAGGATACAACAAATCCTTAAGGCCTTTATTTTAGCAACATATCCATATGTAAGTGGCAGCATCCATTAGGGGTAGGCACCCACCATTTTTCATTTTCATATAAATGAATGCCATTAAGAGTGCACACCATCCTTAGAGGACAATCTATTTGAACAGAGAGTACTCTTTCCAGAGGGACATGCAGGAGCAAACTAGCATGCATGAACAAACTGTCGGGCATGTGCACTTTATTTATTTTATTTATTTATTTATTACATTTGTATCCCACATTTCCCCACCTATTTGCAGGCTCAATGTGACTTACATAGTACCGTAAAGGCGTTCGCCAATTCCAGTACGAACAAATACAGTAATGTTGTGGTAGAATAGGGTTCGTGTGTACAGACACATTAGGGAATCGTAGAGAGGAAGAGTTATTATATCTCCATTATGAGCTTTGGTTTCATTGTGTTGCATTTAAGTTGGGTCGGTAGGGTATGCCTTTTTGAACAGGTTAGTTTTTAATGATTTCCGGAAGTTTAGGTGATCATAAGTTGTTTTCACGGCTTTTGGTAACGCGTTCCATAGTTGTGTGCTTATGTAGGAAAAGCTGGATGCATAGGTTGATTTGTATTTTAGTCCTTTGCAGCTTGGGTAGTGGAGATTTAGGTATGTTGGTGTTGATCCTGTTGTGTTTCTGGTTGGTAGGTCTATGAGGTCTGTCATGTAAGAGTATGCACTTTGTGAAACCAGTGTTCCTCTTTGAGAAAAGTGTGCACTCTCATATCGCTGAACAATATTCATTAGAAATGACTGCCTAGCCCTAGTATATATCACATACACATGCAAATATTGATTTCAGAAAGCTGCTGTTTTCACATGGAGATGGACACTATACAAACATTTCAGCAGAGAGTGGTATGGGCATACTTTGGATGTGTCTTGTGTGGGACTAAAATCTACGTGTGTATTCCCATTTTACACAGAGAATATGAGTGTATGCAGAGAACTTTCCATGTCAGGTTTACGCCTGCTGAAAGGCATGCACAATGTTTAAAAAGTGCTTGTTTCAGCCAGGGTTTTATATGAGGGATTAAGAGTGTCAGTCTCCTTAATCCCATGTAGTTTATTTCAACATCCAGAATGAAACTGTTAAAACTGTGTTCTCACTACTTAATTGTTGTCATTTTCACATGTACGTTTGCAAAATACAGCATTTACACATAACACCACTTACACCCCCTCCGAAGGGACACCACCTTGTAGGGGTGGAGGGGCTTGTGTGTTTCAATGACTTAGAGGGCTATGCTGAAGGGTTACCCATATCAGACAGGCCTCTGAAGAGAAACCAGACAAAGAGTGGATAAGCTGTCAGGGGCTAAGGGAAGGGAAATGGATGATTTAAGGGGTGAGGAGGGATTGGGAGTTTTGCAGGGGTTATTGGGAGAAGAGATGCTTGAAAGTGATTGAGGAGAGTGAACTGGTGCTGCAGAATCAGGGTTAACATGAAAAGGAAGAGTAGCAAGCTTAAAATGTTGCTCCTACATGTATGTGTGTGTGTGTATCTGAGGGGGGAAAGTGGAGGGTGTTACACATCCCTCCCCCCCCCCATGTCTGGCTTTTAAAAATCACTGATCTTGCTGGGCATGGGGAGGCATCATTGTGTAGGCCTGCACCTGTTTTGCAAAAGGTTCGGTGTTGGCAGAGCCTTTTGTAAAATGCTATAGGAATTTTCCATGTCCTGACATGGACACCTACATTCCTTCTCTATCTTATCTAAAATCTGCCTCCACCTATATAAAGGCGTTGCTAAATTTCATGTTGAGTGCAAGTATTAGATTTCATTTGATCCAGATGATCAGGGTTAATGTGTGCAATATGTTGAATCAGTTTGAATATGAACAAGATTCACAGTTAGTGCACATCATTCTTTTTTGAAATGATCTACAATTAAGACAATAACATAATATTTGCTTCTGAATGTGCTTTAAACAACAATACTCTGTGTTATTTTACTATAATGCACCATTGAAAACATAACAGTGAAATGTGAAACATGCATATGCATGCAAAACACCTGATTATTATGTAAATATTATAAAAACAGCTTGTGGTGAACATAATGAGCTGTGTTATTCTAGGAAAAAATAATCCCAGCTCAAAGCTGGCATTAGTTTTCGTGCCTGGGAACGTCAGGCTGATAAGTCAAGGCCTGATGCTCCTGGGGATTCTTCTTAAAGGGGATGGAGATGAAGCATGCTTTTCCTTTCCCCCGAAGATACTCATACACAGAGACCCCCCCCCTCCTGAGCGCCCCTGAAAAGCCAAAGCCCAGTGGCGTACCAAGGGTGGGGGGGCGGTGGGGGCGGTCCGCCCCGGTGCACGCTGCTGGGGGGTGCCGCGGCACGCGCCTGCTCAGAGTTGGCTGACGTCGCGCATTCGCTGCAGCCTGCAGCTCCCCCTCTGCCCTGGAACAGGTTACTTCCTGTTCCGGGTCAGAGGGAGCTGCAGCGAACGCGCGAACTCAGCCAACTCTGAGCAGGCTCGCGCTGCGGCACCCCCACAGCGGTGTGCACCCGGGGGGGGGGGGGGTCCGCGCTGCATCGGGTGGGGGGGGGTGCTGCACCCGGGAGGCGGGGCGCCGCCCCGGGTGTCCGCCCCCCTAGGAACGCCACTGCCAAAGCCATAGAGATCTGGGCAGACATATACGGTCTGTGCCCTGAAAAAGACAGGTACAAATCAAGGTAAGGTATACACAAAAAATGGCACACGTGAGTTTATCTTGTTGGGGAGACTGGGTGGACCGTGCATGTCTTTTTCTGCCGTCATCTACTATGTTATGTTACTATCTCATGAAAAAAAACAAAAACCCTGAAGACTTCATTGCTTCCCCTTAGTAGGTTGAGGCCTATCTCTTCAAATCCATGGTGCATATGTCGTTCGGGGGCTTTGACCTTACTTAGTAGCTTGATCACTAGCAGTAGAGACTATCACTAGTGGTTGCTGGTGCATTTTGAAACCAGCACTGACAGGGGCAGGCGTGACTGGAGATTGATCCTGCCCAGATCACCTAGACCATATGGATTCAAAAAGGTAAGCCTGGGAGAGGCCTATAGAAGGGGAATCTTTGTGGGGTTCTTTTCAGGTGATTATCTAAGGGTGGATCTTTGGTGAGATCTTCTTGGAGACTCACTGTGTGTGTGTGGGGGGGGGGGGGGGGTGAGAGGAGTACATAAGTATTGCCATACTGGGACAGAGCAAAGGTCCATCAAGCCCAGCATCCTGTTTCCAACAGTGGCCAATCCAGGTCACAAATACCTGGCAAGATCCCAAAAAAGTACAAAACATTTTATACTGCTTATCCCAGAAATAGTGGATTTTCCCCAAGTTCAACTTAATAACGGTCTATGGATTTTTCCTTTAGGAAGCGGTCCAAACCTTTTTTTAAACTCTGCTAAGCTAATCGCTTTTACCGCATTCTCTGGCAACGAATTCCAGAGTTTAATTACATGTTGAGTGAAGAAACATTTTCTCTGATTCGTTTTAAATGTACTACTATGTAGCTTCATTGCATGCCCCCTAGTCCTAGTATTTTTGGAAAGAATAAACAGACGCTTCACATCTACCCGTTCAACTCCACTCATTATTTTATAGATCTCTTCAATATCTCCCCTCAGCCGCCTTTTCTCCAAGTTGAAGACCCCTAGTCGCTTTAGCCTTTCCTCATAGGGAAGTCTTTCCATCCCCTTTATCATTTTTGTCTCCCTTCTCTGAACCTTTTCTAATTCCATTATGTCTTTTTTGAGATGCGGCGACCAGAATTGAACACAGTATTCGAAGTGCGGTCGCACCATGGAGCGAAACAAAGGCATTATAACATCCTCATTTTTGTTTTCCATTCCTTTCCTAATAATGCCTAACATTCTTTTTGCTTTCTTAGCCACATCAGCACACTGAGCAGAAGGTTTGAACGCATCATCAATGACGACACCTAGATCCATTTCTTGGTCAGTGAGTCCTAACGTGGAACCTTGCATGACGTAGCTATAATGTGGGTTCCTCTTTCCCACATGCATCACTTTGCACTTGCTCACATTAAACGTCATCTGCCATTTAGACGTCCAGTCTCCCAGTCTCGTAAGGTCCTCTTGTAATTTTTTCACAATCCTCCTGCGATTTAACAACTTTGAATAACTTTGTGTCGTCAGCAAATATAATTACCTCACTAGTTACTCCCATCTCTAGGTCATCTTCTATATATATAAAAGGCACTTTGAAGCCTCAAGCCGGAAACTTGAGGCGCCCGAGATATCTGGTTTGGCCTGCAGGCTCCAGTCACTGTAGCTCCGCCCTCATGTCAAAACGCGATGATGTTGAGGGCGGGGCGGCCCTCGCGTCAAAATGCGATGACGTTGAGGGCGGGGCGGCCCTCGCAACCACGTCACTGACGGACGAAGGGACGAAGAGGAGAGGTGTGCAACTCGGAACGGAGGCATGGAGGGGGTGTCTGCAACTCGGGAGGGAGGGAGGACGGGGGGGGGGGATTACCCTGCTAGCGCCCGTTTCATTTTTGCCAGAAACGGGCATTTCTTACTAGTTTATAAATATGTTAAAAAGCAGCGGAGGGTATCGTCAGTATGAAGAAAGAAGGACGCTTCTGCTCTGCCCCCACCCAATGCTCCCATGGAGGATAAATAATGCAGCTTGTAAGACTGATCATAAATTATAGCATTCATATACCACAGGAGTCACACTAACCTGCAGTACTGAAATACCACAGATTACTGACCCTTGTGATAAACTAATATGCAGTAAAACACCAACATTTACTGCAGCTAGGAACTTCCCCACCAGTTATCAACAGTCTGTGCTAATTACTATTTCAGAAATTATAATAAAAGATGGATTCCACTATAATTTTTGTAAAGAGGTTATCCTTTAACCAGCAATTGGCAGAGAAGGAAAAACATGGTGACATATGATCAATGAATCACGTATATTATTTTTTTTATTATGTATTATGTATTCAATCATTCTGCATTTTCATGTCACACTTCAAATCTATCTGAGTGCGCTATAAATGTCTAGTAATATTCTCACAGCATAGCTGCAAGATGTGGCCTACATGCCAAATGCAAATGATGCAGCTTTCATAATCCCTTAAATTAAAGCTATAGTTCCACTGATTGTATTAGAGAAAGTATTTTTGATACAAATATGAACATTATTGAAAGGTAAATAAGGAAAACTTTGCCCCTCTTATTTTGCTAGAATTATATTATAAGAAGCTACAGTAATAAGGTGGAATGATAAAAAGCCAACTGAAAAAAGTAAGCCTGTATTATGGATTTTTGGAGGGTCTCCCACCCCCCTCCCCCTCGATCAGTGCCATTTTGAGAGCCCGTCCTCATTTTCTGTAAACGGTAAACATAAGCTGCTTAATTTGCAGCCCAGGAAACCACTAAGGCAGCAGGCCAAAATTAAGCAAAGGGAAGGCAAATGGATAAGAGTGAGACAGAGAAAAAGCATTATAGCTACAATCTTTGATAGACAGATATTAATGATATATGCAGTACATCCCTGTTTCAAGATAATGTCACACAACATACATTGATGTGCTATGTACTAATTCATCTTTGATAGCATTGCTGTGCTGAAGTCTAATCTTTTCCTCTAATGCTTGTTATCTTTAGATTTTGTACCCAAAATCTAAAAAATCTTCTAGAAATTGGTATGTACATTAAAATAGGATGCATATATTTTCATTGTGAGACATGATTTCTATTGCATTTCCTATTAATATTTGATAACATGTGGGCTCTATTATTTTCTTCTGCTCTTCAGCTACAAATAAACTCCAAAAAAGAGCCTATCCATGACAAGGAGAACCTTTAACCCCCAAACCAAAGGTCCTGGGATAGTCTAGAAACTTCGATCAGTTCCCTTCCCCTCCCTATCATATTGCAGCCAGGCTATTAAAATACTGATACTTTTTGTGAAATGCACTCTGTCATTGTGATAAATGCTGGGACAGTTAATTGTTAGTTAGTCCTGGACATGATAGCTGCCCTCTACAACAACCACAGACAATTCATCTTCCTTTCTCATACCTAGGTTCTGATTTTTAACCAAGAAACACTGTGAAAATTCCCCCTGTGCAAAAAAAAAAAAAAAAAAAAAGGGAAGTGATTAGTGGATAAGCACTTGAAAAGTGGCCTTAGTGTTCTCTTATCCCTCCCTTAGCTTGTTTTGAATGCTCCACCTTTTCTGTGTTAACAGCTTCTAAGTGACACAAATGCACATATTTGATTCCACTGCACTGAAAAAGGTACCTAGCAATAGTACCTATAGTACAAAAACACTGCTAAACACAGATTATTTGGTAGCCTCCGTAAAAGGGATAGCCATATTAGTCTGGTTTATTGAGGCATGGACTCACAGGATGGGACATTCCTTCCATTTTGTAATAGTATATCTGCCTACATTATTGGGCACTGTGACCTGGGAAACTGCTCCATGGTCTGATTATTTTTTTATTGGATACATTAAATGTCTGCTTAACTAGATCATTGCATGATAGAACTTCTAAATCTGTTCTTTCTCTTGTTAAGATTGATAGCCTAGCCTTCTGGTCTAGGATGACTGAATTGCTGCCAGTTAATAATCCTGCTTATAATCGAAATAGAAAAAACGCCTATATTGTGACCCAAATCGGGAGATAGACGGTTATCTCACAAAAACGAATAAAGCGGTATAATCAAAAGTCGAATTTGGACGTTTTCAACTGCGCTCCGTCGCGGATGCGGACAAAGTTGATGGGGGCGTGTCGAAGGCGTGGTGAAGGCGGAACTGGGGGCATGGTTATCGGCCGATCAGAGATGGGCGCCTTTCGCCGATAATGGAAAAAAAATATGCGTTTTTAGCGAGAATTTAGGGCACTTTTCCTGGACCCTGTTTTTCCACGAATAAGGCCCCAAAAAGTGCCCTAAATGACTAGATGACCACTGGAGGGAATCGGGGATGACCTCCCCTGACTCCCCCAGTGGTCACAAACCCCCTCCCACCACAAAATATGCCGTTTCACAACTTTTTATTTCACCCTCAAATGTCATACCCACCTCCCTGGCAGCAGTATGCAGGTCACTGGAGCAGTTATTAGGGGGTGCAGTGGACTTCAGGCAGGTGGACCCAGGCCCATCCCCCCCACCTGTTACACTTGTGCTGGTAAATGGGAGCCCTCCAAACCGCCCCCCAAACCCACTGTACCCACATGTAGGTGCCCCCCTTCACCCCTTAGGGCTATAGTAATGGTGTAGACTTGTGGGCAGTGGGTTTTGAGGGGGATTTGGGGGGCTCAACACCCATGGGAAGGGTGCTATGCACCTGGGAGCTGTTTTTCCTTGTTTTTTTTTTTTTTTTTTTGTAAAAGTGCCCCCTAGGGTGCCCGGTTGGTGTCCTGGCATGTGAGGGGGACCAGTGCACTATGAATCCTGGCCCCTCCCACGAATAAATGTCTTGGAGTTATTCGTTTTTGAGCTGGGCGCTTTCAGTTTCCATTATCGCTGAAAAACAAAAACGCCCAGCTCAAAAAAAGATAAACGTCCATGTTTTTCGAAAATACGCTTCGGTCCGCCCCTTCACGGACCCGTTCTCGGAGATAAATGCCCATGGAGATAGACGTTTCCGTTCGATTATGCCCCTTAATGTCACTCATTTTTCTATCAAAGCTCAATGGGATTTGATGTCTAATGTGGGTGCTGGATGAGGTCACTCCCCTAATGACCAAGAGAGTGTGGTCAACTAAACACTCTTCAGGGTCTACAGAGAGCTTCTTCGTCTAAAACAAGCCTATCCATGCTTGGAGAGATCCTGGTGTAAAACCAAGGATTTAATTGTTAAACCATCCTGGAAGAAGCAGTTTAATTGTTATAAAAGAAAAAAATTGGTGAAACCAAGATGCTGTCTTATAGTAAATTAGTGGGCCTTTGGTTGTTAGATACTAAGAACTTGTTTTCACTTATAAAAGAGTTAACTACTCCCATCTTCATCAGAAAATGTATCTGATTCTGTTCAACCTTCTGCTCAAACTTTAGCTGACTATTTTTTATTGAAGGTGGATCAAATTCGTGCTGATCTGAGACAAGCAAAACCTATTCATAATGTTATAAAGGCTTCTTTAGATAGTAAGGAAGTGATCCATGTAGATCAAATCTGGAATAAATTTAGTCTTGTTACTGTTGATGAGATCAAGGTACTTCTGCAGAGAGTTTCTCATTCTGAGTTATCTTGACATTTGTCCGATACATATATTTTTCTGATGCTACACTAGGTTTTTTTTTGCAATGGCTTACTTTAGATATTAATAATCTGTTGCAGCAGGATTCATGACCATCTGATATGGGGCAAATAATTTTGACATCGAGACCTAAGAGTAAGGACTTGGATCCATCTTTGCCTTCCAGTTTTCAACCAATTTCTAGTATTCCACTTTTTACTAAACATATTGAAACTTATATGGGACAACTGTTTGCAGAATATTTGGAGAAGTTCCATTCTCTACACTTTTCACAACTTGGTTTCAGAAACCCTACTTTTAGGTCTTACCTCTTATGTTAAAAAACAACAACAATTGAGTCTAGGAAAACAATCAATATTACTTCAGTTTGATATATATGCTGCATGTGGTGCAGTAGACCATGCTCTTTTGTTGGGAAGACTAGGTAATATTGGTATTATGAGCCCTGTCCTGAAATGGTTTCAAGAATTCTTATGTCAGCAGAGCTATTGTATTCATAAGAATACGGTTCTTTCTTATTTTTGGTCTCCAGGCTGTGGTGTGTCAAATGGCTCTTCTCTGTGACCTATTCTTTTCAATATGGCTGTTTCTAGTGTTAGCGTGCACTAATTTTTAGCATGAGCTGAAATGTTTTATTCGTTTAAGTTTCCACATTGAGTAGAACATTTTCTTTATTACGGAGTTCTCACTTGGTTCTCACTTGGTTCTCAAGAGTAAGGTTGCTGTCAATTGTGACACTGAGTATTTTTAGACTGTCTGAGGTAGGAAGGGTGTGTTCTAGGGTGTTTATGGTTGCGAGTTTGTACTTGTTATGTTGAGATGAGAGGATGAGGCAGTGTTTTTTCAGTGTTCAGTTTCAGTTGGAATGAATATGCCCAGGAGTTCATGATGTTCAGGCCGTCATTGATTTCATTGGTTATTTCTGTCAAGTCATGATTGAGTCATGACATATATAGAAAAAGCACTGAAAAATATAGGAGCCAAATAATCTGGGGTCAAGGGATATGCATCCTTGCCAAAGAGTTAATCATGCTGGAATTAAAAATAATAATTTAAAAAAATCAACCATGTTTTTGAAGTTCAATTTACATTCAAATGATGCATTAGCAAAATCTATATAAAGTATGCTCTAATGAATTGAGAAAATCATGTAGAAATGCTGTCCTAAAGGTTTCCCAAGAGCAATACTGGTAGACCTGCAGTACAATGGTGAATGTCTCTATCACTCACTATCACAGAATGGTTGTTATCCTAGGACTATTTATTATATTGATTGATTTCTTATATACCACCTACATGCCCAAAAGCTACTGAAGCAGTGTAAATTCAGGTACAGTAGGCATTTTTCTGTCCCTGGAAGGCTCACAATCATCCTTGTTTTATAATGAACAGGAATAAATGGTAACACCAAAATAAAAATAATGAATGTTGTTCAATTAAAAAAAAAAGACACCAACCTTCCCTTTACTAAGCTCGACAATATTGAAACAGTAAATTAGCTTTGCTATATTATCTCCATTCTAGTTTTGATAAGCTCAGTTTTAATTACAATCTTTCAGATGTTTGCCAAAATAAATTTAGCAAAGATGGATGATAAAATAATGAAATTAATTTAACAGTGTATGTATGTTGTTCTATTTCATTTTTAATAAAAGTGAGTTTAATACTTGGACTTATCTGTAGGGAAGAATATCAGAATTACTCAATACTCTGTGCAGCATTGCAAGCAAAGAAGACATGTATTGTGGTAAATAAATAAATTTATATGTAACAAACATTCTTATCTTCAATTTATGTTACATTTCTTGTACCAGAGGCTTATCTGGCCCTAAGCAGTAACACAAAAACAGAAAATGAAGGCAGATAAAGACCATATGGCCTATCAAGTATGCCTATCCACTATACCTTACTCTCCATTAGAGATCCTATGTACTTGTCACAAGCTTTCTTGAATTCAGATGCAGTCTTCAACTCCACCACTTTCACCAGAATTCTATGCATCCACCATCCTTTCTATGAGGAAGTACTCCTGAGTCTGTCCCCTTTAATCTTCAACCCACACTCTCTCATTCAATAGTTCTCTTTCAATTGAAAGAGACTTGTCTCCTGAGCATTATGCCATGGAGGTATTTTAATGTTTCTATTATCTCTCCTCGCCCGCCCTTCTAAAGTATATGTATTGAGCTCTTTAAGTCTATCCCTATATGTTTGATGAAGACTACTGAACATTTTAGTAGCCACTCTCTGGACCAATGTTATCCTGGTTATATCTTTTTGAAGGTGTGGTCTCTAGAACTATACACGGTACTCAAAATAAATTCTCACCTGAGACTGAGGTGGCATCTCCTCCTTTTCCTGCTATCTATTCTTCTGACTTTTGCTGATACCTTTTCTACCTGTTTGCCCACCTTAAAATCATCACATAATGATCACCCCCAAGTCCCACTCCTCTTTCATGCACTAAAGTACTGTACTGCTTTCTCACATTTTTGTAGCCCAAAGCATGACCCTACATTTTTTAGCATTAAATCGTAGCTGCCAAATTCTGGATCATTCATAAAGCTTTGCTAGGTCCTTTCTCATGTTATCCACACTATCAGGGGTATCTACCATATTGCAGATTTTGATATCCATCCATGAAGAGGAAAACCTTACTAAAGAGCCCTTACACAATTTACTTGAAAAAAAATGTTAAAAAGAACCAGCTTTTGTGGCATACCATCTGTAACATCCCTTTATTTAACAAATCATTCTGTACATCAAAGTCCATATAAAATCACATATAAAATAGATGACCACTTCCCTCTTATTATAGTTAATAGGAAGTTGACATTTTGCAAAAGTCAGGTTGGTGATGTGAGTTATAGTTCTATATCTCACATCACCAACCTGACTAGCAAAATGTCAACTTCCTTATTAAGGGGCCCTTTTACTAAGCCACGTAGGTGCCTACCCACACCCAACGCATGCCAAATTGGAGTTACGGTCTGGTTAGCACATGGCACTTGCGGTAATTTCAATTTTGGCGCGCGTCCAAAAAAATATTTTTTATTTTCTGACGCATGGCAGCTACTCTTGTCAAGTTGCATTTAACGCACGTAGACCATTACTGCCCGGTTACTGCATAAGACCTTACCAATAGGTCAATGGCTTGCAGTAAGGTCTCAGACCCAAAATAGTTGCGCAGCAATTTTCTTGTTTCCGCACGTCCATTTTCGGCAAAAATGTTAAAAAGGCATTTTTTTACAGGTGCACTAAAATGTGATTCTGCGCCCGCCCAAAACATGTGTCTGCACTACCGCAGGTCATTTTTCAGTGCACCTTAGTAAAAGGACCCCTTAGTCCACTCAGGGTCACTGTGTTCCACAAAATTATAAAGTGCTGTTCCTTCTGCATTTATAATAGTGATATATCTCTTCCTGTAAAGCCTGCGGAACAAAACCATCCATTTGCTAGAGAAGGCCCATAGAAATAATGCATTTGTTTGATTATGCCTTTATATTTATCTGTTAACATTGGCTCTCAATGTGTTATAGATACGGGTTTAAATGGTTTGTACTGGCACATAGAGCCTACTAATAGCAGATGCCATCATATCTTGCTGAGTTGACATTACCTTATATCCACAGAAGAGCTTTAGGGTCTGCCTTTAACTGTAGAATGGTAGTTCCAATTTTGTCATAAGCTCACTGGGAACCCACTCGTGCAAGTACATTTGTTTTCCCAGTGCCAACTGTATAGAATAATAGTAACATAGTAACATAGTAGATGACGGCAGAAAAAGACCTGCATGGTCCATCCAGTCTGCCCAACAAGATAAACTCATATGTTCTACTTTTTGTGTATACCCTACCTTGATTTGTACCTGTCCTCTTCAGGGCACAGACCGTATAAGTCTGCCCAGCACTATCCCCGCCTCCCAACCACCAGCCCCGCCTCCCACCACCGGTTCTGGAACAGACCGTATAAGTCCACCCAGCACTATCCCCGCCTCCCAATCACCAGTCCCACCTCCCACCACCGGCTCTGGCACAGACCGTATAAGTCTGCTCAGCACTATCCCTGCCTCCCAACCACCAGCTCTGCCACCCAATCTCGGCTAAGCTCCTGAGGATCCATTCCTTCTGAACAGGATTCCTTTATGTTTATCCCACGCATGTTTGAATTCCGTTACCGTTTTCATTTCCACCACCTCCCGATAGTGGCTGAATTTCACTGCTTTACAATTAACTTGACTCCTTACTCCAGCTATATCTACAAATTCTGGCTACATACCGATTAATCAAACATATAAAAGGCGAGTGTCGTACTCACTCGCAAATGCGCAGTAGAGACTTCCCTCTCTGCCCCGCCCCTGCATCAATACGTGATGAGGGGGCGGGACAGAGCGGGAAGTCTCCATTGCGCATGCCGCAGACGTACTCGCAACCGCTCCGCCCTCCCCTTCCCCCCCCCCCCCCCCCGAGGTCACTGCTACCGCTCCCTCCACCCGGAGTCGCCGCCACCGCCGCCCCTCCACCCGGCCCGAGCACTGTCTTTCTCATTGATCCCACATCGCAACACGCAGACGCAGCAGGCACACCAGCAAAGCCGCCGTCGGGACGGGCCTCCCCCTCCGCCCGCGTCTTCAGATTGCTCAGTTCTGAACGTCTCTGTACATTTTTAAGTCACTACTGAAAGCTTACTATTTTATCAATGCTTTTGCAGCACAGACCCATGGGGAATAGATGTTCAATTCTGGTCACTGCATCTCAAAAAAGATATAGTGGAATTTAAAAAGGTGCAGAGAAGGGTGACAAAAAATGATAAAGGGGATGGGACGACTTCCCTATGAGGAAAGGCTAAAGTGGCTAGAGCTCTTCAGCTTAGAGAAAAGACAGCTGAGGGGAGATATGATAGAGGTCTATAAAATAATGATTGGAGTTGAATGGGTAGACATGAAGCGTCTGTTTACTCTTTCCAAAAATACTAGGACTAGGAAGCATTCAATGAAGCTACAAAGTAGCAAATTTAAAATGAATTTTTAGGATTTTTTTTTTCACTTAATGTGTTATTAAACTCTGGAATTCATTGCTAGAGAATGTGGTAAAGGCGGTTAGCTTAGCAGTGTTTAAAAAGGTTTGGATAGCTTCCTAAATGAAAAGTCCATAGACTATTATTAAAATGGACTTGAGGAAAATCCACTGCTTATTTCTGGGATATACACAACAAACTGTCAGTGGAGCAGCTCACACTTATTTATGTTTTAATGAGGGGATGTCTCATACTGTCACACAGGCACTTCTTTTTTGTGCTTCCTTAAAGCCTCAGCTTTAGTGACTCAGTTATAATCATCGACTACCCCCAACCACCGATAGTGCTGTCAACCACCTCAAAATCAGAGTTCTACAGTAAATTAATCCATATTTCAACTGTGCTTATATAACAAAAGATTCTTCTTTGGTTCATATCATTTTTTAAAATTTTTATGCACTTTCGTTTGTAGCTTATATACAAAGCTTAAACCCGTGCAGAAACAATATAAGCTACAAACGATAGTGCATAAAAATTTAAAAAAATGATATGAACCAAAGAAGAATTTTTTGTTATATAAGCACAGTTGAAATATGGATTAATTTACTGTAGAACTCTGATTTTGAGGTGGTTGACAGCTCTATCGGTGGTTGGGGGTAGTCGATGATTATAACTGAGTCACTAAAGCTGAGGCTTTAAGGAAGCACAAAAAAGAAGTGCCTGTGTGACAGTATGAGACATCCCCTCATTAAAACATAAATAAGTGTGAGCTGCTCCACTGACAGTTTGTTGTGTATGGTCCAAATTATAAGTGGTGGAGGGTTGCCATTTTTTGTTATATTTTTTTATTATTTCTGGGATAAGCAACATAACATGTTTTGTACTTTTTTGGGAACTTGTCAGGTATTTGTGACCTGGATTGGCCACTATTGGAAACAGGATGCTGGGTTTTATGGACCTTTGGTTTGTCCCAGTATGACAATACTTATGTACTTATGAGAGTACCTGTGTCTTTTATTTAGTGACTAGCCGTTGAGCCCGTAAAAACGGGCTGGTATAGAGGTTTTCCTCCCCCCGCGGTCACCACCGCTCCTCTCCCCCCCACGAAGTCGCCACCGCTCTCCCCCCCTTGAAGTCGTCGCCGCCGCCACCCCTCCACCTGGTCCGGGCCCTCTCTTCACTTCTGAACTTACAGATCCATTCGCCGAACGCAGCAACGCACATCAGCTGAGCTGCCCCTTCCTTCTCTGCCTGTGTGTGTCCCGCCCTCGCTGACGTTACGTCACAGGAGGGCGGGGCCACAGGCAAAGAAGGACGGGCTCACTGCTGCTCAGCTGATGTGCGTTGCTGCGTTCGGCGAATGGATCTGTAAGTTCAGAAGGGAAGAGAGGGCCCGGGCCGGGTGGAGGGGTGGCGGCGGCGACTCCGAGTGGGGGGGGGAGCGGTAGCAATGTCGGCGGCGCAGTTTCCCTCTCTGTCCCGCCCCCCCCCCCGTCATCACGTATTGAAGCGGGGGCGGGACAGAGAGGGAAGTCTCTACTGCGCATTTGCAGTGAGTACGGTCACTCGCCGTTTATATGTTTGATTGCGTGTGAGGTTGGGTGAGTGCTTCTTGAGTGGCTGTTAGGTTCTTTTCTGTCATGTTATTGGAGTTCCTTTTAGATTATTTTCTGTAATCTATGTTTATTTTATTGTAAACTGCTGTGCTCTGAATGAGTCATGTGGTATTGTAAATTTTTAATAAACCATAAACAGCAATGAGGATTCACTGTCCTTGTTAAATAGCACCAGTAGGAAGAGTTCTTAAGTCCCTTCTGCTAGTGAAGAAAGGAGACAGTTCTTGAATGGTAAGTATTCATACTTAAGAATCGGTATCCATACTTAAGAATCGGTAGAGAGGTGGGGTGTTTGAAGTGTTGGTTGGAGTAGGGGAGGATGAATCAGAAGAAAGTGATCCAAAGAGGACTGTATCACTTTTTATAGGAGAATAAGGGTTGGCACAGTATCTTATAGAGAGCTTGGATGAATATATTTCTCTGCTAACTGATTTTTTCACTCCAGACTGCTTAGCATGTGGATTTATTAACAAATATAATGGATATTCCAATGTTCTGTGCTCTCATCCATGCTAATATTGAAGCCAACTTATTCAATTTATTGAGCATAACTTTTGGGTTTAGTGTACCTGGGTTCAAAATGACACCAATAGCACCCTAGTGGTATTCTTATGGTACTAGTTCCCATGGGTCAAACTGCCAAATAAGGGATCACTTCTTTACTTGGCAGCTTGAACCCTAACAATAGAATTTTCAAACTCTGCGAGGGGGCATTAGGTGCCATTTTGAATCCAGGCACCAACAGGGCAGAAGAGATCTTTTTGAGGTGGTCAAGGATGAGTGGTTTCATAAGTGGGGTTCTTGTTGTGCTCTTCATGTATAGGAGATCGAGGAATGATGTTCTTATTGGGGGGGGGGGGGGGGTGGTCAGGGGAAGAGCAGGTACTTGTTAGTTTGAGAATTGGGATGGATTCATTGTTTCTTCAGGCACACCTTAAAATGTTTGCCCAGTTAGTGGTCAAATTCTTCTGAGGAGGAAAGTAACACCAAGCTGGCATTATCTATTCATGATCAACACAGTTGTGATATCAAGTGTAATCAATAGAAATCAAACAAAATTAAAACATGGAAAAGAAAATGAGATGATACCTTTTTTATTGGCCATAACTTAATACATTTCTTGATTAGCTTTCGAAGGTTGCCCTTCTTTGTCAGATCAGAAATAAGCAAATGTGGTAGCTGACAGTGTATATAACAGTCTCTCATAGACAGTCTAGCAGGGTGGGTAGGAGATGTGTATGGGGACTTCAAAGCATTCCATAGATAGTGTAGCAGGATGTTTGTGGGGAGGGGAGGGGAGGGTGATAAGCAGAGAAATACAACTTTATGGTTTATAATGGGCTAGAAAACCCAGATCCTTGCTAAGTCCTGTCTGTTGGGTGTCAAAATATTCAATCATTCTGACTTCAAAGGTTTTACGTTCCTGTATTGTTTTAAAGTTACCTTTCAGTATTCTCACTGTGAAATCACTGGTACAGTGTCCTGGTTCTGTGAAGTGCTGTCCCACTGGGGTGGGGGCCCTACACCTCTCTACTTGATATCAAGTGCAAACTGTACTATTCATTTTGCAAATTAAGGAACTACTTTGCATGTATTTGCATGCTTTGCTTGTCATTATTACTTAACTCATATTGCACTGTAACAGCGCTATTGAGGGCAAGTAACCATTTAATAACCATATTGCCATTTAATAACCTTTAAAATGTTGAGCTACTTCTAAATACAGTAAGAAGACAGTGTAAACTTTTCAATACAAGGGCAACAGGTTCTGTGAGTAAGTTGGCTCACTAGAACTCTTTAACTCTCTCCTTGTGATATATAAACAAACACACACAAAAAGTTGTGTAGAAATACCCCTGTGCAGCAAACTGTAGGTAATACATTTTGACTAGATTTACTGTGGCTAGTTTTCAGGAGGTAAACTCCATTCATTAGCTCAGTAAAATCAGTTTTGTTTTTATTTTACACTAACCCACTAACGATCGTTTAACTCTCAAAGATAAGTCACACATGTGTTGATTTCAAATCTGACATTGGTTTAGAAGTGTATAAATATTCACAGAGTCCTAGAATTTTAATATTCAGAGAGAATCTGAAGCTTTGAATAGCTTAAATGTAGGAGCAAATGATGAATATTTGCATATAAACTGAGCATAAAAAAGTCTAATTTGGAGATTGCAGTCACACTGTGAAAGACTGATTTATTTGGATCAATATTCATGGCTTGTTCATGTTTAGTTGATTATCAGACCCCCTCCCCACACACACACAGAAATTCAGGTAGGGTTTCTAATTTATTCCAAAATATATTTCTTAAACCCCAGAATTGCATGCTTTTTATTTTTAAAAGAAAATCATTTATTGATTAGCAATCTGCCTCTAATTACTAATTCTTAAGTGACTGCAAAGAAAGAAAATAAATCTTTATTAATCGAGAACCTTATGCTTTAATTAAGCTAGCTGGAGCTATTCAGAGAAGGCAGAAAGGGACATTTGAAAATCATTTGGCTATAGAATTTAGAGGCTGTGTATTTTTAAAGGTTTTTCTTAAATTGCACATATAGAAAAGCTACTTAGGTCTACACTTATATTAAATAGTTAAGTCTAAGGGGTATGTCGACTAAAGTGTGCTAGGAAATCAGCTTAACCCTTGCTCACCTAGGACTTTCCTGCACAGTATGCCCATTTCTAGCATGCCCAGGATATAGGGCATTTTCAATGATTTTTTTTTTAACGTTATGTGCTGTTAGCATTAGCGCATATAAAATGAAAAATATTATAGGGCCCCTTTTACCAAGCTGTGGCAAAAGGGGGCCTGTGCTCACGTCGGCACATGCTTTTGATGTGCGCAGAGGCCCCCTTTTACCGTAATAGATAAAAGGTAGGTCTTTCTTTTTTTCAGGAAATGGCCGTGCAGCAAGTCAAGCACATGCTGCGTGGCCATTTCAGGGGGGAGCCCTTACCGCCACCCACTGAGGTGGCGGTGAGGGCTCCCACGCTAACCCGGAGGTAACCGGGTACAGACCGGCACTACAAAAAGAGAAATAGTTTTATAGTGCCGGATATGATGGTGCGCAGTAGCCTAGCAGTACTTCCTTTTTAGCGAGCGGTAAGCCCGCATTGGGCTTACCATCGCTTTGTAAAAGAGTCCATAATGAGTGAGTGCTTAGTGCATTCTATTAAGGGGGTGCTAAGGGCTCACACATTAAGCCAGCATTAACCAGATAACACACGATAATGTGGATGCGATATCTGGTTAACACTTCCCTACCCATTTCCTGCCCATGCCACGCCCCAGCAGAAAAAATAAATTTGCAAACATGCTAAACAGTTACCTTCTGCAAATGCTTTACTGTATCTTGCGATAAGTGTTTTCATGCACGCTAAGCACACATTAGGGCTTAACACCTTAAGCAAACATATTCATAAATGTGTGGTTCAAAAGGCATTTATATAACCATAAATAATCTTCTGATTGATTTGCAATCTACACCCACATAATTTATCATAGTAAACAAAAGCTGAATATTTATTGTAATTGGGAATACGATCCTAAAGAACACAAAAACAACAGGAAAATGCAAGGCAAATAAAATGTCTACAAAAATAAACCGCCCTGTTTACTAAGCTGCGCTAGCAGCTGACACACAGCAATGCCTACACAACCCATTCAAAGTGACAGGGCTGTGTTGGCATAAGCGCACAACAGCCACTAGTGCAGCTTAGTAAATGGGGGGGGGGGGGAAGCTTTTAATGACAATAATCAATCAAACATATAAACGGCGAGTGACCGACTCACTCGCAAATGCGCAGTAGAGACTTCCTTCTCTGTCCCGCCCCCGCGTCAATACGTGATGACGAGGGCGGGACAGAGAGGGAAATTGCACCGCCGAGGTTGATACCGCTCCCCCCCCACCCGCCCACCCGCCCACCCGAGGTCGCCGCTACCGTTACCCCCCCCCCCCCCACACACACACACACACCCGGCCTGGGCCCTCTCTCCGCTACTAAACTTACACATCCATTCGCTGGAATGCAGCACGCACATCAGCTGAGCTGCCGTCGGCCTTCCTTCCCTGCCTGTGTCCCGCCCTCGCTGACGTTATGTCACAGGAGGGCGGGACACAGGCAGAGAAGGAAGGGCCGACGGCAGCTCAGCTGATGTGCGTGCTGCGTTCTGGCGAATGGATATGTAAGTTTAGTAGCGGAGAGAGAGAGGGCCCAGGCCGGGTAGAGGGATGGCGGCGACTCCGGGGGGGGGGGGGGCGGTAGCGGTGGCGACCTCGCGGGGAGGGAGAAGGAAGGAAACCCTAATACCAGCCCGTTTTTACGGGCTCAACGGCTAGTAAATACATAAAATATGGTGGGCTGACAAAGGTACAACAGTGCATCATTTTTGGACCCTTTTATTAAACCACCTTATGTACGAATGCACACAACATGGGGGGAAAGGGTCTTCCAGAAAATACATTAACACATTTTGCAGTAATTGCCTGTTAGCGTGCACTAATCATGTGTGGTTTGTTTTGTAATTTTTTCCAAAACAATTGGTAGGGAATGGGCATGGAAGTATTATCTAGATAGCACATTTGCATTATGAGTCCTGACTGGATAATGGAGGGTTAACGCGGGAGCACTTACCAACTTTAGGAGGTGCTAAATGCTCAGGAATTAAGGGACTCTTTTTTACCAAGGTGGTGTAAGCAATAAAGCATGCTTTTGACATGTGCATGCACTAGAAGATGAAATTGCTGAGAGGGCCTGTCTGGGGGGGGGGGGGTGGGGGGGTGGAGAGTAGGCATGTCTGCACTAATCAGCACAGTTACATTAGCATAGGTTTAGCGAATGAGCCCTTACCACCTACAAAATAGGTGGCAGTAAGGGCTCATGCATGAATTTTTCCTAATGGCTTTGTGCTAATGACAACATTAGGACATGGCCATTACATTGGAAAATGGAAAATCAGCAACATTTTTTACAGGTCTCCCACACCGATAAAAAAATTAACATAGGGCCTGCAAAAAGGAAAAAAAAAGTTGGGGTTATTTTACCATGCTGGGAGCGTCAGATCTCAAAGCTGTGGCCCAATGCTCTTGGGCCAGTGCCATTTCCTGCACCCCCTCAATCAATCCCCCAGCCCCAAAACCTTTCTCGCCAGAGATGCATATAGAGGGGCATAATCAATGGCCGGCCATCTTCGGGGCCATCTTCGCGAGGGGTCAGAGCCAAGCATATTTTCAAAATACGCTTGGCGCCGGCCAAATCGCTCGCTGGGTTTACAGCAGGATCGCCGGGTTTACCTGAGATGGCCGGCTTCGTTTTCCAGCCATAATGGAAACCGGGCCCGGCCATCTCAAATCCGGCGAAATGCAAGGCATTTGGTCGTGGGAGGAGGCAGCATTTGTAGTGCACTGGTCCCCCTGACATGCCGGAACACCAACCGGACACCCTAGGGGGCACTTAAAAAATAGCTTCCAGGTCCATAGCACCTTTACCTTGGGTGCTGAGCCCCCCAAAACCCACTCCATACAACTCTACACCATTACCATAGCCCTAAGGGGTGAAGGGGGGCACCTATATGTGGGTACAGTGGGGTTTGGGGGTTTTGGAGGGCTCAACATTAACCACCACAAGTGTAACAGGTGTGGGGGGGGGGTGGGCCTGGGTCCACCTACCTTAAGTGCACTGCACCCATTAAAAACTGCTCCAGGGACCTGCATACTGCTGTCAAGGAGCTGGGTATGACATGTCAGGCTGGCAAAAAAAGTTTTAGGTTTTTTTTTTTGCGTGGGAGGGGGTTGGTGACCACTGGGATCCCCGATTCGCTCCGGTGGTCATCTGGTCAATTAGGGCACTTTTTTGAGACTTGGTCCTAAAAATAAATGGACCACGTCCAGCCAGCGAAATGCTCGTTCGAGCCGCGATCTCCTGATTTGTGTCGGAAGATCGCCGGCGATCACTTTCGAAAATGAGTTGGATGGTAGGCCTTTCAGGATGTCTGTGACACTTTGAGGGGCATAATTGAATGCGAACGCCCATGTGTAAAAACGTCCATCTCCGGAGACGGCTCCGCGAAGAGGTGGAGCAAACCGTAAAATCGAAACGAGATGGCCGTCCATCTTCGGTTTCGATTATACGGTTCGGCCTGCTGAAATCCCATCATTTGTGTTGACTCTAGAGATAGACGACACAAATGGTGAGATCGCAGGACCTAGAGATGGCCGTCCACGGTTTTCAGCGATAATCGAAACCGCTGCCAGTCATCTCAAAAATGGACCTAATCCAAGCCATTTGGTCATGGGAGGGGCCAGCATTCGTAGTGCACTGGTCCCCCTGAGATGCCTCTATGCCAGCCTCAAATATCATACCTAGCTCCATGACAGCAGTATGCAGGTCCCCGGAGCAATTTTAGTTTAGTTGGTGCTGCACGGGACCAGTGCAGAGAGCAAAAATCGGAAGAAAAAAAAAGCATGCAAGTGCAGTCAGGGACATCCAAATTAAAACAATAGTAATAGTGGGATTTGAACCACCCACCTTCTGATTACAAGACCTGTGCTCTAACCACTACACCACTTATTCAGCTACCTAGATTGCCTTTCCTTTCCATTAAGTCCCTCCAAGTTTCTGTCAGCCAATCACCGCTCCTTTAGCTGACACCAATGTCAGGTAACTGAGCTGTGATTGGCTGACAGAAACTTGGAGGGACTTAATGGAAAGGGAAAGAATGTCTAAACAACTGAATAAGTGGTACAGTGATTAGAGCACAAGTCTTGTAATTAGAAGGTGGCTGGCTCAAATCCCACTATTACTATTGTTTTAATTTGGATGTCCCTGACTGCACTTGCATGCTTTTTTTTTTTTGGACCTGCCTGACTGCACTTGCATGTTTTTTTTCTTCCGATTTTTGCTCTCTGCATGGGTCCCACGCAGCACCAACTAAACTAAAATTGCTCGGGGGACCTGCATACTGCTGTCATGGAGCTAGGTATGGTATTTGAGGCTGACATAGAGGCTGGAAAAAATATTTAAACAGTTTGTTTCTTAGGGTGGAAGGGGGTTAGTGACCACTGGGGGAGACAGGGGAGATCATCCCCGATTCCCTCCGGTGGTCATCTGGTCAGTTTGGGCACTTTTTGGAAGCTTGGTCGTGAAAAAAACAGGACCAACTTTGTGTGGACTAAATGCTCGTTGGGGACGTCTTGCTTCTTTCCATTATCAGGCGCGGAGGTCCATCTGTTAACCATGCCCCGGAACGCCCCTGTCCCGCCTTCGCTACTGTTCGGCCACGCCCCCGAGAATTTCGCCCGTCCCCTTGACGGAAAGCAGTTGGGGCCGTTCAAATTCAGCTTTCGATTATACCTGTTTTTGAGACGGACGTCCATCTCCCGATTTGTGTCGGAAGATGGGCGTCCATCTCTTTTGAAAATAAGCTGGTTTGGGTGCACGGGGCTTGCTCAGAGTGGTGAGGGATGTTTTTCAATGTCTAGGGGGGGGGGGAGGTGTTTGATTTGAGGTGCAAGGAAGGCTCCATAGGGCTGGAGAGCTTGATCAGGGCAGAGTCGAGAAATGGCACCAACCTTTCAGTCTCCAGCTCAGGAGCAGAATGCTGTGGCTTTGAGGACCAATGCTCCTGGGCTGCTGGAATAATGCTGCTTGCAAGTTGGCTCACAAGCAGCATTATCCCTGCCATGGTAGTCAGCAGCCTGCAGGATTGTTATGCTGCAGGTTTCCAACTACTGTGGAAAATCAAGGTTTGGCAAAAATTCACCTTTTATTGCACTTTGATAGCTAAATCCCCCCATTCCACACCCCATCTCACCTCACTGCTGGTGCCTGCATAGCTTAGTAGGACAACATAAATAGTAATCTTAATTTTGCTGGGTTAGCTATGTGGGCACAACTCTGGTCATTAACTTTTGGGTATCATGGCTAACCTGGGTATTCAATGCCAGTGTCTGGACATGGCCTGCATTTGAATGTCTGGGTCTAAGTTAGCCAATGACGGTGTGCATTTAAAAAAAATGCTCGCTGCTATTGGCAGAATATTGACCCCATACACTTCTAAATGTGGAACCTCAAATGCTTTACACAGTAAAACTAATATGTTGTATTCACTTAACAAGTGACAAGTTTTATATTTGAAATGTTTTAAACATAACTATTGCACATGTATGAATAGTTATGATACCTGCACTCTTACAAATAATAGCAAATGATAAATTATATCCTTATTACATCTGAATAAAGAGGCTAGATTTCTGCTGACATATGCCTGGAGGTATTGACAAGATCTCCATTAATAAATGCTGTAATAGTAGATGGGATAAACATCACAAAGAGAGATGCTTGATGTTACCTGAAGCAAAATAATAGCTCTTTAAAGTGAAATCCATTAACTCCTGGCAAAGGCCTCTATCGTTGTTTAATTGATTTTTTTTCTGGTGGTTCAAAGAAAACATTTGTTTTATCAAAGAAATAACCTTTCACAAAGTGAGAAAACACATCTTGAGGAAATTTCATCAGTGCAAATATAGTACAAAAAGCATAATGCTTGGATTCCTGAAGTTAGTATTTTTGAATTACAAAATGCATTTACATAAGTATTGCCACACTGGGACAGACCAAAGGTCCATCAAGCCAACAGCATCCTGTTTCCAAAAGTGGCCAATCCAGGTCACAAATATCAAGCAAGATCCCCAAAAAGTTCCACACATTTTATGTTGCTTATCCCAGAAATAAGCGGTGGATTTTCCCCAAGTCAATTTAATAATGGTCTATGGACTTTTCCTTTAGGAAGCCATCCAGACCTTTTTTAAAACCCCGCTAAACCAACCGCCTTTACCACATTCTCTGGCAACTTTCATTCCTCTAAGTACTTTTGAATCATACTGAATTATCAATCCAAAACGCAGTTTGTTTGTTTTTCCTGATTTCTGCATCAGTAGGAACTTCACAATAAAAGGTTTCAAAAACAAAAGATGCACCAAAACCGAAGGATTAGAATGTGAGACTGTTCTGTAATTGGCATGCTAATTGATTTTGGTAATATTTCCTGGGTCTTTGGTTTTCAAAGCAGTTGTCTTGGGTTCTCCGGGGTTAGGAACCTATGAAAACAACATGAAGCCCCATTTTGCATGGGCTGTACATGGGAACGGGACATCCAAGTCAGATGCTCACATTTCCTTGAATATGTTACAAAAGGCTGATATTCAGTGGTAGATAACAGGGTAGGAAAGGTTAGTGTCTGGTTATCTTCTGCTGACTGGGTAATCCCAGGATTTTCAGAGGCACCTTTTATTGCAATATTCGGTTAGTGGTGAGATGATCTGGAGACAGAGTCAGGATAGCTGGGTAACTTCCAGCTTCACCCTAACTTTATCTGGGATTAGTCTGAATATCTGCTGGCATCCAGATAACTTTTAGCAGCCAGGCAAGACCTAGATATTCAGTGTTGGTGCCCAGATTAGACCCAGCATGCCCTTTATCCCCCAGATTATATATATGTTGCCCATAATTGGGTGCCGATATTTGGGCACCGATTCAAGATATGCACCCATTCAAAATGGCTAAGGAGCAAGATAGTGCCAATAATTTGATGGTAATTGGCACTATTTTGCATCGATTTGGAACAGGGCACATAGCACACAACCCAAAACAGAGCATAGCCATGGAAGGTGCATGGTCGGTCAGGGACATTTCCAAACTTTCTGCACAGTGTTATAGAATATCAAGGATTTGCACCCAAATTGAGTGCAAGGAATTACACATGGTTTCAGCAGACATAAGGCCTAGTGCCCAAATTTGGGCATCAAAATTGGTACTCAATGTTGTTCTATAATGGGCACTCATCTTTGGTTACCCGTTATAGAATAGCATTGAGCACCAATTTCTGAGCACCACATATTGAATCTAATAACCCTTGTCTTATAAAATACCACCATAAATAGTGCAAAAATTGAAGGTGTAAATATAAGCGCACCTTATACAAAGAACATGCATAAATAAATAACTGCACCATCACACCACCCAAAATATGTCCTTGAAGATGCCTACACTCAACCCTGGATTCTAGATATAGTGATGATATTTCAGTGCCAAAATTTGTACACGGATCTAATTAGCTTACAAGCCAGAGATTTGAGAGCCTTGGGATCTTACTGTTCTTTCTGGAAAATCTTAAGGACCTGTCTGTTTAGAACATTTCTGTCATAATTCTTGGTTTAGAATGTACCTTTTTGTTATCCGCTTTGAACCTTTTTTTGAGAGTTAACAGAATACAAAAGCCATACTACATGGCATGACCTTACAATTAATTGATATTTACAATCAATTATTACAGTTAATTGGCAGTAATTGAAATTTGTGATTCCTCTCCCGTTCCCTATTCTATAACCCCACACGCCCAAATCCTCTAGTGTGCAGCTCGATAGGAGGTATGGTATGGTATGAGAAGTGGTAGGGGAGTTCCTAAAAGTTGCATGTGAGGTTTTAAGAACATAAGAATAGTCATACTGAGTCAGATCAATGGTCCATCTAGCCCAGTATCCTGATTCCAGCAGTGGCCAATCCAGGTCACAAGTAACTGGCAGAAACCCAATTAGTAGCAACATTTCATGCTACCAATTCCAGGGTAAGCAGTGGTTTTTCCCATGTCCCGCTCAATAACAGACTATGGACTTTTCCTCCAGGAACTTGTCCAAACCTTTTTAAAACCTAGATACACTAACAGTCATTACCACATCCTCCGGCAATGAGTTCCAGAGCTTAACTGTTCTTTCAGTGAACAAATATTTCCTCCTATTTGTTTTAAACGTATTTCCATGTAATTTCATTCAGTGTCCCCTGGTCTTTGTACTTTTTGAAAGAGTGAAAAATTGATTCACTTTTACCTGTTCCATATCACTCAGGATGTTAGAGTCCTCAATTCATACCCCCTCAGCTGTCTCTTTTCCAAGCTGAAGAGCCCCAATCTCTTTAGCCTTTCCTCATACAGGAGGAGTTCTATCCCCTCTCTGATTCTGGCATCTTTTCTTTGAACCTTTTCTATTTCCACTATATCATTTTTTGAGATATGACAACCAGAATTGAGCACAATACTCAAGGTGAGGTCACACCATGGAGCAATACAGAGGCATTATAATATTTTTGGTCTTACTTTGCATCCCTCTCCTAATAATTGCCCAACTTCTGCACCAGAATTCCCAGAGTTAGGCACTGGCGTTTACACCAGGTTTCAGCTGGCGTAAATAGCAGCATCCAAATTTTGGCACAGAAACAGGCTCTAAGTGCTATTCTGTGAATGACCTATTATAGAATAGCACTCTGGCAACAAAATCTCAGCGCCATTTATAAAATGTCCCTGTCAGTTCCCAGAAGAATACATGTTTTAACTATGGCATGAACTTTTGCACAGAGGTAATTTTATATGCAGCATATATGCCTTAAAAAAACCCTTTATATAATTACTTCTTCCCCCCCATTTGCAGGCAAAAATATGTGCATTGCACAACATGCATAATTTTACCCAATTCCATATCAACATTCCTTCGAGTCAGATCAGAAACTGTATCTGCAGCATACATAGAGTTGTGTTTCCAAAGTTATGGGGCTAACACACGGGTAGCATGCTCCAAATCGACACTACTGCCAGGGTAGGGTGGTGCATTAACCAGCAGTTAATGGCAGCATGGCCACATTAGTGCGTGCTGCATGATTACCATGTGAGTAGTGCATGAGCCCTTATCGCTAGGTCAATAGGTGGCGGTAAGAGCTCAGGCAGTAAATTGCTTTTAATTTTAGTTCACGTCCATTTACTGCCCCAATAAAAATAGCCTTTTTCCCCAGCCATGGTAAAAAATGGCACAGCGTGTGCCAATTTCATATGTCCATATTACCGCAGATCATTCTTTACTGCAGCTTAGTGCATTGTGCATTGTTTTAATCTGAAAAAGTACCTGCAGAAAAAAAAAGAACATAAACATTGCCATACTGGGTCAAATCGAAGGTCAATTAAGCCCAGTATCCTGTTTCCAACAGTGGCCAATCTAGGTCACAAATACCTGGCAAGATCCCAGAACAGATTTTGTGGTGCTTATCCTAGAAATAATCAGTGGATTTCACCACGTCCATCTTAATAATGACTTATGGAGTTTTCTTTCAAGAAATTATCCAAACCTTTTTTAAACACTGCTAAGCTAACTGCTTTTACCACATTCTCTGTCAACAAATTACAGAGGCAAGTTATCTATAAGTACGTTTCACTTAAGCAAATTTTATTGTCATAGTACATGCATATTTTCACTTTGAAAACTGGTACAAAGACCATGCATGAAAAGTGTGTATGGGCTTTGCAGCAATTGGAAATTGCCCTCTTTCTGTGTCAGTGGCTGCTTATAGGATTTGATCTAGTTTCCACACTGGATAATGAATTCCATAGGATATTAGGTGATAGGCAAAATATAATAATCATCTAGTATGACTTCCATATTGATCACAGCCTATCTACTTTAAGAAAGGATGAAATGAAGGGTCATTAGGTACAGTGAGAGAAGGCAGTAGAAGGGTTTAGAAAGTCTATTCTGCAGAAGATCTTTATGACTCCTTGCTTAGCTTGAAACATGAATTATAATGATAAAACGTCCCATTTAACTGGAAAACGTTTCTTCTTTGAATGCAGAATCTTATGCATTTTTATTTCTATTTACTGCACAGATCGGCTTGAAACTCCAACCAAGGGCTGTCAGTCACCCAGTCAGAAATCTCTCCTGCTATTGTATTTCTCTTTCTTATCCCTATTTGAATAACAAATTCTGGAGCATTTTGAATAACGTTCTAATGCAGAGTCTAGAGGACACATTGGATATTATCTAAGCACTGGGCAAATATTTATAGCATAATTTAAGTATTGCTAAATAATTTCTGTTTGGGGATGGAGTTAAAATTATGTTGTTGGCCCTTGCCAGGATCATACTTTGAGAAGAAAATGCGTTGCACATATTGTGCCATACACACACACACACTCTCTCTCTTTCTGAAAACCCCATGGGATTTCTGAATCCTATCCCAAACTCTTCCGTTGTAGATAAAATGGTGGCACTTCTACTAAGTTGCTTCACTGGCTCCCAATCCACTACCGTATACAGTTCAAGCTTCTCCTATTGACCTTCAAGTGCACTCAATCTGCTGCCCCCCATTACCTCTCTACCCTCCTCTCCCCGTATGTTCCCACCCGTAACCTCCGCTCTCAGGACAAATCACTCCTATCTGTACCCTTCTCCACCACCACTAACTCCAGACTCCGCCCCTTCTGCCTCGCAGGACCTTATGCCTGAAACAGACTTCCTGAGCCCTTACGCCATGCACCCTCCCTGCCCATCTTCAAGTCCTTACTCAAGGCCCATCTCTTCTCCCTTGCTTTTGGCGCCTAACCACCTTCCCCATTCCCGTTACCTACACTGACTACGTAGTCTGTTACCGTTAGATTGTAAGCTCTCTTGAGCAGGGACTGTCCCTCCCCGTGTTTAAACTTGTACAGCGCTGCGTAACCCTGGCAGCGCTATAGAAATGCTAAGTAGTAGTAGTAGTAGTAGGAGGTATAAAAGAGGGAGAAGGGACTAGCAGTGTCCTGGGCTTTGTGGGAATGGCTATGCTCAACAGTCAAATGTTCAATTCATTTTGTAGACATGCCTTGTGATGGTGGTGGGGGGTCTGTTTATGTGGCTAAAAGTGTTAGGTGAGTAGAAACCTACTGGGTGACATGTTCAATTAGGAGTATTGAATGTTAGAGGTAGTTATGAAAATGTGATTTGTGGAAAGGTGTATGAATTGCTTGCTGTGGAATATTTCACTTGCTGCTATGCTTTTTCGTTTTTGTTGTTTTTCATAAATTAATCATTTCAGTCTCCAGCAGTGGTCCTTACCAGTTTTGCCCTGCCCTGAAACCCGCATTACCTAGTTTGTTTGGACAATGTTAATGTTCAGTGGTTGGCTGGATCCATTTATTTATCATAGTAGTACTATGTAAGCCACATTGAACCTGCTAACAAGTGGGAAAGTGCGGGGTATAAGTGTTACAAATAAATATATCAAATCCTCTTACCCTTACCTTTACCTTTTTACCACACGGTAGACATTAGAGCACACCCATACTAACATCTACCACATGTAAATCAGGAAGCGTGGTAAAAATTCAAACACTAGCTTGCTAATGCTGGAAAGGGCAAGGACTAGGCATGACTTGGGTGGGTTGAAGGCATGGCCGACTGTGACTTCTAAACCCAGGACTCTACCATATGCCAGCTGTAATGACTGCCGAAAATGCAGCTGCATTTAACGCCACCTCAAGAGGAGGCACTAAGGGGTCCTTTTACAAAGGCACGCTGAAAAATGACTTGCAGTAGTGTAGGCATGGGTTTTGGGTGTGCGCCAATCCATTTTTTAGTGCACCTGTACAAAAGGCCTTTTTAAAATTTTTGCCAAAAATGGACGTGCAGCAAAATGAAAATTTTGGGTCTGAGACCTGACCACCAGCCATTGACCTAGCGATAAAGACTCGTATGGTAACTGTGCGGTAATGACCTGCGCTTGCCAAATGCCACTTGGCGCGTGCGCCCAAAAATAAAAAATATTTTCCAAATGTGCTTATTGGATGCACACCAAGAGCCACGTGGTAGTCGAGCGATAACTCAATTTTGGTGCACGTTGGACGCGCGTAGACGCTTATGTGGCTTAGTAAAAGGACCCCTAAGCGCAGATGCGCTACCACCAGGTCATGTAGTAAGGTTTCAGACTTGTGTAGTGCCACAGTGATGCATCTCTGTGGCCTTCTAATCCCCTCTCTGCCCTCCTTCCTGATCCTCCTGAGGTCCGATTTCCCAGCTAAACCCCCTCCCTGGCAGGTGAGACCACCTCCAATTCCCTCAAGCCAATCTTACACTCCAAAAAGTAAACACAAGTCGTTGAGAGTCAACACAACACCCCAAAAGCCCTACCCTCTTGCCAACCCCTGACACTACCTGGAAATTCCCAAGGGTCTGCATTGGTGGTCCAGTGTCTGTATGAGCCTCCTCATCATTGGTGTGACCCCTGACGCAGGTGCGGTAGCACCGAAACACGGCCCGTGTCGGGTCTTTCTTCAATCAAAATTCATTATTAAAAGGATTTTTTAAATATCTATGTATTTTATTTTGTCCCTTTTGTTTTTAAAGGCCCTTTGTGCTGGGTTTTTTTTTTTGCTTGGGCTTTGTTTGTACTTAGTTCCCTCTCTTTGTTACACAGTAGTGAAAGACACAACTAAATTTTGAATAGATTCACTAGGAAATCTGTGCTAAGCAGATTTGTAGTAGTGCAAGAGGTGATAGAGTACATAAGGGTTTGGTAGAGCCTTTGAAGGGGCGTGTTCTGGTAACATGTCATAGAGGAGCATTCTCATGACAGATATAAAGTAAAATTTATAGTTCTGCAACAGGTAAATAGATGGACTTTGTGGTTTTCCCCATCTGTCATTGTATTCTATGGTTTAATCCTCTTTCTGTTATGCCCATTGTCTCTTGCTTATCTCTGCATGTTGGTTGAGAGGATGGCATAAACTCTACACATATCATCCAATCTCAAATACCCCAAACAGGTAGTTGATTAAACTTAGAAATATGGACCCGTTGCTGAGTTCAAATACTCATTGGCTTGCTGGTAGGCCAGGCTTCATTTAGGCTACACATCTAAAACTGTGGTGTCATTTTCATCAAGCATTGTGCCTTCTAATAAATGTTTTTAACTCCCTTTCAGTTTAGCCCATACGTTAGAATGGAAAAGTAGTGTAGTACTTATAGCAGCAAACTAGGAACCCAGGGTTCAAATGTTGTTTCTCCAATTTGTGCTTATCATTTTCACCTTATTTGCTCAGGTACAACTTAGATGGTACAGAAATCATGTATGTACCCAAGTCTACTCAACTTTTGCCCTGCGCATGAGTTTCGAAAAAGTGAATAAATCTAAAATCCAAATCCATTGCACTGACAGTCCTTAGTCAGGGGCCACACAGCTCATGTCTGCCTCTGGACCTTTGGTGTGGCCAAAATGTTGCTGCTGCTGAGCAATGCCAAAGACCCCTCCTGCAGTGTCTATGAACACATTTCTCTCTAAAATCCACAGCCACAGTCAGCGTAGTGCAACCAAGTCCGACCTGGGAATTAAAACCAGGACCTCTAAATGGTAGTTATGAGCTCTTGCTCTTGGACTTGGGGAAAATCCACTATTTCTGGGATAAGCCAGGTATGTGTGGTCTGGATTAGCCACTGTTGGAAACAGGATGCTGGGCTCGATGGACCTTTGGTCTGTCCCAGTATGGCAATACTTATGTACTTATGCCACTGCACTGGGCTGATCTGTGTCATCCAGTTTTGCACTGTGTCCTACAGCTACAAATTCTGTAATTAATTATAGCATAAACAGTAGCTACATTAGGGGTCCTTTTACTAAGCCACGGTAAAAAGTGGCCTGCGGTAGTGTAGACGCGTATATTGGGCAAACGCCGGGCCAGTTTTTACCGCATCTACAAAAAAATGTTTCTTTTTTAAATAGGACGGGAAAAGGGCCTGCAGTAAAAATGAAACCAGCACGCGCCCAAAACTGGCCTGAGCCCTTAACACTACCCATTGATCTAGAGGTAAAGGCTCACGCACTACACGTGACTCGTTGGCCTGCGCCAAGTGCTGATTACCGCTGGAACTGGCGCTCATAGGAGGAAATATATAATTCATCCAGATGTTATGGGCACGCGCCAGATCTGAAATTATCGCCAGGAGGGCACATTGGCCTGGCGGTAGTCTCATTTTGGTGCACATTGCATGTGCGTAGAGCCTACCGCAACTTAGTGAAAGAGCCCCTTATAGTCTTAAAAGTACTATTCATACCCTCCACCAACATTGTTATGCAAACATTGTAATGTACAAAAACGATCAGTTTTGCAAGTGGGTGACTCTTGGGGTTTGCAGGCTGTAACCCTCATAAGCTATCATGGTCAACAAATAACTATGTGTAATGTTCTGCTACAAAATTTCTAATAAAAAATATAGATAAAAATATTATTCATAGAATTATGCCACAGTGTCAGTGTCCTGTAAGATGCTTCTTATGTGAGAACAATCCCAATTATGTAAGAAGCAGTTTTCAGTGCTTAAAATGTCTTGCTGCTTATTCTTGGAACATTTCCAAACTATTAATGGTGCTTTAATAATGCATGGAAAAAGATTTATAAATAAAATAAGGATCAATAAAGAGTTTAAATAAAAAAGAAACTATAATAGTGTTGTTACATGCCATCCTCATAAAACAAAAGTAAAACAAAATTAAAACAAAGCATTTCCTCTGCAGGCTTAGATGTGCAGGTGCAACAGACCTCATGGAATTAACATTTGGGAGAAATACTTTTCTAATATTGTTTTTAATATATTTCAAAGATTGTAGGGGGTTCAGATAGGAGAACTCTGTAGAGCACTGTAAACGATGTCTCATGATACCTTCACGTAGTGGAGGATGATTATAACTGCGCTGAAGAGGACATTTATAAAAACCCTTCTTTCTCTCTCTCTCTCTCTCTCTAAAATCACAGACTGTACATTTGGCATTTTGATAGCATCGCTCCTGTAATCTCTTCTATACAGTACTGTAGTATCTAATGATTGAAAAGTATACCTCTTTCTCTCAAGAGATGTGTACATATGGCCATTACCATTTTTATGTTTAGTTTCCGTTCCATAAGAAGCTTATCAGATGATGTGTTATCTCTTCCCTCTTTAGTTTTACATGTTTCCAAACCTATCGCAGAGAACCCCTAGCCATCCAGGTTTTCAAGATATTCACAATGAATATTCATGAGATAGATTTGCATTTGTTACTTCTATTGCCTGCAGAATTCTCTGACAGTTTCAGATGTTGTGGCCAGTCATATTAGAGTAGCCTAGTGGTCGGTGTGGTATACGGTAGAAAAGGGGACTCAGGCCCATAAACCACTCTAATTGGTACACTTGTGGTGGAAACTGTGAGCCCTCCAAAGTCCAGTCAACGAAGATAGCAAAGGTGATCCAAGGAATGAAAAACCAATGAGAGTTCACCAAAACAGATTTTATTGAAGAGGGACCCAATGGCCAAGTTTCGGCTATGCCTTCATCAGGGGCCACCAGATTCCTTCAAACAAATGCTGAAAGGATCAGTATAAAAGACACATCATCAATAGCATATTGTAACATTTTTATTTTATTTATTTGTTTGTTTGTTTGTTACATTTGTATCCCACATTTTTCCACCTATTTGTAGGCTCAATGTGGCTTACATAGTACCAGAGGGCGTTTGCAGACTCCGGTGAGAACAAATACAAAGTGATTAGGGAATCGTGCATCGGAAGGGTTGAGTTTTGTCCATTACGTACTTTGGTTTTGTTGTGTTGCAGGGATCAGGCAATTAAGTAGGATCGGTGGGGTATGCCTTTTTGAACAGGTTGGTTTTTAGTGATTTCCAGAAGTTTAGGTGGTCATACGTCGTTTTCAAGGCTTTTGGTAATGCATTCCACAGTTGTGTGCTTATGTAGGAAAAGCTGGATACGTAAGTTGATTTGTATTTAAGTCCTTTGCAGCTTGGGTAGTGTAGATTAAGGTATGATCGTGTTGATTCTGATGTGTTTCTAGTTGGTAGGTCAATCTCTTTCTTGTTACATCTGTCCATCAGTATACTGATGATCCTTCTGCACCCTGGTAATGATAGCTGTAAGGGGGAGGGGGGAGTTATCAATGTGGGCTGCTGTTAAATTGGGTTATTTTGCTACCAATAGGGTTATTTTAGCATAAACTGGGACTCTGTTGTAAAATAAACTGTCTTAACAGTAGCCCACACTGATAACTTCCCCCTAAATATAACAAGCCATCTTTTGCTACAGTGCTAGAAACTGTGAAACTGAAAATTTACAGAGAATAGTAAATAATATAGATATGATAGTGAGTATGGACATTAAGGGTTGGATTCATTAAATTGTGCTCACACTTTGGCTGATTGGTATTCTATAATGGGCATTCCAGGATTAGCATCCTTTATAGAATAGCATATAGCATTGGGATCTGTGCCCAACTTTGGGCACGAAGAGTTACACCAACTGAAACAAGATGCAAATCCCAAAGAGCAAGTTGGGTATGGATCCGCACTATTCTATAATACTGTGTACATTTTAAGGGAACACCAATGACCCACCTATACCCCCATGGCCATGCCCCTTTTTCAGTTTTTTTTGGAAACCCTGCCTGATATTGGCTCCTGGCTGGTGAAATGGCACTTAACCAGTTATCTGGCAATATTCAGCGGGAGATATCTGGTTATTTCCTGCTGAATATTGCTGGTTAGCACTTACTCCCAGATTCTATATAGTGAAACTTAAGTCAAGCACGCTAATCGAGTCGTATTCTGGATTTGTGCATGCACCTTAATTACTTAGCCCCCCCCCCACCCCCGTTTACTAAGCAGCTGCCATGCACTAATGCCGACACAGCCCATTCGCTTTGAATGGGCTGTGTCAGTATTTCCACGCGGCTTAGTAAACAGGGGGAGTAATATGAACTGGCATTAATTAGAATTTGCACTCACAACTGTCATATTCTATAACGTGCTGCACATAAATTCTAAGTCGCATGGTTGAAAAGCGAGTGTGGCCATGGGAGTGGCATGGGTGTTTCTAAAATCTATGTGCATTGTTATACAGTCAGGGCTTTTTTTTGAGGGGATACTGAGTACCGGCACCTTTTCCACTGTCTGCTGAAATTGACCCGTGGACCCCAAGTTTTAAATGAAAAAGCTCAGGCTCTACACACCAATTCTGCCTTGACATAGATTCTGTGACTGGTTACAGGGGGCCTGGCTATTGTGGAGTGGGTCCCTCAGTAATTACCCCACCCCTGAAGAGTGGCTTAGCATTTGAGTACCAGCACCTTTTTTGCTAGAAAAAACGAACTGTATACAGTACACCCACTCTGCACCTAATTTAAGCATTGACATTTACAGCAAGTTTTACTTGATGTAATTGCCCGTGTCTAAAATTAGTTGTGCGGATGGGTGCTCGGTGTATTCTATAAGTCACACAGAATATTAGGCATATTTTATAAAATGTAGGCGTACTTTATAGAATATGCCTAGGTGTATTTTCTTTTTACATGTGGAATTTTCAGGCACCATATATGGAATCTAGCCCTAAGCGGATAACCGGTTATATTGTTTTCTATAACCAGCTATCCACTAATATTCAGTGAATCACCGATTAAGTTTGGTGGCCAAATTAGGAGGCCAAAATAGCAGGTATATCTTTGGCCAATTTAAACTTAACCAGCCAGTGCTGAATATCAGCTTGGCTGGCTATGTGTAAACCGGCCAAAAATAAACCACATATTCAATGCCGGTCTCCAGAAAAGGTCCGGCATTGAATATCCAACCGTGGGAGGCAGCCCCTCTAACTCCCGTAGTCCAAAGATCAGGCCCTTAGGCCAGAAGCGTAGCCAGATTGAGGGCACGGGGGAGTGGAGAGCGGACTACTGACAGCGCTGGTGCATTTTTAAAATGCGACAGATCACATCAAAAATAGGTGTGGCACCATTGGAAGTCCATTTGGAGGAGCAGCCGCTCGCCTGGTGTCCCATGCAGCTATGCTTTTGTCTTAGGCACTATTCTATAAAGGGGTGCATAAGTGTGTTTTCATATGGATCTACCATTTCTGCCCCATTTCAGTGCATGCACCTGTTGGAATGCTTTCAGCACAGAAGTAGCGCCTAAAGTTTGGTTCCATATGTAGAATTCCCCTGTCAGTGCAGAAATTATGTGGGTTACCTGATAAGATGAATTATTTTACCACAACTCATGCTACTTTAGCACACAGTCTCATTTCTGAAAACTGACCCAAGCATTTGAAGAATTCATTACCAGGGAATGTGGTCAAGGCAGTTAGCTTAGCGGGGTTTAAAAAAGGCCTGGACAGCTTCCTAAAGGAAAAGTTCATAGACCATAATTGAATTGACTTGTGGAGAATCCACTGCTTATTCCTGAGATAAGCAGCATAAAATGTATTGAACTTTTTTGGGATCTTGCTAGGTATTTGTGACCTGGATTGGCCACTGTTGGAAACAGGATGCTGGGCTTGATGGACCTTTCGTCTGTCCCAGTGTGGCAATACTTATGTACTTAACATACAGATTGCTTTGCAAAATTGCATCATATCTGGATTATTAACAGAAATAGCTTAGAATTCCTTAAATTTCTGTTAAATACACAGTTGCTATTCTCTGGAGTAAATATAAGCTGTTTCAATTTGGTAACAGACCAGGAAAATTGTTAGAAAATCTAGTAAAATATTAAAAGAACACTAGAGGTGAGCACGGCCATGGTTGTCATTTTGCAGTTTCTTTCATTTTTGGGCTTATATAATTTTACTCATTTTCTTGTGGGAGTAGTTGTTATAGAAATGGCATGTCTTGTGTTTTTGCATTTAGGCGTAGATTTAATAGGCCATGCTACCTTGCAAGTTCATCCATGCTAAGAATGTTAAAATGCGTTATTGGTAAATAGTTCCCATTGTGTAAAATGAGCCCTGTGGTAAATAACATATATTATTCTATTTTATTGAAGTTTTCTTTACCACTAATATTTCTAAGGTATTCAATAATAATGGAGAGAATAACAAATATCAAAACAGCACAGTCATTAAAAACAAAAACTTATTAAAAAAAAAAAGGTAACTTAAAAATTTCAGTCTTTAACTGTTTCCTAAAAGTGGAAAAAGAAAATGCAAATCTCAGATCTAAAGGAACTTTATTCCATAGCCTAGCTCCAACACATGGAAAAGAGGCTTCGAGAATAGATTTAAACCAAACGTTTTTCAAAGAAGGAATATCCCGTTTCAAAGTTCTCAAAAAACCCGACTTTCTACAGATGGCAAGGTCAATAATTCAGTTACTCCTCCAGAATTCAGACCAAAAATTGACTTAAAAAATCAAACATAAAATCTTAAATTCAATACAATTATTTATCCTAAGCCAGTGATTTGGTAAATCAAAGATACACTATCAAAATGCCTGAGGTCACAAATCAACCTTACAGCTGAATTAGGGGATCTTTTATTAAGGTGCGCTAGCATTTTTAGCTTGTGCTAAAAATCAGCTGGCGCTAAACACTGAGATGCCCATTATGACCATCATGGATTCATGGGCAAACTCATTCCAATTGAAATTAAACACTGATAAAACACACTGCCTTATCCTCTCGTCCCCATACAATAATTATAAACCCTCAACCCAGAACAATCCTGTTTATTCTCTTCCTGTTTCTGATAGCCTCAAAATCTTAGGTGTAACTATTGATAGCCATCTTACACTTGAGATCCAAGTTAATTCGATTATAAATAAGATGCTTCATTCTATGTGGAAACTAAAACATCTAAGACCTTACTTCCCGAGGGAAATATTCCGTAACTTGATACAATAAATGGTTCTGAGCCTGCAATGGTTTATTTGCAGGATGTAAATTACAGCTTTTGAAGACGCACCAGACAGCCCAAAACACAGCAGCCAGGCTGATATTCAGTAAAACACAATTCAATAGCGCTAAACCTCTCCGATCAAAACTGCACTGGCTCCCAATCAAGGAACGTAGTACCTTCAAAATTTGCTCTTTGGTCCACAAGATTATCTACCTTGAAACCCCGGGATACATGGTTGACTTGATAGATCTTCCGACCAGAAACAGCGTCACATTCCTATCTGAACCTCCACTATCCAAGCTGCATTGGACTCAGATACAAATCAACCTATGCATCCAATTTCTCCTACTTAGGTACACAAATGTGGAATGCACTACCAAAGAGTGTGAAAACGATCCATGACCATCTAAACTTCAGGCGATCATTGCAAGGCCTACTCTACTGATCCAACTTAAATGCCTTAACTCCGTAATGCATCAAAACCTCACATCGTAATGCACATTGTATATTCCTTAGTTCCTTGACCCTTGTTGTACTTGTATACCCTAACCTTACCTGACCCTTGTTTTAAACTGTATTTGTTTAATATCTACTGGACTTGGCGATCGCTTTGACGGTATTATGTAAGCCACATTGAGCCTGCTAATGGGTGGGAAAATGTGGGATACAAATGTTACAAATAAATAAATAAAATAAATAAAATTATATTTCTATGGGCATCTCAGTGTTTAGCTGAGTTTTAGGGCTAGCTAAAAATGCTAGCGCACCTTAGTAAAAGACCCCCTTAATGTGGTAATACGGTTGCACCTTTTGGTAAATCTTTGCTAAAATGTGCTAGCATGTGAATTAGTTTACACTATTCACACATGATTGCGATTGTGCACATTAATTTCTGTTGTGGGGCAGGGGCTGAGTGGGTTATGGGGGAAATGCCCATGGAATGTGAACTGCATTCAGTGCATGGTAAATAGGATGCCATAAGTGCATCTGCGCTAACTCTGAATACACTTAACATGCGGTAAGGGGACTTTTCTGTGTTGTAACTGGGAACATGATAAAACATTCCCAATGGCGCACAATGGGGACCTTTGACTAAACTGTGGTAAGCGTGCTTACCACAGGGTACAAAGCATTACCATGGAGTGTGTTCAGACATCCCACGGTAGATTTTGGATTGGCACCCGCTTCCTACATGCTAAAAAATAGATTTCATTTTTTTAGCACTGGGGGCGGAGAGTAGGTGTGTTCTGCACTAATCAGTTAGTACATCACAGCACGCTAACCAATTAGCATGTGGTTAGCATGTGAGCCCTTACTGCTCAGAAAATAGGTGTCGGTAAGGGCTCCCACGCTAATCGCCATGTACTAATGGGGAAATTAGCATGTGCATATGTCCACACGGGATACTCATTCTAGGGTCTGACTTGCAAAGTAATTAAGAAGCAATAGGAGGAAAAAAGCCTCAAGAAGCTCCCAGCATTATTAAACAGCGGGAGCAGGACTGCTTCGTCATCGGCTCAAAATAACCTCCTATTATCACTATAACACCCCTTAATATAAGGCCAGAAAGTTTATGATGTTTGCGCTCACTGCCAAATATGTATGTAGATTGACTATTTTGTAGGGATCTCCCCCTTGTGTTTTGAAATTAGCATGTGGCCAATAATAGGGAAAGTGGAAAATGTGGCCATTTTACAGCCATGGGAAAAGCCTACGCTGGGGATAGCGCTGGCCACTTTTTAGCACAGCTTAGGAAAAGGGCCCCAGTCTTTGTACTTACTCGCCTTCATTCTAGGAATGGAACCCCAAGATAATAGATGTGCAATTGGGCACGTGGTCATTTTATGCATGAAAACTAAGGGACTATTTTACTAAGGCGTGCCAAAAAATGGCCTGCGCTGGTGTAGGCATGTGTTTTGGATGCACACAGTCCATTTTTTAGCGCGTTTGCAAAAAAGGTATATTTTTTGTGGCCAAAAATGGATGTACAGCAAAATTAAAACCAGCATGCGCCCATTTTCGGCCTGAGACCTTACTGCCACCCATTGACTTAGTGGTAAGGTCTCACGCGTTAAATGGGTGGTAATCGTCAGCACGTGCACACTGCTGATTACCATAGAATAAGTCCAAACAAAAAAAACAGCACCACGGGCCTTTAAAAATGGAACACAGTTCTTTAATGAATGAGCCTTGACAAGGCTCATTCATTAAAGAACTGTGTTCCATTTTTAAAGACCTGTGGTGCTGTTTTTTTTGTTTGGACTTTAGTTTGTACTTCATTCCCTCTCTTTTGTTATATACCATAGAATAAGTGCCATGTGGTAGAAAATTTCTACCGCGTGTTTTGGACGTACATCAAAAATGGAATTACTGCCCTGGGCACGTGGTAGCTGGGGGTAGTTCCAATTTGATGCATGTTGGATGCGCATAGGCACCAACACACCTTAGTAAAAGGGGCCCCTAATTGACTCCATTTGCGCTTAATTGGTGCTAACTGTCAACAATTGGCTAAGTGGCATAAATTAGTAGTTACATGCGTAACTGATCTGCACCCCTATTCTTTAAGCAGTGTGCCTAATTTCTATAGTGTGTAACTCCAGAGGGGGCATGATCAAGGGAGGGGTATGGGCAGGGCCAGGGGCTTGCCCAGCATTTAGGTGCAGTTTTAATAGAATACTTGATTTTACACACATAGTTAAGGGCTGAGCATTTACTCCAGCTTTTGGCCAGCATAAATGCTTAAGCTAGTGTCCTATAGCAGAAGCCCCACGTGGAACTGCAATTATAGAATTCACACTTAGCGCCCTGTATTTTGACGCCTAACTTTAGGCACCATTTAGTGAATCTACCCCACTGTGCATCCATGTCGCCCCCCCCCCCCCCCTTCTCCATCTTGAGCACTGGATCCCAGTCTCTGCCCACATCCGTTTCACACTACTTATGCTTACGTTCAAGTGCTGTTTTCCTAACACCCCTGCTTAAACTGCTGGTTCCCTACTACCCATCTCGTAGCTACCGCTCCTTCTCTGACAACCTCCTTTGTGTGCCCTGCACCTCTCACTGTCTTGTGACACTGCTTTTAGGGGCCCTTTTACTAAGGTGCACTGAAAAATGGCTTGTGTTGGTGCAGGCGCTTGTTTTGGACGCGCTCAGGTCCATTGTTTCAGCGAGCCTGCAAAAAAGGCCTTTTTATTGTGGCCGAAAATGGTCGTGCAGCAAAATTAAAGTGAGTGCATCCATTTTCAGCCTGAGACCTAACCGCCATCCACTGACTTAGTAGTAAGGTCTCACACGTTAACCGGGCGGTAGTCGTCAGTGTGTATACACTCCCGATTACCGTCGGGTAAGCGCCACACGGTAGAAGATTTTTACCACGGGTTTTTTGACATGTGTCAAAAATGGAACTACCACCCAGGGCACAGGGTAGCTGGTCAGTAGTTCCAATTTGATGCACGCTGTACATGCGTAGGTGCCTATGCGCCTTAGTAAAAGGGCCCCTTAGTTACTTAAGACCCAAGCTTTGAAATTCACTTCCTTCTGCTGTCAGAGTACCCATGCCACTCCATTCTTTCAAAGCACTCTTGAAATCTTCTCTTTTCTCTGACTCTTGTGTTGCTCTTTCTTCATGATGTGTTTGCTCTGTTCTCTTTCCCCTAAACTTGTGCCCCTCTTCCCTCATCTACTCCCTCCCCGTTGTTTCTCAAGCCCCTCCTCTCTCTCCCTCTAGCCCTTCCTGTTGTCAGTTTTGGCTTGTATTTTTATAGGGATCAATCAAGCGGTATATCATGTGTACCAAATAAATATTGAGCGGCTAGTGCAAAACTTGACTGCACTTTAGTTTCCAAATGAATGGATATTATTATAGACGTCCATGTTTTATTAGCTTCTTTATTGACGGGGATGAGTTGTAAAATGGAAGAGTAAAAGAAATTCAAGGCAAGATTGGCTAAAGTGTTACCATATTATCACATGCTAACGTAGCATGTATTATAAATACAGTGGAGGAGTGGCCTAATGTAGGGCTTCTCAACCCAGTCATTGGAGCACACCAAACCCATCGGGTTTTCAGGATATCCAAAATGAATAAGCATGAGATAGATTGGCATGCTCTTCCTCCTATATCATGCATATTCATTGTGGATATCCAGAAAACCTGATGGGACTTGGTGCGCCCCAAGGACTGGGTTGAGAAGACCTAGGCTAATGGGTAGAGCAGCAGATTGACAACCAAGGAAGCCAGTGTTCAACTCCCAATAATACTTATTAGAAGCCAACTATAACTTCTTTTTTTTTTTTTTTTTTTTTAGTTTCAGCCGAAACTGAAACTATATAAACACTTTCCGCTGAAACCGAAACTTCAGCCGAAACATATTACCTGGTTTTGGCTGAAACTGAAAACTAAAGTTTGGTTGTGTGAACGTCAACCAACGAGGCCCACTGGGGATTGTCAGAATTTGCAGTCGGCAGCCCTCTGTTAAACCCACAGATTATTACCCTGCAGTCCCAGGAACTACAAGCACCAGCTTACAACTGGGAGAGTCATTTTAACAAGGACTTCTCAACAGGTCTGGCATGTTTAGGTTTCCAAGTTAATGCAGGTGTACTTAAATATCCCCTGAGGCAGGAACTTTGTGAGAACATGTTAAAAAAAATCATGATTACCAGTTATTTTTATGCTTATCCAAACTATGTACAAGTAGCAAGAGTAAGTAGCATTGAGTTGTTTCCTGTTTTGTACTTGGTTATTAAACTGATTTAAGACAAGCATGATATAGATTGTTACTAACATAGGGTAAAGGAGTCCAGACACTGGTCTACACTGGACACATTATACTAGCCTGATACACAATCCAGAATTAAAAAAAACACATTGATGTCACTGAATGTGAGGACAATATGTTCCGAAAAATTACAATCAAGAGCAAAGCATTTCTCAAATTATTTTATAATATGTAAACTTCATTTCATCATAATATCATTTTCCTACCAACACTATAATCTGACCAGTACTTGTGCTTGAAAACAATAATTACAGGTTCCTTCTCATAGATTCTAGCTTCCTCACGCCACAAGTTTGATTAAAATGCTGCATCTACATCATACCCAAAAAAGCCTGGAAATTCTTTAGATTCACCCAAATAGTATCCAAGCCAGAATATATATAATAATAATTTAATTAATGAAAGACCATATTTTTATATGCAAGCAAAATAACCTCTGTACTCAAGGACCTCAGCTAATGAGAACTGAAGCTAAAAGCCACAGAGCTTATGTAATAGCTGGCTTTGCATCACATTTGGAGTGGCAGCTGATGTCATATCTCCACAGAGAAGCTAGTTCCTAATCATCCCAAATTTACTGACCAGAGCCACCGAGAGGGAGGTGGGGCAAAATTCTTCGGGCCCGAGTCTCCAAGGGGGGCCTGGCGCTGGGGTCTCTCTCTCTCTCTCTCTCCTGCTCCTGACAGGACCCGAGTCCCGACAGGAGAAGGAGAGAGAACTCCGGCGCAGGGCCCCCTTGAAGGTTTTGAAACCTAGCATGCTCTGAGAGGAAAAGCAGCTGCAGGGTCAGGCAGTCAGTGCTGGAGGAAGACGTCTTCTGCTGGCAGGGCATCGGGGTCCCCGCCAGCCAAGGTATTTAGGCAACGGCAGCGATCCAGGGTGAGCGGCAGCGGTAGCAATGGGGGGAGCGGCAGCGTCCCTTCCCCAGGCCAGGTGGCCTGTTTCAGTCTCTCAGTGGCCCTATTACAGACTTAAATTCCTGCTAAATGCTTGTATCAAGGCATTTATTCGGAGCACTCTATTTACCATATAAACTATTATGCAAGGTCATAACTGCAATACTTGCAATCACATTACATACACACACAAAAAAAGAATGTAAAGATTTGTCCCCCCCTCCCCCAGACTACCTTACAATCCCTTGTGTTCTAGTGGTATAGTCAGGGCAGGAGTGATCCCCAGTCGCTCTTGTCAGTGTCAACTCTACTCTCAAAATGGCTGCCATGACTTCTTGTGGCAGTCTTGTGAGATTGCCACTAGAGGTCATGGTACAGGTGAGCAGAAGGGAAAGGCAACCCCTATTCGGGGGGGGGGGGGGGGGGGAGGGAGGAAGACAAACAGGACAAAGCATACATTTGTGGCTTCCATCGAAAACACAGTCAGTTTCAGCCAAAATCAAAACCAGGGTGTCCGAAAATGAAACTAGGCAGAAAAAAAAAAATTGGGGGCTCCGTAACTAAAATCAAACCTGAAATTTGGACAGCCTCTACTCCTTATGACCTTGGATGTTATTCAACCCTTCATTGCCCTAGCTACAAGCTTACACTGCAGGCTCCTTGGCGACAGAGAGATGCCTATTGTACCTCAATGTAATTTGCCTTGTTTTAGTCTCTTTGGGGACAAGGAAATGCCTATTATACCTCAGTGTAATTTCCCTTGCACTCCACTGTTTACTCTCTATGATTGAACTAGCAGAATATAAGCAATGATTTTTAAATTAAATTAGTAAATAGATCTCCTTGCATAAAATGGGACCTGCAATAAATAAAATGTATTGGTGTGCAGTAATGCAGTAAACAGCTTTTAGTAAATTTATCCCTAAATAAGATCTTATCTGTGCTAGTATGATAGTCCTAATGAGATTTCCCAAAGAGTAATTTTTAAAAATGATAGAAGATGGTGGCATCTTATAGATGGCTTAACAAAAATGCTGCGTTAAAGGCAGAAAAAGAGTTTTACAGTATTTCAATTTAGTGATTAGGAAATGTCAGCGTTGATAATGTGCCCCTGTGATATCTTTGTTTTTGCTCAGTACGGGAAGAAACATTTGTATTTCTATTTCTGCAGTGTTGCCATAAATGTAGTAATGTTTCTTGAGACCTCTAGTTTAATCTTTGATTGGCTGTTTCTGTGTTCATTATGTGTGCTTTGCCCATGGAAATGGTCTATATGTACTTAAATGAATAACACTAACCAAAAAACCTCCACTCTCAAACTCTCTAAACCAAACTATTCATAACTTTTTTTAAAGGACCATCACATATGAAGCAAATATTGTCTCATCCCTACTGCTTCTTCAGTCCATTTTTTTTCTGTATAGTTTGGCATTAAAAATTCATTGTTTTACTACTTACCACTACTACTTATCATTTCTAAAGTGCTACTAGATGTACGCAGCACTGTACACTTCAACATGAAGAGACAGTCCCTGCTTGACAGAGCTTACAATCTAATTAGGGCAGACAAACAAGAGATAAGCAAATATTAAAGTAAGGGTTAGGAGTTAAAAGCAGCATCAAAAAGCTCCGCCAGCTGAAGACTTCCCCTTGATGGTAACGAAAACGCTACTCTCCATGATACTGGCACCTGCGCATGCTCAGTGTTCAGTGTATGCCTGCTGCAGACTGCCAAGGTGGAAAGAAGCATTTTCCCACCAGCTGGGATATTTTTGTGGTGGTGGTGGTGGGGGGGGGGGAAGCACTTGGTGCCCACCCACTTCTTGTCTAGGCCCACCCAAAATCTGTTGTCTGGCTAAGCCCCTGCCAGGGAGAAATGTAGGGAGAGATGAGAGTGGAGAGGTACTGAGGAGCTGCAGAGTGAATGCACTTATAGGTCAATAAGAGGAGTTTGAACTGTATGCGGAAACGGATAGGAAACCAGTGAAGTGACTTGAGGAGAGGGCTAATATGAGCATAACAACCCTGGCGGAATATTAGTCGTGCAGCAGAATTTTGAACAGATTGAAGAGGAGAGAGATGGCTAAATGGGAGACCTGTGAGAAGCAAGTTGCAATAGTTTAAGCGAGAGGTGATAAGAGTGTGGATGAGGGTTCTTGTAATGTGCTCAGAAAGGAAATGGCAAATTTTGCTGATATTATAGAGAAAAACGACAGGTTTTAGCAGTCTGCTGAATATGTGCAGAGAAGGAGAGGGAGGAGTCGAAGATCACCCCAAGGTTATAAAGGGCCAGATTCTATAAATGGTGATCAAAAATAGGCACCGGAAAAGATCAGCACTAAGCACGATTCTATAAAGGGTGACCCTCTTTATAGAATTGTGCTTAGTGCCAATTCCTACGCTCGTTGGACACCAGACTTACGCCTGCTGAAATCTAGTGTAAATGCAAGCATTCAAATTGGGTACACTGACGACCCATCATTCTGTAACAACACGCACAGCTTTTTGGAATGCCCTTGACACGCCCAAGCCTCCTTTTGAGTTGTACACGATTGGATTTGGGCGCCAGGCGTTATAGAACAGCATGCAGCCAAATATGCAAATCCTAATTGGTGCCAATTAACATCAATAATTAGTTGTTGGTGTCCAACTATTGCTTGCCAATGGCTCATTAGCCAATTAAGTAGTGCACGCATCTTGGAGGTGCACCCAAGGATAGCTGCTTAAAACTGAGAGCCATGTATAGAATATTGAGGGGATAATATTCTTAGTAGCATACTGAAAAAGTGAAGAAATCAAACATTTATCTCAATTTTACTAGATGCAATCCTCTGTGGCCACATTTTCTTCCACTCTGCAACATACACTGTCCAGACAACTTCCTTCTTCGCGTTACACTGCCTAAGTAGCTACCCAACAAAACTGTGTTTTGAGAGGGGCACAGATGTTATAAATGCCAAACAGAAAATGTTATAACAATTTTTGCATCCTGGCCGCTTACCGTCCAGTTAACGCATGAGAACTTACAGCTAAGTCAATGGGTGGCAGTAAGGTCTCAGGACGAAAATGGACGAATGCTGATTTTAATTTTGTCACATGTCCATTTTTGGCCACAAAAAATGCCTTTTTTTCCAAGCGCTGAAAAATTGACCTTTGCACATCCAAAATACGAAGCTACACCAACGCAGGCCACTTTTCAATGCACCTTAGTAAAAGAGCCCCTCAATTTGTTAAATTTTCCAACCACATATAAGTTGAACTCACAGCCCTCTAGTGCAGTGTTTCCCAAGTCCAGTCCGGGAGTACCCCTTGCCAGTCAGGTTTTCAGGATATCCATGATGAATATGCATTAACTTGATTTGCGTACAGTGCATCCATTATATGCAAATCTCTTTCATGCTTTCTTGAAATAGATAAATTTAGACTCCTGGTTCAATTGATTTGTCAAAGTTAGACTACTGTAATCTTATATTTCTGGGAAGTTCAAAGCATAAGTTAAAAAGGCTTCAAACAGTACAGAATACTGTGGTACATCTGATCTTCTCATTGAGAAACTTGGATAAGACCTCAGGTTACTTTGTAAGATTGGCTTCCTATTGAGGCCAGGGCACTGTTTAAGTTTGTTTGTTTGTTTTCTTATTTAAAATGTAAGATGGGAGTACTCCAAATATATATGTTGGGTAATTTTCAGTTCACAGCTCTGTCCAGGAACAGGAGAACTACTAACAATTCTCCTTTTAGTTTCCCTTCTGTTAAATGTTGTAAGAGACTGACAATTCATGAGTTCATACTTTGGCAGGAATTTTCAATATGTTTTACTCAATCTGATACCTACATTTTATTTATGAGGAATCTCAAAGCTTACTTTTTTCAGAAGTTTGTCTTGGCTAAATAATTAGAGTAATTGGATTTTTGTTGATCTCTACTTTTGTAATTCCTGGGAGGTTGTTCCTGTCTTTTGATGAAAGTGTGAACTGTTTATGGGGTCCTTTTACTAAGGTGCACTGAAAAATGGCCTGCGGTAGTGTAGGCGTGGGTTTTGGGCGTTCACAGAATCATTTTTCAGTGCACCTGTGAAAAAAGGCCTTTTAAACATTTTTGCCGAAAATGGACGTGCAGCAAAATGAAAATTGCTGCACATCCATTTTGGGTCTGAGACCTTACCCCAGCCATTGACGTAGTGGTAAGGACTACTGGGTGGTAATGACCTACGCATGCCAAATGCGACTTAGCGCATGGCCGAAATATTTTTCGGCTGCGGGACAAAAATGAAATGACTGCAAAAGCCACTTGGTAGCGGTGTGGTAACTCCATTTTGGCACATGTTGGGCATGCGTAGACGCTTATGCGGCTTAGTAAAAGGGCCCCTAGAAGTTTATGGTTATAGCAGTATATAAATATCACTGTTATGTTATGAAAGGAACCTGATATTTAGTTCCAATGTATTCAAATATTCCTCATGCTTGTTCAGCATAGATAGCTCGGAAACTGACCTGTTCAGAGAGCTTGTGTTTCTTACTACTACTACTACTAATAGCATTTATATAGCGCTACCAGACGCACGCAGCGCTGAACACTTGACATAGAGAGACAGTCCCTGCTCAAAGAGCTTACAATCTAGGTAAAACAGACAGACAAGACATTACAGGCAAAGGAATTACAGGGTAGAGAGGAACAGGGAGAAGGCGAGCAAATGAGTAGCAGTTAGGAGCCAAAGGCAGTAGTGAAAAGGTGAGCTTTCAGCATAGATTTAAAACAGGTAAAGAAGGAGCTAGACGTATGGGTTTGGGAAGACAGTTCCTGGCATAAGGTGCCGCAAGACAAAAGGAACGAAGTCTGGAGTTAGCGGTGGAGGAGAAGGGGGGCAACAAGAGAGATTTGTTCAGAGAGCTGAGTGCACGGGGAGGAATGTAGGGAGAGATGAGAGAGGAGAGGTAGTGAGGGGTCATAGAGTGGATGCATTTAAAGGTCAGCAAGAGGAGTTTGAACTGTATACGGAAGCGGACAGGGAGCCAATGAAGTGACTTGAGGAGTGGGCTAGTGTGGGCATAAAGATTCTTAGTTAAGAACTCCTGGGCATACTGATGTTTGGAAAAGTGTGGATGATAACTCTCTGTTTTTCTGAATGACACTCAAGTGTATGAAATAATTGATTGTGAGTTAATCTAATGAAGAAATTTAAAATCTTTCCACACAGGTGATCCTGCTTGCTGACTACATTAAGAACAACTAAATATGGTATAATTTTGGATTACAAATTCCTCCTGGAAACGCGTTTGGATTGATCTGAAGCAAGCCCTTTGGAAGCCACTAGGAACTGGTAAAACATGCTTTTTAAATAACGATTATTGGTTGTGTGTGCATGTGTTCTAAGTGTGTTAAATTTTTTCCCAGACATTCTATGATTCTATAGTGGGACATTAATGACAGTAGCAGACCAATTCTGATAAATGTTAAATATTGCCAAGTCTGCAAGTGCTTCTTCTTTGTTTCTTTATTTGCTTATCAAGAGGGATAAGAATTATGTCGCTGATTCAAGGCACTTTTAGTGGTTTCAATGTCCTTCTCCTTTAAAGATTGTATATAAAATGCAACTTGTATTGATATTCTCCTACCAGTCAAAGTGGTCTGCAGTAGTGTGGGCATGTGAAGATTGCTGAATGCTGAGGCCACTTTTACTGCAGCAGGAATTTCCATTATTTTAAATAGAAATCGTAAATGGCTGCACGCTAATACAAATATTGGCATATGCTGATTTAGACGGTAAGGACACACACTCTAACTTGGTGGTAATTGGACAGTGTGCACCAATGGCTGATTACCACCAGACATGCCTACTCCCTGCCCTCATGCTAGAAAATAGAAAAATATTTTCTGGTGCGGGAAACGCAGTGCGGCAAACCCAGAAATGCCGCAGGGTACCGTGGTACACCACAAGGTAGTGCTATTCTGTTGCTTGCTACCCATGCAGTAGCGCACCTAAATGGTGGAATATGTTTCCTAATTATTTATGGTGTCATCCAAATTACGTTTCGAAAATATCTTAAAATGTGGTTATTTCAGAAGTTTGTTTTATCATGACTGATGATAATCTCATTTTTTTTTTACTGTAATGTACATTCTGGGGTTTTGGGAAAGAAAGCCAGCAGATCAATATCACAACAAAAAGATTTTATTGAAGATACCGTGTATGAACAAATCGCCCAACACAGGCCGTGTTTCGCCCACCTAGGGCTGCATCAGGGGCTAATTTGAAACCTTCGTAAAGGGGCAAATATGGTGCATAAAAGTCAAGAAAAAAAACAGCTCAAACGGGAATCCTGTAGTCTCTAGTGTACACAAATGGACACACCATTATTGAAGCTTCAATACTGGAGTGTCCATTTGTTGTGATATTGATCTGCTGGCTTTCTTTCCCATATTGGATTTTGCAGATCGTTTGCCTTGTTGTTTTTTGGGACCCTCATTCTGGGGTTTTGCCCTACTCTTGATTCATTTTAAACCACGCTGATCTAATTTTGGGATGTATGACATACAAGCATTAGTTGAAATGTGATGTAATGTAATATGTAGTTCCCTACAAATTATGGCATACATAAGTAAGTTGTGCGATGGAAGCCCCTTAATGATGAAAACAATAACACAGGTAGAGAGCAAAGAAAAACTTAACTGGACTGCTCTTAGGAAAGTCTCCTTGGTTTGTGGTCTGTTTTTTTGATAGTGTCACATGATTTCTGTGAAGGCAGTGAAAGAGGAGACATTAGTCAAAGGACCTTAAGACCAAGCCAGGAGATGCCTAACTTTGGTTGTCCCCCAAACCGACTTTTGCTCTGCAGTGTAAATGAATAAAACTGAGCAGAGAGAGCAGATACATAAAGAGTAATTTTATAAAGAGGTGTTTATACGTAGGTGCCAAGGTGGTGCCTATCTGGAGCGTCTTCTATAAGGGAACATAGGTGCTTATCTTCCTTTATATAATGCTAATGTAGCAGCACAAATATGAAAAACACAAAGGTGGGAATGACCACAAAAGGCTGCAGCAGGATGAAAAAAACAGAGTCTTTATTCAAAATGGTGAAGAGCAAACAAGTGTAGTGGACCCAACATTGAGCTGTGTTTTGGCTATTAGACCTTAATCAGAGGTCCTCAAACAGGCAATGATGATGTTAATATTGCTAATATAATCCGGCTCTGGAGAAACCTTAAAACACACAATGGCAGTATGATTTTTGCCAACATGCAGCTTTAAGAATAACACAAAGTTCTCGGGTATCCGACTTTGACGTACTAAAATAAAACATGTCCTCTTGGAGTGGGTTCAGCACAATATGCACATATGAATTTAAGAATAACTACGTACACCAGCCACAGTACTGATGTACATGCTTACACCTAGATTGCTAACCCCCCCCCCCCCCACATATAAATTATAGTGTTCTATAATTTCCCCACGTAACTGTGTGCCCTCACCTATTCTGCCCAGACTTTGCCCAAGGGTACACCCAGCTTTAAACTCTCTAATGAATTTTATAAATGGTGCCTAAAATTAGGCGTTAATTCCATGCCCAACGTTTGGTGCAGAAACATGTTCTAATGGAAGCAAGACACCAGTTATAGAATAGCGTCTACGTTTATCCACGTGTAAATGCAAAGAGGACATTCTCATGAGAAGAGCATGGGTGGGTCATAGGCTTTTTGGAAAATTGTGCACAGTATATAGAATACTGTGGATGCCCTCCCATGGCCACACCCTCTTTTCAGTTATGCGCCATGGAATTTAGGTGCCCAGCATTATAGAGTCATCTAATAAATAGGACCACATTTTCATGTGCAAGAATCCAAAGTGCACACTAGAAAAATACTCCCAGCAAGTAAATCATGTTAAATATCACATTACATATCACCATTCTTCTAAATCATCTTTATCCAAATCTATTATTCTTTTATTCAGAAGCCCTTTTATTAAACCGCGTAATCACCAATGCGTGCCCAATGCATGCCAATTCAGAGTTACCACCTAGCTACCACGTGGCCCTTGTGGTAATTTCATTTTTTTTTCGCAACAAGTGGCATTTGATGTGCATAGATCATTACCACCTGGTTACTGCATGAGACTTTACCACTAGGTCAATGGCTGGCGGTAAGGTCTCAGACCCAAAATGGATGCACGGCAATTTTCATTTTGCCACACGTCCATTTTCGGCAAAAATTTTAAAAAGGTCTTTTTTTACAGGTGTGCTGAAAAATGATTCTGCGCATGCCCAAAACCTTAGTAAAACAACCCCGCAATAAGAAATAAAATAACTTTAAAAGGGTCTTAGATGTCAACAGCACTGATACTGCATTCCAACAAGTTTTTATGCAGTACTGCATAAATCTTATTGATTCCAAATTTGTAATTTTTTGTATAAAAATATTGCAGTCTCGTTTCAAAAAATCAAAAGCCACTTTGCTGAGGCTCCAGGTTTTTTTTTCTAAGTGAAGTGGCTTTTGATTTTTTGATACAAGACTGCAATATTATTATACAAAAAAATTAAAAATTTGAGATCAATGAGGATTATGCAGTACTGCATAAAAAAACTTGTTGGAATGTAGTATCTGTGCTGTGACATCTGAAGATGCTTTTAAAGTTATTTTATTCTTTATTGACTAAAAAAATAGTAGATTTGGATAAAGATGATTTTGAAGAATGTTTACATGTAATGTGATACATAACAAGATTTAGTTCCTGGGAGTATTTTTCCAGCATTATAGAATACCATACAGTCAGAAGCAAATCCTTATTGGTGCCAATTAACATCGATAATTGGTAGTATGTATCCAATCATAGTTGCCAACTTTTCAAAATTGTTGGAGGTGCTAAGCCCAGTGGAAATAACCCCTCCCTGGACACATACAAGGAATTTTCTCAATATTGGGGGTGTTCATGTACCCACAGAGCTGGCTCCTATGTATCCAATTATTGATGGATAACAGCTCATTAGCGAATTAAGTTGCATGGGCATCTCGGGAGCACGCCCAAATTTGGGCACCACATATAAAATGTGGGGATAGTGAGAGTGTATTTTTCGCACTTGTTTTTCATCTAGCCTTTCTCAACTCCATTCATTAGGCCAAACCAAAACGACCTGGCCAGACAAAAGTCTGATTCGCTTGTATTTCCAGGCAACTTTATCTTTAGATTTAACCAGCTTAGTTTAGTTTGAACTGATGAAACGAACGCGATTTTCCAAAGGCTAGACATGAAATGCATTAATTTAATCCCATAAAACAATATCACCTTATATATTTTCTAACCTTTATTTATATGCAAAGAATTGTACTGTAATCCTTCATCTACTTGGATTTATCCTTAATTGCATTCTTGCAAGTATTTTTTAAACATGTTCTGCATAAGCTACGGAGCATATTTTTAAATTACTGTTAAAGGGATTTTATTATATGTTTTGATTTAGGGTTTGATTCAGAATTGTGTTTTCCTTAGGCACAGAATGGTAATACAGCCTTAGGGATCCTTTCATAAACCTGAAGTAAACACTAATGTGTGCTTACTGCAGCAAAAAAACAAAAACAAAACGGTGTATCACAGGGCTTGCTGAGGTGTCCCACAATGGTTTTGTCATGTGCACGTGCTATGCATGTGTTAAACAAATATTTGTTTTAATCTTTTGGTGCAGGGGGTATTTCTGGGGGTTAAGAGTGAGCATGTTTTGTGCTAATCATTAGTTCAGCTAGATCGCTAGGTACTAACCGCTTAGTGCAGGTTTAGGGCATGAGTCCCTACCGCCTATAAAATAGGTGGTGGCAGGGCCACCGATAGGGGGGTGGGGGCGTAAGATTCCACAGGCCCGGCCTCCAAAGTGGGGCCCGGCACCGGCAAGGTTTTGAGGGAGCAGAAACTTCTTCATGCCTGCCTGCTTCCAGGACTGTCCCTTTACTGCTCCTGTGTGCCAGGTCCCGGATGATTGTGTTAACGCGATAACCTGGGTCCCAGCACACAGGAGCAGAAGATGACAGACTGAGGGAGGAGCAGACACAGGAAGGTAAGGAGGCAAGGGTGAGGGTGGCCCGAGTCATTGGGGGGGTATATGCGGGCCTGGATGTGTCTCTTGGTAGCACTGGGTGGTGGTGGTGGCTCATGCAGTAATGACCATGTGCTAATGTGAACATTAGCACATGGACAGTATTGAACATTTCAGAAAATTAGCCATTTTATTCCAGTGATAAAAATAACCTTAACATGTGGGAATGAGCTGCATAGGGGTTTCTCCGCCCCTCCACCGGGATGTTTTGCAAGGATGTCCTCAACAAAACTTGGACGTCCCTTTTGATTATGCCCCTCTTTCAGTGAAAACATACTTCCTGACTTTACTCCTGAGTCTGCCCCCTTCAACCTCAATTCATGTCCTCTAGTTCTACCACCTTCCCTTCTCTTAAAAAGGTTAATTTATGGATTAATACCTTTCAAATATTTGAACGTCTGTATCATGTCACCCCTGTTTCTCCTTTCCTCCAATGTATACATGTTAACTGGATCCTGGTCAGTGACTGGCCGCAAACTGGCTATATCATGGAATATAGCTGGTTAGGTCTGTATATTCAATGCCAAATTGACTATGTTGAGCGGTCAAAATAGACCGCTTAAACAGTAGGCTTATCTTTGGCCACTAGCTGGTTAACTTTTTAGCAGTCAAAATAAACCTGGATATTTAATGCTGGTCGCTGGATATGGCCCAGCAATAAATATTCAGATTTATTGCTGGCAGTGGACTACAAATGCACTGCCCGGGGCTGGCTGGATATTGGGCCCCAAGTACTTACGCTACCCCATTCTGTAAAGCAGTCGATTTCATAATTTTAAACATAGGATGTTTCTTAGCTGGTTGCCAGTGAAGTAGGCACTGCAATGTGACCACTAATTTGTTTACTAAAGCCTATTAACAATCTAACAGACATATTCTATACCAGGAGTGGGCAACCACGAGCCTCGAGGGTCACAGTTCGGTTTTCCAGATTTCCACAGTTGATATGCACGAGAGTAATTTTCATGTACTGCTTCCGCTATCTGCAAATTGATCTCACACATTTCATTGTGGAAATCTTGAAAACCCAGCTAGGTTGTGGCCCTTGAGAAACATGGTTGCCCACTCCTGTTCTATACAATCTGAAGTCTCCTAATGGTCTTATCTAGAAGACCAGCATGCAAACGACTGTAATAATTGATAACTATTAAAACCAAAGCCTGAGTTACAGAATACAAAACCACCTCATTAACAAAGGGTTTCAATTGCTTTACCAGGCTCAGTTTAAAATAAGAAATCTGGAGTTATCTGTATTTCAAAGTTTGTCTTCTTACCTAACCACACACCCATTTGGCCAAATGTACACTTAGTAGCGCTGTACAAATGATTATAGGGTCCTTTTATTAAGGTGCGCTGAAAATGGCCTGCAGTAGTGTAGATGCATGTTTTGGGTGCGCGCAGAATTATTTTTTAGCACACCTACAAAAAATGCCTTTTTTTTAATTTTCACCAAAAATGGAAGTGTGGCAAAATGAAAATTGCCACATGTCCATTTTGGGTGTGAGATCTTACTGCAAGCCATTGACCTAGCGGTAAGGTCTCACATGGTAACTGGGTGGTAATGGTCTATCCGAGTCAAATTCCACTTGACGCGCATAGCTGCCGTGCTTCAGAAAATAAAAAATGTTTTTCAGATGCACATGGCGGATGCATGCCAAAATTGAAATTACTGCAAGCGCTATGTGGTAACCGGGCGGTAACTCCAATTTGGCGCACATTGAGCGCACGTAGGCGCCTATGCGGCTTAGTAAAAGGGATCCTATAAGACTTAAGTGGACCAGCAAATGTACTTTTATCTAGTTATCAACAATATCAGAAAGGTTTGAGCTGGATCCCATCTGTGTCAAAAGGAAAGAGGTGAGAGAAGTAAGCACATCCATGCCTACAGGAAATTATTCAAGTGCTATTCATGCCAGCTGTTAAAAACCTTTTTATCCCTATGCTATTGACTGTCACCATGTTTGTCAGAGCTATTTATTTCTGAATCCTGCTGTTTCCTCATCATGTTCTTTTACTGTGCCACAAATGTCTTTTTTGTACACATGGAGATAAAAGCAGCATCGCATTCTAGGAGGTGATAACACTAGCATCTGGAGGTACAGATGAAACCACATTTAGAATTCATATTATAAAATGAGAAATAACACCAAGGAAGCACTCAAAATAAATAATGGTGATTTTTGTAATAAGTAAAAAAATAAGAATGTTGTAAGATGAAGGAATCATACTTAATGAAAATTGAAACAACTGATTGCTCGCTTGCTGATCATTTGTTAGGTATAGCCAAACATATTTTGTGTATGAAACATATGTTGAGTTCAAGATTTAAAAAAAAAAAAGAGACAGATGAATGATGAGTCAGTGGATAATATAATGATCTGTTAGAACTGAGAGGCGGTCGTACAGGAGCCTCAAGCTTAATAGAATCCTTTGTGAAACAATACAGTATAACAGCTTTTATGTCTTCTGTGCAAACATATCCTAATATTCATTTACAATCATGGCGGAATTTCATAAAGAATCTTATAATAGATGGGGAAGGAATGAGGTGCGCCATTATACTGACAGGTTAACTACCATACTGTTCAAAATATGTAGTCACATAATGAAAAATTGCTGACGAATGGAGAAGAATTATCAAAGACAAGTGAGGAGAAATGAATGTCCCGCCAGGATAGGAGCCATGCCAGAGAATTATACAATGGGAAAGAGAAATTATTTTACCATAGTGGCTCAATGAGGGAAGAGCTGCCAAGAAGACAGGAAATTGAGGAGAGGGAATACTAAAAAGATGAGCAATTGATGAGCTTAAGACAGCTATCAGCTTGCATTTTAAAATTCAACAGAATGCTTTTATCCTGTTCTCATAAATAAGATGGGAAGCCAGTGACATTTTCAGAGGATACTTGTATTGTGGCTGAGGCAAGTTTTGGACACCTAGGGGTCCTGTTACTAAGCCGCGGTAAAAAGTGGCCTGCGGTAGTGTAGGCACGTGTATTGGGCATCTATAAAAAAATGTTTGTTTTTTTTAATGGGACGGGAAAAGGGCCTGAGGTAAAAATGAAACCAGCATCCAAAACCAGCCTGAGCCCTTAACTCCACCCATTAATCTAGCAGTAAAGGCTCACATGCTACATATGCAGTGACTGGTCAGTGCATGCCAAGTGCTGATTACCGCCAGAACCAGCGCGTGTAGGAGGAAATAAATAAATAAATCATCCAGGCATTATGGGCGTGCACCAAATCTTCAATTACTTCCAGGAGGGTACGCTGACCTGGCGGTAGTCTTATTTTGGCATGTGCTGCACATGCGTAGAGCCTCCTGCGGCCTAGTAAAAGGGTCCCCCAGAGCTTTGTGATCACTGTTATCTCTGAGTGGGAGTCCTCCCCCTACAGTCCTACTAGAGGAAGGTGCTGCAGAACTCCAAGCAACCTGCCTGCCCCTAGAGATTGAAAACACAATCCCTGGGCATACGTGCTATTCTATAAACCACACCTAACTTTCAGCGTCAAATTTTTTGGCAGCACTTATTGATGGTTAAGAGCTCATTAGCCAATTAAGTTGCACACGCATCTCAGAAGTCCACCCAAATCTGGGCACATCAGTTACGGCACCATATATAGAATCCAGAGGTTTATTCATACAAGTAAAAAAAATACACTAATGTCTACCTTTGACATCTAAGCTTCCTTCCTCCTTCTCTCCCCAAATTTGAAGATTATTTGTAGGTGTCATTACTTTCCCTTTTTCATTTAAAGAATATTAGATCACTGTTAACACAGCAGACCCCCATTCCCCTCCTCTAGATCATCCAAATTCACTGTAAGTCGAGCAAGTAGGAGGTTAGTATGAGGTCTCTGTGTTATCTGATGCATTAACAGTTAACATGTGGTAACCAACTCCACATTAACTGTGTCTTTGGGAGTGTGAGTGTGGTCAGGAGTGGGTATGGGGTAGTACATTTTAGAAGGCGAAAAGAGATTAGGAGGAAGAATGTCTTTGGCGCTCTCTATAAACTTTCTGAGGGAAAAATTGAAAATCATTTTGACAATTGTTGTTCTTTTGTAGGGATTAAGGGAGAAAGGATTGGGGCCTGAGGGAAATGATGGGACATTTAGAATATTTTGCATCCTGTTCCAAACGTACCATGAGACTACCACGAGGGGTCAACCACTGTATTTTGAATCCAGGACCTCAATGGGGCAACAGCAACTGGGGATTATCCCTGCCCACCCACTAGAAACTAGGAAAGGTGCTAAGAGGTGCCAGGGAAAAGGTTGGGGGGGGGGGGAGATCTCATATTTTTAGATGGGGTACCGGGTGATGTTGGAAAGAAAAAGGTATCTACTGATAGGGTGTTTGTTGGGGTGTCAGGATTTAGGATTTTCTTGTTTTATTTTCATGGCCCCTATAAGAAGGTCCTGGGGAGCATAATGAGGAAGAAAAATGCCAGCTTTTTGAGCTGGCCTTATTTCTGCAGGAACCACACGGCTTGTAAATTTAAATGCAAACTGCATTATTTGACTTGTTTAATAAATGTTTTGTGTTCATTGACATGCTTTGCATTTCATTATTATGTAGTGCACTGTGGTAAAATTAGTGTATGAATTTGCCATTCAGGCCCTAATTTTAGAAGCACTATTTACAATTTATGAACAAAAGTTTATATATGGTGCCAAAAAATCAGCGCCAAACAAATGAACACTAAGCACTATTCTATAAACAGCAGTCTGTGTCGGGCATCATTTATAGAATAATGCCTAGTACTGGGATCTGCACCTAACTTAGATGCAAGGATTTATATGAACTGAAACCTGCTGTAAATCCCCGTGCCTATGGACATTCTGTAACAGGGCACGCAAGTTCTTGGAATGCCTATGACCTGCCCATACCCCTCCACAGCCATGCACCCTTTTTAGATCCACGAACTATTACCTGTGCATCTTTACAGAATATGCTTAGCAAGATGCATGTGTACATAAATACTAAGTAATGCCACACTGGGAAAAGACCAAGGGTCCATCGAGCCCAGCATCCTGTCCACGACAGCGGCCAATCCAGGCCAAGGGCACCTGGCAAGCTTCCCAAACGTACAAACATTTAGCACCAATAATTGATAATGCCAAATTATCAGTGCTAATTGGTTCATTATTCAATGAAATTACACATGGAAACTGGACATGCACCCACATTTCTACACGCAAGTTCCATGGGGTATATGTATGTATTGAATACATGTTGGAAACCCAATTTTAGTAAACTGAGATTAGCATGTGTAAATCTGCAGTACATGTAAATTAGAGCATGACACTTGAATGACACTAGACAAAACGATGGAGGAGGAAAAGTCCCTCACGTAAACGTGAGCACGGAAGAATAAAGTGAGGAGAACTCAAGGAGGATGCTGTCGCGTCCCTCACCTGTGCCGCGCTGTCAGGGTGCCGCAGGGAGTGTTGATCAGGAGAGGCGGTCGGGCGCCGGGCTCCTGCGTCGCACCGCTGGAGTGCTGTCGGCGGTCTGGGCTGCTCCGGCCCTCCGGTCCGCTTCGGTGGCGGCGGGGAGACGCCGGCCAGGTGGACAGGGCCGGCGTTCCCCGAGAAAGGGATCCCTTGCAGGCGCGGAGCCTCAGAGGAACAATGTCACTCCCCACAACGCCCGGATTGGCCGATCATGGCTGACTCCGCCTCCTGCTTCTGGCTGGCCAATCCGGGGCTGTTGAGTCACTGTTGTGGGGAGCTCCGCCCCTTTTCAGCTGTTACCAGTCCTCCTGATGGGGAGGGCTATTTAAGAGCAGCAAGGCAGAACTCTCATTGCTTCGGCTTCTACCTGTGTGGATTCTGTGGCGTTGGGTTTTTCTCGGACTGATCCTGCCTTGAAACTTGCCTGGACCTGGACTTTGCTTTTGTTTGCAGCCTGCCTTGAAACTTGCCTGGACCTGGACTTTGCTTTTGTTTGCAGTCAGCCCTGAAACTTGCCTGGACCTGGACTTTGCTTTTGTTTGCAGCCTGCCCTGAAACTTGCCTGGACCTGGACTTTGCTTTTGTTTGCAGCCTGCCCTGAAACTTGCCTGGACCTGGACTTTGCTTTTGTTTGCAGCCTGTCTTGAACCTTGCCTGGACCTGGACTTTACTTTCGTTTGCAGCCTACCTTGAACCTTGCCTGGACCTGGACCTGGACTTTGCTTTTGTTTGCCGCCTGCCCTGAAACTTGCCTGGACCTGGACTTTGCTTCTGTTGCCACCTGCCTTGTGTTTGCCTGGACCTGGACTGTGCTCTTGTTCGTCCCCTGCTCTGAGGCTTGCCTGGTCTTGGACTTTGTTCCTGCTTCTCATCTGCCCTGGAAGTCTCACCTGTGTCTACACTTCCCTGACTTCCTGAGGAGTTGTTGCCTCACTCTTCAGGTAAGATCAGGATTGTCCGGCTGCCTAACTCCGTTCGGCACAGGGGCTCACTTTCTGAGGGTCAAGGGCTGACAGATGCACAATGAGTCTTTAATTCTGACAAGCATAAAAATGACCTGGCACTGTCGTGTTTTGGCACTAGGGCCTGCCTCAGGGGTCAATACATAGTAACATAGTAAATGACGGCAGAAAAAGACCTGCATGGTTCATCCAGTCTGCCCAACAAGACAACTCATATGTGCTACTTTTTGTGTATACCCTACTTTGATTTGTACCTGTCCTCTTCAGGGCACATGTCTGTGTGTCATGTGTAATTGCTTACATTTAGTCATGTATGTTCCCAAGTCGCCACCATTGCTGTTTTACAATGCAGACAGTTGTAAAATGGTAGCTCCCGCCACATGTAGCCTGTGTTTACGCTTGCATTCCTGCATGAATTGTAGAAAAGTCTCTAGGTTTGCAGACCCTTTTCTAAGCCACTACTAGAATTTGGTGCATCACAACCTGGATGTCTCAATTCCAGTTTCTACATTTTATCTAAAATGAGGCTTTTTATGCACGTTAAACAGCAAATATTGTGCATTATTCCCTTAACCTATGTTAGTAACTATACTGGATAACTGGCTAAGGGGCCCTTTTACTAAAGGATTGTCATGCGGCGACAGGCTTGCTGTGTGGCAACCCAGAATTTCCGCTGAACCAACGCGGGTGCCGGTGGTATTTCCATCCCCAGCGCACGCCATTTCTGGCCGGGTAACCTCAATGGGTGGTGGTAAGTGCTTCCCCAAAACTGGCTGCACAGCAAGTGCAAATTTATTGCATGGCCACTTCATTTTTTTGACGTTTTTACCCACTGTGGTAAAAGAGGTTCTGACGCATGGCAAAAATGGCCGCAGCCACCAGTGCAGGGTTCCTTTTACTGCAGCTTAGTAAATGAATGGCCAACCCAGCTGCTCTGTGCTATGCTAAACTCTGACAGACTCAGCCAGATTTTCAGCTGAAACCCGATTGGTTATGCGCAGGTAAAAACATTTGCCTACAGATCGCTTATACCAGTTATCTTTACTGCTTTGCAGTTGTTTTGAACATTGTCATTGTAATAATAAATAGAGTTGGCATCATAAGCTTTGAGGGGAGTTTTCTTGTTACCCAAACAATGGTATCTAATCAGCAAAGGGGATGAGTTTCCTTTTCATTTCCAGATGATGCAGACCTCAGCGAGATTTCATTCCAGCATTTGTCAGCTGTAGGAATCTCAGCCTACATAATTATAAAGCATATACAATACCATTAGTAACACGGGACTCTCAGGCTTGTTTTTGATCCCATGTTAAGGGCTTGCAAGAAGAGTCTTAATCATGAACAAGGAACTGTTCTTTCCCACCACTTTGCTTGACCCACGCTTTATAAAGAAAATGATAAAACGTATCGCAGCGCCTGGACACAGTAAAATCGCCGGCTTCTTGTAATGTAACACTCTAATTTGAGAGGGAATGAATACAAAGCGAAGGATGACTTCATTACCATCAATGAAAATGGGTGGGAAAAAAAGAACCCTGTAATTTATCAACAACTTAATAAACAGCATCAGTACAGAGAAAATAAGGAGGTTTGCTGGTCAGCACTTGTATATATATATATCAGATTATCATTCAGTTTTCCATCAGATAGTTTACATTCTGGGTGTTTGTTCAGTGCTGTCCGTTCTGTAACAACAAAATAGAATAATTTCTCTACCATAAAAAAAACCCAGACTCTTATTCATCAGCCTTGTGCTAATTCAAGCGTGTTTTATTCAAATACAAATGAACAGATGATAACATCAGACCGTTTCCTTCAAATGACTTGTGGCAAAGACACAGGAAAGCTGGCACAAGGTGTCATCAGTGATTAAGACCAAGAAGGTCAGTGTTGTCATTAACTGTATGAACTGACACTTGCATTATAGGTTCTCCAGTAGTCAGTATGAAATACTGTTTTTGGAGTCTTTTTCTTTTCATTATTTAATGTTATGTTACAAACAGTTATTTTGCGAAAGTCCACCTAGGCAGAGGAACACTGAGATCCCACGGTATATTTTCTCATGATTGGTGAAGGTAGAAAGAGCCATTTTAAAAAAAAGTCGCTTAAGGACTCTTTTATTAAAGTGTAGTACGTTTTGGCACTTACTGCACTTGAACACCAAAATGTAAAACCCGGTAACTGCATAGGCTGAGCATTAATTGCTAGGGGTATTCCCAGCATATCCTAGGTAGTTGCCTCACTGCAATATTCCTCACTGCAATTTAAAACTGTTTAGAGTTATCACAGATACATGTAAAGGACAATTCTATAAAAAGGCACTTGCAGTTGTGCACGAGTTATGCATACAAATGTAGAAAATACTGACAATGACATATGCTTATGTGCACAGATGCATGCAAATCAATATTCTGTAATGGCTCACTTATCTTACGCAGAGGCCCTTTTACCAAACTGTGGTTAAAAAGTGGCCTTAGCAGGTCCATACACAGGTCATTCCCGCACGCTAATGCTATTTTTCCTGCAAGGGTAAAATGGCTGATTTTTTCTATTTACACTATTAATGGCCACATGCTAATTTTCCCATTAGTGCATGAACCCCTACCGCCATCTATTTTGTATATGATAAGGGATCACACACTAATTACGTGCTAATAGGTTAGCACACAGCAATGTAGCTGCACTAAGAGGCAGATGCACTAAAGCTTAATGAGCCTTTAATGACCCTCCAATGAGGAAATTTTGATCCGTTGCATGCATCAAAGGGCTTTTACCGAGGAAGCTAGCAGCTAACGAAAATGGAATGGAGATGAGCAATTAGTGTAAAAACCCCATTGAAACGAGATGCACTAACCTTTTCCGATTGCCTTTACGCAGGAAAAAGGCAGGAAATCTAATGAGAGGTCTGTACCTCTTGTTAGGGCTGTCAGCTATAAGTTTAAAAGTGAAATGTATTAAAAAAAATAACTAGGGGGGCGAAAACGCGCGTCAGGGGCGTCCTTTATTGACTCCCCAGGTCGCTGCTGCTCCCCTCTCCCTCAGCACCAAAAGAAAAAAAAATCGGGAGGGGGCAAAGGCGCTCGTGAGGAGTGTCCTGTATGGCCTTCCTTGCCCCCCCCCGCCCGAGGTCGCCCTTTCCCACCCCCCCTCCAACGACCCCCCCCCCCTTTGCCTTACCGGCCCGTGCAGCGCCTCTCACCTCTGCTGCACGGGCAAGAACAGCTGATCGGCGAGTCAGAAGGCCTCCTCAGACGTCTCTTCTTTCTTCCTAGGCCCGCCCTCCTCTGACTCGCAGATACATTGTACTTTTCAATACCGATCCGAGCATGTGTGACTTGTTGTTTTGGTGCATTCTTCGTTTTTTTAAAATCGTTAGGGACTTAGATTTAGATTTAGATTTTTTAATGTTTGCTTGATGCATCTGCCTCTAAGTGATAACTAAAGAACTTGCCCACTTTTTGTCCCCATACTCACCTCCAGTGCTAAAAAAAAACCCATACAAAAACTACAGCAAAATGCCTAAGCATGCCCCGCAGTAAGGCATTTTGGGCTGCACTAAGCACACGTTAGTGTTTACTACAGCTTAGTAAAATGACCCCATAGTGCGTAAATGCAAGTTGATGTACAAAGGGATGGAGCATGTGTGGGACATGAGTGGGCTCCCGGCATGCAAAACTTACAGAATACAGTGATCTATGTAGGTAGCTTCCGCATTTAGGCACTCACACTTTTACTCTCAGGGGCCCTTTTACTAAGGCGCACCTAAACGTGGCCTGCGCTGGTGTAGGCATGTGTTTTGGATAAGCGCAGTTCCATTTTTCAGTGCACTTGGGGAAAAAAGGTTGGTTTTTTTGTGTGTGGCCGAAAATGGACGTGTGGCAAAATTTAAATGAGTGGGTCCATTTTTGGCCTGAGACCTTACCACAACCCATTGACTTAGCAGTAAGGTCTCACGCGCTAACCAGGCGGTAAGCGTCAACGCGCGTAAGTTGTCGATTACCGATGGGTAAGCACCACGTGGTAGAAAATAGAAAATATTTTCTACCACATGTTTTGGATGCAGGCCAAAAATGGAATTACCACCCAGGGCACCCAGGCAGTAGTTCCAATTTGATTCACATTGAGGGGCATAATCGAACGGCGCCGGCCATCTACATGGCCGGCCATCTTCGGGGCCGGCTCCGCAAAGGGGCAGTGCCAACCGTATTATCGAAAAAGATGGCCGGCCATCTTTTCTTTCGATAATACAGTTGGGGCCGGCTAAATCTCAACATTTAGGTCAAATGTTGAGATCGTCGGGTTTACAGATGGCCGGCTTCAAAAAAAGTGGAAAAAATTGAAGTGCTCGTCAGGGACGGCTTCCACTTACTTGGATGTCCCTCCCTTTTGATTATGCCCCTTCAGGTCTCTCTCAGCCAATCACAGACAGCTAAATGCACTGTGATTGACTGAGAGAGACCCCTGTCTGTGATTGGCTGAGAAAGATCTGAAGGGGCACAATCAAAAGGGAGCAGCATCAAAGTAAGTGGAGCTGTGGCCAAGTGGTTAGAGCCCTAGTCCTGTAATCTAGAGGTGGCTGGTTCAAATCCCACTGGTACTACTAAAAAAGCCAAGCAAAAATACTTTTGATTTAGGACATCCCTGACAAGCACTTCAATTTTTTTTTTTGGGTGGGATGGGATTGGTGACCACTGGGGGAGTAAGGGGAGGTGATCCCCGATTCCCTCCGGTGGTCATTTGGTCAGTTGGTGCTCCTTTTTGAAGCTTGGTCGTGAAAAAAAAGGGACCAAGTAAAGCCGGCAAAATGCTGGTCAAGCCTGGCTTTCTTTTTTCCATTATTGGGCAAAACCGGCCATCTCATGAGCCCGCCCCCGTCCCGCCTTCACTACCTTACTGACACACCCCCTTGAAATTTTGCTGGCTCTGCGACGGAAAGCAGTTGAAGCCAGCCAAAATCGGCTTTCGATTATACTGATTTGGCCGGTTTCAGGAGATCGCCGGCGATCTCCCGATTTGTGTCGGAAGATCACCGGTGATCTCTTTCGAAAATAAGCCTGATTGGCACCTTCATGCCTTAGTAAAAGGGCCCCCTCAGTGCCTAAATATTAGGCACTATTCTGCATAACAGAAAAGGGAGATATGATTTGATATATGTCTTTCTATGGTTACAATTAAAGTGGTTTATATATTATATACAGGCACTTATTTTGTACATGGGGCAATGGAGGGTTAAGTGACTTGCCCAGAGTGACAAGGAGATGCACTGGTAATTGAAGCCAGGTCTCCTGGTTCTCAGGCCACTGCACTAAACATTAGGCTACTCCTCCACTCTAATTGGCCTAGTGCGTAAATGCAAGAAGGTATATACATGGCTGGTCAATGGCTGGGGTTGCCACAAGCACACATACAAAATACTGTAAGTTATGCATGTACTTGCTGCATTTATACACCTGCAGTTCCTGCACCTTTATAGCGCTATCTATCTTGCACCAGATGCAAAACATATTCCCCCGGATTCTATTCTGCATGGAAATCAAAGCGTATTCTATTACAATGTGTGTAACTTAATTGGTGACTAGCTAATCGGTGCTGTTAAGTGGATGTGAACAAGTGATTCTCAGCACTAATAGGCATTAATTAAGATATACGCACACAACTCGCTAAGTGTATTCTTTGTGCATAAATTCTAAGTTGCATAGTTGAAAGTGGGTGTGGTTATAGGAGTGGAATGAGCAGGTCATGGGCATTTCTAAAATCTATGTGTGGTGTTATAACCCGGTCCATGCCTAATTAAGCAACGGAATTTACACCAGGTTTTAGTTGGTATAATTGGCTGTGACTACATTTAGTCAGAGCAGCATTTGGCATATTCTATAACATATGCCTAAATTAAAGCATACTTTATAGAATCCGCTTTGATTTCCTCATGAAAACCAATGTGCCATATTTAGAATCTAGCTTATAGTGCCATCTGTGGATGCAAGACATCTTGCACCTACGAATGGCACTATAAATTTTCCACTCGGCGCAAGATGGATAGCACTGTCTGTTGGTGCAAGACCCCCTAATTCTATAAAAGGTGCCAAAAATTACACATGCATGAGCCAATTAGTGCCAATAAATTTTATGTTAACAAGCAATTATTGTCACTAATTTGATTTAATTGGAACTTATGCACATAAATTTACATGTGGTATCTGCACCTAAATTTTACACCTATAAAAGGGGGCGCAGAAATGGGAGGGTCATGGACAGAATGGAGGCATTCCTAGCATTTATGCATGATGTTATAGAATAATGGGGATACATGCATAATTTAGGTGCATAAATTTGCACCACATTTCAGTTGGTGCAAATGGTTGCGGTTTTATGTTAGGTGCAGGTCCCAGACATAAGTGCTATTCCATAAACTGCCTAACTTTATGCATGGCTTATAGAATAGCGCTTTTTAGGCATTGATATTTTAGGCTATATATAGAGAGACCTATATTCAAAGTGATTTAAGTGGGCAGGAACCTCTCCAGCCTGCTTAAATAGCTTCCCGCCACTTAACTGGGGATATTCAGTGGCATTTAACCAGACAGTGCCACTGAATATCCTCTGAAACCACTTAAACAAAAAGTGGGTAGGTCAGGGGCAGCACTACCATAGCCCTAAGGGTTGAAGGAGGGCACCTAGATGTGGGTACAGTGGGTTTGTGGTGAGTTTTGAAGGGCTCGCATTTACCACCACAAGTGTAACAGGTAGGGGGGATTGGCCTGGGTCCACCTGCCTGAAGTGCACTGCACCCACTAAAACTGCTCCAGGGACCTGCATACTGCTGTCATGGAGCTGGGTATACAGTCACAAAAAAGAACTACATTTTTCTCAATCCTGAAGGCCCAGTGTTTGCTTTGTTTGTTTGTATGGAGCTGGGTATGACATTTGAGTCTGGCATACAGGCTGGCCAAAAAAAAAATTAAAAAATTTTTTTTAGAGTGGGAGGGGGTTGGTGACCACTGGGGGAGTAAGGAAAGGTCATCCCTGATTCCCTCCCGTGGTCATCTGGTCAGTTTGGGCACCTTTTTGAGGCTTGGTCATGAAAAAAAATGGACCAAGTAAAGTCAACTAAATGCTCGACAGGGACACCCTTCTTTTTTCCATTATTGGCCAAGGACACCCATTTCTTAAGCACGCCTCAATCCCACCTTCGGTACGCCTCCAACACGCCCCCGTAAACTTTGGTCATCCCCACGACAGACTGCAGTTCAGGGCGTCCAAAATCAGCTTTTGATTATGCCGATTTGGGCGACCCTGAGAGAAGGCGCCCATCTCCCGATTTGTGTCGGAAGATGGGCGCCCTTCTCTTTCGAAAATGCCCCTGATAGACAAACATGGTTTAATGGGACAGAGTCAGCATGGGTTCATCCAAGGGGTCTTGCTTTTTGCTTGGCTTATGTTTGATTTCCCTATACAGCTAAGCTATTCTACTTTACCTTTACTGTATACTTTATGATTTGCATTATGTTTGATAGTATTGAGATGCGCAGCTAGGCTGCTTACGATATAGCTAGGCTGTTCTACTTTACCTTTACTGTATATGTTATGTTTTTACATTGTTTCTGCTAGTAGTGAGATGCACAGCTAGGCTGCTTATGTTTGATTCCCTTATACAGCTAGGCTGTTCTACTTTACCTTGTTTTATGTTTTAGGTTTGCCTTGTTTCAGCCAGGTTGGACTGTATAGCTAGGCTGCCTGTTTTCCTTTCTGTGCCATTTGGCTACCCTTTTAGCCCTGTGTTTTGCTGCTAATAAAGCTACCTCAGTTCATCTTCCCTTGTGGTCCGGTCCAGTTCTTGGGAGCACTCTTAGTTCTGAGGGGACTCGGTCTACCCAGAGGTGGTTGGGTGATTCTCACGTGGCCACCTCTGGGCCAAGGGCTCACAAACGTCACGCATCCATGTCATCTATTCTCTATATTACTCCTTCAGAGATCTATGTACTTGTCCCAAGCTCTCTTAAATTCAGATACTGTTTTCATGTCCACCACCTCCACCCTTTCTGTGAAGAAGTATTTCATCAGGTTACTTCTGAGACTATCCCTTTTCACTTTCATCCTATGCCCCATTGTTCCAGAGCTCCCTTTAAATTGAAAGAGACTTGCTTCCTGTGCATTTCTGCTGCATAGATATTTAAATGTCTCTATCATATCTCCCCTCTCCTGCCTTTCTTCCAAAGTAAACATATTAAGATCTTTAAGTCTGTCCCCTTGAATATTCATTGTGAATATGCTAAAAACCTGACTGGCAAGGGGGTACTCTAGGACCGACTTGGGGGATACTGATGTAATTGGCCTTCTACTATGGTACACGTTATGATATCTCGTGTGTTATTATTTTGCTTAATTCATGGTAGCAATTAAATTTAAGAAAAAACAAGGTTTCTGAAACAAAAATGTGAAAAAAAGTTCTGTATATTACTCTCCCACAGGGATTTTATTCAAATGTTTCTTTGAACTATGCCAGTTTGCAGAACATAAACATTGCCTGAATTTATAATGTTTGCATTGCATCATTTCAACATGAAGAAAACCTGTCAGAAGATTATACACAGCTACAACTGTAAACATTTTCTGTCGCCTAAGAATCTGTCTCAAAGTAAATTGCCATAACTCTGAAAGAAAATGCTTTGGCTTTAGAAAATAAAGTGCACAGCACTTCAGATCAATTTTTCATTCCAAAAAGGTACACATATTTCTCTAAATTTAGCTTGGATAGCAGGCTGTCATTGAAGTGAAAATGCGATGTTTTACTACTATGCAATCATATTAATACATTTAAAGCAAATTTTTTTCCACTGTATATGTGACATTTTTCTTTCAGCATACCACCGTGAAAATGCTGAAACATATGAAACTATTTAATTTCTGAAGCTACTGGTAAATTGGTACCATAAAAAGTCAGTACAAATTAGAAAACAAAATGGATTAATAGCCCATTGTTTTATTCACAGGAACTAACACATTGGAAAACATGAGAGGGGGAGGGGGAACTCTGCAAAAGGGTATAAAGTAGGAGGTTTGTTGGATTATTCAAGTATGTGCGTACTTTCAGAAAAAAAAAACCATCCACTTAGGGGGTAATTTTAAAAAGTAGATCTCCTGTGTAAAACATGCTTTCTATGTGGAAAATGGTTGCTAAACTGTGTTCTGGTATACACCCTATAGTACATTTATTTTAAGTGACCTGCTTACAGGCATTCCTGGGGTATAGTTAGGGCAAAATTAAGAACATAAGAATAAGCATACTGGGTCAGACCAATGGTCCATCTAGTCCAGTATCCTGCTTCTAACAGTGGCCAATCCAGGTCACAAGTACCTGGCAGAAACCCAAATAGTAGCAACATTCCATGTTACCAGTCCCAGGGCAAGCAGTGGCTTCTCCCATGTCCATCTCAATAACAGACTATGGACTTTTCCTCCAGGAACTTGTCCAAAACCTTTTTTTAAACCTAGATAAGCTGACCGCTGTTACTACATCTTCCGTGATCGAGTTCCACAGCGTAACTATTCTTTGAGTGAAAAAAATATTTGCATGTAATTCTATTGAGTGTACCTTGGTCTTTGTACTTTTTTGAAAGAGTGAAAAATCGATTCACTTTTACCCATTCTACACCACTCAGGATTTTATGGACCTCACTCATATCCCTCCTCAACCATCTCTTTTCCAAGCTAGAGCCCTAACCTCTTTAGCCTTTCTTCATATGGTCGCTCTTCTTTGAAGCTTTTTTTAATTCTGCTGTACCTTTTTTGAGATACGGTGACCAGAATTGAATGCAGTTTTCAAAGTGAGGTCTCACCGTGGAGTGATAGAGGCATTATAATATTTTTTGTCTTATTTAATATCCCCTTCCTATTAATAATTCATAACATCTCATGTTCTCTACAAGTTGTCCAGAGATGAGAGGGGTCCACACATGTTTGCTTGTCTGGTTAGTGTTAGATTAGTGAGTTGTTTACGGTTGTCTTTATTCTGAGTTTCTCCTTACTGCTTGCCTATGAAAATACTGAGGAGCTGGACTGGATGCCTAGAGAGATATGTCTCAGCTCATTTTTCAGTTCTCTATCTCCACCTGCTGGTTGATGGGCACAACTACCCCACAGGTTCTGGAATAGTGAGAAGGACTAATGGAAAGACAATTATCAGGTAGGAGTCAAGACCTAATTTCTCCTTATAAAGCCATGACGTGGATGTCTAAAACTTCAGTATGCCCAAATGGAAAGGGACTGTGGTCTAAGAATGTTTTGGACAGAACTAGGGAGGGGCCAAAAACATGGAGGTCCAACTCAGATTGCAGGAGGGGAAGGGACCTCTGTGTCCGAAAGATGAGCTTCTGTATTTAGACAAGGTACTTGGCACATCCAGGTTGCAGAAAGGTGCTCTGATTGAGCAGCTGTCCCCTGGAGGGATTAAGGCACGATAACCTCTCTAATCCCCCAGTATTTTGCTGTCTCTCTACTTTCCCTGAATGTAAAAATAGCAAGGGATACCAGGATCTATAACAGCTTCAGGAACTATAACATTTTTAATAGCAGCCCAATTGGATCTGAGGAGCAGCCTAATGGTAGTACAACTGATTGAGATCCAAGGGGCTCAGGTTTAAATCTTACTTCAGCTCCCTTTTGTTTGTTTGTTTATTTGTTTTTTTTTAATTGTGAGCTCTCCAGGGACAGAAAAATGCCTAATGTACCTGAATATATAAGAAACCTGAAAGCTATTGAAGTAGTGTACATTCAGGTACAGTAGGCATTTTACTTAGGCCGTCACCTTCTATGCTGAAAACAGCTAAGTAAAATCTATTACCCTAACAGGAAAATTTCTATAAGTAAAGTAAGGCAAACATTAGAAAAAGATGAAGCATTGAAATAATTCCTGAATCTAAGAACATTAATTAAACGGGCCAGTGATGAGTAGGGTTTTTTTTCAGGCACAACCGTAAATAATTGGTATGCTTATTCCCCCAAACTGAGGCCTGAAGAAAATTCATAGTGAGCATAACTATAATAAAGGATATATAAGTGAACTATTAAGCAAGCAGATTAACTTAGATCATTGTATAACTTATTTGGGAGAGATATCTGCTTAATATAATCAGGGGATCTGGTTTGGAATTTTTGTAAATGGCCATGCACGAATGCAACATCAATTTGGAAAATAGAAAATGGCCTTAACATGTAGGAAAGACTCACATAAGGGCATGCTAAGGCCACTTTTTTCCACAGCTTAGTAAAAGGAGCCCTAAATGGTCTGACTGTGCATTCTCTGCCCTTAATGCACACTTTTAATAATTCATGCAATTCACTCATTATTATGTGCGTTGCATAAGGCAGCTTGCATTTAACCTTGCAAACTGCATTATTAGTAGAAAGATTATGCCAGCTTTGAGCTGGTGTTAACTTTCCTCTTCAGGAGTATCAGACTGCTAACATGTAGTCTGATATTCCCAGGGAGACTATTAAAGGGACTATCATAAACCAAATCATGCCACAATCCCACTTCCGAACTCCTATAGCAGTGTACCATAGATTGTTTTTTCCACTCCTGACCCCTCCAATCCACTTCTTGGCATCTACTGGGGCTTTTGCAGGTATCTAGTATGTGTGTGTGGGGGGGGGGGGGGGGCAGGAATGATCCCCAATCACTCCACCTATCAAGTGCCTGAGATTAGTCTCATGGTAATACTACAAGAGGTCAAGCTTCCTAATATATATTCTGTCAGGTATTTTTCTTTGTTACATTTGTACCCCACGCTTTCCCACTCATGGTTGTAGAAGCCTGTCAAAAGTGACCTTTTTTCTCATAGTTTTAGATTTTTCTCACAGGCTATTTATGGTACCTTCTACAGTCTGGCATTGTGATCTTTCCACGCTTTCCCCTGCACAAAGATGTCATCCCGGTAGACCATAGTATCTAGCACATGACCTATCATTTGTTCTACAGAGTGATAAAACACTACTGATGGCAAACCTAGTCCAAATGGCAAGCATGAAACAAGACAGCCCAAAAGGTATACTAGATATACAGAACAACTGACTTGCTTTATTTAAAGGTTCCTGCCAAAAGCTGCTAGTGGCATTTAAAGTTTTAAAGCTTTGACTCCAGATATCTCTTCCAGCATTTTAATTTGTATTGACAAAGGAAAATGCTAACTTTTCATGCATTTATTCAGTAGAGGTGTGTAGCCCAAAAATGTTTTTATTTTTGTGTCCATGTCATTTTTAAAAAAAATTATTTATACCCTGCTTATTAAGCTAGACAGTAATACATTCATAAAATCCTTGGAACATCAAATTCTTTACTATTAAACCTGGAACTACAGTACCTTCTATGTGCAATCCGAAAGTCAATGGACATTGTCCGTATATTCCTGGGAAACAGTAAACATAAGTTATCTGCGTATGCAGATTATTTATTTATCTAAACCAGAGCATAATATCCCACCACTGTTGCAATGTTTTTGTGATACAAAACTAATTGGACAACATCTGAACTATTGCCGTTGAATGTTCATTGTACTAGGGATATGATTCACTGATTAACATTTCAGTGACAGGAAATATGTATGAAATACTTGGGAATATTGACATAATAAGGACAAAATACTGACATCATAAGGACAAATGATTTGAATTAGAAACATGTTTTTAAAAAGGGAAAGGGTATATGTGAGAATTAGTCTCCATTATGTTTAGTTGATAGGGTAGAGTACAAACCATTAAAATGACCTTTGCAACATTGATAATAAACAATACTAATCTTCTTCCTATTTTCTTATTCACAAAACTCTTCAAAGATTTTGATCTATATTAGCCCAATGTATATGGGCTGGTAAAAAGCCCAAAGTAGCATTAAAGAAAGTGTGGGAGTGAGTGAAATCCCCATATTTTTTAGATATCATTCTGCTTGTATATTAAAACAGGGGCATTTTTGATTGAGGGTCAACAGCATCAAATTTGTGCCAACCTGGTTGTGACTAGAGCAGGAAATGGCTCAGCCAATGGAATTAGTCTAACTTCTGGGTGCCTACCTACCTCATAGATTACAGGGCAACTTACAGCATCTACCTTTCCAACTTTGAAACATCTGGATGCCACCCTGCCACCAGCAAATTTCTTTATGGTAAAATGCTTCTATTCAAGTATACTTTGCTGATCTCAGTGGATACAGTAATCAAAAAATAATAATAATATAGAAATCATTTCACACAACAATCTCCAGTTTCTTAGTAAAATATCTCTAAAACTAAAATCCCTACTCCTGTTTAGCTAGCTGAAAAACTCTCCTGACCACTGTTATATTGCACTATATATAATTATATCCTAATAAATAGAACAAAAATATGTTGCATTGAAAAACATTAGTCAATCATAATACACAAAAAGTGTTTAAAATAGAGGAGCACCAAACTGAAGATTTATCATAGCAATTGTCCATTAAATACTCTTCATCAAAGGATCAAAAGTCTCAAATTATAAACAGGTAAATTGGGAAGTCAATGGCTACTCACCACGTGGTCATTGCATTTATTGTCGGTTTGCTGTGGTTACAGATAGTTAATAGTTCTCACCAATGGAAGAGAATTTAGGCTTCGACACAATATAAATTGTACTTCATAGCAAGTTGTTTACGGTATACGATGGCGCTGTGATAAGTGGTATCTGGGCCAAACTAAAAGATCCATTAAACATAGAATAGCACAGCATGTAAGCAATTTGCAGTTCCATGGAAGTGAAGCACCACTTGTGGATCACTTGCAAACCACAGATCATATGATCCAAGACCTGCGATTTATGGTTTTATGGCAAACACATTTAAGGGTGGAGATGTGTCAGCAATTTTGATAATTGTATAATTTTCATTTAGAGGATGGAAAATCATGGGGGTCTTAATAAGGAGATTTAGTGGACACAGATGTGAGGGTGCATTATGAGATGTATTTGATGCTTCATTTCCTCTGTTAGCATTACCAGCAGGACTCTAGGGTTATGTCAGTCCAGAGTTGTCCGTGAATATTTTGAAAATACTTTTTTAGGTAAGAAGTTTATATTGTTTGGTTTGATTTGTATAAAAGTTTATACTGGTCAAGGGGGGTTAGATGGTGTATGGATGTATGATTTTTGCAGTTTAGTGTCTAAGATGCTGAGTTGGCGAAATATGAAGCATGTCGAGACTAAGTGGCTTTGAAGTCCAGGATTTGTGTTGTTGAAGCACTACTGTCTACCTCTCTGAATCAATGCTGGCTGTTGCCGAGTGGATCAGGGTGGGAACACTAGTTGATGAACGCAATTTACATTTCTTTTCTCAAATAAGGATTTTAAAAGTTTCAACTTTACAAGGAAAGATGACAGACTTTTGATTGTTTGAAGAAAAGGGTATTCAATGGACAATTGCTATGATGAATCTTCAATTTGGTGCTCCTATTTTATTTATTTGTTTATTTATTGTATTTTATTTATATTTATTTTATTTGTGTATGTATTTTATATTTATTTATGTATTTATATATTTACTTATTTTTGGATGCTCCTCTATTTTAGTTATCTGGGTTCTAAGTGGTGGAAGTCAATTCCACAGGTCACAAGAAGCATCACAAATTATCTTCATTTCAGAAAAGAACTAAAAACCCACCTTTTCAAGAAATGCTATGGTTAATTATGTGTGCTACCGATGTTCCATAATTGATATGTAAAACAAATATTCTACACTGCTTTGTAATTGTAATACATCACTGTAATTTCTAATAACTGTTACATGTAAGCCACATTAAACCGAAACTCATTTTTTAATAATTGTGGGATACAACAATGAATAAATAAATAAACAAACACCTTTTGTGCATTATTGCTAATGTTTTTCTATGCAACATATTTTTGTTCTATTTATTAGGACATAATTTGTATATATGAGTGCAAGATAGCAGTGGTCAGGATGGATTTTCAGCCAGCTAAACAGTAGTAGGAATTTTAGTTTTAGAGATATTTTATTAATAAAGTGGAGACTTTTGTGTGAGATGATTTCTATATTATTTATTTTTACTATTATGTATTATAAAATCATTTGATATTAGGTATCCCAGTTTTCAATTGAATAATACTTCATTTTAGGGGAGCGATGGCCTCGCTGGTCTGGAGTTCTAAGTCTGTGTTACCAGCAGACAGAATAGTGCAACTTTTAGAGGTAACCCACTTGTTCAATCAACCCGGGAATGAACCTATGATAGAATGGTCTGATATTCTTAAATTACATAAATATGTAATATGTACTGAATTTCATTCTGTAACTTTAGTAGAATACTGCCACATTCATAGGGTCCCTCGAGGTTTAAGAATTTATACAGAGCCCACATTCTTAGATGATCAACAATTTGTTGCTTAGTGGAATGAGACCATTATGTGGTGTTCATTAGATCTAATGCTGCTGCTCATTATTGATAAATTGAACAAGATGCTGCAAGAATTAACAGATGAATTTGCAGCTAAATTAGAAGTGATTAAGCAGAGGAGTGCTTCATCCCTATGTGATCAACAATGGGCAGAACATAAACAGATATGGTTTGGAGGTTTGGGCTCAGAAAGCAGCAAAGTTTAAAAGAGATCAGTTAGATTATACACACAGATATTTATTTATTTATTTATTTATTTATTTGTTGCATTTGTATCCCACATTTTCTCACCTATTTGCAAGCTCAATGTGGCTTACAATATTACATCATGTCAAGCGTCGTCATTCAAGAGTAGATACACAATTAATTACATACAGAACATACTTAAGGCTTGGCTCAAGAATGTCTCTACGTTGCCTCTATATTCTGTGGATTGAATATAATGTGACTTGGATAACAGGACAAGTCTTTCAGCCTCAGATATCTACAAGCTGTAGCAGGCTAAGATGCCAAATCTGAATTCTTTCTTGCCAACGCAAGTATGAGAAGCAGAGGCATGTCTGCAATTGTCAAGAGTCTCAGTGGATCTCCTTTTGGTCTTTTAATTTTAAATGCGAGGTGTCGGCATGATTGACACAATCTCTATATAAATTATACCCCCAAATTAGGTGCTGGAATGATCTGCACTAAGCTAGTATTTTGTAAAGTATGTTCTGCACTGAATGGCCTTTATAGGATACTAGCCTAGTGCACATTTTGCACCTAACTTTGGCTGAGAGCACTTATGCCACAGCTCAGGGTGGGTGAGCACTTGGGCCACAGTCAGGTTTACATTACCTACCCAACCCAAAGGCCAGATGGGCCCCGGCTGGTGGCAGGCAAGTCACACCCCAAATAAGATCAGAACAGAGAATGGCTCTTAAAAGAGCCTTTGGGGTCACCCCAACAAGTCAAGGTGGAGGGAGGCTCTTAAGAGAGCCCTTTGGGTCTGGCCCAATGGTGTCAAGACCAGGGAGAAGTGGGAACAAAGCTGGAAAAAGACTGGAACAGGGCTGGAGCAGGACTACAACACAGACTGGAACAGAACTGGAACACAGGCTGGAACAGGACTGAAACAAGGCTGGAACACTGGAGTAGGACTAGAGACACAGACTGGAACAAAGTTGGAACAAGGCTGCAACACACTCTCAACCATGCTAGATGACCCTTTGCAAAGGCACTGGCTGTGAGTCAAGAACTTCCTTATATACTACCAGACAGGAAGTGATGACATCATCTTGCACCCTTTTGCAGGGCTATAGTGGAAGTGCATGATTTCCAGGAAGTAAAACAGATTCTTGGCATGGAATGCTGCTGGAGACCTCGGAAAACAGGTGAAGGTTGTGACAACTTGTACTTGCCAAAGGCTGGTCCAAATGCTGGCACCCAACTAATGGCAGTTAGGTATGTAATGCAGTTATTTTATAAAATTCCACGTATTTTCTAGAAATTTTCCTGACCCATTCATGCCTCATCCCATGGCCACGCCCCCTTTGGAATTGCATCCTATGAAATTTAGCTGCGCATGTTATAGATTAGGGTGTAGGGCAGATTTGTGTGCAATTCCTAATTTCTGCTCATTAAGTGCTTGTTAACTCCAGTAATTGTTAGTATGATAGCATGCATTGATATATGTACTGTTTGTAGACAGTCTTGGAGGCATTGTTTTGGTGGAACAGGGACAGTGTAGCAATATCCCTACATCTCTTATTTTATAAAATATATGAGAATATATTTAAGTACATGCACATGTTTAGACTTGCTCTAAAGCAGGACTAAATGTGTGCATCAGCTTTTATGCACTACAGGAGGTGGTTCTAAGAGTGCAATTTATAAAGACACCACATTGCTTTCATAAACCAGGCTTTGAAAAGGCACCTTAAAAAGATCAGTGACAGGGAATTTTCTGTCTTTGAAGCTAGGAATGACAAATTGTCCTTCTCCATAATTCAGATGGATTACATTTTTCCACATACTCATAGTGAACTTGAAGTAGCCGATCAATCCAGGATTCGCTCTATACATTTCAAGGTAGTTTATTACTTTAGATTGTGGGATAGAATCCAAAGCTTTCTTATAAACAATCAATGTCATCATGAGGTTTTCATCTCCCTTATAGCAGGTCAAGATAGATTTATTCAGCAACAACGGAATTTTGCCTCCATATCCTCCTGTATAATTGCCATTCTATTTCATTGTCATGATATTATAAAATCTATCGTCCCAATGCTCAAAAGAACTTATACATAGGGACCTTATACTGATAGTAGTTGCTGCTATCAGGACTCTATCCATGACTTTTCAGCTTGTCTGTGGATAGTGTCCATGATAATTCTTACAGACAACCTCACATTATCCCTTGGATTCTGTATAGGCCACCCAAAGTTGGGCACGCAAATCTGAGTGCAAAGGATAGATGCATGCACAAATTAATGAGTTAACAAGATGTTAACAAACATTGATTGAGGTTAATTGGCATTCATTTGGATTTGTGCACATATCTGGCCTAGTCTCTATTCTATAACATCCACAGCTAAATTTTATAGCGGGCAACACAAAAGAGGACTTAGCCATGGGAGAGGCGTTGGTAGGTCAGGGGTGTTCTCAGAAATTAGATGCAATGTTATAGAATATTGGGATTTGCGCACCTAACTGCTATCAGTTGGATGCGAGGATTTACACCAGGTTTTGACAGGCATAAGTCCTCGCATCCTAAGTTGGGTGAGGAAATCCACTCTAAATGCTATTCTATAAAGGGAGCTAAGCAACCTTTATAGTGTTGATGCTTAGCCCAGATCTATATGGTGCCTAACTCTGAGCACCATTTCCTGAATTTGGCTTATCAAGATTTGCCAGAGTAGAGCAAAGGCAGAGCATAGATGTTCCATCTCACTCTCCGGATAGTCAAAAATATTCATCTGCTATCTGGAAACTGTGCAGATAATGCTAGAACTACAAAAAAATATGCCCTGGCTTAAGGGGCCTTTTACAAAGGCATGGTGAAAAATGGCCTGCAGTAGTGTAGACACGTGTTTTCGATGTGCACAGAACCATTTTTAGTGCACCTGTAAAAAATGCCTTTTTAAAATTTTTGGGTCTGAGACCTTACCACCAGCCATTGACCTAGCGGTAAGGTGTCACGCAATAACTGGGCAGTAATAGTCTATACGCATAGAATGTTGATTACTGCCCGATTACCGCCCACACACCGGAAAAGAAATATATTTTCCAGCACGCATAGCGAATACGCATAAAAAATGAACTTACCACAAGGGCCAAGCGGTAGCTGGGCGGTAACAAAATTGATGACCGCTGGGCGTGTGTAGGCGCCTACATGGCTTAGTAAAAGGGCCCCTTAAACCACAAAGCTATCTGAATATCACTGCTGTCCATATAGCTGGTGCCAGTTTCTGCAGAATATATATATACATGGACCATTTAAATGCTGTGGCTGGTGTTTAAACACACACTGACCACAGCATTTGAATATTGACCCATATGTCATCATATATTCGGTTGATGTATATTGCAGTGAACAGCTGTGAATTGCAAGTGAAGAAGTTATTGGTTAGTAAGTTTGGGGGATTTTACTTGTGTGTCCCTTTAACAGGAGAGTATTCTTCTTGACATTAATCATTGTGGTGTTAGCTCCGACTGTCTGAACAATTGATTTTTTTCAGTTTGTCAGACCCTGGTGGAAAGATGTTGAGTATTCGAGCCAAAAGTTGCCCACTTCATCAAGTCAGAGCTCATTTAGGTCTCTTCTCAACTTAATTTCCAATACTAAGTTATTTCAAGGCAGTTCCTAGTTTTCTGATTCATTTTTTCCTTTTCCTTCTATATATTGGGTAGCCATGCTGCTTTTTTTGTAGGATTCAAGGGTGGCTAAAGTCAAGATGCTGCCTGAGGCAGGGCTGAGATACTGCCTCCTACTCCCCGTGCCAAGTTCTGGTATCTGAGCATCTCACGCCTTCCTTCCTCCACCCTGTTCCCAATTTTACCTTCTTTTTCTGTTTGTTTGAAAGCCTATGGCAGCAGCAATTGCAACAGGCCTCTTCTGTACTGTGGCCACCTGAGAGGAAATAAGAAGTTACATCAGAGAGGTGGCCACAGTAAAGGGAAGAGGCACTCCCGAACATAGTAACATAATAGGTGACGGCAGAAAAAGACCTGTACGGTCCATCCAGTCTGCCCAACAAGATAAACTCATATGCACTACTTTATATGTATACCTGACCTTGATTTGTATCTACCATTTTCAGGACACAGACCATAGAAGTCTGCCCAGTATTAGCCCCGCTTCCCAACCACCGGCACTGCCACCCAGTCTCCACTAAGCTTCTGAGGATCCATTCCTTCTGAACAGGATTCCTTTGTGTGTATCCCACAAATTTTTGAATTACGTTACTGTTTTCATCTCCACCACCTCCCGCGGGAGGGCATTCCAAGCATCCACCACTCTCTCCGTCAAAAAATACTTCCTGACATTACTCCTGAGTCTGCCCCCCTTCAACCTCATTTCATGTCTTCTAGTTCTACTGCCTTCCCGTCTCCGGAACAGGTTCGTTTGCGGATTAATACCTTTCAAATATTTGAATGTCTATATCATATCACTTGTTTCTCCTTTCCTCCAGGGTATTCATGTTCAGATTAGCAAGTCTCTCCTCATACATTTTATAACGCAAATTCCATACCATTTTTGTAGCTTTTCTTTGCACCGCTTCAATTTTTTTTACATCCTTAGCAAGATACTTCTAAAAATTAAAAAATAAAAATTGCTCCCAGGTGCATAGCTCCCTTCCTTTGGATGCTGAGCCCCCCTAAATCCTCCCCAAACTCACTCCCCACAACTCTAGACCACTACCATAGCCCTAAGGGGTGAAGGGGGCACCTACACTGGGTAGAGTGGGGTTTTATTTGGGGGGGAGTTGGAGGGATCCCATTTACCACCACAAGTGCAACAGGTGGGGGGGGGGGGGATGGGCCTGGGTCCACCTGCCTGAAGTGCACTGCACCCACAAAAAACTTCTCCAGGTACCTGCATACTGCAGTCAGGGAGCTGGGTATGACATTTGAGGCTGGCTTAGAGGCTGGTAAAATAATGTGTAATTTTTTTTTTTTTGGATGGGAAGGATTTGGTGACCAGTGGGGGAGTAAGGAGAGGTCATCCCTGATTCCCTCCGGTGGTCATCTGATCAATTGGGGCACTTTTTTTGAAGCTTGGTCGTAAAAATAAATGGACCAAGTGAAGCCAGCGAAATGCTCATCAGACCCTGCCATATTTTTTCCATTATCGGGCGAAGCCGGCCATCTCGTAACCACACCCTGTCCTGCCCCCGTCCTGCCTTCTGTACCCTGCCGAAACGCCCCCTTAAAGTTTCACCGGCTCCGCGATGGAAAGCAGTTGGCGCAGGCCAAAATCGGCTTTCGATTATACCGATTTGGCCGGGTTCAGGAGATCGCCGGCCATCTCCCGATTTGTGTCGGAAGATGGCCGGCGATCTCTTTCGAAAATAATCTGGTAAGGCTGCTTTTTTTCTTTTGCCTAGGATTTACAGAACCTGTCCACAAAGTTAGAATGCTACAGCAAGAGTTAGCAGGGTGTAGGACAAGAAGCAGTTAGAAAAACCTATCCTCTCTACTATCAGAGCTAGGCAGGAAGAGAAAGATTTTTTTGTTGTTGTTTTTGTCTTTTTTTTGGGGGGGGGAAGGGTTATAAGACAAGTGCCTTCTGAGGCTCACACCTCAGGTGGCCTAATGGTTGGGCTACCTACTACTACTACTAGAATTTAGCATTTCTATAGCGCTACAAGGCGTACGCAGCGCTGCACAAACATAGAAGAAAGACAGTCCCTGCTCAAAGAGCTTACAATCTAATAGACAAAAAATAAATAAAGTAAGCAAATCAAATCAATTAATGTGAACGGGAAGGAAGAGAGGAGGGTAGGTGGAGGCGAGTGGTTACAAGTGGTTACGAGTCAAAAGCAATGTTAAAGAGGTGGGTTTTCAGTCTAGATTTAAAGGTGGCCAAGGATGGGGCACGACGTAGGGGCTCAGGAAGTTTATTCCAGGCGTAGGGTGCAGCGAGACAAAAGGCGCGGAGTCTGGAGTCTGGAGTAGTGGAGAAGGGAACAAATAAGAAGGATTTATCCATGGAGCGGAGTGCACGGGAAGGGGTGTAGGGAAGGACGAGTGTGGAGAGATACTGGGGAGCAGCAGAGTGAGTACATTTATAGGTTAGTACAAGAAGTTTGAACAGGATGCGAAAACGGATAGGGAGCCAGTGAAGGGTCTTGAAGAGAGGGGTAGTATGAGTTAAGCGACCCTGTTAGAATCATCATGTAAGTTTCCTCAGAACCTTTTGGTTTCTACTTTAGCTGGTATTATACAAGTAAAGGTATCATCATAGTATTATAATGACCACTAAATAGAGAAAGGGAACACAAACAGACACCCACAGAGTCAGTCACTTTTCTCATAAAAAATAGTAGCATAGTGCTCTGTACTTACAAGCTACTAATTCAGATTACTCGAGTTTATACTGCTGTTCTCTTGTGTGTAGCACTCTATCATCTTTACAGAGTTGAGTGTGTGAGAGAGAGAAAACAGCCTGTTACAGTGCACAGTAAAAGCACAGACACAATCTCTGTCAAACAGCTCACTTTTCCTAGGGGCACATATTAGAAAAGGGTGACAGCAGTGGCGTACCTAGGTTGGCTGACACCTAGGGTGGGTTGTCGCTGGTGCATCACCCCCCCCCCCTTGGCATATTACCTTCCTCCCCCTCCTCTGAAACGCATCATCCTCACCACCTGGGGGTGCACAGAGCAGTCTCGCGGCTGTCGGCTCCACCGGTCCCCTACCCCAGAACAGGGAGTAACATCAGAGGGGGCAGGGACCCAGCGACTGCTCCATGCACCCCCTTGCTGCCTGCACCCTGGGGTGGACCACCCCCCACCTCCCCACCCTTGGTATGATAGTGAATATCTGCCCTTTCAGTTGTCTTGCTGATATACTGTAATGGACTTGCTTCTCAGTAAACAACTGCCCAGAACAGGATAGCTCGCCTTGTATTCAGAGGTCCCCATTACCTATAGCAACCCAACTACTACTCAAATTACATTAGTTTTCAATAAATGCATGCATCACATTCAAATTATAATGTGTACATTGTTTATCAAATGGTCTATCTCCATCATATATGCAGAACCTTATTGAATTGCCAATGCATAACACTAAAATATCCTCCAGAGACTTCCTTGTCTTATACTTCCCACACTGCAATAAAATTAAATGTAAAACAATTTACACTGCTGGATTGTCATATCAGTGTAATAAGAGATGGAATTCCCTGCCTAAGCAATTATGTCACACAACTGAATATTTCATATTTCGCAAATTGGTAAAAAATATACTTGATAAGATCATTTATCATTGGCAAAAGAAACCAATCCAATATCTAATCTACAGGTAGAAATAATCATGTCTACATCACACTTTAGTTATCACAATTTTTGTTTTACATAATTTGACTGTATAATTAACATTATTTGAATTTGACACTAATCCTCCTGTTTACTAAACTGCACCAGCGGCTGCTGTGCAGCAATGCCGATGCAGTCCAAGTGAATGGGCTGTGTCGGCATTAATAATACGGTGCAAGCTGCTAGCACGACTTAGTAAATGGGGAGGGGGAAATAAATGTTCTGTGCAATAGGACTGGTTATCAAATGTTTCTGTTATCAAATGTGGAAGAAAGAAAAAAAGCACAAGAACAGGAACCTTCAGGAACAGGACAATGGCAAATCCTGAAGGTCCACTTCTGCTTTTTTGTTTTGCTTTGGTCTCTGACTGTATGCGGAACCCTCTCGTTTCTACCTGTGTTATAATGGGGTACATTTTCAAAAGCTTTGGAACTTTGTAAGTCCTGGGATTGGTAGCATGGATTGTCACCACTATTTGGATTTCTGCCAGGTACTTTTGACCTGGGTTGACCACTGTTGGAAAACAGGATACTGAGCTAGGTGGACCATTGGTCTGACCCAGAATGGATATTCTTATATTCTTATGTAACCACCAACAACTTGCCCTTGATTAATCATGTATATCTGCACACTGTACCCTTTGTTCTAACTCCCACCTACTACTCATTATTCCCTTCCCCCATATTAACAATACTCCTTCTCTCTACGGTAGGCTCTACTGTGTTATATATGCCCTCAGGTAGAGATTGAGTGCACTCTTAAAGAGGCAGTGAGTAACTTATTCTGAAATTTTTATCAGGATAATAGTAGGGGATGGGCAATTGGAACCTTCATTTTCTGTAATTTCCAATGTCATGTATGGGAATTTTTGTTTTAGTTGAGATTTTTGGCTATTTTACTGTTTCAGGTACAATGCTGCTAAGAGTCTGCCCTTTGTGCAAAACACTCATAACAGTGCATGCATGTGCTACAAATTCATGCCTATTTGATGGTTTCCACATGCATGCTCTGTTAAAAAAAAGTGCACACTCTGTCTGAAAGACAATTAAAGGCAAATAAATAAAACTTAATGTGTTTTTTATTTTTCTGCTCAGTTGGTTGATGACACACAATGACATGGGATATGTTGTTGGCATTTCCTAGGTTGTTGAAAACAGCCCATCTCCAGATAATAATATTATATACGACAATCATGGCACTATTGAGTTAGTGTCGGGGGCAATCCAGAGGCTGATATGGATATTCAATGCTGGTGCCCAGATTCGGTCCAGTATTAAGGGCCTGGTAGTCAAGTGGTGGCAGGCAGCACGTTTGCTGTCTGCCACTGACGTTAAACCTGGATATTCAATACAGACCATATCCAGATATTGGCATTGAATATCCGGGTTTATTTTGGTGGCTAAAAAAGTAACCGGCTATGCTGATACTCAACACTAACCAGTTACATTTTAGTGGTCAAAGATAGGCCTGCTATTTAAGCGGCCTATTTTGACTGCTAACATAGCCGGTTAGGTGCTGAATATCCACACCTAACCAGCTATGTTGTGCAATATAGCCGATTAGTGGCTAGCTGCTAACTGAGATATTCGGTGGGAGATAACCACTTGTCTCCTGCTGAATATCCACGGTTAGGCACTTTTACTAAGCCACGGTAGGCTCTACACGTGTACAGCATACGCCAAAATGAAACTACCACCCTCCTGGTGGTAATTTCAGATTTGGCACGCACGCACCCATAATGCTTGGATGAATTATTTATTTATTTCCTCCTACGCATGCCAGTTCCAGTGATTATTGGCACTTGGCATGTGCCAACTGGTCACTGTGCATGTAGCACTTGAACCTTTACTGCTAGCTCAATTAAAAAAAAAAAAAACATTTTTTGTAGATGCGGTAAAAACTGGCCCGGCATGCACCCAATATACGTATATAACTACACTACCCCAGAACACTTTTTAACGCAGATTAGAAAAAGGACCCCTTAAACCCTATTTAACCGGCCAGGAGCTGTTGATTGCCTGAAATAGTTCTGAATATCTGTGGGTAAATATCTGGATCTAATTCAGCTTTTGGCTTTTAAACCACTGAACACTGCAGGCTAAATACTGGGGGTTAAATCTTTTTTGTAAAGCTTGGCTTCTTCCTCAGATTTTCACTAATTATTTTTGATTTATTTCCCATGTTCATGCTATTTAAAAAAAATGTTCAATCCACATCAGAACTTTTCAATGTATGAAAAATAATTTTTAATGTCCAAATGGTGTCGAAATGAAATTCACTTTAGCGTATTCTATAAAGTTTGCCTTAATTTAGAATACTTTATAGAGCGAGCCTAAATTTCCATGCAGTTTATAGAATATGCTGAGCGCCAGTCCACTTGATTAAATTTAGTCATGGCCAGTTACGCCAAGTAAAATCTGGTGCAAATCCCAATGCCTAAATTAGGCACGGAGCATGTGTATTCTTTATCAATGCATGTAGATTTTAGAAATGCCCATGACACGCCCATTCCATGCCCGTGGCCATGCCCAACTATGTGACTTAGAATTTGCATGCATCACGTTACATATAGAATATGCTTAGCAAGTAGTGTATGTGAATTCTAATTAATGCTAATTAGTGTCGATAATTGGTTAACATTCAATTACCAACACTGATCAGCTTGTTAACCAATTATCATATGTGCATTGTTATAGAATACGCTTCAATTTCTGCATGGAAATCTCAGCGCGATATATAGAATCCCAGGGAAAATTGTGTAACATGCCTCTTGTAGAATTACCACACGTTTAAAACATGTGCCTGATGTGAAAAATGCACATACTTGTATGTGATTCAGGTGTAAGCCTGTGCAGGGGCAGGTTTGGGGGTTGAACACAGGCAGAGTCACAATTTACACTCAGATTTTATAAAATAAGTAGGCACAAAGGTCTGTATCTTTATTTTAGCTATGATTTATGAAGTTTTGTTGTGACAGTTTTCTAAATGATATACTTGTACATGGAGTGGAATTCAATATAAATATAGTCACTGCAGTGTTCAATAGTACAAACTCTGTTAATCTGATAATTGGCCAAAGCAATATTGATCTGACAAATGCAATCTATTTCTTTCCCAACAATTAAAACATTTAAATATGCTCTGTCTCTTTTTGGATGAAAGGAATTGAAATCATCAGTGGTTACTCTCATCGTCTATGGTAATCGTTAAATGATGTCCATTTGCATTGGTACCAGTCCCATTTTTACATCATATCATACTGCATTAAAGTGCTGCAATGCAGAGTCATTAGGCGCCATATTAAAAGTCTGTGTTATATCTTTGACCTGTGGTGTCTTATATACCATGAAGTTTTTAATGCAATTGGATACAGGATAAGCTTATGATGGCCACCAGCAATTAAATGTTCAGAGAGATTTTTCCACTGCATAAACTAGCAACTTCCACAAAAAGTTCATTGGTTTAGAGGGTTGGTACTATACTTTTTTATTGGAATAATGTGAGAATAAACTGAAGATACAGTAATACACAACTTCAGAGGACTAATGTAGAAATCTGGTGCAAGTGTGAGCTTTAATGTTTGTGTATGCCATTTTTAAATTATTCTTACAGTGGATCAATAAAAGAACAGAATAGAAAGAATTCTATTTGCTAGAGTCTAATAAGATTCTTACATTACATTACATTATATTACATTACCAGTGATTTCTATTCCGTTTACACCAAAGGATTTCGGAGCTGATTACAGTACAAATAGAAACTAGTTCAACAAACTGAGAGCTCTCAAAATAGATATGTCAGAATTAAAATATCAGCATCATATCAACAATGGGTAGCCAAAAAATTAACCTACAAGCACTTATTTCCTAAATAAGACTGCCTCAATCACTTTATGAAAAGACACAGATTGAGAAATAAAAATCACAAAAGCTGGCAAAGAATTCCAAATTGTGGTTGCCTGATAAGAAAATAGGTGAGAAAAAGTTATTTTGGAATGTAGACCTTTAAATGAAGGAAATGATAATCGCAAATAATTTTGAGTCTCATTTTATAAAGACAGTATTGTAATCAACGGACACAGATAAGCTGGAGCAGTGCCCTGAATAATTTTAAAAACAAAACAACATGATTAAAAAAAATATTTGGGCCTCCACCAGTAACCAATTGATTTGAACATAGTAGAGAGAGATACTCTGTCAAACTTTCTTAAAACACAAATGAGTCAAATGGCTGTATTCTGGGTGTTCATCATGTTCTAATTAGATGTTTTGCACATCCCAGATATACAATATTGTAATAAATCAATTTTAGTCAATATAAGGGCTTGAACTAATAATCTTAATTTCTCCTGAGTGAAATATTTCGGTAGGTGTCTCAGGTTTTTCATAAGCAAAAACTATCTCTTCACAAGACCATTCACCTGGATTTCCCACGTCAGATTTTGATGTATAATAACTCCTAAAATTTGCACAAAAAGAAAAGGAAAATAAGGAAATTGATTAATCTATCTAATTTCATTTATGTTAACAGTTTTAATAGGTGTTTGTCTGCTGCAGTTGTTTTTTTGTTGTTTTTATATTTTATGTGTGCACCAAGACTGAAAAAATAATTCAGATGTGGAAGCACATTTTGTTAGTATGTGGAAAGAGGAATTCACATGTCCATGTCAAGATATGAAGCATTCCCATAGTAATTTACAAGAGATTCTGACAAAAGTAGATCTAGTGGTTAGTGTGGTGGACTTTGGTCCTGGGGAACTGGGTTCGATTCCCACTGCAGGCAGCTCCTTGTGACTCTGGGCAAGTCATTTAACCCTCCATTGGCCCAGGTACAAATAAGTACCTGTATATAATATGTAAGCTGCATTGAACCTGCTATGAGTGGGAAAGTGCGGGGTACAAATGTAACAAAAAAAATAAGGGTAAGAATGTGTCTTAAAGTTCCTCTATGCACAGAGGGAGCAGTGATTTTACAAAGCTGCTTAAGGGGAAAACAAACATAGAACACCGCCCCCCTCATACACACACAGAGATATGGAAGCAGTTTGTAAAATTGTCGCTCCCTCTGTAAACTCTTCCTGTGACATCTGACCCCTTGCCCTAGTTAACCATCCCCTTGTGACATCAAAGTCCCCCTGCATGGCAGGGACCCTCCCCTACCCATATGCTGTCCCTCCTGTATCAGCATCTCCCTGACAGGTGACACCACTCTGTGGGACTCCACTGATATAACCCCCACCCAATTCCACATGTGGTGGGCAAACACCCATGATGTGGTACATAGCCCCGTCAAAGATACCTTACGCCAAATCACACTGTGCAACTGTTGGCTTCCCTACCCCATGCTTCAGATTACAAACTATGCTATCTCCTTTTTAAATGTTACTTGCAACAGCATGGTTCCACCTCTTTTAAGATACAGCCCTATTTTTAAGGGGACCTCACCCCTATCCTAGAATGTTTCCAATTTCTTAACACCTCTAAATACAAATCTAAATACCTTCTCCCTGCATCTTTGTCTCATACTGAGACTGTCAAGCTCTATCTGCTTCTTGGATCCTATGCATGGAATGGGGAGCATTTCAGATAACGTTACCCTGGAGGTTCTAGATTTCAACTTTCTACCTTAAAGCCTGCAGGATTCCAAAATATCCTTCTCACACTTCCTTATGTCTTTGGTACCCGCATATATCAAGATAGTCAGATCCACCCCAGCACTGTCTAAATCTTATATAGATAGTGAGTAGGGCCCACTGATTGTGTACCAGGCAGGAAAAGTGCCCATGTAATTCTCTTGCCAACCAGCCACCCAGTTATACAGTATATGTGCTTAATGATTGAGTGTTACGTCTGTGGCCGTGACCACCCTCAGACTTACCCTGTTTCTGGGAGTCAGTGGCTGTGCTGGCTTCTGCTTGTCTCTGTGTCTGTCTCTGTCTTAGTTTCTCTCTGGCTCTGTGTGCTGATTGCCCTACTGAACCTCACCTGTGTGGGCTATGCCTTTTCCAAGATGGCTGCCGCCGACTCCTCTATGCCAGTATCCAAGATGGCTCCCGCTGGGCTGACTTCTCTGTGTGTCAAGCCTCAGTTTGGATGCAAGGTGATTGCTGCAGCTGTGCCTCTGGTGTGGAAGGGCTTTATTAATCACTTAGAGACTACAGCCCGGGCCTTTGCATTTCATCTAAGGGCCCTGGTGTATAGAGTGCTCTGTACACTGTTTCAGTGTTTGCTCTGTGTGAGTTTCTATGTTTGACTAGATAGCTTAGGCACCGTGTGGCTTGTTAGCCTGTGTATAGCTTTGCTAGTTCTCTGTGTTTGTTCCTAGTGTTAGACTAGCCAGCTTAGGCACCGTGTGGCTTGTGAGCCTGTGTATAGCTTTGCTAGTGCTCTGAGTTTGTTTCCAGTGTATGACTTGTTAGCTTGGGCACAGCTTTGTTGTTAGCTGGTGTATAGCTTTACTAGTCTCCTGAGTTGCCTAGTGTATGTTTCTTGTGTATGACTGGTTTGCCTGGGCATAGCTTTCCTATTAGCTTGGGTACAGTCTACTAGTCCTTGTGTCTAACCTGCCGACTGCCAGAACCCGGACATTCCCTGCCTGGCTGCCTTGCCTTCGCCGAGGTGCCAGGGGGCACTCCTGGATCCTCATTCCTGCTGTTCCTGCTTGCAAGTTCCAGTTCCGGTTTTTCCTGTAAGCCCTGCCGGCCACCCGAACCTGAGGGCTCAACCCTCGGGGAAAGGTGGTCAAGCGTAGGTGAAGCCTAGGTCCAGTGTGTTCCAGTCCAGCGGGTTCTGGTCCCGTGGGTTCCGCTCCAGTGTGTTCCAGTCCAGCGGGTTTTACTCCTGTATGTTCCAGTCCAGTGGGGCCCTCCAGTGTGTTCCAGTCCAGCGGGCTCCACTCCAGTGCGCACCCATCCGGTGCGTTCCAGTTCCGTGTATTCCTGTGTAGAACTCCAGTCCGGGGTTCCGGTCCAGTTTTGTCTTATCTCTACCTTGGAGGTGATCTTGCCTGCCACTGCCGCTCCACGGTAGTGGCCCACGGACTCACAAACCCAGTGCTCCCGGGGAGGAAGCCTGACAGTATGCCAAGGTCCTCGAGCACGCGACATTGAGTCACCAACTAAAGTTGCCAACTTAATCCTTCACTGCTGAGCAGACTTCCCTTAGAGTGAGAGGATATTATATCCCCTGAATGGAAGGTCCTGGCTATAGGATTGCTGCCTTACAAAGTAGGTGATTCTCTCCTTCTAGGTGATCTCTCTTTTTCCAAAGTGGTGCAGAGTCTGCCAGACTAGAGTTCAGACTTTTTTCTATGCCCTTGTAGATCTGCTCTATATTCCTCCCTGTCTTCCTCAGCTTCTCCAACAGTACTACTTTAGCCTCCAGAGATCAGACTTGTTCTCTGAGAACATGAGCTCTATGCACAGAGTGCACACATATAACCTCTCACCAACTGGGAAACAGTAATTTCTCCGAGGACAAGCAGGCTGCTTGTTCTCACGACTGGGGTTGACGTCCGCGGCAGCCCCCACCAACCGGAAGAAGCTTCGCGGGACGGTCGGCACGCAGGCCACGCCCACCGCGCATGCGCGGCCGCCTTCCCGCCCGTGCGCGACCGCTCCCGCCAGTTCCTTTTTTTCCGCGCCTGGAGAGAGTCGTGCTTTGCCGCTCTCTCTACTTCAGCCGCCGGATTCTTGCGATCGCGTATACGCGGATCGCGCTTCGTTAATTTAATTTAATTTCCTTTTATTATCTTTTCTTTTACAAAAAAAAAAAAAAAAAAGACTGCGCGTGTGGAGCACGCGCTCCCCTTTTCCCTCGCTTCTAGCGGGGACGCCTCGTTGCGGCCTAGTGGCCGCTCGGTCGGCTAGTTTTTTCGTGGTGTGATTTTAGCCACCATTGCCGACTTTGACTTCGCCGACGCGATTTTTCCGTCGATGTCCTCGAAGGTCCCGAGTGGATTTAAAAAGTGTGGTCGCTGCGGCCGGCCGATCTCGCAGACCGACACCCACGCTTGGTGCCTCCAGTGCCTCGGGCCGGAGCACAATCTCTGACAGCTTACTTACAAGCTGTGAAGACCCTCACACCAGGGCAGCTGCTCTTCCAGGGCCTCCCTGGTGGAAACCTCTGTATCGGGGCCCCCTTGAACTGTTCTGGCTCAGGGAATTTAATGCTCTCCATCCTGTCCTGATCCCCACCCCTCTGACTCAGGCTCAGCCTCAGCCTCGGCAGACTAGTGCCACCTACTGCAAAGTGTCTGAACTGTATCATCTGTGAAGTAGTACTTTTCCCTATATCATCTACTCCCTCACAACAAGTTTTTCAAGACTATAATATCTGATTTACTAGCAAGAAAGTTACTTGCCTGGAAGTTGTTTCAATGCTATTCAGACCTATTTGAGGAGTAGTATGTGTTAATGAGAATTAACACCTTCTGAATAAAGTATTTAACGTCTTTGTTATTTTACAAGCATTTCGGGTACATTATAATAGCACTGATGAAAGCATTTCTATAGTCTGTCATTATCTTGAAAGTTAAGGCAGCATTAAATACCTTGTGAAAATTGTACCTTTGTATCTAGAAAAAATGGAATTAGGAGATTTTAGTAGAAAAATATTCAAGTTTACAGTGGTTCAAAGTGATACAAAGAAAAATAGTGGCCTGCACTGGTGTAGGTGCGTGTTTTGGATGCGTGCTGGTCCATTTCCTCAGCATGTCTGGGAAAAAAGGCTTTTTTTCTGCCAGAAAATGTACGTGCGGGAAAACTAAAACCAGCACTCGTCCATTTTTAGCCTTGGACCTTACCGCCACCCATTGACTTAGCAGTAAGGTCTCATGCACTAACTGGGCAGTAAGCATTTAACGAATGTAAACTGCCGATTACCTCTGGGTAAACGCCACATGGTGCATGCCAAAATTGGAATTACCACCCGGGGCACACGGCAGCTGGGAGGTAGTTCCAATTTGGCATGCATTGGATGCGTGTAAGCGCCTACACATCTTTGTAGAAGGGCCCCTCTGTGTCTTAGGGGACCTTTTACTAAGCTTACTGCAGGTTAAAATGTACTACCGCAGGGCGTGCTTAGGTGTCGCACAGAAGGTTTTGTATGTGCACATGCTACACACACACTAAAAATATTTTTTTAGTGCTGGGGCATTTTGGGGAGTATAGAGTGGGTGCAGCTATGCTAATCGGTTGGTGCACAGGCCTTACTGCACGCTAACTGATTAGCGCAGGATTCATGTGTAAGCGCTTGCTGCCTACAAAATCAGTGTTGGTAAATACTCATGTGCTAATGGCCATGCACTAATGGGAAAATTATTGCATGGCCATTATTGGAAAAATCAGAAAGTTGACCATTTAGTGGTAGCACTAAAAGTGGCCTTGTTGTGCAGGAAAGACCCATGCTGGGGATAAGGCAGGCCACTTTTAGCGCTGCTTAATAAAACAGCCCTTTAAACTTTAGAATGTTAGACCACTGCACAGGTGGTGAAGGTTTTTCCTCTGCGGTAATTGCATGGGCAGATGCTGAGAATACCTCTGATTGTTAATACAAAGCCTCGCTGGGCAATCTGTACAATTACCATGGGGTTACTTCAAAACCTTACCACGTTTTAGTAATAAGACTCCATACTCTTAGCCTTGCAAGCTTACAATTTCAGCTAAACTGATTCACAGTAGTTTTTCCTCAATCCCCGCACCCCCTACACACATGTAATACAGTTTATTTTTGTTAGATGAAAAGAAAAATCAGCTCGTAGATGGAAAGGTCAGATTTAGCGTTCTGATTTAGATCTTCGTTCACGTCAATGTACAACAAGAGAGACAGATAACAGAAAGAAGAATAAATCAATAGATTCCATTGTCCATGAAAAATAGCTCTGTACAAATAAGACAGATTTCCTTCTGCTGAGATGGAGATCAGAGGTAAGGATACCTACCAGATAAAAAGTAGAAGCAATTCTATAAAAGAAGAAGGGATGAAATGCTCATCTTTGTGTTCGAGTTCAATGTTATTTAGACCTCAGGAATCTATCTGAGCTCATAATTGTACCTGCTGTCGGGATTTCTGACAATATACAGTTGAGAGTCTGATGGATGGTACAGTCTCCCCACTATTTCCATGGACAATTTTCTGGTGAAGCCATGATAAAATTTCTCTAAGACAGAAGGGCTCATGGCAGCTTTACTCATTAGATTTCTGATAGCACATGGTAGACACAATTACTATTAAACAGAGACAAGCACTGATACACCATTTAAAATCAGATAAAACATGTCAATATTCTGCTGGAACAGTCAGCATTTTTTTAAAATACTGCCTGTCACAGCTGAAATAAATGTGGATATTTACCACCACTATCCACGTTGTGGCCAACATTTAATATCTAGATTCAGCAGTGGCATGAATTGCTATCCAGAAAGAAGTACATAAGTACATAAGTAGTGCCATACTGGGAAAGACCAAAGGTCCATCTAGCCCAGCATCCTGTCACCGACAGTGGCCAATCCAGGTCAAGGGCACCTGGCACGCTCCCCAAACGTAAAAACATTCCAGACAAGTTATACCTAAAAATGAGGAATTTTTCCAGTCCATTTAATAGCGGTCTATGGACTTGTCCTTTAGGAATCTATCTAACCCCTTTTTAAACTCCGTCAAGCTAACCGCCCGTACCACGTTCTCCGGCAATGAATTCCAGAGTCTAATTACACGTTGGGTGAAGAAAAATTTTCTCCGATTAGTTTTAAATTTACCACACTGTAGCTTCAACTCATGCCCTCTAGTCCTAGTATTTTTGGATAGCGTGAACAGCCGCTTCACATCCACCCGATCCATTCCACTCATTATTTTATACACTTCTATCATATCTCCCCTCAGCCGTCTCTTCTCCAAGCTGAAAAGCCCTAGCCTTCTCAGCCTCTCTTCATAGGAAAGTCGTCCCATCCCCACTATCATTTTCGTCGCCCTTCGCTGTACCTTTTCCAATTCTACTATATCTTTTTTGAGATACGGAGACCAGTACTGAACACAATACTCCAGGTGCGGTCGCACCATGGAGCGATACAACGGCATTATAACATCCGCACACCTGGACTCCATACCCTTCCTAATAACACCCAACATTCTATTCGCTTTCCTAGCCGCAGCAGCACACTGAGCAGAAGGTTTCAGCGTATCATCGACGACGACACCCAGATCCCTTTCTTGATCCGTAACTCCTAACGCGGAACCTTGCAAGACGTAGCTATAATTCGGGTTCCTCTTACCCACATGCATCACTTTGCACTTGTCAACATTGAACTTCATCTGCCACTTGCACGCCCATTCTCCCAGTCTCGCAAGGTCCTCCTGTAATCGTTCACATTCCTCCTGCGACTTGACGACCCTGAATAATTTTGTGTCATCGGCGAATTTAATTACCTCACTAGTTATTCCCATCTCTAGGTCATTTATAAATACATTAAAAAGCAACGGACCCAGCACAGACCCCTGCGGGACCCCACTAACTACCCTCCTCCACTGAGAATACTGGCCACGCAATCCTACTCTCTGCTTCCTATCTTTCAACCAGTTCTTAATCCATAATATTACCCTACCTCCGATTCCATGACTCTGCAATTTCTTCAGGAGTCTTTCGTGCGGCACTTTGTCAAACGCCTTCTGAAAATCCAGATATACAATATCAACCGGCTCCCCATTGTCCACATGTTTGCTTACCCCCTCAAAAAAATGCATTAGATTGGTGAGGCAAGACTTCCCTTCACTAAATCAAGACTATCCTGATAACAAACTGAATAAAGGAGTCCTTTTACTAAGGTGCGCTGAAAAATGGATTGCGCTCACCCAAAACCAGCGGCTACACTACCGCAAGACATTTTTCAGCATGCCTGTAAAAAAAGGCCTTTTTAAAATTTTTGCCGAAAATGGACGTGCAGCAAAATGAAAATTGCCGCGTGTCCATTTTGGGTCTGAGACACACAATAGGGTCCTTTTACTAAGGTGCACTGAAAAATGGCTTGCAGTAGTGTAGGCACAGGTCTTGGGTGCGCGCCAATCCATTTTTTAGGCCATCTGTAAAGAAAAGCCCTTTTAAAAAATTTTTTTGCCGAAAATGGACGTGCAGCCATTGACCTAGTGGTAACCAGGCGGTAATGACCTATGCACGCCAAATGCCACTTGGCATGCGTATCTGACATGTGCTACAAAAAATATATATATATTTTTTGGGCACGGGTAGCAGACGTGCACCAAAAATGAAATTACCGCAAGGGCCACAGGGTAGCCATGCAGTAACTCCATGTTGGCGCACATTGGGCATGTGTAGACGCTTACGTGGCTTAATGAAAGGGCCCCAAAGTTAGTTAACCGTTAGCAGATTAATTATCACCACTCACTGGATAACTCCCAACCTTCTTTAGTAATACTTTACTAAAGGAATGATATTCTGAAGGTTTTGTGCATGAGTATGTTTAGGGGAGAAACTGGGAGCATTCCAGTAGATTTGAATCCTCTTGTACTTTCACTGACAGCAACACAATGAAACTAAAACTTGCAATGAACATTATATAACTCTTCTTCTCTTGATTCTCTAATGTGTCTGTAACCCATACATCTCATTCTCTATAACATCACTCTGTATTTGTTTCATCACCGGAGGTGGCTAACGCCTCGCGGTACTATGTAAGCCACACTGAGCCTGCAAATAGGTGGGAAAATGTGGGGTACAAATGCAACAAATAAATAAATTAATTAATAATTGTCTATATATGGCGCTAAAAATTTCACATAGAAATTTGGATGCATGCCCAATTTCCACATGCAATTTAATTGAATAACCAGCCAATTAGTGCCAATAATTAGGCACTAATAATCAAATTTCAGTGCTAATTGGCATCAATAAAAATGTATTCACATATTTTTAGGGACCGGGATCTGCGTGTAAATTTTGCATATGGAGTCAAAAAGGGGACGCAACCATGGGAGGGGCATGGGCAGATTGGGGGTGTTCCTGGAATGTATGTCAAGTTTTATAGAATAAAGATCTGCATGTAATTTAGAAGCAAGAATTTGCACCTTGTTTTACTTTGGTGTAAATCCTTGCATCTAAAATTGGGCGCAGATCCCAGCGCCAAACATGATTTTATAAACTGTCCCAACTTTGAGTGCCATTTATAGAATTGCGCTTAATGTGAAATTTTATCAATGACGAGTTTTCAGCGCTATATACAGAATCTAGCCTTGAATGCACATCTTAAATCATATGATCTAAGAAGTGCATTCAGTGATAGCTGGGCTGGCTTAACCATTGAACCAGGTGAGGTTCTGGCCCAGGACACCAGTGATTAAGGGTGCCAAAATACCCAGCATCTGACCTCACCTGATATACAGATTAAGCCTTTACTATGCCCTCCCCAGTCCGGTCTTTCCCCTTCCCTCTCCCCAACTCCCCGTGGATCTGGTACTGCTCCCTCACTCTCTGGGTCTTCCCAATGTCATGGCCTGCCTCCTCTGTTGCAATTTCCCATGGGAGGGATGTGACAGAGGGAAGACCCAGAGGCTGGCCAAAGGCAGCGTGTCATGCTGCTGTTTCTGTGCTGGGCGATCGATGTAAACTTTACAAGTCATGGGGGAGTGGGAGAGGTGAGGGAACAGTGCCAAATTCACTGGAAAGGGAAATGAGAGACTGGACTGGGGGGAAGGAGAGATGCTAAACCCATGGGAGGAGGGAGGAGGTGTCAGAAGCATTGCGAAGGAGAAAGGGTGCCGTCCAAGCAAGTTGGCTCAGGGCACCGCTATGTTTTGAGCCAGCCATGAGTGACATTACAAGAGGGTTCAGATCTACTGGAGTTTCCATCAGACTGTTTATTTATTGGGATTTATTAACTGCCTTCATGAAGAGATTTACCCATGGCAGTGTATAACAGTTTAACATAAACCCCCAAATTCTGTAAATGGTGCTCACAGTTGTGCATGCACAGTTTTCTGCATGCAATATAATTGGGTAATGAGCTAAGTAGCACCAATAATCGAGTGCTAACAATCTATTATTGGTGATATTTGGCCATCATTTGAATTTATGCACTCATCTTGCTAGGCATTATTCCATAAAGATAGATGTGTATTTAGCACACAATTGAAAAGGGGACGAGGCTATGGGAGGGGCATGGGTGGGTCACTAAAGATGCATGCAGCATACTAGAATATGGGAGATCCATGCCTAAATTAGGTGGGATAATCTACACCAGGATTTAGTTGGTGTAAGTCTTCACACCCAAAATTGGGTGTGGATCACAGCAATAAGCATTATTCTATAAACAGTGCCCAACTTGGATTACCGTGCTAAGAACAGCGCTCAGCATTATGTGTTTATTTTTTTTTTGGCACCCAAAATTGGACACCATTTACCGAATCTAGCCCAAAACGTACAATCTCAATAGCATAGCAATAGTAGAATGACTAAAGATAAGCATAAATACAATCAATGAGGTAAACTTGGAAATGGCAAATTGAAACCTAGTAATAGGATTAGCATGAACCACTATGAGAAATATACACATATAACAGCACTGTAGAACATCATATTTCAGAAATAAGGTATCAATTGTATTGTACAACATTTATCATAATAGCATGGAAGAACATTTAAATAACACAGATAGAATATGATGTCAGCATAATACCAATGAAAGACCTAATAAGCACGCATTAGAACACTCAAATAACATAGATATGATGTTAACGCTGTTCCTACAATACAATGCTTGTGCAACTTTCTTTAAATTAATCACCTTATTTTCTAACTCCTCTTACTCTCTTACCTATCTATGTGTTCCATCTTTGCTTATGCCCTACTCTGTCTATTAAAATGTTCGATTACGTACTGTGTTGACATTGTAAGTAGTGTACTATGACATACTTTGCATTGTTATTTGAATATTTTTACTGCTGTAATTGTCTATTGCTTATGTTTGATTTATTCTTACTGTACACCACCTTGAGTGAATTCCTTAAAAAAAGGTGGTAAATAAATCCTAACAAATAATGCATCATCTTACTTTGGCCAAGGGGCCAAATGTAGATTTACAGATGGAGACAGATGGGTAGTACAAAATCAATTGGGATATATAGATGGGTGGCTAAACTCAAGACAAGGTATCTGTGCAGTTAAACAAGATATGAGGAATTAAGTTACAGGGTGTGCAGCAAGCTAGTCCACACTAATCAGCTCATAGGAATGCAGGCACACTAATTGATTAGCCCAGAAACGCTCACTGTTCACTCCCAGACACATCCCCTCAGTGAAAAAAAAATAGTTTTAGCTTGTGCTTTCAGAACGCACAATGAAAAATGACCATGGGACAACTCAGAGTGTCCCACAGTAAGCCATTTTCAGCTTCTGCCTATTGCTTAATTGTTAATATCTCTCATAACTATACTTCTTGTAATATTGTATTAATATACTTTCTTATAATCTAGGTTCCTTTTGTATCTATTCTCCTCAACATACTTTTTTTTTTAGTGTAAACCGCTTTTATATACATGATAAAGGATAAAGTGGTATATCAAATAAAAGTTGAATGTGTGAATTAACTGTCTTACCGGTAATGGCCATGCACTAATATTCCCATTAGTGCATGAACCTATTTTGTAGGCGGTAAGGGCTCATACGTTAACCAGCAATGTAGCTGTGTTAACCGATTAGCAAGTACCCACGTACTCTCTGCCCCTGACCTGTCCCCAGCACTAAAGAATAAAATCATTTTTTAGGGGCCCTTGTACTAGACGTTTGCCGCATGACAACCGGGAACTACCGCCGGCACAATGTGGCCTCCGGCGTTAGTTCTGCCTCAAGTGTGCACCATTTCTGGCACAACAAAAATATATTTTTGTAATTTTTATTGTGGTGCTAATCTGGCAGTAATTGGGCAGTGACATATGGTAAGTGATCCCTGACACATGGCCAGGTGGTAAGAGTAATCTTACCGCATGGCCTTTTTTTTAGGGGCTTTGTACCCGCTGTAGGAAAAAGGGCCCTGCCTCTACCACAGGGCCCTTTTTACCACAGCTTGGTAAAAGGACTTCTTAGTTCATGGGAAGTGCATAGAGATGCCAAAATTACCATGGGATGTCTGAGTGCGCCCTGTGGTAAGGCATTTTAAGTTGCGGTAAACACGCATGGTTTGTTAGCTTCACTAATTTCTGCTACATTTCAACATTCTTGTACTTTTCTTTTGAAAATTAGCCAAAATCGAAATTCTGAAAAGGTTTCTGAAATGTAGGCACCGGTATGATGGGCAGTAAGTGCTAATTTTCTAACAACAGTTGTGTGTGCAGCCGCCGTAATAGAATACTAGTGTAAGACTACATTTAAGCGCCTATCTTTAGATGCCAGCACTGACACCTGTGTTATATGACCTGCATGTTTTACTGCCTTACACACCCCTGACCCATTCATGCCCCTCCCAGGTCCATGCTCCTTGAAGTTGCATGCTCTGGTATTTGAGTGCACAACTTATAGAATAGCAACTAAGGGCAGTTCTGTGCTTAACTGCTAATTGTTGGCAATTAGCACCAATTAAGGCCAAATATAGCCTATATTTCTCATTAACACCAATTATAGGCTCATTATTAAATTAAGTTATGTGCCGTTTGACCTTATTCTATAACTTCCGTGCAAAAATCTATGTGCTAATGGGTGTGGAACTTTCTAGAATTAGAGGTGAAGTGGCAATATTCAGAGTTAAGCACTGAGGTTGATGTATTTTGTGGCCTATGCATGCTCCATGTCTGGATTTGTATCCTCCAGCACCCCCTCCCTTTTTTTAAAATTATTTCTCCACCTCCTCTTTCTTCCCCCCTTTTCTTAATGTGTTTCTAGTTGTGGATGGTTGTTTCTTGAATGTGAGCTCCAGTTTTGCCATGTTTGTAACTGTTGCTTGTTGAACTGTGGTGAGCTCTTGCTTCTATTATATTATGTTGAAATCCAATAAAAGATATTAAACAAAAAAAAATCATAAATACCCCTCTGAAGGGACACCACCTTGTAGGGGTGGAGGGGCTTGTGTGTTTCAATGACTTAGAGGGCTGTGCTGAAGGGTTACCCATGTCAGACAGGCCTCTGAGGAGAAGCCAGACAAAGAGTGTCCCAAACTGGGAGAGTGGTAAGATGGTGACCTGAAGTTCGTATGCCCAACGGCCCAACTGCCCTCTGAAGTTTCGTCTTCTTTACGTAAATTTCCTCTCTGCAATTGCAGTTACCTTAACTGAGAGGAAGGGGACAACCGGCGGTCAGCCGCCGATGGCCAGCGTTTTATCCCCTGAGCAGCAAGTGCGGGACCGCAGCGTGAATTAGAGGTATATGCTGAAATGGAGGACGTTTACAGCAGAACCCGAATCAGCAGAACCACTCCTAAACACCTATGAGAAATCAACCATCTGGAGGACGCTTCGGGACCTAACGGTGGCAGTAAATAATTTTGTTTCAGATATAATTTTATTAGAGAGTTACATGGACAATTCAACTGAACCCTTTGAGAGTAAAAAATTGATATAACAAATGATTCTACATGAGCAAGAAGTGGTTATGATTTTGAAAATAATAATAGACCAGAAATTTTGATTAATAAAATGAATATTATTATAGATGATTAATATCGAGATTACTGTTTTCCCCAGAGTTCCGGGTATGACTCCTAAAGTTTTCCTCAGAAATATTTCCTCAAATTATTACTTTAAAAGGAGTGAAGCTTGTGAAAACTGGGATTACTTTAATCAGTGGGATTTGAATTAGAGATTAAGTATATGTATTGTTAAATAACTTCTGGTTTTTAAAAGAGAGAGAATGTAATCAGATGTATTATTTCTAACTAATATTGGACAATAAGTATGTTTTCAATGAAATGATTTGACTATACATTTTATTGGCCCTGAAGAAGCCAACCAGATGATCAATGTGGAATAATGAATTAGACGAGTAATATATGGGGATAATTTATTTATTTATTTATTTATTTATGGGTTACTTATATCCCACATTTTTCCACTCATGCAGGCGCAATGTGGCTTACAGAGAATTAAATAGAAGTACAAAGTTAAAACTTAGGCAAGTATACAAGAAGCAAATAGGGAAGGAGAATCTAACAGCGTGAGCTAGACAGGGTAAAGGACAGGGGATGCATCAATCAGCAGAGTAAGTTGGGGAGTAGGTCTTGGCAAAGAGGTATGTCTTTAACAACTTCTTGAAAAGGGCATGGTCCACTTGAGTTTTAAGGTGGTGAGGTAGTGCGTTCCAGTGCTTGGGACTCCAATAGCGGAAGGACGAGCGAAGATCGTCTTGTACTTGACACCCTTGCAATTCGGAAAGTGGAGGTGGAGATAGGACCGAGCAGCAGGGTTGGCATTTCTTAGCGGAAGGTCGATCAAGGGGAGCATGTAATCCGGGTTAATACCACAGGTTTTTTTTTCTGTTTACTGTTTAATTGATCTCCTTATCTTGTTTCGCTCTCCCTATTTAGTGGTCTAAGGAAGAGAATAGAATTACCTGACTGAAATAATTCCTACATATTACTTTCTCTGTATTTCCAGCAAATTGTTTTATCGCTTGTAAAAATTTTAATGTTTATAAATAAAAAAATAAAAATCATAAATAAATAAATAAATAAAGTACAGCCATTGCTGGTTGAATTAGATGTGATACCAGAACTGAATATCCAGGTCTGGGATATTTGCCAGGATTTACCCAAGTACTGCCGATATTCAGTTGCGGTACCTGGATAGCCTTTTTGCTGTCCTAAGTTAACTGGGTAGTTACCCTGGCACCTCTGCTGAATATTGGCAGTGTCCACATAACTCCTGGTTCTACCCTCACTCCATTCTGGACTGCACTTAGTAAAGTGGTTCATACAGACAGGTGAGGAGTGCTTTGTCATTCCTCTTCCATGCAACCTCTCTTCAAATAAACATTTTGTGGTTGTAAATATGCAAACTGAGTGTTATGATACATTTGATTTTTCGACATGGTCAATTTAAAGAATCCTCAGGCAGGCACTAGTCGAAACATGGGGTGCCTTGTTGAGTCTTTTATGAAAGAAAAGTGTTTTTTTATAGTTTAAGGACTATCAATAAAACATTGTTTCATTACAAGTCCAAGTGTTTGCTGAGTCTCCTTCCGTTCCCTACTCCTTTGTGTCCTACAAATCGGATAATGCTCCAGCATTCAATGGCACTATCTCGTTAAGTACTGTAGAATATCTGCTCCCAGCTCGGCCAGCATGGTTTGACTGGACAGGAACCTCTTCTTCCCAGTTAAATCACATAGCAAATTGACCCCCTTAATTTCTATGCATCTACACAGTTATAAATTTACCTCTGACTTAGAATACTTCAAACCATATTTACTAACACTTAGTACATGAAAATTGCATTATCATGCATTATTTACTGCAAATCCCACTCAATGTATAAGATGGGCTTTGTGGCAGATAACACATGAGAATTCCCTTTATCATATGCTAAATATTGGACAAAGCTTCAGACTGTATTGCTAATTTAAGAATTTATCAATATTGAAACCAACTGATTACTTATTCATTTATCTACTGTAAAAATTATATTCTGTCAATGTTCCACTAAGCTCTGTTTTTTAGTTGTATGAACTGACAGCATGTGGATGCCTGTCAGGCTCATGGCTCATAGTTAGCAATGGAATTCCCTGTGTTGCTTGTTAGAGTATTCCTGTGTCTGATTTGCAGGAGATGAAAGATCCTTCTGTGTTCATCAGATCTAACACACAGGGTAATGCAACTTGGGGTGGGAATCTCTCCAAACATATTGCATTTTTATGGAAATCATGAAGTATTGGGGGAAAGAAGTTGGAGAAAGAAAAAAAAAACATGCATTCAATGTTAACAAAGTATAGTTTTTCAGAATCTGTTCTGTTGGTTTAAAAAAAATTACATTTAAAGTAAAATTCATAGAACATTTTAAAGAAAATATAATTTAAATATATTTTTCCTAGTATTTCCCAACTTATATGTATGCTATAAAGCAGGACTTGTTCAACTGGATTATTTCACTTCATCTTATCCTTCTATTGAAGGATTTACATTTTCCTGACCTTATTCTAATGTCCCACGATCTCCTCTCTGATGTTGGTATACCACACTGCACTTTGAATCTGCTGTTCTTCTGGTGCATTCACTACTGCTGTCGATTTTGTATTGGTCTAATAAGTAAATGGCCTGTTTAGTAAAGACTAGAAAAATAGCTTTTCCGAAATACATGATAAAAGATAGAGAAACAGACTCAATAGAAACAATAATTATGCATAAATAAAGGAATCCTCAATTTCAAACATGGTATAGCACCTACCAGGTGCAAAAATGCTTAAAAGCAATGATTGCAGAACTCAGCAAGTCTCATCCGCTGAAGCATAAACCATGATATAACGTAACATTCTTGGGTCTTTTTAAAAAATTAGAATAGAAAAAAAGAGACTGCACTCTGCGATTTATCGAAGGCAGGTGCATGTTCAAACATGCCCAACAAAATGTCCACACAATATATTAAATAATTTAAAGTTCAAAAAGTGTGTATTGCACAAGCAGAGAAACTTCATTGATGTGGAGGGGCATAATCAAACGGGGACGACCATCTCTAAGGTCGCCCATCTCTAAGGACGTCCCGGTGAAGGGGCGGGGAAACTCGTATTATCGAAACAAGATGGGCGTCCATCTTTCGTTTCAATAATATGGTCGGGGACGCCCAAATCTCAACATTTAGGTCGACCTTAGTGATGGTAATCCACGGTTTTTGATGATAATGGAAACCGAGGACGCCCATCTCAAAAACAACCAAATCCAAGTCATTTGGTCATGGGAGGAGCCACCATTCATAGTGCACTGGTCCCCCTGACATGCCAGGACACCAACTGGGCACCCTAGGGGGCACTGCAGTGGACTAACTGATGCACTAACTGAATGGAAAAAGGCATGCAGTGGTCACTAACCACCTCCCACCCCCAAAAAAAGAAATTTAAAAACGTTTGTCTTTTTTTTTTGAGTATGGGTGAAGGATGTCCTTCGCTATGCCTCTGTGACTGCAGTTGACGATGTCCTTCGCTATTTATTTATTTATTTAGATTTTGCTCACATCTTTTTCAGTAGTAGCTCAAGGTGAGTTACATTCAGGTACACTGGATATTTCTATGCCTCCGTCCCTGCAACGGCAGTTGAGGATGTCCTTTGATATGCTTCTGTCCCTGCGACGGCAGTTGAAGACGTCCTTTGCTATGGTAGTTGAGGATGTCCTTTGATATGCCTCTGTCCCTGTGACGGCAGTTGAAGATGTCCAAAATGTGGATGTTTGTGAGAAGGATGTCCATGCCTGCTATGTCTCTGACACCTCCTTTATTTGGATTTTGGATCACAAGTAGCAACAGTGGGATTTGAACTGGCCACCTCTGGATTGCAAGACCAGTGCTCTAACCACTAGGCCACTTCTTCACTCCACTCCCTTGAAATCTGGCCATCCCTGTGGGGGGGGGGGGCAGTTGAGGACATCCAAAAAGTTTGAAAGAAGGATGACCAAACCCTTGTTATGCCTCCGCTGACACACACATACCTCCCCCCCCCCCAGGTACCTGCATACTGCCCCCCCACAGGAATGGCCAAATTTCAAGAGAGTGGAGAGGAGTGGCCTAGTGGTTAGAGCACTGGTCTTGCAATCTAGAGGTGACTGGTTCAAATCCCACTGCTGCTACTTGTGATCCAAAATCCAAATAAAGGGGGTGCTAGAGGCATAGCAGGCATGGACATCCTTCTCACAGAAACACCCAGGCATGGACATCCTTCTCACAAACATCCACATTTTGGACATCTTCAACTGCCGTCGCACGGACGGAGCATATCGAAGGATGTCCTCAACTGCCAGGGATGGAGGCATAGTGAAGGAGGTTCTTCACTTATACTTTAAAAACTTCTGTCTTTTTTATAAGTTGTTTTTTTTTCAGGGTGGGAGGTGGTTGGTGACCACTGGAGGAGTCAGGGGAGGTCATCCCTGATTCCCTCCGCTGGTCATCTGGTCATTTAGGGCACCTTTTTGTGGCTTGGTTGCAAAAAAAAAGGACCAAGTAAAGTCGGCCAAGTGTTCATCAGGGACGCCCTTCTTTTTCCATTAACACTTGAGGACACCCCTCTGTTAGGCATGCTCCAGTCTTGCCTTCGCTACACCTCCGACATGCCCCCAGGAACTTTGGTTGTCCCCACGACGGGAAGCAGTTGGGGACGCCCAAAATCGGCTTTCGATTATGCCGAGTTGGGTGACCCTGAGAGAAGGATGCCCATCTCCGATTTGTGTCGGAAGATGGGCGTCCTTCCTTTTCGAAAATAAGCTAGATAGCGAATCTTAGTAAACTTGTAGTGTAGTCTGATCATCAGAAGGTGCATTAAACTGAATGTATCAGATAGTTATCACCACAAACTTCTTCATAGATCCAGTGATTTCAAATATTTTAATCTTCCAAAATGTTTTTATGTATTTTATATGTTTTAATGAAACATTTATTATATAACTTATATTAATTGTGGTCTAGCAATCAGGCAACCACCCAATATGACTCATGTTTCACAAAAGTTGTGTCAGCAAAACTGCTGTACAGTCTGACTATCATAGATGAAAAGAATATTCTCTTACAGGCACATAAAAAACTTGTGCTGACAGAAACAACTTTCATCTCACTGAGGTCTCAGTATGCTTCAAAATGGTTCTGGTATGGTACCAGCTAATGATATAAAGAGTCAGCTGGCAATAACCACCGATGGGTACACTAACGTCATTCAATCAAACTCTTCATTTAGCCCGTATGGGGCAACTGTGTTTAATAAGAAAATCCATTTTTCTTCTTTAAAATTGAGCTAGAATTCAAAGTCTTCTACCTCCCATCCCTGTTTAACCTTATCAAGGGGGCATCTTCTTTATTGGTGTTTACTCAAGGTTTATTCTCATTTAGGGGTCCTTTTACAAAGGTGTGTTGAAAAATGACCTGCGGTAGTGTAGGTGCGGGTTCTGTGCGCACGCGCAAAATTATTTTTCAGCACACCTGTAGAAAAGGTGCTTTTTTGCCAGAAATGGACGTGTGGCAAAATCAAAATTGCCACACATCCATTTTGTGTCTGAGACCTTACCACCAACCATAGACTTAGTAGTAAAGAATTTGGGCGGTAATGACCTACGCGTGTCAGATACCACTTGGCCCTCATCCACTATGCATGCCAGAAAATAAAAAATATTTTTCAGATGCGCATAGTGGACATGCACCAAAATTGAAATTACTACAAGGGCCACGTGGTAACCGGGCGGTAACTCTAATTTGGCACGTGTTGGATGTGCATAGGTGCCTACGCGGCGTAGTAAAAGCGGCCCTTAATTTCAATCTGATAGGGCATTTGATTCTTCCTACATAAGCTAGATTGCATATTTATTTGCATCCACATGTCATCCACAATTTAAATAAATAGCAAAGCTTGAGTTATAGTCAGTATCATAATGACAATGGTAGTGTTTAACAGTTTTTGGATAGGTCCACATGAATCCTTCAATTGTGTAAGGACACCACTGACAGTTGCCATATATTTTTGGAGCATCTATTGCTTTGAGAGTAGGCCTCTTACAATTAACAGATACTATTTTGCCAATGTTTTTACTGCACTTAAATGAAAATATGGGGTTTGTTACAAAAAATGGTAAAAGCCCCAGCACATGGCAATGTTGATGAACAATCTTTACCAATGCTAAAGTTAAGTTGGAATAAGGTAACGCAACAGTAAGAGGTGCTTCTTGTATGGCATTATGATGTTGTAACAAACGATCTCTATTAGCATACAGTGATACCTCGGTTTTCATTGATAATCCGTCTGAAAACAATCAATGAAAACCGAAACAGACAAAAACCGAGGCAATTATTTCCATATGAATCAATGTAAATCCAATTAATTCATTCTAGACACTCCAAAATACATACCAAAAACACATTTTATAGAGAATAAATATAGTCCCATGATGGAGCTAAAGGGAAAGGGTTAACTTATTAGCAAGGGAAACACTTAACAGGGAAAATGAGATATGAGCACATGTGATTTTTATCTTGCGTGCATTGCGTTAGACGCGCGGAGTGATGCTCACACGAGAAACAATGCCACAATGAGCAGGAGAACGCGTGGGTTGCCCTTTGTTTTCGCAAAAGTAGCAACGAAAACCGAGGCAACCAACGAAATTCAAGACAAATTTTTCACTGGAAAAATCAACGAAAACCGAAA